>NC_046975.1:20358522-21101022 GCF_009769545.1 Cyclopterus lumpus
TATTATCAGGCTTAATTACCAACATGATCAGAAATTATTAGCAGGACTAGTAATATTATAGGCTACCAGTTAAATATATAAAATACATTATTGATGACTTTTTGTTGTCCTATGTGGTTGTTTTTCTATTTTAATTAGCACAATAATATCTATGACTTTGACCAAAATGTAAATACCACACCTTTTATTTTTAAGCATTTCTAAATGTTTATTTCCTGTACATCTTAAGGAATAACATGCCATTCATTTGAAGTCTCCAGCATCAAGAGATGAAATAGATCAAACATATCCTTCGATGTAAAAAAGAAAAAAGTCCCTATATTGTTTTTGTTTACAGTCAAATCAAATACAGTAAAATACATAAATATTGCAGAGGCCGCGGAGCAGGCAGGCAGGCTGAAATATTCGAAGTACCTCCTATTAAATCTCACTGATTAGATAACACTGAGTCGCATCCAATGACCTTACACCTTACAGCCTGACCCCCACTATTTCATTTTGCAGCGGGGACACGGGGGAGGGGGTGAGCGGAAAGGTGGCGCAGGTACACGCCGTTAAAACTTAACCTGCATCTCCTAAATAAGAGAAAGGGAAGAAGAAAAGAAGAAGAACACAATAAACCTCGCAGATGATGTAGAGCAGGTGAAGAGAAGAACTGGGGGAAAATGGTTAACAGCATGACTGCATGCAAATTTCCCCCCGACTTGAATTATCATAAGCAAACAGTGCGAGCCTGGACTAATAAAACCCCATCTGTGTAACTTCATATCGAGGTAGTATGAGGGCTGCGATAATGAATTTTGTAATATCCCACCGACAGACATCTCAATCAGACTCTAATCCTCGTGATTTTACTTCGGAATCACTCCACTTCCAACTGCAGGGCTGCACCCAAAGAAGAAAAAAGAAGAAGAAAAAAAAATAAAACACAAGATCCAGCATGTTTTATATATTCAGACTGCACCAAAAATAAATATTACACTGGAAAAATATAACACAATACACGACGTGGAATAAAATATAGCTTTAGACTGTAAGTCGTTTTGAAATCAAGTGAATAAAGCATCATAAATTAAAATTAAAAAAAATAATTGCATTTTCACAACACGGATACAATTTAATTTCACTGACGCAATTTTACACACACACAAATAACGAAACTTTCATATCAAGAATGACAATTAGACTCTTTCAAATGCACAATGTTTGCAGACAGAGTGCACCGCCGCTGAGATATAACTTATTTTATATATATATATATATATATATATATATATATATATATATATATATATATATTAAGGATATGCTCTTGGAGAAGCCGTATGTCTGAATTTATTATTTTTTGTTTTGCCATTTGGAATATTTTCTGCATTTTGCTCTCGTAATCCAATACGTATCCTTTGAGCGCACCACTATACTTGTGGAAACAAAATATTGACTCGGATGTCGGTGGACAACACAGCGGGGGTTGTTTACCACAATTAACGGCTAATTGTGTCTCTTTTGTCTGTTTTTTTACAGAAGCGGTTTCCTCACATCGCCATAATGGACTCCCACTGCCGCAAACTGGCCACCACCTGCGCGCAAATCGGTGAGCATGTCATCCATCATCGATGCCAAGCAATTCCCACACATCCCAGAAATGATGAAACATGGTTATTTTTTTGGACAGACTGTTATATATAGTTACTACATCTGTACATAATCGGGTTCGTATTATATTCCAGTCGATGTGCATAAAAGCGCACCCTTGATCAAGCTAACGGTGTGTGTGGCTTTCCAAAACAGATTAGAATAGATAAAGTATTAATTACAGCTCTCTTAGTGGTTTAATTGAAGAAGCGGACAGAAAATATAAGATGTCTTGATCTGAAAACCTGCTTTTGTTTCAAATGAGTGAACAGTTCTGGCACTGTGTGTTGTGAGCTAATTGTTTTTTGCAGTCTTCCTCTTTTGTGAGGTTTCTTTAAAAAACAAGCTCAGCATCTTTCATTTAAAGAAGAAAAAAAAGGGCAACATTTCATTGTCTTCTTCACAATTGCAAGACTTGTGACGCGACACATTTTAAAAAAATATATTTTTCAGTTCATTTAATGTATTTATTGTCAAAGTAGATGTCACTGGTTTGTTCCCAAAAAAATATTTGGTATAGTCACCGATATTTCGGCCTCTTTTGCTGGTCAGTGGTGGAGACGCGCGGCTGGTGGATCCGGCGTGTTCGCTGTGTTAGAGTGACACCTGGTGGTCCGATGCGGATCTGCAGCTTCAGAGCGTCATCCGAGGATTAGATCCGGATGACAGCGATATCATTTGCTGTAATTAGAAGATGAACATATATATATATATAAATGCACATTTTTACTACACTACCCCTTCTGTATAAATTGACTGCCCTTTGGCGTCAGCAACAAAACACACATGCATGTGGCTTTTTCTTTTACAACGCATTTGTTTTCCTAAATGACATCTATAAGAACACAACGCAACAAGAGACTAAAGGGAAAGCCACAATCCCTTGCTCGACACAGTCTGGGATTTATTAATTATTCTCCAACGTGGTGGGGAAATGACATCAGGTCTTGGTTAGGGGGTCCTAAACGAATCACCGATAACTCTCATTCCGTCTCATTTAGCCGACACTGATGGGGCAATGTGGTGGCAGAGGGCAGGCAGGGCTGCTCCGTAGCATCACAGCTGCACCACCGATTAAGAATAATAGGATAACTCAAATACATTTTGAAAAAAATTTAAAAAAAACTGTATCACACGGGGAGGGGGAGTGACGCTTGCAAATAGAGACACGCCAGCGCCAACTGCTTTGCTGTAATATATGCAGCGCTCGTTGGATTGACTCCGGGGGAAACTAAATGTATAATGAAAGCCCATTCGTGAGGAGGAATATACTAATGGAGGAATCTGATGTCGCCTTAATCCTATGTAAAAAAAAAAGAAAAGAAAAGAAAAAAAGCCTTGTCGTCTCCCCCTATATTGACTGAATTGCTAATTAATGGCCCTCAATGGCGGAGACCTATCGCGCGCAGTAATCCGCAGAAGAGAGATAAAGCATTTAGAAGGTAGAAATGAAGAGGAAACCGATAATCCACTTCAAGTTTAGTATGACAATACGACGGGAAGGGGAAAGGAGCAACAAGACATGTCCCCGCATGCCTGGCATCAAACAAGACATGGACAAAATATTGGTTCATCGTTGTTAATTTGAATAATATAGAAGCCTTATTTTGAAATGTCAACGTTTTATTTTTAGAATCGTGTTCATCTAATGCACAATATCATTAATTAAAATCATATAAAGGACTAATCATATTTGTATCCTCCTCTCATATATATATTTTTAAAAAAGGATGTTTCTGTAAATATAAGAGCACAATTGTACCTGTAAATATATATCTTAATGCAAATAAATCCATCACTATTGAATGAGTCCAATTTAAAATGCGCATCGTCTTAATTGAATTAGCCAGAGAGGATCCAAACAAGGTTTTATTGCCCTGTATGAGGAGCGATTGGCTCCCCGATGTTTTAATAACGTCTCTTCCGTCCCTCGGAGTGCGCGTGTGCTGCATGCACTCGATGGTCTGCTGGTATTTATATATCAGGGGGCTTTCACGGGATTAGCCCCGCAACTTCTTAACAGCGCCAAGTCCAAATGTCCCGGCTGAATGGGCGTCCGCCCGGCCACGTGGAGACGGGGAGTGGTGGCGATGAACCGACTTGTGTCACGGAGGAAGAAAAAAAGAGGACGGCATTTAAAAAAAAAAAAAAAAAAAGCAATACATAAAGTCACATTTAATTTCGCATTTTGTGCACGTTTATCGCATTAATTGGCGTGCGCGTGGTCTTCCTCCTCTCGATCAGTCCATCACTTCAATCACCTGTTACCCAGCTGATATTTCTCCCACCTCCAACCCCCCCCCCCCCCCCCCCCCCCCCCCCACACACACTCCAAACCCCCCTCGTTGAAAATTTAAAGTCTCATTTGTTTGATTAGACATGTTTACTTTGCCTTCACGCGTCACAATCTTTGGGGAGTTATAGGTTAAAACCACCACCAAAAAAAAAGAAATTGCTGGCATATCAGCTCAAACTCATTAAAAAGTCCTCCTTCAGATATTCTTAGGCAAACGAAAATCTTATCAGATTTTTTTTTTTTAAATTTAAAAAAAACACTACAGGAGTGCTGCCTGGGAACGACTAGAGGGGTCCAAACGCAAAGTGAGTGGAGAGATCCAGTTAAGCACCCGGATGAAGTAATCCGTCGTCAACAAACCGAGCCTGCGTGGTTAACGGTGGCTCCGGTGGGGTTGATTTAATGGATATTTGAACCTCAACTCCGGGGAGGTCAAGAGGATCGTCTCATTTGACAACTCGTATGACTGGCTGCATACTATGTTAGTGGATAGTAAGCCAATTTAAGTCCGTTTGGTCACGTTGTACTTCACATCCAAGTATGGAGTTGGATATGAGGATTAGAATGTGAATGTTTAAATGCAATGCATTAGTGGTGTGTTTGCCTTCAAGTCATTTTTTTTTTTTTTGTAAACCACCTTTTCACTTCCCGTTTCTTCATTGCATTTGTGGTGCACACATGGCATTAACATTCTGCACCAGATTCTACATATACTGACGTCCGTTGACGTGCGCACACTGTTCTTGGCTGCAGTATTGGCACAATTATTTTGGGCACATTTGAAGTTCTATGTATTTGTTTGTGTGTGCCTGTAAATATGTGTCCTGTAACAGGCTGCTGTGTTTGATATTCAGTGCGCGTCTCTCTTTATTTCAATCCAATCCGCTCGGCGGCTCGCTTTATCCACATCGAGTCCCTGAGTAAACTGCGGCGACAGAGCCATGCGCGCGTGCACCATGCTTGGGTATCAATAGCACTGCATCGTCTTAGCTGGGCCACTGGACCCATCTCGTAAAATGAGGCCAAACTGTGTTATTTTCTTTTTTTTCTTTTTTTATTTGGTCTTGGGCTGCTGCGCAACGGCTACGGGGCGCCGCGGGTACACCGTGCGCGTCCCAGCTCTCTTTACATGCTTTTATTTGGAAGAGAGGGGGAAATAAGCGCCAGCCCCGGCATAAACACGTTGGGCACACATATCTCGTTTTCCGAGAGCTCCGGTTGGCTGGACGCGCCGTCACATCCACATGGATGTGCCTGTCAGGATGTGCCAGATGGGCGGGCGCAACGCAGTGACGTGGTAGGTCTGGGGAGAGGCACAGGCAACAGCTGAAATGAAGAGAGAGCTGTGTAGTGTGTGTATGCCTCTGGATCTAATATCACCTACCTGTCCTTGTCACTCTGATAGTCAGCCGAGGTAGCCGCGGTTCACCACTGATGCTGGTATGGCACCACTCAATGGCCCCTTTTAAAGCAACTTTAAACAGAAAGACGGTTTCATCTCAGCCGCGAGAGGAACTGCTGCTCCGCTGTGCGTTTTTTTGGACAACTGAACACATTCCGCAGACGGACTTTCCGCTCATCCTCGTTGTACTGAAGGGACTTACTGCGCTTTTTGACAGCCGGTTTTGCGATCTCCTTTACCGATGAACTCTATGAGGGATCCATTAAACACAGACCACCACCACCACCACCACCACCACGTAACGGGGAATAAACTTGCCTCCACGCACCACACGGCTCTGTCGATGGCCTCCACTTTGCAGCCGCTGCAGCGGTCTGTGGACTCTAAACACCGGTCAGAGGTGCACACGGTGTCGGACACCTCCAGTCCGGAGTCTGTCGGTAAGAACCGGGCGGGGTGCAGATGTTCTCGGCATAGGCGCCGCAGATGTCCTCTTGACATCAAACGAGCGGTGGCTCTCATTAATCCACGCGAAGGGAGTTTCACGCGCATGCAAACGAGGCGATTATAGCTGTCAATTGATTCACGCGCAATCAGTTTTTTGACACTGGCCTGTGTGCGTGCAAGTTTTAGTGTTATGTAAATTAAAAACAGCTTGTGTTAACCACAACTACAAGCTCTTATACAGCGTGCGCAAATTAAATTTAAAAAAGGTACATTTACTAAAATCCAATAGAATGCAGAAAAATAGCAATATATATATAAGAGTAATTGGGGTTATTTTAGAAATCAGAGGATTTTTTTTCACTCTGAAATCAGACGGTGAACAGCTCATCCACATCCCAACAGTGTGATGGGATTCCGGGTTTTTGTTTGGTTCCCTCTCTTGTAGCATGCAGGCCTTAATCCGCCCAGACCCTGACTGAATCAACTTATTTCCTCTTGACAGAAAAAGAAAAGAACCAAAATAAAAACGACGACTCCTCAGACGACCCTTCTAAAAAGAAGCGTCAGCGGCGGCAGAGGACTCACTTCACCAGCCAGCAGCTGCAGGAACTGGAGGCCACTTTCCAGCGGAATCGCTACCCGGACATGAGCACGAGGGAGGAGATAGCCGTGTGGACCAACCTCACAGAGGCCCGGGTCAGGGTGAGTAGTCCCTTGGGTGCATTAAAAACAATTCGTGTGTATAACTTTAGGTAATTTGAACCAATCGGCTCGGGGAACCTATCAACACCTAATACTTCATCATTATTACGCACGGACACCAAACTTTACGCACGGCTGAACTTTTCCTTTGCTTTGTTTGAGTTTTTGTTTAAATACACCGCCGATTCAAGCTCATTTTAAAATTAGAACTCATGAGTTTGTCTATTCGGATAAATATAGTTCCAAACCTCTGCAAACAATCTACAAAATAATCCGTTTTCGTAACACTTAATGTGCGGCTCTCGAGATACGTTTTAAATCTGTCCAGTAATTTCAAAATAAAATTCGACAAAAACAATATTTGCCCATTATGTGTAATTACACACCGATACGTTGTTAACAGTCGAGGCTGTTGACATGGTGTCGCTGGTGGCAGATACCAGTGGCGTTCTCCTGTTCGTGTGAAAGAGGTGCAAAGCTGGTATTTTGCGATTGCCTCCCTGGTGCTGTGTGATTTTAAGGTCAGCGTGTTAGTGGAAGCCTGCGGAGGAATACACATCCTCTCCACGTTAAGACGGGGCAGCGAGAGCCCGGTGTGTATTCTGCTCAGACGACGACGGATTCAAAGCCGTCTGCACGGGGAGGGGATACGGATTAATAGAGAGAGCGTTTTGGATTTGTAGACGTTATAGAAATATTTGTAATGTGGACTTCAAAGTAAGCACCAACACCGCGCAATTAAAGTATTATAGGGTCCGTAAAAAAAAACGTACAACTCTGGCCAGATTACCCATAAATATAGAGGCATGTAAAAAAAAATATATATATATATATATATATTATTCTTAAAAATATTATTTCTAACCTGCTGGCGTTTTTCTTTTGCTCTAGGTTTGGTTCAAGAACCGGCGAGCCAAGTGGAGGAAACGGGAAAGAAACCAACAAGCCGAGCTCTGCAAAAGCGGCTTCGGCCCGCAGTTCAACGGACTCATGCAGCCCTACGAAGACATGTACCCCAGCTACACGTACAACAACTGGGCCGCCAAGGGCCTCACGTCGGCCTCGTTGTCCACCAAAAGCTTCCCTTTCTTCAACTCCATGAATGTCAACCCTTTGTCCTCGCAGACCATGTTCTCGCCGTCCAACTCCATATCCTCCATGACTTCCAGCATGGTGCCATCGTCGGTCACCGGCGTGCCGGGCTCCAGCCTCAACAGCCTCAATAACTTGAACAACCTCAGTAACCCGTCTCTCAACTCGGGGGTGCCCACCTCGGCGTGCCCCTACGCGCCTCCGACCCCTCCCTACGTGTACAGGGACACTTGTAACTCCAGCCTGGCCAGCCTGAGACTGAAAGCCAAGCAGCACTCGAGTTTTGGATACGTGCAGAATCCGGCCACTAATCTGAGCGCTTGCCAATATGCCGTGGACAGACCAGTCTAATACCTGCACTGCAAAACAATAACCACCTTGGCGAGTCATTATAGGCTAGTAGTAAAACTTAGTGTTGTTTTTTTTCTCCGAAAAAAAAAGAAAGAAAAAAAGGAGTGAGGGAACCTGGCCGATAATTGTATTTTAGTCATGTGATTTAGGGAATTTCTTGGTCATGTGGCATTTTCTTGGTACTAGTTGGAGAGAGAGACGTGCATTTTCTGACTTTTTCTTCAAGATATTTCCACTTGTTCCTTGAAAATCCCTCAAACTGCTCCTTACTAACCAGTGCGGATATTCCATCCATTTATTTGGGGGTGGGTGGGAGGGATTATACATCGAGGGTGATTTACAAGACCAAATGGCTTGTTATGGTGGTCATTTTTTGCAGTGTGTTGGTGATCACAAACAGCCGGCCACAGGATCAAGAGACTACTAAAAACTACTTTTTTTTTTCCCCTCCATTTTTTTCTTCTTCAAAAAGGGCACTAGAGAAGACTGAACCACTGAAACAAGCTCAACTCCAGGTCGGAGTCAAACTGAAACGGGAGATTTTAGGTTTATTCTCTCTTTTGATGCGTCCGGGCCTGCTTCACACTGCACCACAGTTAAAAAAAAAAAAAGGAAAAAAAAGAGAAAAAAGGCCTATTTTATTTTTCATATCTCGTCATGAGTTTTTTTCTTTTTCTGGTGGATTTTGGACGTTAATTGTTGACTAATAAGGTTGTATATATTTGAATTATCATCTCCAGTTTGTCGAGGCGAATGCGCTATAACCCTCCAGTCCTCTCCAGGTTCAATTTATCAACGCATGTGGAAAAAGAAAAATAAAAAAAAAAAAAAAAACCTTTAAAAAAAAAAAAAGGAATCATGTTTTGCTTGCAAACAAAAGGGAATGTACATACTAAAACGCACCAGTTGTGTGTTTCTAACATATTATAAATTTATTATTAATGTCTGTGTGAATATCGATTTAGAATAGCAAATCTGGATTTAAAAAAGGAAGAAGAAAAAAAGAAGCAGCATACAAAAAAAAAAAAAGAAAAATGTTCCTGCGAAAAAAATATTTGTTTTGTTTTTTTTTGCTCTGTGTAAACTTATTTGGTACGGACTTATGTTTTTATTTTTATTTTTATTTTATTTTTTCAAAACATCCAAAAAAACTATTTGTGTTTTATTTAATGGAAGTAAATATATTGTTCAAAAACATTCTGATTTTATTGAATCTGTGTCGCTAGTCTGTTAGTGGGGTGTAAAGCAATGACAAGTCTGTCTATAGCCTTTCGATTATGTGAGGCGCTTGTGCGGCTAATCTATAGAGGAAAACAATGGCCGCTCCAATACACATAGCGGCGAGATGCTCCGTCAGATTAACTGCTGAATACATGTCTGCCCGGCCAGCCAAGGGCCTCGGCTGGTCACCGGTGCTTGAAATAACACGGGAATCAACAAACAGGAGTGGGACCACACAACAGTGACAACAGTCCATTAGGGTTTGTTTCTGTCTCCTGTGTTTGAACTATGAACACTGTGTAGTTCTCTGAAGAGGATTATTAGAAGACATATTACAATCCACATTTATTTACCCATGTGTTTATGTACATGACGCGTAAAATGTAACTGAGATCTAAATCAACCATATATACCCTTTGTTTAGAGTGTGTATGTTCAAGTCCTGCTGCCTTATAATCTAAATTATTTTTGCAGCACAACCTGAGTCGCGCGTGCATCTGTTTGCTTTTGCATTGTGGCTTTCTTTTGTAACTTTGTATTAGTTTTTTTTTTTTTAAATAGTAGGGCTTTATAGTGTTCAAACGCAACAAAAGCAAAAACAAAGCAACAGTCGAGGGAATCTATGATTCACAAGCTTGAGCAAACAATCGCGCGCGCACACAAACACACACACACACACACACACACTCTCACACACACACACACACACAGGGAGAGAGAGGGAGAGATACAGAGGTATGTGGGCTGAAGCTGACTGGAGGAGGCGGGGGACGAGTGCAGCTTCCCGGCTGGACACCGAGGAGGAAACACGGCAACACAACCCCGCGGAGGAACGACGCAAAGTAGTGCGACTTTTTTTTTTTTTTTTTTTTTTGAGTGTCGAGCCCAGGTTTGTGTGTGTTTATAATCCACTAAAGTAACAAGAAGAGCTTTACAATAGAAAATCAACCAGAATATTCAAGGGAAAGAAGACAAAAAGGAGCTATTGTGGCCGCTTGGTGAAGGAGCTGATTTAGGATCTGATGACATGCTACAAGAGGCCTCGGGTCATCTCCCGAGGGGAGGTTATTATGATGAGAAATAAATCAGTTAGTCCAAAAAAAGCTGTGCTAAATAACAAAGAAGCATCCTGCAGCCTGAACTCCTGAACTCACTCTCCATAATTACATTCTCTTCTTCTTTTTCTTCTTCTAAAAAAAAAAAGATGGGGGGGGTGGGGTGGGGGTGCTTTTGTTGCACGAGTGTCACCTTTTGATGGAGTCGGTAACGCGGAGCAATAATCAGCTGACAGACGGGGGATCAGCCTCGGCTGCTGTAGAGGCGAATACGCACGTCTGCAGTCTCAATACACATCCACACAATCCACATGTGAACAGGGGACGAGCTGAAGAGGAGAGGCTTCAGGGGGGAAATGTTCATTTGGCTGAAACGGCGCACAGGACTGCGGACCTGTAGCCTTCCTCTCCTCCTCCTCCTCCTCCTCCTCCTCTTTCCTGCGCACAAGGTAAGAACTTATTACAGTTTAAAATGGGGAAACACAACACACGTGTCTTTTAGCTTCGGACGCTGCATGTTCACTGTATGTTTATTTCCTTTAAAAAAAAGAAATAAGCTCGTTTTGCTACTTATATTCTGCTCACGTTTTTTTTTTTTTTTACTGAAATTAATATTCCAAATCCAGACGCTGCAGTCATTTATGCGTCAAACCACACACACAAAAACACATTTTAAAGCAGGGGAACTACTATACAGGAATAACCACAACACAATAATACCCCTTTATGATACACACAATAAACGTCATAAACATGCAGTCCTTGACACAATTAATAAGCTCTTTGTTTATGCCGAATTCAAATTGGTCACGCGAATACATCTTAATGTGAGATTTGTTCCGCCAGCTGGTTTAGGGGGAAGAAGAAGAAGAAGAAGAAGAAGAAGAAGAAGAAGAAGAAGAAGAAGAAGAAGAAGAAGAAGAAGAAGAAGAAGAAGAAGAAGAAGAAGAAGAAGAAGAAGAAGAAGAAGAAGAAGACAGCGTTCACCTCCACTCCACGGGGGAATTCATCTAGAACACCAGGAAGTGCAAATATCCGCACGTGTGTCGTCACACCTCCGATCTAAATAATGAACAATATCTCAATATTCGTATGAGGAGACGGTTGTTAATAAGGTCATGGAGCATGTTTCCTGGTGAGCACGCTGCCGAGGCCTGGGAATCAACCATTGCTTATTTGTATTATTATTATTTTTAAACACACGTTTTTTTTTTCTTTCATACAATTTTGTTTGGGACATTTCAACCGAATATGAACGGAAACGGAGCTAATTATGAGTGACGGTTGATTTGAGAAGCTAATGCGGGACCCCTCAGCAGCAGGTACGCAGTGATTGTTTGTATGTATTTATTGGACACACGGAAACAATGTAAGCTTCAAATATAAATACTGATCATTTTACAATTGGATATTAATGTCTGATATTGGCTATATGTTTATAGATAAATTAAGACTTTTTTTTTTTCATTTTGCATCTGTGCCTCCTCTTCAAAAAAAAAAATATGCAACGCTTTCTATTTAACCACCACAGATGACATCCGAACACATATTTTAAATAATATCTGATGAGATGCAGTATAGAGAGAGGGAGAGTTTGTGGGTTGTGGGGTTAAGGAAGTGAACACGATGTTGGGCCCTTCAGAGCATGGGGGGGGGGGGGGGGGGGGGGGGGGGCTGATCAATAGTGTATTCTTGTGGCAGTGATGCAACAGGACAACATTAAAATCACAGCAGGACTTAAAGTGCTGAAAGCTGCTTTCAAAAACTCAACGAGCAGGACTTTGGCTTGCAGACCGTTGGGAAAGAAAAAACAACAAGAAGGTGGAATTCAGTCATTTTCAGATTTTAAAGTAAAATGTTTTATTTATAAGATCTCCACATGCCTCAAGAAAAACAAACGCATATTGTAGATGTATTAGTATGCACCTTTTCTTGTATCTCCGCATACATGTGCACTTTACACATGTGCATGTGCTGTTTTTTGCCATGTATTTTATTCAGGTTTGTCATGGTAGAAGGGACTAAACTCTTTCTCCATGCATTTCTGAATAAATGGACATTAGAAGGTCTATAACACACAACTGGCCTCGGCACTTTGCCCATGAGTGCAGCGGTCAGGCAGCAGAGAGGGCTGCATGCTGCTGCTGCGGGTCTGGGGGAGGTGGGTGAGGGTTTGGCTCTGGACCAATGGCGGCCCAGCGGCTTCAGCTAAAGGTCACATGGTGTGACCTCACACATTCTCACCCTCACCTCAAGGCCTAAAGAGAAGTTCTCCATAACAAGATGCACTGACGTCCATCTCAGATGAACTCTGAAAGCCTCAGAGATCTTTTTCTTTTTTTGGGGCACAATTATGCGATATCAATTGTTACATTTGCTTTCGATTCACTGCCACAGTTTGCACAGTGCGAAATGAAAAAGAAATTTAAAAAATGAAGATGAAGACATCTTTGCATCCGGCTTTGATTTTAAAATGTGCTCTGTGTGAAAATATTGAGTTGCATGGTGCTTGAGAATAGCCGAACAAAGACGTGCAAACTTTCTCACATGCTGGTGTCCGTTGCATGCCTGTTGGCTATATGTTGTGTGTGTATCCCCATGTATAATGTGTGTGTGTGTGTGTGTGTCAATCCCTCTCACAACGGAGGCTTGGTGCTGTTTGAGGGCAGGCGGCTGGCCAGAGCGTGTGAAAGCAGATAACCAGGGCAAATTTCATGACGCACACACTTCCTGCCCTCTGAAGTTCTATTAAAAAGGAAGATGAAAAACAAAAAAACACACATCTGAGATGCCCCCCCCCCCCTCTCCCATCCCCTCCTCCAAATCAATTTCTACACATTAAGCATGCTGGAAAGATCAGCAGCACGGCTCTCACAGACCTTGAAATGATCCATCAGGAGAGGCTGGTATAAAGCTGTTTGAGAGAGGAACTACACCGTGTGTAAAAAAAAACAATTGAAGTCTTTGAGAATTACCGTTTACCTGTCGGCCTGTTTGTTTATTTCACTGCTGAACCTTCTATAGAGAGGTCGCGGTCTAGAAGACCTACAAATGTTGTTTGAGGCCGTCTCTCGGCCATGTTGCCCTCTCATAGGTCCCCAATTGGATATAAGACATTCCAACAAGAGCAGTGAAAAGGCACTCAGCACGACACTTTGTAGGAAAAAAGAAAAAACAAGGTGCCGCTGGAGCTCCCGGATGCGTCTGTGTTTGTGTGAGACGGGCTGAGAGCTCGCATGCTTTAACTGTCTGGATTTTTAAAAAAAGAAAAAGAAAATTGAGATTCAAGTGGCATTATTGAGCATTGAGGCTAGCACCAAACTGCGAGAGACACACTTCTATTGCACGTTGGCCACATATCTTTCTATAAAATCAGAGTGCATGCAAATAGTCCACCCGGTGCTATACCTAAAAGTGGTTCCTCGTGCCCCTTCATGTTAACCTAAGCTGCACATTTTCAGCCCCATCTCGTATGCGCGTCGTGTTCAGACACCTTGGGTTTACACAGTCGGGCCCCCAGATGGCATCTCTCTGCACTGTTTTCTTTAGGCCTGTCATCTACTGTAACGTCTTAATTGACGTTTACCTCTTGCTCACCGCCGTCAGCCACCCGGAGTCGGCGTCTGACGAGCAGCCATGGCTAGGACAGCTTCCCAGGCTCCAACTAGAAAATTGGAAAATTACACCTGGGCGCTTCTGTTTTCTTTTTAAATGTTCCCTTTCTCTGGGTTTTTTTTTTTTCCTTTTCTTTTCTTCATCCTTCAAAATGTGCGTTGTGCAATTGCTCCCCTCACATGCTCGGGTGAATGTTTAAAATGCTGTGGAAATTGTCAAAAGTGCAGCGTCTACCCGTTCATGTTCCTTCAGGGTGAAAACCTGGCTATCCATATTTATATCTCAAAAAATCACACATCGCAGTAATGGCCCATTTTCCCATAACTATTGAACCACTGCATGTATGCATGTACTCTTTCTTTGTGGCAGTAATCACAAACTGCTCCGTTTGAGTAAGAGTAGAGGTATCGGAGAGGTCAAATCATGCAAAACATACACAAATAATGTGGAAACTTATATATGCACAAATGTTTTTATTTTATTTGTATTTGACACATGGATCGGACTCTCCATGCTGTACAAACATGGCATCTTTGGGCATAAAATGCACAATAATGTGTAGAGGACCACTTGGAGAGAAGCTTTGCATCATTTATCCCTCTAACCAAAGGCTCAGTTCAAAGCTATCAAAGTCAGGAATTTGACTTCCCTCAATAAAACATCAGCGCTTACATGTGGTGCAGTTATGGGGGGAAAGGAAGAATTATGGGAAAACCAGATTACTAGACTTAAGTTATACAATGTCCAAATAATGTCTCTTATGCAACTGTAACTGTGTTGGTGGGTAAATGCTGAACTAAAATGTATTTTAATGATTACAGGAATGTCATAAGAGAGTGCACTTTGTCGCTCCGGCATTATATCTTCACTAAAAAGGAAGTTCTGACACCCTGAAATGTTGTGCCTCGTGTCCAAATTGAACACGACCTTTGCCCTCTTGACGCTGCATCTTCCAGTCGTGTAGACAACGACAGTAAAATATGAACATTTGGCAAACGGCAACTCAAAACCGGTGAATCACTGTGACGGCGGACCGAAATAGAACCATTCGGGGCTACAATCGCACGCCGTGCCTCACACATAAGTCAATTAATAACTCCCAATCCGCCGCGCTGGTGTTGAAATAAATGTCGGCGTGAGCCGAGTGAAGACTAGCAGCAGTCAAATCAAACCCCGCCGGTTATTAAACACATGTCAGCCATTGTTTTTATTGCAGGCCATTTGTCACACGGTTAAATGGTGTAATTAACGTCCTTGTTATACTGCACATGGCCTGAGATCAACAAGTTCTCGTCCACGACTTCTCGGGGGCCATGTTGCCGATCGTCTCTCCAACCGCGTCCCGTCGACGAGAGGAACGTTTTGAAAAGGTCCGCCTGTCCGTCCAGTGTTGGCAGATTTATAAAATGTTTACTCCTCGTGAAAATATCTATTTGAATCGGCTCTGTTACTGAAGCCAGATGTTGCGAGGGCCACTCCCCCCCCCCCCCCCCCCCCCCCCCCCCCCCCCCCCCCCCTCCACAAACATGGAGCCATTTGTTTCTACTGTCGTTTCTGGCCTTCATTTGTTACATTTCTGCACAGACCCCAGTGATCAACAGTTGGGCACGTGGTTTATTTATTTCCATTTATGAGCAGCTGTTTGGAGAAAAAGCAACGATCATACAGTAAGATGTAAACTATGTCATGTTCTCTCATTGTTTAGAGCTAACAACATGAATATCGATTGCTTTCCTCATTTCTCTGTGTGTTATTGTTGATTTATTCCCTTCTGCGCCCATTTTAGGTTTAGCTTTTAAAGCAATTTTTTCCATTTTTGTGCCGTATATTATATTGTTTTGTTGCAATCCCATGTGTATTATTATACAATGCCATTTATGATGTTCAAAACTTAAATATCTTCGCATTTCTTCCCCCTATCATATATTCATTCAAAAAAGTAACGCCCATTATGAGAGAAAAGGGATTACTCTGCACTCTATAAACGTCAATATTTTTGTAAACTTACACACTAGAACTCACAAATAAATCAAATGAGAGCCAATAACTGGTCCAAAAAAAAGGAAGAAAAAAATAAAAAGTGAAGACTCCACCTGGTGTACCTGGTGGCTCCACTCGTCCACCTCTCACCAGCCTACAGCATTTCCAGCCCAACAAGAACAGACGGTGTGGGGAGCGATTTATTGGATTGGATGCCACCCAGCAGTGACTTATACGCTCAACCTATATGTCACAGATGGTAGGATTTCAGCGTGGTTGATATAGGAAATCCACTAAGGAGTATTGATCTTTCTAAGATCTGCTCTCTCTGCCTGATCTCCACAGGATCTGAACATCCGCAGGAGGCCCGGGGTGTGTGTGTGTGTGTGTGTGTTTGTGTGTGGGGGGGGGGGGGAAGCAAAGTTAAAAGGTAATATGGTCACAAAACAGCACCACAATCTATCACTGTAGCACCACGACGGTTCAACCAGAACATCCGACTGCACGTTTTACTTTTCTTGTTGATAGCACGACTTAGCATTAGCCGACATGTCTGAACAGAGGTGTGTGTGTGTGTGTGTGTGTGTGTGTGTGTGTGGGGGGGGGGGTTAACCACGGAAAAGCACAGGAAACTCACAGTTGACTCACTGTTTGCTTGCCAACGGATCTCTGGGGGGAGGAGGGGGGGGGGGGGATTAAGTCCAAAAACCACAACAGTAATAATCAGTTTGCATCAAAGATGTCACCAAAAGGAGAAAAAAAACAAAACAAGGAGCGGGCAGATTGTTCCTTCAGAAAATGGAGTTCCTCACAGTGTGATTTCTAGGTTGAAGTGCCACTCCAAGACATCACCTGTTAAAAGCAGCGGGCTGAAAGCTCAATGCTTATGCTGCATTGATGATGAACGGCCATTGAAAAAGTCTGAGGTTTGCCATCCATTACATCTTTTACCATAACAATGTATTTATCACAAACCCCGTGATATTCAAATCCTGTGGACAAGTGTTGTCAAAGCGATATCCAATGTGTGTAAACAACTTTAATTTATGTGGCCCACTGTTCTGACGTGTTGATGTGTGTTCTTATGACATTTAGTTTGACAAGACAAGACACGGCGGCTTTTTGTGGTGATTCACATTTCCAACATTATACGGCATCCTATTGTTGTTCTGCTTTTATTTTTGTGAGGTGAAACTGAAAATATGGAGCATACGTGTGTCACAATGTATCTGCTGATCTTTGGGTGCAGGTTTTGCAATCTTCAAGTGCCCCCCCCCCCCCCCCCCCCCCCCCCCCCCCCCTGGTTGAAACACTGCACAGATGTGACACCTGAGAAAAATCCTATATATATATTTTTTTAATGGCTTTCCTTTGATTTCCTGGACCGTTAGCCAGCGATCTTGTGTTAAATTGCACAAGCAGCAGGTTGATGGAACAAGTGCATAAAGCATGTAGCCCCTCCCACTCTCTCCCTCTGTCTCCATCTTCTCAGACAGTTTTAATCTCTGGTAATACAGTCACGTCCAGATTTGTCATCTGCCGCGTAAACTCTGGTGGAAAGCGACCTCCATTCTCCACAGCTCTCCTTCATTACTGCGCACGGTGGGAGAGCAGAGCGCACGGTGTGGTAATCCCTGCTGGAAGGCGTCACCATATACCATCATTAATGAAACGGAAGACACACACGCACACTTATTAATATATATATTTATTAACATATATTTATTCATATATTTATTAACATATGTATTGATTAATATATATATTTATATATATATATATATTTATTAATATATATATATCAATATATATTTATATTAATATATATAAATATGTATACATATGAATATATATATATATATATAAATAAATAAATATATATTAATATATATATTAACATATATATATATTAATATATATATATATATATATATATATATATATATATATATATATATATATATATATATATATATACATGTACACACCCACAGTCGGGATTGGCTGAAAGATGAATGGTTGCATCTTGTAGATCTGCAGCTAAAGATTTAGATCTCTGCAGGAGATGGTATGTTGGCTCAGATTTAACCTCTGCCAGTGCAGGCATGGACTGCTCTTATTTGTTGTTGTTGTTATTGTCATCTATACAGTATAAGCGGGGTACTGCTGTGAGGCCTAATGCCATTTGCTTATTTCTGTGTAATGCCATCGCCTGGAAAAATTAGGTTTCTTTTAAAAATCTTGAGGGGATTTCAGTGCTGTTCAACTTTTGCATTCTTTTTGCATTTCTTGTGGCCTTTGTCTACTCGAGACTTCTCTTTACAGACGGTTCATGTGCGGCGAGTAAATTAACTCAACTAAACCAGTAATTCGCAGGGGAACAGCAACAAACATATTCAGAAATATATGCTTTTCTTATTGCTCTCCTGTTCACCAACTCTCAAGCAGTCAGTCAGATTTATCTCACGGACTCTAGACCTTTGACCTCCAGCCTATGTTTACACTGATATTTTTAGCATTTTATCAAACTACACTGCTTTTAACTTATGAAAGGATTATTTAGCATTTGTAATGGCCTCGCAGTTCAGTTCCCATATTGGGCCTTTAGAATAATACGTCAGATAGTAAAGTTTATTTTCATAGTATAATGACAACACATTCAATTTCTTAATCTTATATTGTTTTTGATGTTGCTACAGATCCTTTACGAGAAATTGTCCCCATTTCAATTACACCCCAATCAATATACATTACATTTTGTAAGTTAGTTGTATTATTTTGTAAGTTATTAGAAACAATTATTAGAGGCTCGTGGCTGTTTGACGTAATCATTTCTCAATGCCTCCAAAGGGCTGAAAAATAAAGTATGGAAATTACAACTCATCAATGTTTTATTCTTTATGATTTATGGAGGTGCAGTGACAGCTGACGAGCTCGCGTTCATTCGGGCATGCAGTTTATGTGGGAACCAGCAGAGGGCGCAAAATATAATAAAATATATTAAAAGAGCAGTTTGTCCGGTTTTGAAGATTTGTTTTGTCTGAACTCACTGCTCAACATTAATGGTGTGTTTTTGCAACACTGATAGAAATTATATTCATATCATATTCCTTTTAGTGGGTGTGTCCTACATTCTCACTGTATAATTTGGTAATTAATGCTCATTTCTAATTTTGTACAATTACATTTTTTGAAAATCTTTCACCACATCTTCAGGACATATATCATTAATATATTGAAATTACCAATTGCATTTATCAATGGGCCCTTATTCTTTTCTTGAGAGTATTATTTAATTTTGTTTTACATTATTGTAATTTAAACGATCTTACAAATCTAAAAGGTAACAAATTGCACACAACACAAATAAAGTCAACTGTATAGTCTGACTTAAGAAGCAAGTGAGAAAAAAATTGATGAAAAAAACAAAAGGAAAAATCACGGTTTTCTTCTGTCGTGACACCAGCACTGTATTCTACTCAATTTATGAGGCATCATAAGCGGGTAATGAAGCGGAAAGGTCAGAGGGAATACGTTTTCATTTGCTCTAAACCAATAGGTCAGATTTCCACTTTCCACGCCACCACTCTGTGACTGCAGCTGGTGCCCTTTTGGTTTAAAAAAACAATACATTCACCTTAGCCACTCATACATCATATCACCAATTCTCCATCTTATTGGCAATGTCACACACACAGGGCCAGGAGATATTACAGAATATATTTATTACTGCAAGGGTTCGTCCACAGCCTCAGATATGATATAAAACGGCGTGTAATGTAAGCCATACATTATGAATCCAATTTGTTTGTCCAGAATCAGAAAACAGACCGTCGAGGTTGAAGGTCACCCTGAGAACCACTAGATGGCGGTATGCTGGAGTGTATGGAGCCCAGTTCTCCACTGAGGCCAGTTGGAAAGGATCATTCTCAAAGAAAGATATTAATAAAAAAAACATCAGCCTCTACTATTACAATTATGAATCATTCTAGAAGATTAATGCAAAACACTTTATTTCATAAATTATTGACATATTACAGAAATACCTTAAAAATGGCAAATACCCTGACATATGAATTTAAATATAATATAAAATACCAATACAAATTGAAACTGTTGCTTTGTTGCCAGACTGTAATAAAGTTAAGAGTTTACGTTATTTTAGTCCCACATTTTGTACATGAAAAAATATATATAAGGTATAGACACGTGTTTATACAATCCACTTCAACACAAATATGAAATGCATCCTTAAAAAATGTCCATGTTGAGTAAACAGCTTCCTGAGCAGTACCCACAACAATCTTTTAATCACAGACTCTGCAGGGCATTGGCATTGGACCGCATTAGACTGCACAGCTGGTAACAGTATCGAGTCTGGCTGTATGTTTCAGGCCTTTGTAGCCTTCCCTGCAGGGTTCTATGCAACTTAGACCACTGTTAACAGGTTTGCTCTTGGCAACAGACCCAACACATAACTTGTTATAAAAACATTTAAAAAAAAGATGGTGTTAAGGGTGTCAATAAGGTGCAGCAAATAAGGTGCAGCAGGGCTGCAACTTAGTATTGCAATTATCAGTTTACCAGTCAACATGTCATCGTCACAGTTGGCATAGTAATTCTTGAGTTACCGCAAATCATGCATTTTGTGAAGTCACTGACCTTTGACCACTAAAATCTACACCGAGTTCCAAATCGCCTCTGCCCTCACACAGCAGTACTGTTGCATGCAGTAGGCCTTTAATTGGGATACACTACTTATAGTCATAATTCAATTCAATTCTTTTTTTTTTGTATAGCCCCAAATCACAAATTACAAATTTGCCTGAGAGGAATTTAAACAATCTGTACACATACGACATCACTGACCTTTGAAAAACTCCCTAAGGCACAAAGACTCCGGGGAAGAAGCAGAGTTAATAAGGTGCAATGGAGAGATGTAAATTCATCCATTAGGAGAGAGAGAAGAGGAGAGAGGAGCTCAGTGTATCCTAAAACGTCCCCCATCAACCTATAAGCCTATAGCGGCATATCAAGGGGCTGGACCGGGGCAAACCTGATTCAGCCCTAACTATAAGTGCTATTAAAGAGGAAAGTCTTAAGTCTGTTCTTAAATGAGGTGACTGTGTCTGCCTCCCGGACTGAAAGTGGAAGCTGGTTCCATAAAAGAGGAGCTTGATAACTGAAGGCTCTGGCTCCCATCCTACTTTTTAAGACTCTAGGAACCACGAGTAGCGCCGCATTTAGTGAGCGCAGCTCTCTAGTGGGGCAATATGGTACTACAAGCTCCTTAAGATATGAAGGTGCATCACCAATCAAGGCTTTGTAGGTGAGGAGAAGAATTTTAAATGTGATTCTTGATTTTACAGGGAGCCAGTGCAGAGCAGCTAATACAGGAGTAATGTGATCTCTTTTCTTAGTTTTTGTGAGTACACGAGCTGCAGCATTCTGGATCAACTGGAGGGATTTAAGAGACTTATTAGAGCAGCCTGATAATAAGGAGTTACAGTAATCTAGTCTGGAAGTAACAAACGCGTGAACCAGCTTTTCTGCATCTTTTTGGGACAAGATGTGCCTGATTTTTTAAAGTGTTACTTAGATGAAAAAATGCAGTCCTTGAGATTTTGTTTAAAGGACAAGTCCCAGTCAAAGATAACACCAAGATCCTTTACAGTGGTGTTGGATGCCAGGGAAATGCCATCTACAGAAACCACATCACCAGATAATTGATCTGAGGTGTTCAGGGCCAGTAAAATAACTTCAGTTTTGTCTGAGTTTAACATCAGGAAGTTGCAGGTCATCCATGTTTTTATGTCTTTAAGACATGCTTGAATTTTAGCGAGCTGGTTGGTTTCTTGGTTTGATCGATAGATATAATTGAGTATCGTCTGCTTAACAATGAAAGTTTATGGAGTGTTTCCTGATAATATTGCCCAAAGGAAGCATATATAAGGTCAATAGAAATTGGTCCAAGCACAGCAACCTTGTGGTCATTTAGGCTTCATCGTTTACAAATAAAAAATGTAGATCGATCTGATAAATAGGATTCAAACCAACTTAGTGCAGTATCTGAAATGCCAATCGACTGATCCAGTCACTGTAATAGGATGTCATGATCAATGGTGTCGAACACTGCACCTTTAAATTTGAGAATAAACAGGATGAACGGACAAAAAGAACCCCAAAACATAATGCAATTCAATTAAATAAAGGAATGGCATTTTGTTTGTTTGATAACCTCCTCAAAAGGATTAATCAGTGTCAATTGTTTCAGCACTGTGGCGACGGCGTCAGGAGGAACTGCACGTACGCTTAAAGTACACAACGACCGCCTAATCCATCATAGCGTGAGCGCCTCGTGCGTCCAGATGGCCGCGGAAACGTGTTAACAAACTTTGTGTTTCAGAACAGATGGGCTTTTTGCCTCAAGGACACAACGTATTAAAAAAATAGCACACTGAGCAAACGCATTAGGAACAAGGTGGTATGTTAGGAAGTGCCGAGTCTACGAAAAGCACAGGTCTGGGATATGAGGGAATACGCGTCAGGCTGATGTATGGTTTACACTTGTGGGGGGGTCACCAGTTCTCTTCCTACACTACAGTAACAATGCTCCATGAAAGGGAAGATAGCCATGCCTCCAACTGCATTTCTACACAGATAATCAGCAATGTGCAGAACAATGTACAGCACAAGCCAAGAGGTCATTTCAGGGTCACGGGTTATGCGATTACCGTCACATTGTGACCACCGTCTCTGCTCTTCTACAATAGAAAAGAAAGCTGTCGTTTTGTGGCTACGCGACACCGAGACGTAAAGCGCTGAAACATCTTTCGCTTTAAAGGTGTCTTTATATTTTCATATATATTTGAGATATTTTGCAAAAGAGATGCTTTTTTTGATTTCTTTAAGTACTCGGTAGAGTGATACGAGGCATGATTTTGTAATGATGAGATGGTGAACAATAGAACTTAAAAGAATAATGACGGGTTGTGCGACATAATCAGTCAGTTTAATGGCGTCGCAAGTTCACTCCACTTGGAGGGTCGATTAAGTTGAAGGGTCTCCGTAGATCGCTAAACAGGCGTGAACTTAATCGTGTAGTCTCCTTACGATGTCTCCTTACGATGTCTCCTTTACGATGTCTCCTTACGATGCCTCAGCTGAATATCCGGTACCTAAATATCCGCCCACTCCAACTGTCACTCACGTTTTCACAATCGTCTTCCAGCAACAAGTCACTCGACACAAAAAAAGGTAAATAAATGGTTTATATATTTCTGTGTAGGGGCCTTTCCATAATGTTGTCAGGACACTTATAACAAGAGTGTCGGTTATGCGCAAGAGAAATATACCAGCAAACAAAACTCCTCTAACAAAAGGTGGAGCTGCAAGCGTTCGGGTTTCCGTTCGTATACTTTAAAATGCTTTTGACCAATCAGGTAAACAGTCCGTGTGGAGGAGAAAAGTGGTGGGACGCTTTGGCCAAAAGGCAATCTCGTAACCCACTGGCATGGCGACGACAACGAAATTATTAGCAATCCTTTTTATTTTTTTTAATTTCTTTACATTTTCAATGATTACAGCGCAAAAATAAAGACACTTTTATTATTCAGGCAACCAGAGCAGAAGCACGATAGATACTTCAGATGTTCTGCTTTAACGCTTCATCTCTTGAAACCAGAGCTGATGGTCCGCCAGCAGTCCCAACACACACACACACACACACACACACACACACACACATGGACACACAAAAGAACACATCTCATTAATGCAGGAACTCCCTGTACTCTGCAACACGCTCCAGATGCCCGACATGCCAAACGTTTCCCTCGAGGCCAGATCCACTCCACAGGTTCTCTCACTAACACACAAAACTCAACGACAGAGATGCAAGTAAACCTGTATGTAGGTCTACACACATACATTTACGCAGCCCTTATTTAGTCTTCTTCAACAACACTCCATTTGTTGTGGACAGAATGAACTGGGAGGGTTTTCAGTGAGCCAACAACAAAAAGAAATGTAAATTTCTAGAGTCCAACAACAACAATAGTATACAGTATGCTTAAACATGAGTCATATTTGACTCTCATGGTAAAGCAGAAATAAAGCATCATAACGCATCCACCAAACAAGCAAAAAGCCCAAAAGTATTTCACAAATAACACTTAAAACAGCGATCCCCGTTAGCTGACAACTTAGCGGCCGCTAATCTTTCCGGGGTCCACAGAAAGGACAACATGTAATACAAACAAAACATGACGTGAAACAAACAGTTAAAAAGTAGTACAAACAGAATACTAACAAATAAATAAAGTGCAGTCGAGGACTAGGATGCATATTGTGCAGTACATCAGTAATTTATACAAAGAAAGATCAGATGACTTGATCTTTTTCCTCAATTTAAAGGGAAGTTCCCCCAAACCACAAAGTAGCAGTATCAGATTAAAACAATAAAGTAAAGTTCAGGAAGCATGATTTCCTGATAGGATCTCGAACCAAATTGTTTAAATACTTGTAAAAAGTTTCATAGATACTGTGACTGGTTTTTCCTCATTCTGGTTTTTCCGGTTTATGTGGGACAGATTGCCTAAGAGGGACGCTGACTTGCTGGAGACGTTTTAAAGCAAGACACCGTATCAATTATTTCTGTCTTTTAAATATGTCTGTGTAACTGCCTACTTGTTTCAAATGGACGCTAATATTTATTAAATAATACTTCAATTAACTGACGCCACAAACTCTTTTTAAACAATTGAATCACAAAACCAATTTTGTCTTTTTGTATACATCTTTAAATCATGAATACTTACTGACTTACCATATTTTCCACATGGATGTGAGAAATTACAAATAGGCTAAATAGGATTAGACAATGTAGCCGATTCAGAAAATATATCATGGTTTAACTTTTTGACAATTTAATGTGAAACAATATTACTGCATTGCAGTCAATTCACCATTTTATTGAATTAATTTGTACTATATTGCAGAAATGACGTGCGTAAAGTATATCCCAGTTTCTTTCCTCAGTATCTGAACACACTGTCCCAGTTTCGCAAAAGACCTTCAGCATTATGGGACTATAGTCCAATGCTCATTTGTCCTTTTGCAGGTGAACTTCCCCTGAACACTTGCCAACCAGTCTCTCTTTGATTATTTTAACTGATGCCAATACAGTGATGAAACTATTGTGTGTACAGTGGCAACTGCTGGTGTGCCAAGATTTTGGTTTCCATTACTTCCAATGGCAAAACAAGGAAATGCTTTTATAAATGATCTATATATACTGTTTGCTGTGAATGCACCCAACACATAATTGTGATTATCAGATTTGTCTTCAGTCCCTGAGACTCAAAAAGTGGAGCTTCTCTCCGGTCTCGCCCTTTTTATTCAACATTGTGATGCCAATATCTTGACAAGCTCGGTAGACAAAGCAACGCACAAAGAGATTTTACATTTAGAGTGACGTGATGATACGTCCCAGTCCAAAAAGCACTGATGTCTGTATCATAAATATTGTCATATTGTAAGACAACATATAATGGATGTGATTTTACTTTAACTGGCAACAGGTTTTTTGACAGTGGTCCAGATACATATTTCGGCGATGTTAGAATCAATGTGCTTGACATTATGTTTTATAGTCTTGCCACTGCAAAGAGACTGCGGGTGTTGTGGTGAGCCTCTTTCAGATGTGAGCGCAAAGATGATTTGTTACTGTGGCTGAGCTGAACACGGCTTAACGGGTTGAACTGGAAACTTTGACTCTGCAAGTTTTTCTTCTTGAAAACATGTCCACAGCTTGCAGCAGTTTTGGGGTTTACTCGTGCTTGCCAAATCCACAAGTTCTATATAGATGTACATTTCACAGTGGTTACATTTTTAATCCAGGTGATTTGTACAAAGGTTAGATATCTGAAGAGAATGTCACAAGCAACCAGTTTGAATAAGGGGGGGGGGGGGGGGGGGTTGGCCCGGTGTTTGTGTATGAGATCAGGGGTAAATGTCCAAGTCAAGTGGCATCAGGTGATACCATCAGCCCACCATCCAAAGGTAACCTGCAACCAAACCTGAAGTCGTCAGCTACAAGTGTATGCATGGGTGCGTCCACCTGCAGCCCCGTCGGCAGTTTCTAGGTGAGAGTTCAATCAGGCTTTGCCAAAAGGGTTCATTCCACCTTTTTATCTGTTGGACATTAAGAAACAGCTCCCACCTGTATTGGTTGATAAAGCAGTTATTACAACACTCTTTTAAAAGATTAGGAAACTACTAATGATTGTGCAACAAAGTGGCCAAGCCAGTATTTCAACACATAAGGTATTCCTCTCTCATTTATTTCTGATAAACTGATTTTGGAGGCATTGTTGAACCAGAAAACATATGAAAGAATGACACTTAAATACTAATGCATTTGTTTTAATAATAATAAATGCAATAATTTATATGAAAAAGAAAACTGAGTGGGTCAGCTCCCTCAATAAGTGCTTTGGATACTTAAAGTACATTTTGCATACTTTGAATCAGGACTTTTAAAGGAGTCCGCTACTCTAAAGGATCTGAACACTTCTTCCACCACTGCGAAAGTGAAATAAAAGTAATTTTACAGAGTGTGTAGAGATGACAATAATCAGTAAGTTGAGTAACAAGGAAACAATGTTGAATATGTGAATATGAGTGGGCTGGTTCTGGACAAAACATGTAATACTAATGTCAAATTGAGCTTTGAGAAGAAGAAAAACATTGTATCAGCTGGATGAGATACTATCTCATACTCATGAACTACTAAGTCATAATTATGAGATACTAATTCATTAGTTGCCAGATTCAAGCGTCCCCGTTGCCAGTTTGTCCTAGCAACGGGGACACTGGCGAAACTTAACGCCGCTCCGTCTAGGACTGTTTTTATTTAATTTTTTCTACCTTTTTTACAATTTAACATTCATTTAAATTATTTTTAATTTAATTTTTAATTATTTTGTTTAACAGTGTAGCCATTCTTCTGACTTAATTATTTTGCAAATCTTGGATTATTTTTTATTTTGTGATTGCCGTTGCTCTCCACTACTGCGATCTGGTCAACTGGCGTTGGCTGGCTAGCCGACAGTCTCTTGCTGGCTAGCCGACAGTCTCTTGCTGGCTGGCCGACGGTCTCTTGCTGGCTAGCCGACAGTCTCTTGCTGGCTGGCCGACGGTCTCTTGCTGGCTGGCCGACGGTCTCTTGCTGGCTGGCAGCTGCGGGCGAGCCGGCCGACTCTCAGCGGTCCTGGTGCTCCGGTGGTCCGGTCCGTGGTTGGCGATTGCATCCTCCCCGGCTGGCGTGGTTCTGCAGTGTTCCACCTCGCAGCTCCTCGGGCTCAACAGCTTCTCTGCTCCTCCGTTCGTCTCGGCCATCGGGGCGCTCGGACTCCTTCGTCGGCCTCGTTGCATCCGCAGAGCCTCCCACGGAGGGTTTGTTTGCTCCTGGCCTGATCGCTCCACGCTTTCCATCCCCTCCCTCTGGTCGGCCGAGCGCATCACTGCAGCTCGTCATCACAACAACAGTCCCCAAGAGCGAGATGGTGGCAACGAAATTAGGAACTGTTACAGCTCCCCCAGCACCCTCTACTCTTCCTGCTGACTCCACTCCCCAAAACCGGACTGGTACACTCCAAGATGTCGGCCTTTTATGCAGTTCTTTGGTTCCCCTATTTTAGTTTGTCTGTTCTGCTTTATTTTGTATTTGTAATTTTCTATTTCTCTATTGTCAAATCAAATCAAACCCATATTGTCAGATCTGGAAAAAGTCATTCATGCACTAATTTTCTCTCGACTCGACTACTGCAACTCCCTCCTTTCCGGCATAAATCCAGCTTGCAGCCTTAGATCCTCCGGTGGGGCCCTTCAAGGCCCTTCAAGGCCCTTCAAGGACCTTCTGGTCGTTCCAAAGTCAAGGCTTAAATCAAAGGGTGACTGTGCTTTTGCCATCAGAGCCCCTCGACTTTGGAACGACCTACCTGAGGGAATAAGACTATCAGAATCAGTAGCTTCTTTTAAATCACTTCTTAAAACCCATTTTTATAGAACTGCTTTTAAGTGATGTCGTCCTTTTATGCAGTTTCCCCTTGTTTCCCCTATTTTAGTTTGTTTGTTCTGCTTTATTTTGTATTTGTAATTATCTATTCCTCTATTGTGTTCATTGCCTCATGTATTTTCTGAAATGTTTACTTGTATTGATGTTATGTGTTTACCTTGCTTATATGTAGAGCACTTTGTAAACCCTGTTTTTAAAGGTGCTATAAATAAATGTATTATTATTATTGTGTTCATTGCCTATATGGCATTGTCTCCTTTGCCTCATGTATTTTCTGAAATGTTTACTTGTATTGATGTTATGTTTTTACCTTGCTTCTGTGTAGAGCACTTTGTAAACCCTGTTTTTAAAGGTGCTATAAATAAATGTATTATTATTATTATTATTATTTAGAGAACGCTTCTCATTATAATGACTTCAAGAATTTTTTTTTGTTTTTGTATCAAAGTGGCAGAAATGGCCTTCCATTATTAGATTATTATGTTATTTAATATGTTTTATTTTTTGCAGCCTTAGATTGCTTTCCTGATTCTTTTGAACGGAAATGATGTGAACTGAAAAATACAATTATATATAGTCAGAGTATCTACTGATTTCGTTTTTGCATTATTATTTTTTTTTTTCAAACTCGAAAGTGACTTGAATCTATTTGCACTGAACTAAACTCCCAAAATAACAACAAAAAAACGTCGGCGTTAGGACCTGGAATCCACCTTTATCCGGGGAAGAGGGCGTAGGCTGGCTTTTTTAGCCGGTAGAGGAGGAAGGTGCCGCGACTGGCGAGCTGCTCGCGCACAACCGCGAGGTGGGTTCAGACAGCAGCGCGAGCGATGCGAGACGAGGGTTGCGTGGAAAACAGACTAGCATAAACAACAAAAAACACCGAACCCTCCCTCGGCCGAGTATCTTGTTTTTCCAGCGGCGTGAAAATAAAGAAACCCACGGAGCAGCGAGCATGTCGGTGCTAGCGCTGCAAGAGTACGAATTCGAGAGACAGTTCAACGAGGACGAAGCCATCCGATGGATGCAGGAGAACTGGTAAGAGCTGCACGCCGACGTGACGTGAGCGAACACGGGGTTTTGTTTTTTCTCCTTTTTTAAATTTTTAATCCCACATTACAGTAAACGTTCCCCGCCGGAAGCACAGCGCGTTTTTTTTCTTCTTTTTTGCGCGTGTGCTGAATTTAAAAAGAAAAGAAGGAGAGAAAAAAAAAAAAAGGCTGTAACAAGCGCACATGCGTCAGCCTCGCTCCCGTGGGATTAAACCTCGCTGCCGTATCCTATTATATCAGGCTCTCTCTCTCTCTCTCTCTCTCTCTTGGTCATCAGCCGCAACAAAAAAAAATGCCGCTCGTGCCGGCGTTGAAATGAACAAAAATCCGCGCAGGCCCTCGAGCCGCGTGCGAGCGCGACGCTCCGCCGCATCGGCGCGTCGAGCCTGCGCGTAACTAATTGGACACTACATTGCGCTGCGCTGATGCATTGTGCATCTTTTACCGTTCAATGGGCTTGTCTTTTATTTTTTTTGTTTTGTTTTGCCGTGATTTAATCCTTAGTTACCGCGATACTAATGTAAAGCGTGGCTCCAGAGACCGGTCCAACAGCATGTTTAACCGGTCCCTCATCCCTCCAATGGGTTTCTCCATCAAACGAGTTAGTCTTCTTTTATTTGAGTGAACATAGGACTACTGAGCACACTTTTTGTTGTTTAAAGACTTACAGATTTCACCATTTAAAAGCAGAAATGAAAAAAAGAATGAAATAAAAAAAGTCATTTGCAGGTTATTAAGTTCTGCATGTTCCGGGCTGAAACCAACAGTTATTTTTATATAGTCGATCCATCTGTTAGATGAGATATATTATATCAGGATAAAAGGGAATAGTGGCCATCACATGCTCCCAGAGTCCGAGGTAAAGTTCTCAAACAGCTTGGTTTTCCCCAAACCCTGAAGATGTTCATAGTGAAACAGAATAATAAACCCATCGTCCCATTGCCAAATCTCCGTCAGTGGACAGACCTCACTGAATAACTTATTACTGATGAATTACTAAACATATTTCATGAAACCTTGTAACGAATGAAGACTGTGACTTAA
This sequence comes from Cyclopterus lumpus, assembly GCF_009769545.1. Lineage (NCBI taxonomy): Eukaryota > Metazoa > Chordata > Actinopteri > Perciformes > Cyclopteridae > Cyclopterus > Cyclopterus lumpus. The sequence goes on from NC_046975.1 coordinate 20,388,494, forward strand.
AATGTAAAACAATTTCTTGTCCAGTGTTATGTTTGCCCAGGGCAGCGATTGCCAGGCAACTTTACCCTAGACTGATATCTCACTGTGGCTACTGAGATTAAGCAAATATTGCTTTGTGCTCTGTGTGTGTGTGTGTGTGTGTGTGCGCGCATCGATGAATTTTCATATGTAGGTCATGTGCCGGTCCATCCAACCAGCCTTCGCATCGGACTCACTGAAGGGTCATTATTGTCCGTGCCAGCCAAGAAAATGGTTCTAATCCAAACAAAAAACGAGTCATGCGTTAAGTTTGCGTCGGCTTCATTAGGCACCGGGTTCGTTAGAGGCATTCATCTGGCTTCTTCTGGCATCTGCTCTGCACCGCCTGTGGAAAGTGCCACGTACAAAGTTAAACATTTTAAAATACATTTTGATTAAGTAGAGCCGTCGGAGCAGTTTTGTTATTCATTGAAATTAAATCTGTGTTGGTGTGTGTGTGTGAGAGAGAGAGAGAGAAGCATGGCAGCAGTGTGCAGGAGCTGTCCATACCTCGGTACTGACAACCGACCAATGACGTTAATCTTCTGTTGTCGGCTGACAGAGCGTTAGCCAATCGGGTCGCAGCTGATCTGTGCTGACTCCTGCTCTCCTCCAGTAGTGGAGGATGTCGGACTGGGCCGGTGTGTGTGTGCACATGGCCGAGAGAGGCAGCAACCGCAGAAAATTGGATCTGATGGCTTGTTTGTTTTCTTTCAAAACTCGTTCAGGGAGTCGACCGACTAAATGTGGCATGTTTTTTTTGTGACTTAAGGGGGAGATGGAGAAAGAAATGAGGAAGCTAGTTTGAAGGCAAGCATTGTGTAAACCCCCCCACCCCCCCCCCCAAAAAAAAGAAAGCCGTTGGTTCACTTCCAAAGCCAAAAGCCACCAGGCTCTGATTTAAATCACAGACTTGCACATCACAATTGTATTAGTTATTTAGCTCGAGGGTAAGGCACCTTCATCAAACATCTACTAGGGACAGGAAGTAACATTACAATTATTTTTAGTTTTTGGCTGACAAAGGGATGCTGTGTGTTCATATGGAGTCGGTTCAGATTCGGTCCACGAATTCCAGTTCTGGCTCAACTTTTTTCATACTATTTCCTTAAGAAAAAAAAGATAAACCTATTTTCAGCTGATTTCGGCTGCCACGAACAGCAAATTAATATATTTCTGAGCGCTAAGTCCTTGTAAACCAACATTAGTGCACATATCCAAGCAGGTCCAAACTACTGCACTACAATCAAGTGTTTTACCTTTTTTAACAGCTATGACATCACTGAGCTGGGTGAGGCCAGCAGTGAAACATGCTTTTAAGTCTGAATTCGTGGCTTAGAATTCAATATTGCAAGTGAACAATTAACCCCGTCTGAGATCTGATTCTAACCAGATACTCAGGTGGCGGCAGGATTTCTCTATAACGTAAAACCCCATTTGTCACTACGGAGACGGAGGTGGAGGATGTCTCTCGATAAATGACCATAAAGTAAACTATTTAGACCTCAAAGGTATAAATATATAGTTAAGTTTGGATATTGCCAGAAGTCCAATGAATACAAATATAATCCATGCATTGCTACCGTAGTTTTTTTAAGTTGGTCATGAAAGTAGTTAGAAGAGGTAGAGGCATTATTTGTGCACAAGGGAATATATCTGAAAACAATCAGCAGGACTAGTGATGATGTAGTGATGACTGGTTTCTGTCCAGCACTTTTAAATTAGTTGGACAAAACTTTGCTTTCACTGCGATAAATCCTTTGCAGTGCGGCTGTTGTGCTTGTCGCAGAGGTTTGATGAAACAAGCTGGTGAGTACACACGCCAACTAGTGGCTGATTTTGGGGGGTAGATTATCAATTTTAGCATTAGTATCGGAGTGAGACGGGTAGCTAGCTGAAAAAAAGATCCAGATTCTAACAATGACTTCGCTCAAACTGATATTGAAGAAAAAATATCTTTTCTCTTGACTGTCTTTTTATAATTATAATTTGACCTTTTTTCCAAAAAGGTTTTGTTGATTAATCAAACTTGTTTACACAGTTTAGCCGGAGGTGCTGTCACTTTTCATCACCTTTTTTTAGGGCTGAAAAATCTACATGTTTGTTTTTCTTGAAAGGAATTGTCAGACACCTTGAGACACTGAGATGTATATCTATAGGTACTGTGCATTGTTCTGCGGGGATGAATGGAGACTGGCAGCAGACCGCTCAGCGTTGTGAAGTCAGGATGATTAAGCAGACAGTTGACAGAGGAAGAGGAAAGAGCGGACAAGGACCTAGATGCTGTTTAGCGACAACATGGGCGGCATCATCTTCAACGTTATGAAAGTACCACAAATGCACAAGGTTGTGTAGGGGCAGGACCATTTTTTTTCTCTTCATTTTCACTGCATAAACGACATGGTAGAGGGGACACGGTATGTCACGTTGCTCATGAAAATATGGGCAGCTGACTCAAAAGTTATCAGCAATTGTAATAAACGTGCAAAAAAATAAATAATGTGATTGCGTAAACACGATACCACGGTCGCTGCAGCAAAAACAAACATTCTCTACATCAGGTTTTGCTACATCAATGCTTCTTTGTTATCAGGAGTGTCAGCGGCTTCACTCTGCACCTGGCACCTGAGAGTCCCGTCAGCTGGGTGACATTTACTCGACTGTCCACTTTTTACAAATGGAAAGCAAAAAAATCCCCGAATTACACTGATGTCATTTTAGCACGTAGACACATTATTCTGTCCAAGTCCACACTGGATCGCGTGCATTTACTGGTTCAACAGTTCAAAGCGTTGCGCTTCATTAGTAGGATCTGAATTTTCAAATTCGATTTTCTATGAATTAGAAATATGTTCTCTCTATATTCTTTTTTTAATGAATGGTGCTAAATGTAACTTATAAAATGTCAACTTTGTTGTATGTCTTTATTCAAATTACATTGAAATATAGTGCAGTGGGCAGTGCTCCCAGACAAATGATTTTGGTCTGTGGCCATTAAAGTTAAAACATCTGGCATCAAAAGCTCAACTGCTTGACTCCATAGATGAATAGAATATATCATTTAAAGCATATTATTTAACAGACTGATGAATAATCCAATATCAGACTGTTGTGTAATATACTATTAATGATTTTGGATGTCAATTGGTGTGAGCATTTGCATTACGGAGATGCATTTTAGTATTTTTTCTCTTCTTTTTTTTTGTAGCAATGCATTTTGCTGTGATTCTACATAATTCCAACGTCTGCTGCAGTTTAAAACCTGCCTGTTCTGTATTAGGATTGCTTTTGCAGCGTGGCATCCAAAAGAGAGCCGTTACCCTCCGTTGTAAACACATCTTCAACCTGCTGACTCACTGTGTGCTCCCCACAGACGCCATCGTTTCCCCATTACCGCGCAGGGTGCTTGGAATATGCGTTCTCTGCTTCTGGAAAAAGCCTCTGCGGTAGATAGCATCTCTATTGGATCTCCGTACTTTTGATGGATCTCCAGGAGGTGGTGGGGACCGATAACAAGGGATGCGGAGCCTGAGAATGCTGCATAAACAACGAGATGTTTGTTGTGCTCTGCTCTGTGTATTCTGTCTGTAAATGTTTATTCCCACGGCTCGTATGATTCAGCTGAGGGGTATTGCGACGTCGGTCAGAAACGTTGCGGCTCATGTTCCGATGGTACTTGGATGAGTTGAGGAGAAAAAAAGTCTCTTCCTCACAAGTCTCGCGTGACTTAGTCCAAGATTAGTCCAGCCTATTGTTCCAGAGCACCTGAGCCCGGCAGTTGGGTTGATGAGACCAGTCGTTATACACCTCTCTTAAATTTGGCATCAGGCTAAATACAATACAAATACAAATTACCGAAGAGATCGTTTTTTTTTTAATTCTTTGCTAAATCAAATGAAAGCAAACAACGACCACATGCAAGAAAATAATTGATTATTTCCCAGTGTAATTCCCGGCGGTTCGTCTCGATGTTCATACAGTTACATCGGCACGGTCTTCTCCACGGCGCTGCCATATTTATTTTTTTTTAACGAGAGCAACGTCTGATGATGATGACGCTGATCGTTTCTGACCACGTTCACCCAGAGTCCACCCCGGGCTTGATGCTCGCTAGGCTGCTCCTCTTCTCACGACTGGTGAGATGGAAAAGCCGACTCGGCGCCTCCTAGAATGAAGGTCTGCCCCGAGTGTCACTTAAGTCCGGTTTCCCTTTTCAGATTTAATCAGGCTGCCAAGGAAATGCTGCCGGAACGAGCAGTTCTGTTGCACCGCCTATTTTATATCGCGTGCATTGAGCTGCTGCATTCTTGAAAGTATTTTTGAAACGCGCATCGTTTCCCTTTTTGTATAGAAGTCATCCCTGCCATCTTTTCCTGGCACGTTGTTTCCAGCAACCTTCAACCAGTGGGGGTAGCATGCCTTGCATACATCACATAGCCGCGTTACTGCCCCCTGCATGTCCAGGAATTTGTATTGGGGTCAGCCTCGTGTGCTTGACTGTGCACACGTGTGCCATTTTAACAGGGGTCGAGCACACGGCTGGTCTTCAGCGACCACCAGCGGTCTGCTGTGTCCCGCTTGTCTGAGATGTCTGAGATGTCTTCCATCCAATGTGAAAAGGATGACATTGTTTTTCTGTAACAGCAAGGTCTTACGAACCACCTCTCGATCTTATTCAGTGGGTTGCTGCTCATCCTATACGTTGGCACAGCAGCTCTGGTTGCCTTTCCTCTGTTTTAGATATAAACAACAAGGGCAGGGAATGGAGCAAACTCCCCCCTCCGAACTACATGTGTATACACACACTTTTATTTATCCTTATATTATCAACTCTAGTACACAGTCTACATGCACGATAAACACATCTCTGATGCGATGAGCTGATGTCGTACTTTAAGTTGATGTCTATGCAGCTTGTTTATCAGATACGATCGGATGCCTTTTTTTTTCTCAGTGGCAATTGTCTCTGCATATCTTACGAAGTTAAAAATAATCTTCTTTTTTTAAACACGCTAAGTGGAATCTCACATCAACATAGATTCAACATAGATATTGTTGTCTAATCTTTCATTCGCCACATTCTTTTCATCCAAGTATGGAATATCTGATTTGTGACCACGCCGGGAAAAACAATACATTATTCATCTTTTCACCCTGTATCCTCTGTAGCAACGGAAATACAACATTTCCAAATGTTATTACAGAATATCAAACTTTCGCTGCATGAAGGTCGGATTCATGTAAACACTTAGAACACGTAGAACTTCTGCAGAGGATCTGGGACACCTGCGTTTCTAAAATGCTAATAAATTGCTCTGTTGAGACAGAAGTCAGGTTCAGAACAACAATTCCAACAATTAGGTGATTTTTAAAAAGAGGTCATTGGGACAATATTTTATTTGTTGTTTCTTCTCAAGTTGTTGCTTCTTTATTAGTTGCTCGGTTGGGTTGTAGACATTATTCGCTAAGTGAGCTGAAGGAATCAGAATCGGCTTTATTTGCCGTGTATGTGTGCACATACATGGAAGTTGACTCTGGTTTTCACGTACGCTCTCCTCGTACGTACATATTTAAATTTCAAATAACAGGATAAATATAAAGACATTAAAGACAACAATAGCAACATGTATGTACAATATAAACAACAACAGTGAAATGGGGATGTAGTGCAGAAAGTGGTGGCAGTGCAGATGGATGTGTTTTTAATTGTTCAACAGAGTGACAGCCAGAGGGAAGAAGCTGTTCTGAGCCCCGGACTCTCTAAATATACGCTCCATGATCCAACTTGTAGCCATTCTTTAAAAAAGAAAATCCTTCACTATAAGTTTATGACCGTGACAAAGCAGTTCTAGTATATCTTTGGCCCTTGGATCACTTTTCGGGAGCCTTTTTTATTTTGTAAAAAGCGTCTTGCTTCAAGTAGGAGAAAAGTACTTTTGAAAGTATAACGTCTCGGGGGGGAATCTGAATGCTGAAGGTCGGCAGTAGCGCTGGAGAGGCGCCGCGTGGAGCATGAAGGGATGATGTGACTTCACACTGACGTCTCAAATAGATTCTCGTGGCTGCAGACATAGCTTGGCTGCAGCAAAGACAACAGCAGCCCCTCCCCCCCGGCACCCTCAACCAACTTGTCAGCTTTGACCATGCCCTTGGGTTTCTTTACCCTTTCTTATTTATTTTTTCCGTCTGACAGCGTAATCCATCTTCTAAACATAACGCAGAGGGCCGGGCGCGTCTTAACCTTTTGGCTTTTGAGTACTTGTAGAACAGGAAAGCCCCCGCCGTACATTTTGTGCTCTGGATGGGTCACGACAAGCAACAGGTTGCAACGATCATTGGGGTATTCATTTTAATGTAAAAAAAAGAAAATAGGGGTACGACTAGCAATTATTTTATAAATATAGCATTTCCATATTTATTTATTTTCATTTCCGTCAATTTATTTCTGGAAATTGTAAAATCTCAGATGCGCTCAATAGATTTGTTTTTAAATTTCTTTTGTTTTTCTCTGACAAACTGTCCAAAGGGAGTCCAACGCATGTAAATGTTAAGTCTGAATATCTGAACTTGAACAGAGGCCACAAGTGACAATAACACATTCCTGGGCAGCCTGTCAGCGTGCCAAAGTGAGACAAATAACTGGCAGCCTGATCAAATAAAGTGTCGGTTACCGCACAAATAATGTCTGGTTATTAGTAACTGTAGCTAAACTATTTGGGATTGGCTACATTCATGGCAGTTCTCACTCTGTTACCACTTGGGGGAAAATAACTAGTTACATTTGCTCCAAGTACTGTACTTAAGTACACATTTAAGATACTTGTACTTGATTTTTCCTTTTCTGCAACATTGAAGCTATGAAACTCATTAACGCATCAATAATTATAATGCAATGATATTTATTGTTCATCAGCATCAAAACAAGCTGTTGTATTCTATTATCAAAACACTCCACAAGGCTTAATGTGCGTATTAAACATCACTTAATTGTGTTTCTTGTGTTATTACTTCTGTCACACACGGTGTCACTTTGACGTATAAAAAATGTGCACTGCAGAACAGCCCGGAGGCCATCCATCAATCTGACCTGTCAACGCTCTGACAGCAGAAAAGTTTGCAATGCGGAGATTGTCGCTCTCCTCTCCGGTAAAACCGGCTCCGCGGCGGTATGTAGGCCACTGTGTGAGTTCTCCTGTGTTTTGCTCGGTCCGCCCCTCCTCCGTTGTGTTTGTTGAGAGACGGTGATGTCATTGTGCAGGCCGGCCCTGTTGTCATCCTGTGAACGCTGCTCCTCTCCACTTTGACTGGGTTGCTTTGTCCTTTGTTCTGTGGAGGTGGCCCGAATCGGTTTGTGGGCTTCATTGGAAGAACAGAAAAAGGGCATCTTTCATTTTCTGGATACTGACAAACAATGAAGTCCATTATGTTAAACTGGTCACACTTATTATTATTATTGTACTTTTGTTTCTTGTTGTGTTAGCAGTAGTTCACATTTCACATTGTGGGCATATTTTACTCTTTTTAGTGAGGAACGGTGGAAGTCGATAGATGTCCTTACTTAAATAGACAACCGATCATAGCTTAAATTGTTATTAAATATTTAATTAAACAGTCATGGCTCAGGAATGCTTGCGAGTTGTGCACAGACCATTTGAGCATTACACCAAAGAACACTGTTACAAAGTCAGTTGAGCTTGAATAGATGTTCCTATCCTGAGGTTTAACTTTTCTTTTGTACAATACTACACACACAATCCTTTGAATAGAATAATTAGTTGCCACTGAGTAACACATTCCTATTTGTTAACTAATGTTGCAATTGTGTAACCTCTAAACGGCAGCACAAAAACAACCTGACTCCTTGGGCTGGGTTTACGCAACTCATCATCCCCAGGGCTGTTAGTCCCAGAGTTCCCAGAATGCCTCTCATTCCTGGTGCCTGTGCACCGTCCTCTGAGAGCCAACCTGAAGGTATGATGTATTACTGCCAAAGGTGTAGCTGCACATGTTTCTTTTGCACAGTTCTCTACCTCCTGTGGCCACTGAGAACTCTCACTGGCACTCGCAACCGTTGCATCATACGTTTATTTTCCAAAACTTTTCTGTCTACTAAAACTATTGCTCCAAATTTACGCTGCGTGGCCCAAATCCTCTGTTGGTCCTACTCGGCATCCACTCGGTGAAGTCCGGCTACCTGCGCTGAGCGCCGGGAAATGCTTTTCCTTTAGTCTCGGTGGGGCCAGGTGGTGCTTCAGCACGAGTCCTCCACTCCATCTCTGGCAAATCGATTAAAGCAAACGGACGTCGCAGGACGGTGGGAGTTGGAACTGTAATAAGAGACATAACTGTAAACTGAAGGCTGAACATTTAGTGGCTGTTGGAGCTGGACTCGAATCATTACATCATTCATTCGGTAATTGCTTGTTAAGTCAGTACAGCTATTGTTTGTGTTGTGTACAGAGTATGTTGGACCTATTATTATTCTCACGCTGCTGGAATGCTGCCGGGGAAGCAGACTTTTGGGTTGGGCACCAGTGACACTCACTTCTCCCATCGTAGTGAAGTACGTTAAAGGAAAAAGACATGAAGACATGTTGGATGTCATCATCTTGTGACGTGCATAAAGTGTAATTACATGGGTCGCATGAGTCGTTGCTCTTTATTTGTCAAATTTCTGCCTTTTTTTTTTTTTTTTTATCCGGTTGACTCTTCGCTTTCCCGGTGATTTGTATGAATGTGAAGCAGATGCATCGCTGGAAAAGACCAAACATCATCGGCACATGACCCGGTGTCGGTAAAGGCAATGAGAAGTCGAGTAAAAAGTTAATCTTGGGTCTTTTTTGTTGTTGTTGTTGTGTGTTCACAGGAAGAAGTCGTTTCTCTTCTCTGCACTCTACGTTGCCTTCATCCTCGGTGGCCGCCATGTCATGAAACAGAGGGAGAAGTTTGAGTTGAGGAAACCGCTGGTGCTCTGGTCGCTCACGCTGGCTCTATTCAGGTGAGAAAGCACCGGCATTATTCAAAGCAGCAAATGCATTTGCACCTAATTATTTCAAATGTAAAAATGAATGAGTCATCGTGTATTTCGAACCAACTAAAAATGCAGTTTAATTCACAGGTGATTTTTTTTTGCGGGGGTCTAGATTTCTATTCAAGATCAACAAAAACGCACATTTTAGCACATTATTAAAACTGCAGACAAACATGGCATCGACCTCACAAACCTACTTTAATGAATGACAGACATTTTGCAACTTTTTTCATATATCTCCTTTGTCTGCCTGTCCTTGCAGCATATTTGGTGCCATCCGCACCGGGAGTTTCATGATGTACATCCTGATGACCAAAGGGCTGAAACAGTCCGTTTGTGACCAGAGCTTTTACAACGGGCCCGTCAGCAAGTTCTGGGCATACGCCTTCGTACTTAGCAAAGCACCAGAACTGGGTAGGTCGAGAGCTTTTCATTGCATTTCTCATATTGTCCATGTATAATATGTAGTTTATGTAGTAAACGACCCATCTTAAGTCAAGGAACCATGCAAGGTTTCGTTTGGATACGTTTCATTTTCATAACATTGTGCATGAAGCTGCTGCTTGCTCTTTAGTAAGGCTGCTTTCAGACAAGCTAAGACTGGATATTACCTCATGTCAAAGGCATTATAGTGGACAGCAATTACAATAATTAAGTCAACCGTTTATCACAACTCGATGGCAGACTACACACCTCCACACAGGGATTCCAAACGCGCCTTTTGTAATGCTGCTGTACCAAAGTGTAACCTCACAGACCGCATGCACTGGCTGACTGTTTACCAAATGCACATAGCGGTCCTTTAGTACTGTAAGTAAGGAGTGCCATCATTGGTCATTTCAAACCATTTCAAACAAGTGTATGTTTATTATACATGTTCTCTACAAACCTCCCACCGCCCTGCGTCTCCTAAACAACCAAAACCTCCTCTGTCCTCCCTGCAGGCGACACTTTCTTCATCGTCCTGAGGAAACAGAAGCTCATCTTCCTCCACTGGTACCACCACATCACCGTGCTGCTCTACTCCTGGTACTCCTACAAAGACATGGTGGCCGGCGGCGGGTGGTTCATGACCATGAACTACTTGGTCCACGCCGTCATGTACTCTTATTACGCCCTGCGGGCGGCCGGCTTCAAGGTGTCGCGCAAGTTCGCCATGTTCATCACCCTGACCCAGATCACCCAGATGCTGATGGGCTGCGTGGTCAACTACCTGGTGTACTCGTGGATGCAGCAGGGCCAGGAGTGTCCATCCCACATGCAGAACATTGTGTGGTCCTCCCTCATGTACCTCAGCTACTTTGTGCTCTTTGTCCAGTTCTTCTACGAGGCCTACTTTGGCAAGTCCAAATTAACGGCCTCGGCCGTCGCCAAGAAGAGTGAGTAAAGAAACGCCACGAGTACAGGAAGAGGGGCGATAATGACGACAAAGGGATGAGCAGGGACCAGTGACTTGAGATATACTGTTTTGCGGTGAGGGGGGTTTGTTGGAATGAAAGACGGGTGATGCAGAGGTGGGGGTGGGGTGGTGGGGGGGCGGGAGGGTCAAGAGGATGGCCGGTGTTTGTGCTTGAGCATTGCTTCTAATCTTAAACGCCTCAATGGACGAGTCGTCTCCGTTAAGGGACGCCGAAGGAAGCGGCGGCGCCATGATCAGAACCCATCGGTGACTTGACCACCTGAAGTTTAAAATCTCTCTTTTTTTTTTTTATAACCTAATTAAAATATAACCACCCCCAAAAAAAAAAATTATATATATATATATACATCCCATCTGCCACAAGCATATGTTTACTTAGTATTAAACAAATAGATAAATTGGTGCATATGAAGATGGACGGAGTCGACGTCAATCCGAGTGTTTTTTTTGTCCGTCTGTTGTCAGTGTTGTTTCGTTTTTGATCCGTCGAAGAATAAGTTTGAAACGCTGGTGAGAGTTGGTGGTTGATGAGAACTGACGGGGTGAGCGGCACTGTATCTTCTGTGTCTTACGTTGCAAAATGCGATATTTTCTCAGGTCTTAGGTTATCTCTTTCTTAATATATAACGTGCATATCGAGACAAAGTAGACATGTTTAACATCAGCACCGGTTTAGAGTATGGAAATTGACCCCGTATGGCCGTTTAGTTGAGAAAAGTGTGAATGAAGCTGATTGGACTGACCGCCTCAGACCATCACTCTGCTGCTAGGCATGATGGGAAACGGATGCTGACGGTGCCCTGCATCACCGCTCGTCATGACCTCGCAGAAGTTGCCGAACACACTTGGAAAATGACTTGCCGTTGATTTCCAAACGCATCTCCGTGCTGAAGGGGAAGAAAACGTGTCCGTTAGACACTGAAGGCTTAAATGGAGGACACAAATATTTGTTTAGCAAAAGGAGAAGAAGAAAGTTGCAAATTGTCGAAATCTGCTGTATTGACTTTTAAAAATATGATGTATCCTTAATGGTGTCTGTTGTGCTATTGTGCATTTGCACTGTATCAATGTCAAAAACAACTGTTGCCGAAAAATGTAACGTATGAACAAAGAGTGCAAAAATGTGACATGTGCCTGTGTTGTGTATTCTTTCTTTTTTTTTGTCTCCGCTTCAACATCTTACTACCTAATCCTTTGGTCGGTGCGGTACCCGAAAAGCCATTTTAGTCAGCAATAATTAGAAAGGCCTGAGGGTGATTATCTCTCCCAGATATCCAGTATATCTGTCAAACTTGATTCAGTGGATCTTATGGAGCGGTAATCACAACCAGTTAAGTTGTGTACCTATGAGCTCTTAAGCATATCAAGGATTCCACCTTCTGGTTTCACCTCGGCATCTAAAGTCAATGTTTGTCAACGCTGCATAAAGGTGGCTGGTGGAAGGTATTAACAGCATACATGAGTAATGTAGCTAATTGGCTCTCACAGCTAACTACTATGCATTCAAAAGTGTCCACAGCCACCGTACAAGACCGCCCCCTAGAGGTGCAACTCTGCAATAACACTTATTCAGTGAGACTACGTTTGTAAAAGAAGAAAAAAAGGTTAAATCTTTAACAACTTATTTTTGGTAACTTGATCACCTAACATACTTTGTCATTCTTTCCTTTCATTAATTGTTGGAGATGCTCATAAGCGCACCCTAAATATTACAATAGAGACTCACCTTGGAGGGAAAACTGATTCTGAAGTAAAGAAAATGTCCCACTTCGTACTAAGTTAGTAATGTCAAATATTTGTGGCATACGAGATAAACATAAAAGAGTGAGTTTATCCCAGCTCGATGTGTTCCTTTGATAAGTCGACCATTGTTTATTTAAGGTACATAAAAAAACATGGTGGCCAGACGTGACCGTGTCCTCTCGCCTCCTGTGGGACAACAAATATGTCATTTCTATTAAAACTGTTATTTATTACGCAGCAGACATATTTTTTTTCTTTTTCGGCTGGATTAAGAAATCTGATAATGTCTTTAAAAGCTGCAATAAGTGCTGAAAACGAAGTTTTTAATGGAATAAACTGGTTTCGTTAGCTAACATCATCTGTTACCAACGTTAGCTAACTGGTAACTGACTTTTAGCCTCTCCTGTCACTACAGATGCAATTAGATATGAAATAAACTTTTTAAATACTTTTAAATATATAAACAACTGCAAGTCCCGGATATAGCTAATGCTGAGTGTGAGGCGCCAATGTAGCGAACAACATGAGATGAGCCCAATAGGACATTTACATAATGTCTATGAAATACCATAGATGCTACCACTGCACTTTTAATATCATTAACTTTCTTTTAATATCATTAACTATCCTTAATGTATATTATTATATTAGACAATTACACACAATAAGCAATTTCATGGAAATGTAAAAGTTGAATGAATCCCTACCACTGCTACACCAGTAGCAGCTGATTTGGCATGAAGTGGTTCTCCTTGTACACTACCGCCATCTGCTGGAACAAAATGGACATGACAGACACGTCCTCCCAGTCTTCCCAGTCTTTTTTACCTCAACATTCTTTGTCAACTCCAGTTGGAATAACTTTTGAGGGTGAGCCGCCATAATTCTCACCTCGTAGCTCCTCTTTGGTGTGTGCAGGACCAAAAGCCACCCATTATGATAACTAATATATCTACTATTTTAATAGCCACATTCAAAATAAACCAGGTGGGTCTTTCTGCCTGAAAGCCCCATTGAACACACTCAAAATTAAATTTGGGCGTGACAATTAATATTAAATGTTATCCATAAGAAGTTTCAGAAAGAAAGAAAAAGTTTTGATTTCTAAATGAATATATCAAATATGGGTTGAAGGTTATGACACAGAAAATACAGAAATACGTTCTTCCGTTCGACTTGATATATTTTTGTCATGGTTTCAAACATTTGAATATGTTTTTTAGGTCGCAACATTAAGTTTGTATTGGCGGTCACTTTAGAGGGAGTTCAGACTTTTTAAAACTCCAAAATGTTCCCTCCAACTTCCCCTTTAGGAGAGAAAACCCCTCCCGAGGGATCCCTCATGTTTTGGGACTTTCCCCTCCTCCCGTGGTGCACCCATAGATTCTGGCTCATGTATCCATATCCAATACATGCATTAGTCCCCACCTCCCCTTTTGATTTCAAATCTGCCCAAATCCTCCAGCTAGAGGGACCGACTACTGACCTGGAGGATCAGAGCAAAGCCTTTGAGTGGGTAGCTAATTCCCTCTTTAGCCCTCATCAGCTGTCCTCCGGGCTAAGATGGAGGCGTGAGCGGTAAAGCAAAGCTCGCCCCATCTGGCAGAAAAGTACAAAATGAGCTAATAGAGAAGGAATGAAACCGCTTTAGTTACTTGTACGCTTTCTGTGAAGAAAGAAAGACACTCGTCCAATCTTCTCCCATTCCTTTTATTACTCGAACATGTATTAAATAACTCTCGGTTCACGTTTTCGGCCTTCTCTGACTGCGTCTCTGCGGTAATCCGTTGGCACGTTCAACCATGACTTTAGTAGAACATTGGGCGAAGAACATGGCGTTTATGAAACTACAATTGTTTCCATACTTTCAACTCTTTGCCAACTTTGCCACTAAATAATCCAGACACTTAATTCGGTGCAGAGAAAATACATCATATGATTTTGAAGCTAATACTTTTTTTAGCTAAGTATGACTTTGAATGCCGAACTTTTACTTGTAACCAAGTATTTTCACACTGTGGGTCATGCAGGTTCACCAGGAAGTCCTTCAGCTCCGACTCCTCCAGTGTGGCCTCCGGCAGGGACCCGCCCGCCGCAGACACCCGAGCATCAGGCTCAGGCTGCAGCCGGGAGCTCCGGTGGCTAGGAGGACCAGAACCAGAACCCAGACTGAGCGCGGCAGACCGTCAGCCCCCTGCTGCCTTATAGGGAGAGGTGTTCCAAAGGGACTCTGGTGCTACCGTGAACACTACCGCTGTTCACAGAAACTGAAAGCTCCTCGTAGTACTTTATTTAAGTAGAAGATCTGAGCACTTCTTTCCGCCACTTGACCGGACACCGCACGATACAGCCAAGAAAGGATTGGATTTCATTCTTTTGTCGATAACAATCCAGTCAGATGTGTTGACCAGATCCCCATCCTTAGGATCAGACCTGATCCCCATCCTTAGGATCAGACCTGATCCCCATCCTTAGGAGAGGCTCGAGAGATCCCTACTAGCAAGTAAGCAGCTTTCAATGTAAAGAAGAAAGACTTTTCTATTATCAGTTTTTAAGGATGTAGAGTGCATTGCATAATACAGAGAGGTATTTCTAATATTTTCTTCCACCCTATTTATACCAGTGAGGTGACAAACACCCCTCTGTATCATACAAATCCAGCACTGTTGTATTAGATCGTAGCGAGGTGTAGCCTTCCCAATTAACCGCAACCATATACAGTATATATATATAATACCGTCTAAAACAATGGCACATGCACAGGAGTTACAAAACGGTGGCCCCTTGAGGCCCCCTCGGTTACTTACGGGGTCCGTGACTCTATTGCCCCCTGTTGCCCCAATCGAGGAGCAATACAAGATAAATTGACACTGTGGCCCAATTCCATCTTTACTTGACTTGGCTTCTGAAGTGCTGCTGTTTGGAGTGGCGCCCTAACCTATCTGTTAGCTCTAATGGAGGCCAATATATAGATAAGTGTGTCTCGCCGGGAAAATCAATATCGATGTGGCCCCTCATGGTTTTTGAGTCAAAGTGCTTTGTTTTCTGCCATTGCCTCGAGAAAAAAAAGAAGAGGCTGTGGGGTCCTTCTATTAACAATTCCCAGTCAACCTTGAGACGGAGTGTCGCAGTCGGAGATAGAAATAGAAATAGGCAGGCGGGGGGCGGTGGTGGAGGGCCGCAGCATCAGTACCGACGCCACCAGAGCGTTAGATTTGGTGGAGGAGCAAAAAGCACCGTCGATGGAGCGAGGGCAAGAGCTCCGAGGAAGAGGGTGATGCGGGGGGGGGGGGGGGGCAGGAGGGGCTCAACGAGACGAAGGCCGCGCTGCGAGTGGCCGAAATAATCTTTCAATTACGAGAAGACGATGTCATTAGAAAAGTGTGGTTTTTTTTTTTTGCAATGAAAAGGAGGTTCGGTGAAGAAGAACAGCACACGTTTAGGAGAGCTCACGGGTTTTAATGCGTCTCGGGGGCGATGCCAAAATGCGTTGCAGTTATTAACAGAGCACCTTTTTTTGGGTTGTTGCTGTGAATATATCTTTTTATTGTTGGGACATAAAAGCAAGCCTCATCTTGCGATTTGTTGTAATTCCAGTTATAGCACATAGCGGCTGAAAAGAACACATAATCAGAGAGTTATAGACAGCGTGAATGAAAACAGAGGGTCGTGTTTTCCAATACCACCATTGTTTTTTTGCTTGTTTAGATATGAAGAATAGGGCAAAGACGTCAGATATAAATCAATAACACGACACCTCCCCTTTCCAAACCAAGCGATCCAATTCAGTCGATCGTCCGTCCAGCTCAGTGTGCCCTCGGCTGCATTTATCAAAGCATAGATATTAATGGAGCTCTGGCACAAGTAAACAAAGATCTTTTGTATTCAAAATAAATATACAACTGGCAAACAATATCACACTTTACATCGTCAGGTTAGTTGTGTGAGCTGTCGCGCTTTCTTTGCTGGTTTTATAAAAGTTGACGTCACACATTTGGTTCGATGAGCTGGTCGACGAGATGAATTTAAATAAAACAAAATGAACGACTAAAACGTGAACTAAAAGTCTTAGTATTTATGCTTTATGCTATGGATAAAAAACAGAAAGCGAGCTGTTTTCTTTCTGGAGATGACTCGTGGTCTACTTGTTCTTTAATTCACTTTCAAAAGTGAGCAATGGGAAGAAATATGACCAGATTTTATTGTTTTTGTTCGCTTTCTTATATTTGCCTTTTCGATTTTTACAACACCAGAAAATATACTTAAGGTCCACTTTGGAACTGTTTAAGAAAGACATACTGTCCGTAGTATACGTATGTATTTTACATTACATAGTTTACGCTATTGTCAGCTACAATATCAGGTAAATAAATGTTAATGCAGGGAAGAGTTTCATTCCAAATTCTGCATTTTGGAAAATTGTTTATCATATAATATATATTTATTTTCCAGGTATTTAACAGTCTATGTGCGTGAACTATAGTTTCCTTTTCCTTTTAGACTTTCTGCACATGCTTTCCGTTTTCATGTTAACTAGCCAGTGTTTGTATTTGTCTGTGTCTAATGACTTGCTGTCACTATAATACGTATGTATTTATTCTGTGTAATGCCTGCAGATACTTGGAATAGCTCGAAATCTACAGATGAGAGTAACAAACCATATATTAGTTTTTACCCCAAAAAATACAACAAATACATTGATGGTCATATGTGAGGTATGTCGTTTTGAAATGAAAACTCTTAATTTACCACTTTGCACACGGGCCAGATGTTACAGTATGTGTGTGTGTGTGTGTGTGTGTGTGTGTGTGTGTGTGTGTTTTAACTGCACAGCTGTGTCGGTCTGAACTGGTGGAGCTCTGGTGTCTTGAAAGACTACATGAGCTCGTCGGAGACGGACTTGAGCGATGGACAGCGGGCTTGCGTGGTCTCCACGGCAACAGCCGACACCATGGAACACTCATACCCTCGGTTGTGTTTGGACAACGTTCCCGACTCATCAGACGCATGGTTGTCACCTTGCAAAAAAAACCAACATAATTTAGGGATTTTATCGCAAAAATATCGCAGTCTAGAAGATTTTATTTCAGTTAGAAGTCAATACTGTGTGCAAAGATGAATGCCAGGGTGTTTCCATTAGTTTCAGGTACCTAGTTCTGAAGAGCAGGAAGGACAGACGGCTCTCCTGGGACAGCCCATGGCCGGGATGACCATTCCTTCCTCACCATTTACTGCCGCCATGTAGAACTGCAGGTTTGTACAGCCATTAGTTTCCGACTCTCGCTCTATGATCCTACACAATATGTCTTCTTGCTCGGTTGATGACGGTCTTACCCGAGCCACGCTGGTCGTGGTGGTCTCCGACACGCTCTCGTCTGTCTCGCTGGTCTCGCTCACGTTGTCCACTGAGGGCTGTTTGTGGAAGAATGTTCTGGTTCTGCACACAGGACAGTGAGAGCAAACATGCCGTATCGTAATGAATTAATAAATCCGAAGTGTCCTCAAACTCACTGAATACCGAGATTAACGTGTAACTTTTACATGCAAATCCATATTAGTCCAGATATGGCTATCAAGTCACGAAGGTGTCGCCTTTATATTCAACTTATGAAATTGAACCGTGCTCTGCATAACCTGTTGGCAGTTTATTGTCCTAAAAAAAAGGTGCAAAAACATGTTGTAAAAAAGAAAAGAAGTCGTTTCGAAAATGCTTCCAGGATATATGACGTCTACCTGACTTGTTGACCCGAGGGGCTAAATTCAGGTGTAAAAATAAACATGCCCAAAGGCCTGTGTGTCTTACGCTTTTGGTGTATTTTGTATTTCTTTGCATGAAAGAGCCTTAAAAGACACCGCATGAGAAGCAAGTTGTGTTTTCGTTAGCCCATATGTACTGTATGATATTGACTGTGTGTGTGTGTGAGTTTGCTGGTTTAGTTTCCTCTTCAAGTGCACTCGCAGTGAAGTGCAGAAGGCAATCTGAGGCAGAGCTATTGGCGGCCATGTAGCGTTTCCTCCGGGGTCATACCTCAGCGGCTCCATTTTGCTGCTGAGAAATGACCTATTTTGATGTGTAATTGCTGTAGAACAAGCTAAACCAAGCATGTCATTGAAAACGTGCCTCGTGCACAAGGGGGGGAAAAAAAAGAAATGTTTGGACGCAGTCGGCGAAGAGGGGAGGGTGGGAGCGGAGGAGGAGGCCTCGGCGGAGAGGGGAGGGTGGGAGCGGAGGAGGAGGCCTCGGCGGAGAGGGGAGGGTGGAGCGGAGGAGGAGGCCTCGGCGGAGAGGGGAGGGTGGGAGCGGAGGAGGAGGCCTCGGCAGAGAGGGGAGGGTGGGTAGGAGGAGGAGGCCTCGGCGGAGAGGGGAGGGTGGAGCGGAGGAGGAGGCCTCGGCGGAGAGGGGAGGGTGGGAGCGGAGGAGGAGGCCTCGGCGGAGAGGGGAGGGTGGAGCGGAGGAGAAGCCTCGGCAGAGAGGAGGGTGGGGCGGAGGAGAAGCCTCGGCAGAGAGGAGGGTGGGGCGGAGGAGGAGGAGGCCG
Source organism: Cyclopterus lumpus (assembly GCF_009769545.1). Classification (NCBI taxonomy): domain Eukaryota; kingdom Metazoa; phylum Chordata; class Actinopteri; order Perciformes; family Cyclopteridae; genus Cyclopterus; species Cyclopterus lumpus. The sequence goes on from NC_046975.1 coordinate 20,407,242, forward strand.
TGCGATGCCATTCGTTCCGCGCGCGCGACCCCCCCCCCTGCCCCGCGCTGTCACGCCGAGACACCGGCATTACACGCCACCCCGGGTTTGATAGACACCTCTAAATGCCGCCAGCTCATTCCTTCTCCTCCCCGGCTGCCCGGTGCCTCCAGTGACCGGAAGACTACACGCAGCACAGCTGACTGCTTAAACTACAACATTATTGTAATGTATCTACCATTGGGGGGGGTGTAGTACTGTAACAGGGCTCTCTTTTAACCATTGGGGGTTCGTTTTGGGGACGTAAGTATCTCATTACTTTGCATAACAATATCATTTGGAGGTAGGATTTGGGGGGGACATTTTATATATGGAATGCAGTTTTTAACAATTTGGTTAGACTGGTCCTAAAGGTTATACTTATAGAACATTTTAGCAGGGGGACATATGTCACATTCTTTGCATTTATCGCTACAAATGAAACATCATATTCTTGTTCTCGGTTAATTAGTCTCCACTCACCAATCCTTTCCTCTGTGGCTCATCTTCCTCCTACCTTCCTTCCTTCCATTCATGCTTTGTTTTGTGTCTTCTCCATCTTTATTTTTCCATTTCAGTTTTCTTTTTCTTTCTCATTTTTTTATACCTACTTTGCTTATTTGTCTTCTACTTTCTTTCTCATCACGCCCTCCCCTCATTCCTCCATTAGGCCTCGCCATTTGCTCCTTTTTTCCCCCCTTCCTCCTTTGACTCTTCACAGAGTTCCACCCAATTGACTCTTCCCTTCTCCTTCTCCTTCTCCTCATCATCTCTCGCTTCATTTTCACAATGCATTTACCACTTCTCCTCCGTGTCCCCTCTCACCCGTAACAGTAGGTGACACAGGCGGCGATGGAGAGCAGGGAAACGAGGGCCACCGTGCAGGCCGCGATGACCACGTTCCTCCTCTTCTCCTCCTCGGCCTGCTGAAGCTCCCACCACTCCAGGTCGCTGAACTGACAACGCTCCCCCATGTAGCCCGAGACACAACTGCAACAGGAGTAAAGTCAAACGCAGCGTGAGTTCATGATCACCATCCATCATTGAGCACGTGACACATCAAACATCCCAGCAACATGTAAACACACCGATTTACAACACGTTATGGAGCGAAGGTTCTGCCGACTGACGAAACGATGAAATTAACAACAAAATACATCTGACAAACTTTGTGTAAGTATAAGTAATATCATACTGAGCGAGGTAAAAAAATGATGTACTCGGATCATAGAAGGGATTTAAATGTCTCCTCCGTTTGAGCTGGGTATAATTATATCATCAGAGATGACATCCACAAGATGTTCCTGCTCATTGTCTTGAAATTAGTTTTATGTAGCACGTGCATAGATATGAAAAGGTCAAATTCTGACTCCTCTGTCACTTGGCCATGAGGTTATGACTATAATAATGGAACAACAGTGACACCTAGTGGTGGTCCGCTGGAGTGAATAACACAAAAGAGAAGACACCAGAAAACCTGTAACATGTGCTGCAGGAGGTACTCGCATACTTTCTAACTATATGAATTGCCACCTTGAAGATAAATACTTATAGATCACCTCAATATACTCATCGTTGCAGTTTGAGTTATCGCATAATTCTCATCTACGTCAGCTCGGGAAAGGGACATTGTCTCTTTGAACACAAGTAAGGGTATTTACTTGCACGCGTAGGACTCCATCTCAGGAAAGTAGAAGCAGACGCCCTGGTACAGACAGTAGGACTCGTGGGAGGACGGGCAACTCTCCACTGAGTTACTGTCGCGGTGCCGGGTGGAGACGTCAGCGGGGCTGCCGGTCGTCACCCACGGCGACGGGGTCTTCAACTCTGAGGAGAGGATTTTGGGGGGGACATAATATCGTTTATATATATATATATATTATTCCATTTTTGATAAAGGTGATCATGTCACATTTCACTCATGATAGCTATGTTACAAGCCCTGCCACTCCCTCTCAACGCTTTAAATAGTGCACCTGTTGTGCGTTCACATTCGATGCCACCAGCACATCGACATGAGCATTCATTCATTTCTTATTCATGAATGTGTATATTTTTGACCTCCTGAATGCTGCGTAGAGACAAAAAAAGCAAACTTGAGGTCATTAAATCTGTATCTTCGCTTCCGGAGCAGCTCTGCCTGTGTGTAATGGGTTTTAAAACTCCTATGCCCAAGTGTACAATTTCCACCCCTCCTGCTGCGAGTGGGATAAAAGCGTCAATTATAATCCCACAAATTGTCCTCGGGATAATGTTACTTTCTCCCTTATAAGACCCAGAATTACTCACCCACACACAGCTGTCCATCACCGGTAAAGCCATCGAGACACAGACAGCTCGGGCTGCCGGCGCGCAGCAGGCACTGTGCGTTGACATCACAGCCCAGGGCGGAGCACACGCTCTGGTCTGACGGAGAAGGGCACATATGGAATCGTACACATTTAGTCGGAAATTAACATCTCGAGTGGGAAGAACGATACCCCCGGACGAGCCGCACCGTTACCTGAAACCATCTTGTCCGTGTAGAGAGTTGGCTCAGAGTCCAGATCGGGCTCCGCTTCATCCGGTGTCTTCAGGGGTGTTTTGTTCTCGGTGAACGTCGAATCGTCGGATTCGCTGCCTCCAGATTCTGCAATAATGAATTCATAGAGTCAACGCGAGGGTCCGTCACTCGGCAGTTTTCTAGCTTTATGCGGAAAGAATTGATGCACTTTAAATACGCGGGCCTAAATGTATGTCACCCGCTGTTCCACTGGAGGAGCCGGCGGGCGGGCAGCTTCTTCCATCGGCTGACAGGACGTGGCCCGACAGGCAGGAGCAGTGGGCGGATCCCAGTTTGCTCTCGCACACCTGGGCGCAATCTCCATTCAGGTGAAGGCAGACGTCGGCCCCTGAAGATGTGGATGCAGAAGGACAATCTGAGACTCAATCAGGACCTCAAATGCTTCAAAACATTCATTTTAAAAATCTGATGAATTGTTTATTCCTATTTTTTTTGTGCATGGCGTTGTAAATACTGACACGTGGCGGAAAAGACGGAGGAGGCGGCAGAATATACTCAATGCACAATCTTCCATCTCGGGATCATCCTTCATTTGCTTTTGCTACATGCCGCCTTTTTTTTTTAATCCTCAGCGTATGATTTCTGAACAAATGAATCTCTTAAAAAGGGAATCCCTCCCCGCACCTGGTTTCGCAAGAGGATGAACCACCACGATGGACGCCGGTTGGACCAAGTCGCCGCGGATGCGCTGCAGTTTTCTCCCGGTCCGCTTGTGAACGCTCCTCAGCTGCTGGTGCTCCCCATCGGACATCCACAACCTGTCCTCAAATACCGCAAGGTCAAAAGGTCGACCTGGAGGAATCGGAAGAGAGAGAGAGAGAGAGAGAGAGAGAGAGAGAGAGAGAGAGAGAGAGAGAGAGAGAGAGAGAGAGAGAGAGAGAGAGAGAGAGAGAGAGAGAGAGAGAGAGAGAGAGAGAGAGAGAGAGAGAGAGAGAGAGAGAGAGAGAGAGAGAGAGAGAGAGAGAGAGAGAGAGAGAGAGAGAGAGAGAGAGAGAGAGAGAGAGAGAGAGAGAGAGAGAGAGAGAGAGAGAGAGAGAGAGAGAGAGAGAGCTGTGATTTGCAAAGGACACGAGTGAAAGAGGGAATTCAACACATTTGATTGCTGGGAACAGATGGATTATTTTCCTTCGTCTTTCGGTCTTAAATTCTTAAATGGATTTTGTTCAGCTGCACTTTACTTTGCCAGGCTCAGTTCTGTTCATGTCGGGCTTGAATTAGCTTCTGCTGGACTCGACTTGAGGTCTTCACGAGAATTCATGCCAAAATCCTAAAAGACCCAGAACTGTGCTCCCCGGAAGCAAACCAGACCCGTCTGTCATTAGAATGCTTGGAACCCCAGACATGTCTGACCCCAAATCCGTCTGGGAGACGCAGACCAATTTCACAGTGGATGAACAAGTTAACCTAAAATTTGACGGTGACGGATGACAAAACGCAATCATATTTGCATTTTTTTTCATATCTTGGCAGAACAAAGATAACTTGGGCTGTTATAATAACTTGGACTATAATAATAATTGCGTATACGCTGGCGTCACTAATTTGCAATCATCTGGGTTCTCAGAGTTTGACCTCTGACCCTTCACAGCCCCGGGACCCAGCTCACAGGTGCTTCTACCATTAAGGCTCAGTCCTGAAGGCAGCGGCTCAGATTTGAGTTTGGCCCGCGGTCTTTTTGCTGCATGTCATCGCCTCTCTCTCTCTCTCTCTCTCTCTCTCTCTCTCGCCTGCGTTTCCTGCCAAAAAATATATAAATCGGGGAACTGAACCTATGCAGGTCTTGGTTTCAGAAAGACCCGTGAAGACCTCTTCTTAGCTCCTCACGACACGCAAAATCTGCCCTGAATTGCAATATTATAATCAAACCTTTTGTCAATAGAGTGCACTTGTATCATGCGTGTGTGTGTGTGTGTGTGTGTGTATGTGTCACACAAGCCTCACCTACTTGGTTCTCTAACAGGACCTGTCGATCTGAGCCATCCAGAGCGGCGGTCTCCACCCGGCCCCTCCTCTGGTCGCACCAGAACAGACGGTCCTCCGTGAAGTCGATGGTCAGGCCGCTCGGTGACACAAGGTCGGTGCTGGCGATGACGGTGCGCTCCTTCCCCTCCAAAGAGGACCTTTCCACGACAGGATGGGCCCCTATGTCAGTCCAGAACAACTTCCTCAAAAAGTAAAGAGAGCATCGTGAATTAATCCCACAGAACCTCCAGGAGTTTTTAATCCCTCTAGACAAGTTTTTCATTTCTGAAACTATCGCACTCATACGGCCACACTCACTTTGCCAAAGGGTGAACCGCGATTCCTCGTGGTCTTTCCAGCCCTTTGCTGACGATGGTTTCTCTGTTCCGCCCAGTTAAGGTACTGCAGTCCACATTGGACCGGCTGCAGGACAAAAGTCAAGCCGAAAAACAAAAAGCATACAAATTCTGACACGGTAATGCAACAGAAAACCAATATTGGATATATTTTTATTGGGGTCTAATACAAAAAACAACTCCTAAAGTGATTTTGTTTTTTGACGTTTTAATAGAAACAAAACGGAAGAATACAATCTAATACAAGCAAAGTATCAAAAGCAAAAAAATAAACATTGAAAATACAAATGATCGAGTTAAAACTTTCATCCTCACACATTTAACCCCACCCACCCTTTATCCGTCCAGTACATCCTGCGGTGGACCCAGTCGATCGCCAGTCCCTCCGGAGAGTCCAAACCATCAGAGACCAGAACGTCCCTCGACCCGCCGTTCAGATCCACCCGCTCGATTGTCTTCCGGCTTGCGCTGGCAAAGTACACCTTCAAAACCACATTCGAGAATATCAAAAAGAAATTCATTCAGCTTTTAAAAATCGATGAGCATAGATGAAAATAGATGCTCCGTATCGCAACGAGTAGAAAATATATTTTTTTCATGAAACAGGCCGTCAAATGACAGTGTCCGTCCACTAGATGTCCCTGGTTGTCTTCACAAAAACCTGGATCTGGTCTTCCTAAGTTACGCTACTCCTGAGGACTTCTGACACCTTAGGGCAGTGGAGTACCAACTGTACTACGATTGCATCTATGAAAAATGTCTGAAAATAAAAGATGTAAGTCGTTTTCATCTTACATTTTTCTGGACAGGGTCATAGTCCAAAGCTATGATCGTTCCCCTCGGATCCTCCACGAGGGTTCGATCCCCGGTGCCTTCAGGATGAATTTCTCGTACGTCCACCAGATTTGCCACGAGTAGATACGGCGGCGGTCCTGAGGAATAGAAACGCATTGTGTTATGATGGGATGTGCTTCAGTTAGATGTAAAACCCGACGGCTTTTTTTTCCATAGCATGACTCACCAGAGGCCATGCAGCGCCTGCCGTCTTGGTGGAGCTGGTAGCCGGGCAGACAACCACAGCGCCGCCCGCTCGGGGCGACGGGAGTACAGAGCTGACTGCAGCCCCCTCTGTCTGCAGACGAGCAGCCTGCAACGGCGACACAGTGTGTTACACACACACACACACACACACACACACTCACATAGAGGCCCCGTTTTCCAACGACATGTTGACGCTTCATAGATCTTATTACTGGAAAAAACGACAATTTGCATGTAGTGTTGGGCGCTGTTTGACTTTGGCTCTAAAACTGGAGCTATGTATTTCATTTTTATTCAGCCCGGTTCAGAAAGGCAACTCTCTTGTTGACAGCGTGTCCACTGGTCGTAGGGGGAGGAAGCGTTACTTATATGCATGCATTATGCATGACTCATCGGCCACAGAATACCACTTGGATTGTAAATCTTTATAATTAAAACTATATCACGTGTATGATATCTGTTCAGCAGTCATGCAAAGCCACCTGAGGACTGCGCCGACTTCTGATCCCTCTCACCTCGGTTTGACCCCTTTTGATTCAACTCTCACCTCCGTTATATTTAGATAACTTACGCTGGAAATAATGCTGTCGCTACAATGTTAGGTCTATAAAAATGACAAAAAATATGAAATATTGTACCGTCGTTGTAATGAGATCAATTCTTAATAATATTATTCTACTATATTTATGTTTTCGACTGTTTATAGTATAAGAAAACAAATTCCTTCTCTATGCATTGAGCTTCAGCATTTAAACTTTCTACAGTGGTGTATTTTTGAACGTATATAACATATAAATATTAATTATATAATATAATAAGATAGACTGTTTTTTATTACTAAATAATTGCATAAAATCCTGAATTTACTGTTAATTTTTTTCGTCTCCGAATAATCTGTGAGGTGGTCCTTACCAGTACAGGCTTGTCCATCCTCCTGCAGTGAAGATCCCTCAGGACACACACAGACAGCACCCTTGTCCGTTATCAGGCACCCATGGACGCACTTCCTGGTCGTATTGCCTTCGCATGGTACGATTTCTGATCGGGGGAAAAGAAAATCAATATCTTAAAAATGGTTTCATTTTTCACGGTAACAATAATGGTACAAATGGGATCTAAATTAAAGCCGAGCGAGTTCAAATCGGAGACACGTCGGAAAACGGTGAACACGAGCTAAAGGATTTGCTGTGATGCAACTGATTATTTACGGGCCATGTTGCAACATCAAAAGGGATCTCCAGGTTATTCGGAGGCTCGGCGTGTTGTCGAATCTCACAGCCGGACGGCCCACAAGCTTCTTAGTAAAATCCCTTCATGAAGTCAGCCCTCACCCAATCGAAACAGGTGAACGTGTGATGAGAATGCAGTCAAACAGTGAGGCCGATGTGATGTTAGCTCACACGAGCGTGGTACCTTCTGTGGCCGTGATGTCGGGGGCCGTACAGATATGAATCTGATGTGAAATAGTTACAGTATCTCTGCGTCTGACTAGTAACTTCTCCCTCGTGGTCATACGGGTAGAAAAAAAAAAAGAGAAAATAAATGTTCTCGCCTTCCAGCTTCTTGATGTTTTGTGCTACGCTTTTTTTAATACTTAATTAATTGAATAAACGATGAGCAAACATGCAGAAAGGGAGTGTTCTATATATGAAAATGAAGAAGAACATTTTTTTTAATGATAAAAAGAAGTAAGCGGCCCGGCTATATACCGTGCCACGTAATCTCTGTCGTCGGCTGTATTGTCTAGCCGGCCACTTGTCTTCTTCTGGACCTTGGCAAAGGTTGTCTGCTAAACGGCTTAGAGTGGACAAAGCTGCTGACCAGATATGTTCCCATTGCAAATGTCACCTCTTCATCTAATCTCATCGTGAATGTAAACCTCCCCAGTTCTGTTGGCCTCGTTATGCTGCGAGATTAGAAGAGAAGAGAATGTCCACAATGTGTGAAGTGAGTTAGGCGCTGTGTAGACTGTGGGTTTTTAAGGTAAGACCAAAAAGTAGAACAATTGTCACCAAATCCTTGACAAAATGAATTGCTATATTGCCAGTTCATGTCACTAAATTAAGATTGTTTGTGCCAGAGCATTCGATTGTCTGAGGTATCTGTTCACTAAAAATAATCTGTTGATTCTGTTGCTATTCACGAAAGAAATAATCTGTTGATCCTGTTGCTATTCACGAAAAAAATTATCTGTTGATTCTGCTCCGACTTCAGACAACAGAGCTGCATTATGGCCGACAGAGGAATGACCAAACACCAGCTGAGGTGGAACATCTATATGGAATATCTGGATTAGTAAAACCATCAGAATGTCTCCGAACTCTGACCTCCTTTTTTATACTAGAGAGCCGGCTGCTGTCTGATTTATAATAAAAAAAGATTGCCAACAAACATATTGGTTTAATCCTAAATCCTAAAACTAAATACATTTAGTAACTTGCATATGACATCGACCTGACACAGCCTCTCAGTCTGAGCAGAACCAGACCTTTACTGACAAAGTGTCACTGTTTTGACCCAAATAACTTGACACACAATTGACAGCTCGCATATGTCTAGTCCAGTATGCTTAGCATATGACCCAGCCTTTTTATTGGCTCCGGGGGGGGGGGGGGGGGTCAAAGTCGTGTCTGGGGGACAAATGCCACCTTTCAAAGAGGTTCGGATCCGAAACCATTTCATTGAAACATAATTCTGTACAACTAGCACAGAAGTACTCAGAAACTCAGATTTTACTTTACCAATTTACGATGCAGTCCTGCTTCAAATATCACTTGACATGGATTCACATAAAGGACAAAACTGCTTTGTGGTATTTTATTGAATACTACATGAGTGCCTGTTTCAGACGGTTTTATAGAGTGGGGGTGTCAATACTATCAAGGAGTATATTTGCAATTTCTTAAAGCCTCAAGTGCCAAAGTCTTTTGTAACCAGTATCAAAAGTAAAGTGTTTTAGTAAATTAGAATATATGAAACAGGATTTAAATGAGTTACCATCATAACAATAACACAGACACTTCCACTATACCTCCACATGTCTTCCTGTCCGGGAGGAGGGCATACCCTTTAGGGCAGGTACAGAAATAGGAGCCGGGGATGTTTTCACAACCCAGAGAGCAGCCGTGGTTCCAGTGGGCACATTCATTCACATCTACGGCGAACACAGACAGATATAGCGATGTCAATTTATTTTCATGAAGCTCTTATTTAAATGCATTGCCACCCGGCAGTAGGAGTATATGTTTATGATGGGCAATGGACGGCAACTTGTGAGATTTCCATCTTTGGTAACGGGCAGTCATCGCTCGTTTCTCTACTAACACATCTTTCCTTGATGGAATGTTTATTTCATTGATTCAATGGGATGGATACCAACCTTCGCAATAAGTGCCTTGCTTACTGAGAGCGAAGCCTTCACTGCATTGGCACGCCGCCTGCTCGGCCAGACCGGAACACACATTCACGCACTTTCCACTCTGTTCGTCACAACCTGTTTGAAAAGGGCCAACGGTCATGCAATACTGACCCGTTATCATTTGAGACACGCCTAAAGTAAATGTAAATACACGGGATGACAATAGAGAGTCGCTACAGAGCAATTTTAAATGTCAAAGTTCAGCTGTAACCTGGAACAGATGATTGGGAGTCTGCCATTGGCTGGTTGAGGGGATGTACCACCTTGATATTAACTGGGGGTTTTGCCATTTGTTTTATGTTAACAATCAGTGGCTCTCCACCAGCGTACTTGTTTACTTGTTTTATAACCCGAGATGCTGCATCAGTGTAGTACAAGTGCTCCAGGAAAACTGATATCCCCGGTGACTGAGACCTGACCAAAGGAGACAAAAACAAACAAGTTTTTTTTATCCCCGCGTGCGAAGAAAAACGTCACGATAAATAAATAACTGGGACCACAACCATCTGCTCACCAAAGTGGCCGATCCATGATGTGCAGGATGTTGCCGTTGTAATCGCAAGAGGCAATGGCACCCTCTCCTTGGAGACCAAACTGAACCCAGAACAGTCTGTTGTCCTCTCGGTCAATTGACAGGGCTTCCAGTTGTCCGGCCATCTTAATGAGTGTCGTTTTCATCTGTCCTGTCACATCGGACCGCTGGATACTGGGGGTCGTCCCGCCAGACAGCCAAAAAAGAAACCTGCAAAATATTAGTTTTGAACTGAGAAAGGTCTTTGATGATAAGCATTGCCAAATTTCTCCTTTTAAAAAAAAAAAAAATATTTGGCAAATTATTTTATAGTTCTTGTTTTGTTACATCGTGGCTATAAAGATATGATATGGCTAAATACCTTCACACCTGTTCTGGCACCTCTCCAACACCCTCATACGAATACTATCAGGAATGCCCCCAAATCAGTGGCTTTGTAATCGTTCTGCCTCGTCGTCATATTATAGTCATGTTTAATACATTCCAAAAACACCCCAAAGACATGTAAGTTAAAGACTAAACGTGCTCTTGGCATTTTATTTCTCGGAGAAATATTTCAAATGTTAATATAAATCCGTCGCCGACATTATTCACTTTTATCCACTCGGGGGCATGGATATAGACAGCGCAGTGTGTGTGTGGGGGGGGGGGGTGGCGGGGGGGGGGGGGGGGGGGGGGGGACAGGCTGGGAGAATGAGATTGCTTCTCAGGATTATGCCTGAATCCATAGACCTCACATTAAACAGAAAATTGTGATATTCGCTATATAACGCCCTGGAAAAGGCAAACCCATCTCCATCGTAGTTTTCATTTTTGGGGGGTGAAATAGCGAAAAACAAAAAGACATGCTTATGCTTTGTCGTCAAAAAACTATGAAAAAACAACTATGATATGATATATGCACTGATGATTACTTGGTAGTATGTATGTTGACGTTGTCTACTGTTACATGAGAAACAAGTGCCATCGTGAGAGAGTGGATTACCTGCTAGTGGGGTCAACGTTTACAGAATGTGGTTGGGTCAAGTGTCTTAAAAGAGTCCTTTCATTTTTCCCATTTATATCCATTGTCTTGATTTTTCCCTTTTCTCCACTCGTCCAATAGACACGGTTCCAAATCCAGTCCACTGCGAGGCCCGAGATATGTTTGTCAGATGAGTACAGTTTCTGGAAAACAGACGTTGCAATTAAAATTGTCCTCGTCCAGTCAAAGACGAATGCATAATTGTTGTATATCAAGAAAAGAAGGAGTTTGAGTTTTGGTAGTTAAGCCTATATATCCTATATATTTGTTAACACTGTTCCTTAACCGCCATAGTGATGCGTCGGATGACTAGGGACTGGAATCTAAGTTCTCTCCTCAACTTTATAGCCGTTACATAATCACCTGTCTGTGAGCTCCTCTCACGGACGCCTTGTAGATGACCCCCGTGTGTTTGTCAGCCCAGTAGACTCTCTCCTCTCTGAAATGAAAGTCCAGCAGCATGGAGCTTCCCACTCCAGCCACGAGTCTTCTCTGGTTCTTCCCATCGAGGTCCATCCGATGAATAGCTTTCCCGTGGCCAAATATCAGGAATGGCTGTGAGGCTTGACGAGATATAGAACATCACATGTCTGTCATTTGATCTTATGAATTTCTTAAGGCCTTAAAAACGCGCCCGTACTTCCAAAGCTTCATAATTGTAGACCGACGTACTTCAGTATTTGTACTTTTTACTCGACTACATTTGTTTATACTGAGTATATGTATCCAGTTAATGCATTAAAAAATAATTAATTTACCGTAAATTAAACGATCCAACGTTATTAAAAAAAGGCAAGGCGATGTAGCATTTTCTATTGGTAAAATGTGTTAAGATAAAGCCAGACTTTAAAAATGATCATTTATTTAAGGCACTAGCGGGTTAAATTGACCCCAATAAAGAATACAGTCATCTATGAGCCCTTCAGTTTGCGTTTTCAATATTAATCTGCCACTCCAATAGAGTTGCTCCATAAGTCATCGGCTAACCTTCACTATGGACAAGAGAAAGAGATTTATGAATGTACATCAGGTATTAGACCCTTTTAATGCTTTAAGTGAACAAGAGTCTGGAGCTCATCATACAACCCTGGGTTATGACTCAATACATTCATATAATGGGTACATTTGACCCGTTTTAGGTATACAGACCCTGGCGGTTTATTAACTAAACATATTCCAGGGACAGGAAGGTAACCATGGCAACATTTAACATTTCTAAAGCGGCTTCTTCACTCTGTGTCTTTTGTTGCTAAGTTTGTCAAATCATCTCATTTAAAAAGCCTCTTCAAGGCCGTCATGGTATGAAGTTCAAGGCAGACTCGGCTGCCTTCGGATAAAACGTTATCCCGTGGCACCAAATCCCTCACTCAATCTTTCGATTCTGACAATATCTTCAATGAATGAAGTCGAAGGCTCAAGTGGTAAAGGTTATTTTCTCTTAGGTCTCTGCTTCAGTGCATAACATTCATACACTGCGGTTTACTTCTAAGCAGCAGAAATGTCTTCATTTGTAAATGGAGGGAGTGGATGTACATTCCAACAAGTCATTTTCTAGAAAACTGAGTTACGTTTCGTAATACAGAGATTCAGTTTACTCCAGAGCCCATTAAACGTTGACCAACTATGACGTGAGGCCAAATCTGTGTTCGTTGTCCGTGTGACTATTGATAGAAGGTTCACTGGTCTATCAGGGCAATAGCGCTGTCATGTGCATCCATGGAAACCACTCTTAACTCTGTGGAATGCAGAAAACAATGAGAAACATCCAGACAAACAACATCATGATTGTCTGGCCTGGGATCCCCAAGATGGCTACTGGTAAGTTGCTAGGAGGCATCCAGATGAATCATTAATTGACAAGTTCACATGGCGGTCAGCAGGATTTCGTGACCTGGTGAGCTCAGCTCATTGGTTTTTATTGGGGGAAAAAACGGGAACTCAAGCCAACATTCTTTTCATTTTCAAAACAAAACTGAAACAGAGGTTCCTAATGCATGGCAAGGCAATCGATATGGACATGGATATCCCGTTATACCTTTTGAGATATGTGGTTGTATTTGGCTGTTGTAGACAATGTTGTAAATTACTAAGCAGGGCTGCTTTATGGCAGTATTGGATTTACAGGCTTTTTGCATTAATATGTTAAAGTATGTATATATATATATATATATATATATATATATATATATATATATATATATATGTATAATGATATGTAATTACATGAACCATTATATAAGATTATATCCATATCACCCACCCCTCGATGACCGTTGGTCTCTAATGTATTGCATAACCTTGAAGGTGTGGCCCACTTATTTAAGGGAAAAGTTTGCACAGCATGGTGCAAACTCCAAAAGAGGCTTGAGTGAGACAAATATATTTTCAGTTGGTGCATAAAGGTGTTTTTTTGTGTTTGGATAGCCATCTCTGTAAAAAAGAAAATATATAGTTTATTCAGCCTGCCTTTTGCATAAGGCTCCAGGTTCCAACATCTGTGTTAATGAACATCCACCCTGCTGGAGTGGAGGAGAAGCTAAACCAACTCGAAGGAAGATGATCAGTTGCTGACCATGACCTTTAACCTCCCTTTGGAGGCTACAGAATAGTGACTTTTCTCCATGGGTGTTGAAAAATGATCAACTTCAACTGATGTCCTTGTGGCATCCCACAGAAAACTTGGGCTCAGTCTGAGATACTCCCACTCATACACAGGCCAGTTTACTGTACATTTGCTACAGTGCATTGTATTGTCTGCTTAGCCAAGTTTACTTTTCCAGTAGTTGACTTTTACACTCTGTTTCTCTGCTTTGGCTTTATGGGGGGTGGGGTACTTCTAGTGTGAGCAACCTGTTGTGTTTTATTTCACTTGATTGCAGTTTTTCTTTTTTTAAATGCCTGACCATCAACCCGAGACAGAATAGTAGTAATACAATAGTCGTAAAAGTAGTTTACTGTGTTGAGCCTGTTATGGTGTTATGGTCCACATAGAGAGGAGAAGAATGGCATATCTTCCAACTATGAAAATGGTTAAACGTCTATTTTATTTTATTTTACTTCAAGTAATAAGAACCCATCTAAGCTTGATACAGAACAATTGATAAAATAAAATGTTACGGTGGACAAACACTTTTTTTGCTGTACACTGAGGATTGCACGTCAAAAATATAAGATTTCTGTGGCATGGACATTTGTATACATAATAATATTGAGCATCATTACGTTTTACCAATATTTATTTGTGCCTTTTGAAAGTAGTTCTTGTTCCTTGGCCAATCTGTCCTGTCATAATACTTTCCTCAGAAGTACCAACTACACCAAGAAGATACTGTTTTGATTGTTAGGATTGATACTTTACAATCCACAAAAAAAGGTATGTAAACTTCTGACGCACATGGTTTACTGACAAAGGACCCAATACACAGTGGAGTATCCAGTTTCCTTCAACCCTCTATCAAATACCAACAGGAGAGATGGAAAAACCAAACTCACCCACACAGCTGCCGTTTCTCCCCGCTCGCGATAGCCGTTCGTCCCAACATGCCGTACCGAGGGCCAAGGCCCCAGAGCTCTGCACCATAACATAGATCAGCGCTGCTGTGATCGTCGCAGCCAACATAATCCTGCACGCCCGGGCCCGCCTCAGGAGCTGCACTTGGTTCACTTTTTCTCAGGCATTCCCACTATGAGCACCGGCACACAAGAAATCCCCAGAAATTAAGCAACATTTTGTTGTTGGCCCGTTGGCATCCTTGTCCAAGAGTTCGACTTAAAGAGACAGTGGAGCTTCACATGACAAGAAGCCGTCGCGCTAAAGAGAAACGTAATGCCCCGATGAAAAGATGGAGTACTCGGAATGAAGAGTGCACTGCTGTTCAAGAAAGGAAAAAAGACACACACAAAAAAAACAAAAAAAAACAGTGTGTGGGATTCTCCTGACTCCCCAGTTTGGCCCCCGGGCTGCCAGTCTGTTTTGGAAGCAAAGATTGAAATTCCTGACACCCCCGTGGTAAATTCTGCACATGCTAGTCCAGCATTAGGAGCAACATCTTCTTTAAGCTACAGTCAGCGTCTCAAGCAGAATGTGGACTATGCAAGACCGGGCTGAAGACAGGTCCCACATAATAACAACATCTTCCCCTGACCCCACCCCCTGACCCATGTCCTTTGTGAATGTGGATGGATGGATGTGTCTGTCCGAGTTCTTGTGTCCGGGAGAGAGAGAGACGTGGAGGTGGACGTTGCTTTTGACGCTATTGGTCAGAACACAACACTAAAATATACTAATAATTGATGTATTCATTTTAGGGGACTAAATTGACCTTTGGTACCTTTTTTTTCAAACATTCATAAATAACATGCAGACAACACACACAATAGACACACTATTTTGTGTGGGTGTGAATGAGAAGTCCGTGTATCAGACTCCTGCTGAAGGCTCCCGGGGGGGACGGACTGTAGAATGAGTAATTTATAGAGAACGAAGGAGGAGTTTGAGCAGATTATCCGTAAATTGTTTGTCCTCTTTCTTTCAAAACCTCTATTCATACGCTCCATGACTGGGATATTGTCCGCTACAACGTCCCCAGTAACCTTGTAGAGGGGCAGTACAAGATGGACATGGCTGATGTTAGCCGTCTGACCTTTTCCCACGATTTCAACCCCTGGCAGATAACAATGAAAATGTTAATGTCTCTAATTTCACATCAGGTGACACGGTATGCTGAACGAAGAGTGATAGTGTAGATGCTGCTGTCATACTACACTTTACAAATGCAGCCTTTCAGTCGGTGCTCTATAATGTTTACAGTCAATTAAATAAGTGAAAGGTTATTGGATTGCAGGTTTAAGTTCTACTGCAATGGCTTTGTGCTCGTCCTGTGTCTTAAAGGGCGAAGGATGAGCTCTTTGTTTCACCATTAGCTTCCAACCTCAGACTCGTTTGTCTGCAGACGGACTTCAGTCAAAAGTGTAGGATTGGTTTTGTCATCGTCGGTTTAATTTTCATTCAGACGCAAAAGCTGAACTGGATAAAACAAATAAATGAGGCTAAATTGGCATTTGCAAATATATATAGAAAATGTATTTCTGTAGCTTTATGAATGTATAAAGATTAAATGGGACATATATGTAGAAAATATAAAGTACATGAAGTAGTAATTAAGAATTGTACATTTCTTCTTCTACTTAGATTCTAGTTTCCTTTAAATATGCTAAAGATAATAAATACAGATACGTGTGCTTTCTTTTCTAAATATACGGTTGGATAGTTTTATTTTTAAGTGAAGAGAGAGACTTTTCATGCATACATTGGTGAAGTATCAGCTGCCGCACCACCGGACTTCAAAACCGCTTCTTTCATCTGCTTCTTTCATCCTCCCGCCTCCAAATATAATTATTTTTTTTGTACATCGCGAAACGGGACTACAATCTGAATTTAGTTGCGCAACCCTTGTACAATGACAACCTTGTAACCTTTTGTTCTCATCAATCCATCCATCCATTCATCCGTCCAACCATCCATTCATCCATCCAACCATCCATCTGTCCATCTATCATTCAGACAGCCGTCCATCCATTCATCCATCCGTCCATCCATCTGTCCATCCATCCAGACATCCATCCATTCATCTATCCATCCAGCCATCCATCCATCCACATGTCTACCTATCCATCCATCCATCTTTGGTAATTCACAATAGTCTGAGACAATATAAACTGTAAGGAAATACTTTTCAGTTTGTCCATATTTTTGTATGAGGGCTATACTGTTTACACTACATGGAGTGCAGTTGGCATCGTAACACCAGAGAGAGAACACACAATCTGTTGCTGAGGTAAAAGTGAGAGATTATCAGTGAAACACAATTCTAAACAACATAGATTTGAAATGTTCATGTATAATTCTATGGTGCCATGGAGGTGTTTCTGGTGCTGATTTTGACATCTGAGTAGTATTTAATAAAGTTAGTTAGTCTTTGAAAAATGTCAATTGTATCAATTTTGATGGCGTTTGATTATTGCTGGTTAATTAGAGATGTATGTGTTCTAGTTGCTTTCTATCAGATATACAAATAAATGCTCATTAAAAACTCCCGTTGGTAACATTTAGAAAATTGGATTTGACAGTGCACCCGTCTACTCCGATAACACTGATAGCACAACACACATAATGCAACAGTTTTTGTTCAGTTTATTAAAAACAAATGTACAACTCCTTTTATAGACAAATGTATACATAAAGTCATAGAAACTGGCAATGTTTATATCAGACGACACACATGTTCTATCAAACACACTGAACATACTTTCTTGACCATTAAGGCAACAATCAGCTCGATGCTTAAAGTAACAATAATGTAAATGTGATGGGAAGTGGATAATGGGCCTTCTTTGACACCACCACATAATATTCATATCTGACACTTAAACTTTGGCATTGAGTACAGCATAAAAGGCCACACACAGCTAATGGACAGGCTCTTTTTAGGGTACTTTTAATACGTTAATTCCAACAAAGATGCTGTGCTGTCGTGACAAGCATTCAAACAGTCTTCATCAAATATAAGGCTCCATAACAAATAAGGGCATGACATTCAGTCATTGACTGACCTAATTGGACTTTTGACATTGGTTCTTTTGAACTGCCAAATAACCTCCAGGGAATGTTTTCATGTTACCTACACGTTTCTAAATCATTATATGAATCTTCATAGATGAATAGTTGATGGAAAATAAAGACTAAATGTGTTCAATACTGAAAATGAGTTCTTTACAGCCCCACTGTGTGAAACAAATAGATATGTATAAAGATGTATGAATGATGTCATCGTTAATAGTGTATCAGTGTTTTAAAAGGCATATAAAGCGTATTTCATAAAATGACTTACTAGCATGGTGTTTGGCCATTGGCCATGGATTCCTGGCGTCAGCAGAGATACTCACAGCGGGAACTGTCACTTTTATAAGTCATCTGAGAGTCAATACTTGACCTGGAGCACAGGAGCATTCGCTCTGATTCATGAGTCGCTCTCCTTGCCCAAAGCTCAGTTGGGTGAGAGTTCAAGGTCCTTTGCTTCATTGAAATGGTCTCAAAATTGACGTAGCTGTCTTTTTCCAGCTCCTCTTCGTCCGAAGCTGTGTTCTGTCCACTGCAGTACAGAGCGAGAATCTTGTAGATCAGCAGTGCAATAAGAGACACAACCAAAGCACAAGCGATGCCGCTGATGATAATGAAAAGCGCGCTCTGCCCACCGTCCTTTACGTTGTCCAATGTGTAGAAATCAATGCAAGGATCTTTTCCAGCAGCACTCCCTTTTGCTACGAGGCAAACCGAGTGCCTCGTCCCAGATGACAGTCCCTCGAGGAGCACTTTCCCGCTGCCAGCGTCAGTCTCCAATGTCCTTTTGATGTCATCCTCATCATAGGGTGAGTATACCACCGTTAGTGGGGCGTCATTTGGTAACCCATCCGCTGTCCAGAGCAACACTGCACTGTCAGCAGTTTCCTCTACAATCTTAAGGTCTTTGACGGACTTTGATGCATCACTTTTTTTGCTCTTTTCATCTGCCGCGAGCTTTCTCCCATTGCCTTCTTGCTGGTTTTTTGCTTGTTTGAGCGAGTCTTTCTGTACACTGGTGCTGGTGGTAGTTTTCGGCTTCTTAGGGGCAACCGCTGTCGACGCTCTTGGGGGAACTGTGGCGGTGGTGCTGGGCGAGTTGGTAGTGTCCATTGGGGGAGTAAATGTTGTGCCTAGACTCGTCTGTTCGGTTTCAATGCTAGGCCTCAGTGGGGGGATGGTGGTACTGATGCCACCAGCAACCGAGACAGATATGGTGGCGTCTGCGTTGCCGGCAACATTCTTAGCTCTGCAACTGTAGTTTCCGGCGTCTTTGTGTAATATTCCATGCAAGCTCATGATGGACCATCTGATGCCCTCTCCAGGTGACTCCTGGACTGTAGAGGGGAGCAAGAACATAACAGTGAACATGGATCAAGTCTAGCCAAGTCTTGAAGTGCTTTTCCAATGGATTTTGTGGCACTAGTACCATGCAGCTCTAATGCTAATGACCATCTACAGACAATATTCAGTATGTCTACTAAAGCGTCTCAATCTATCTGGAAACAGCATTATTTCTGCTTACTTAAATACACTTTGATAAGCCTCCATATTGTACCTGTGTTGTTGAATTGCGAGCCATCTGACTTCGCCCAATAAAGCGTTGGTGTTGGAAGCCCTGTGGCGTCACAGCGCAGGAGGACATTACTGCCCAAAGGAGATGTGATCTTGGTTGCCGAAGTCATGACCGACGGCTTTATGCAATTGTCAAGCTCAGCCCGCTGAAAAGGGACACCAGCCATATTCTCTGGTCCGCTGCAGGTCATCAATAGGTCCATCAAAACCACTGGTGTGCCAGTCATTTTGGAAAGCTCGATCAGCTTGGAGATTTTGCAGTCACAGTACCAGGGGTTATCTTGGAGGCCTGGAAATGAAAAAGATAAGAGAAATTAAGATCAGATTGCTGTTTCATACCAGTGCAGTCACAAACAATATCCATTTCAATAATAGGTATTTCTTTAAAGCATTTTGTGGAATATAATTGAACGAATTTGAGGACACAGATGGCACTGAATTGTGTTGCAATATGGCTTATTGACATTCAGCTGCAATGATTTTCAGGTGAAAAAACTCATTGAAATGCATAACAGTATTTGAGGCAGATTTTAATACTCTGTTGCTTTAGTTTAAAACCAAAACCAAAAAATAACTTTTATAATAACAACTTATAATATCATTGAAGTGAATTAATCCCCATTGGGTACCCGACTATCCCGATACCTATATATAGACTCTCTCACACATTGCCGTAAACACCTGCTGCACACAATAGGTAAGCACATGTACTGGTTCATATTAAAGCCATTTAACCAGATTACTGTGTCTTAACAGTAGCAAAGCTGGCTGTGGCCTCCCTGGAGTTTGTGGCAGCATACTCTTTCCATTAGCTTTTCTCTTGGCATATATGCCAAGAGATCACTGACAATTTTAACTCTTTATAATGTCTTAAAATCCCTGAACTTCTGCTTTCAAATCCAAACCATATTTTATTGTTCTATATTTTCAAATGATCATAATGAATAAATACACAATTCAAAACGGTAAGTATACCTCTAGAATAATAATAATAATAATATAATTTATGTGAAATACTGATGTGAAATATTGAGAAAATGCGAAAGGAACGGTCGTCTGTTTGTGCACGGACAGTTTTTTCTCCGCCTAATCCTGTTTCTCATCAGGAACACCAGACAACACAGTCGGCTCTTTCGGCACGGATAAGCTAGCTTGCCGTCATACAGCTTATTAACAATATCCCTCTCACTGTGCAGTACATGCAACACAGATATGGTGAAGTAAATGTTAGGTTGGTATAATCTATAGTGAAATGACTTGCTTTCATTCACTTACATGCAAGTAGAGCATGACAGGAAATACTGAAAATAGATTGAGATGCTTTTTTGGTTTCTCTCGACAATAAGTTCATATTTTTTTCACAGCAAGGGTGTGTAAAAAGATTAGAATATAATAAATAGATTATTAAAGAGGACATACGTAATTGTTTTACTGCTCCTGCACAAACTTCCTTTTTCACTCCGGCCTGCTTTAAAACAAATACTCAAAATTGCCATCTGCATATTTCCTCTCTTCTTGCCCCTCCTTTGACTGTTTCTCCCAAATGAGGCATAGGGCGATAACTCAGTGGCCATTGGTTCAAGATATTTCCCTGACTATTTCAAAAATCTGGGTTTTCCTGCCAAAGAACAAATCAGAATCCATTTTACCGTAGATGCTGACATATCGCTCATATTTGCCCGAGCTCAAAAGAACACGACTCGGATAACAACTGTTTGCAATCCCCTGATGAGATAAATGTAGATTACTTTAACTGAAGCCAAAACCCTGTAACATTTACTTTGATACACATTTGGTTTAAAAAGATGTTTCATGTCATTTTTTAAACCAAATGTGTACCAAAATGACATGAATCCGTTGCTTTCAATACTCAGGACAGCTTTTAGGAATGCGCAGAAGGTTTTTGTTTTAAGTGTCACATAATTACTGATCAAATTGCCTAGTCTGGAAAATTAAACCGGGCACTCAGTGACTGTAATGTAATTTAAAGCAATTATTGACTTGAACTGGGCAATATCGTATATTGTGTCCTCTTAACTGTATTATATATTAGTTTATTTTCATTTCTTATGTACACTCGTAGCACGACTTCAGTACTAAAGAGAAATCCCTATTCATTATGAGCAGAGCTATATTTCTCAAAGCATGTTTGTAACCCGTGTGCTGCAACTGCAAGCTATTCTGCAAATGCAAAAGTTGCTCAGTCACAATTAGACTAAGTGTAATTTTGGCTCTGTACTTGACTTTGCAGCTGGAGAGAAGAACTATGACACTTAACCCTGGAGTTCTGGGTTTCATAAATTGTAATAACTGTTTAATCGCTGGAAAATATCACAGGCCATCCTTTCTTGAGCAATAAACATCGACTATACAAGCTTTTCCCACTGCCCTGAAGGGAACTGGGCCTGGGGCTAAGAAAACGTTCACGCTGACAGAGTCCTTGAACACTTTTACAGGGCTATCCCCTTCTTAGCCCAGAGCTAAGAGCCCTGGTCTAAGAATATGCAATGGGAGGAACAGTGCACTTGCTCTACTTGTTGTTTTTTCTAATTTGACCCTGTCTTGGATCACCAAGACGCAGTGTGTTAAATATTCAACGGTTGATTAGGAGAATAATTTGATAATGTGCATTGAATGTCTAATGTGCACTACTTAGAATAAGCTGATTTGATTATCTTCTGGCTGACATGGCTAACATCCAGTTAACTAGTCGAACAAGTGATGGAAAGACATTACTGAGGTAATTACAAACAACTCCAAAAGTATCCTGCTGTGGCCCTATTGTGTTATATAACTATGCCGGACTCAATCTTTTTCCCCTTACCTAACACAACTTTCTGGGAGGCATTAGTGGAGATAGGTGCTCCATTGAAGGGGGGCCAGATATCCATGAGGTCAGAGGGCAGGGTGACCAACTTGTTGCTGGATAGATCCAAGTAGGTGATGTTGAGGAGGTGGGGTACCGCCTCATTCGGAACATTAGTGATCCTGTTGTTGTGTAGATCCAGTGTCCTCAGCCTGGGCATCTCTTTTAGAGACTCCCAAGGGAAAACGGAGATCATATTCCCGTCCAGCCGCAGCTCGTGGAGCACTTTGAGGTTGTAGAAACTTGCAGTATCCACTGAGCTGACGGCATTGTAAGTAATCCACAGGAACCGCAGCTCCACCAGGTAGTAAAAAGCTTCCGTAGGGATTCGTCGCACCATAGTTTTCTCAATACGAAGTTTGACCGTATCCACAGGGACGTTGACGGGGATGTCCAACATGTCTTGGTCATTGCAGAGCACTGATCTGAAGAACGACAAAGAAAGACAAATGGGTTAAATGGTTTGAATACATCCTAATGCCAGATAACATAACTGTTCTGCAAAGGGTAAATCAATTATCCTCATACAAGAGAATCCTTTTATTCAATAGCTTTCAATAAAAGTGTTTAAATTGCATTACATGATTACCAGCTGTTACTTTCAGCTTTTGGTGGCTGTGATGATATGGTCGATAGTCCTGTACCAATATATGTGCTGATATACCTTTATAATGTCATCTTCAGTATAGTGTCACCTGTTCCCTGTTTTGTGACTGGCAAATCAAGCTTCTCCCGGTTGTCTAACTTGTTAGTGAAAATTCCCTCATAGAAACCAAATCAGCCCCAAGGCATTTGGAATACCGTAGCATAATGCTATTTAGCGTTTCCTCTCCTTAATGTTAGACTCAACATTAAGGACTAACCTTGTCCTTTCTTTGTCCCCCAAACTTCGACCGCAGTGAGATGGATGCATCGTGGAACAGGGTTCAGCACTAATCAGGCTGATTATGCAGGTGGCCATTAGGTCTTTCTCAGGGATAAACGGATTGGCACCAAGCCAGGAAACATACATTATGTCAATACCGGTCAGTACAACCTGTACAAATTATACTATGGTGCATTTCGATGTAATATATCTTAAACCTCAGAGCGCTTGTTTCGACTTTAGATACTGAGGACTCCGCATTTTTGTTTTCTGCTGCTTATCTAAATGGGATCACAATAAATTAAAAAAATGTCCTCACTAAACATAATAATATAACTCTTTAAGTGCTTCCTCTTTACTTTCCACACAAGGCGGTGTCCAACCGTACTGAATGTTGTGCTCACTCAAGGTATCGGAGGGTCTTTTCTATTTGTAAGTGAAGGTATAGAGAAGGTGAACTAATGAGGCAAACTGTTTTAAACAAATTTCACAACATCGTCTTCCATTTCATTTGTCCAAATTGCAAGTGTGCGTGAGACTGAGAGCACAGTGAAAGTACACTTTACCTGGATCCCGTTCCGTCGGTATGTCCATGGAAGACACAGGTGCACTGGGATGGACAGAAGGGATGAGCCATACCGAGGCAGCAGATGAATACATGCACATAGAGAAGCCGACGCATGGTTTCAGCGAACGCACCCACGGTCCTCACATTGAGAGAAGATCAGGGAAAAAGACATCCAGGATTCATTGAAAACCTGGAGAATTATTCTTCCCAGAAAAAGTAAAACAAATGGAGAATAGTGAAAAGAGCTTTCAAAGTCCATATAGGAGGCACCGGGCTGAGGATCTAATTACAGAACAGGTCACCTGTCAGATTGACTGCGTGGGGTGTTGGGGGAGGATGGCAGATTAGTGGAGGATTTCCTGGGCTTGACAGGGTCACGCAAGCCAGGCGTCGGGGCACCACTCATTTGGACATGGCGCTAATCAGCTAATTCCAGAGAGGTTTCCCATCAGGTGATCACCCCACGCCTCTGTTAATCCATTCAGGTCCCAACCTTCAAGCATTGCTTCAAATTTAACTCGCTAATTCACGCTAATTCACGCCCTCACATTGGGTCAAATCCATTGTTACACTTTTAATTAATATCACCCGAGTGTACTTATGTCCGATCACTGTTCCTTCGTAATGAACCGAATGTATCATTGAGCTGGAGGCACACGTGTAAGAGGTGTGCAAAGTGTAAACTTGGATGGGATTTATTATCTGACCGGCTGCATCGGGGGCCAAAATCAATCACAGATCCACAGCTGTGTACCACTTTCATGTTTCTGTGCACACGTTTTTGCTCCAAGCTCATTTTGAAAGGGTTGCCTTGCACTATATACAAGACTGTATCGTCAACATTGATTCATATACCGTGTCAGGTACATTTTTTTAAATGACCAAATACTTTCTGGCTTCATATAAATATCGTCATTATCTTACTCATACAGATGTGATTCCGTGGAATGGAGTCTCGACTTCCGGCTCCCCACTGCTTTATTTCGAGCGACTAAGAGCAAAGGGAGGCATCTAGTGGGCGTAGAGGGTCAATGGAAGAGCGGGGTCGTCCTTCAATCAGAGGATCGGTGGTTCGATCCCCGGGCTCCTCTAGTCCATGTCGATGTGTCCTTGGGCAAGAAAATTGCTTGTGTATGAAAGGGTGTGAATGTTAGTTAGAATCCTGATGGGCAGACCCTTGCATGGTAGCCTGGTAGTCAGAAGACTAGAAAAGCTCTATACAAGTACAACACTATACAAGTACAACGCTATACAAGTACAGTGCATTTACTATTTAGCATCGTGGTACAAGGTAGTACAGGGTGTTTCCCCTGGTGATATACATTCATTTCCTTTCTTCTCTTAAAATAGTAATACATCTCTCAACAATCTAATCCTGCCTGACCATATTTAAAGACCCACCTGAACAATGATTTTCGGTAAATATTACAAATCATATGATACTACCAGCGGGACTGCGAAATCCTTTTAACCCGCTCATGCAAACAAAATGGACACAATACACAAAAAGTATTTATTAACAAGTACACAAGTGAATTTTATTAATGCAAGCAAATTTGATCATACAGGTCAAATAAGCCACTTCAAGCTGTTGGCACATGAATGTACAAAACATATTCAATTTAAAGCCTGCTACTAAGCATTCGTAGTGAAAGTACAAAAGACTAATACGAGGAGAAAGCTGAAAGCATTTTTTCAGATTACAAGAGTAAGCAATGTTGGTACAAGTATCAGTTTTAAGACATGGTTGAGAGCTCATCACAAACTAAATAGACACAACTCAAAGACTACAGTCTCTAATATCAGTAGCATAACGCGGTAAGCGTGGGAGGTTTATTACTGCACATATAAACAAAGGGTTGATCCAGCAAGACAGTCAAAAAGTGTGAAAAAATGAAGAAGTGAAATAAAGTAACTTTTGAGTCGATAAGACTTTATTAATGCATGTCCATGCCACGAAAAACATCTAAATTCACAGTCTTTTACTAACAGTACAGTTATCCAACTTTGAGTTGAACACCAATGCACTTACATCTAGAGAGAGAGAGAGAGAGAGAGCACAGAAATGGTCAAATAAGTGCATGAAACTAGCTTTTTAGGAATACCGACAAAAAAAAAAAAGAAGCACATTTCTTTTGCCAGGCAATGAACCGACAGGCCACCTTTTTTTTTTTGGAGTGGTATGGCATCAGGATGTGTAAGCAATACAGCTACTGTCATGAACAAAATTACTGTGACACACACTTTTCTCACATCTGACAATTCACCAAGGAGTGCCATTATACACCAACAACTGTCAGGGTTTGTTTTTCGGTTCGGGACGGATGGATGCAGAGTGGACTGACCCACAGTGACCTCTTCTTACGCTCACGTGAATTGTCCTTAAATGTCAGTGCTTTAACATATAGGTACGCTTTCATATAGCAGTATGTACAGTGCAGAGTTCTGCAAAAAAACAGGAGTTTTGTATTCATAAAGTTCCACTTTTAAGAAATTAAAAAAGGGGGCTTATGAAAGTATATGTGTGCTTTTGTGGCTCGTGATTCAAAGACCGTGGATTCATTCACAGTCCTGCAATACATTAGATTGGCAAGATTATCATAAAATACCAGTTGATTTATCTTTAATTGACTAATCGCATCTTTGATATCTGTCAAAGTCATTTGTTTCCTGTTTAACAGGCTTGGCACATCTAGCAAATATTTGTTTTACTCTAATGATGTTGTATTTATCACTGTGTGGTCTTGCTATTGTGTAACTTCGAAATAGAAAAGCGAATTGAATTGGCTTTCACGTGAAAGCAGTTTGAATCCCTGGGCATACTGGTATATGCCAAAGGCTTATGGAGGCCTCATGGTTGCGTTGTGAGATTTAAAATATTTTTCAAAAACGAACCACCCCGTTCACATACAGTACATAGTTTTTGAACATTAAATCTTCCAGACACACAACACGAGAAATGTGCTTGAAAACCCTTTTTAAGCCCCTGTTGACCCCCTCAGAAATCAGCAAAAAAATAAATTATGCATGAGAGCAAAATGACACGTAGCGTCAAATAAAAAAAAGATTTAAAAATAAGAAAAATAAAACGACTATACGCAAATTATTCAAAGTAAAAAAAAAAAAAAGTGAAAATACTACCGCTACTTCTGATTCGACAAACTACACTAAAACTACTATTAGCACTAAACAACTTGTATCAAGATCAATAAAACTGCCATAATGATATTCATAACACCATCCATGAGAGAGGTAAAGGGGCTTTTTTTTTTTTTTTTTTCATCTGAAATGCTGTTAGTGACTGAGGAGGTTTGTGTGACGTCCCCCCCCAGACCACATTGTCATATGACGCACCGGTGACATCAGCGGTGGCGAGGGCCCTAGGCGCCATCCGCCCCCCCTCGGGAGGGGATGGTAGAGAGAGACAGATAGAAAGACAGAAGAGAGAAAGAGGGAGAGAGGCCGGAGTGACAGGGCCAGGCCTCCCGCTGGTCTTTATGTGTAGGCGTTGAGACGCTCCTTGGAGCGAGTGGAGTGGATGTCGTGGAGCTCCTGCTCCTCCTTCGACTTGATGTCCTCGTACTTCTGCATTCGGCAGGCGTCCTTCACGTAGGCCCAGTTGGCAGACAGAACCATCAAGTAGTGGATCTGTGAGATGCGGAAAATTAATATCTGAATTCTATGCTTCGTGCTCATATTTCCTCAGTTAATTCAAATTGAAAACACACCGTGTGCCCCTTTTTATTAGAATATAATGTAAATATCATTATTCATTTTTCAGTTGTGTTATCTTTTGATGGAGGCAAATAAACAATTTACACTTTTTTTTTTTTTTTTAAATGCAATGAATAGACGCGTAAAGCTTGTTTTGGGTGCGCTGGCCTTTTAAATTAAGGAGGACATTTCCAATGACCCAGCAGGTGGCAGCATAATGCTAGACATAGTCTTGGACCTGCGTTACCATGGCAGCTGAGAATATAATGAATGTATTGTGCTTTAATGACTGAGGTTGAAACACAGCTTCTCTTTTCACAAGCACTGACAGTTTCATGGCGTCCCTGCTCTTTGTGTCTGATCAGCAGAAGGACCAATTAGGCGACTGAGATTCAAACACTGAATTTTTTTAAGATTCTTCATTCTTATTAATTTGTTTGCACTGATTGTGTTTGTGGCCTTGAAGCTGTTTTGAGGGTCGGCTCGTTATTGGAATGCAATCAGTGTCTCGGTGTCTCGGATTTCTTTCGGCGCCACAAGCTCTCGAAAAAAAATAAAAAAATAAAAATCGGTTCAAAATAAGAGATTCCTGCCACAATTTGCCACGTCATCCAAATAGATAGCAAACACTTTTTGTGTTGTTTCTCAGAAAATGGCACAAATTACTGAGTGATGTTTGCAACAATCTCGGAGCCTTTCTTCTCCCTGTTTCCATGACAACGGTATGACATGCCCGGTGCCTCCTAAGGAGGGAGGGAGGGAGGGAGGGAGACAAACCCTGTCTTTCTCACTGCGCCAAAATGCCTTCTCTCCCATCCACAGCCGTTCTCTCACCGGCAAACACAACGGGCATGAAAACAAACCACAACAAAACCTGGCCATTCACCCGAGTGCACAATTAGCGTCATTTTCCAAAACTCCAGCTGGTGCAGAAATGCATTCTTCTGTTTTGTGGTTCGATTTTTTTCGAAAAAGATTTCACCTACACTGTGATTTTCTTTTGACCCTAGAGAGAGAAAGAGGTGCGAGTTTGATTTATGCCTCACCATAGCAATAACTGCAGCTCCTGCTCCAGCGAGGGCACAGATGAACAGGTGGAATGTCATGTCCAGCTGTAGCAAAAACAAATCACACGCAGCACACGCATTACTCTTCAAGCGTCTCGGTTGAAAATGGACAACTTTATCATTTAACATTTGTGAAATTGTTTGCGTAGATGTAGAATGTTTAATGCTTTAAGGTGCCTTTGGAATTGTGCATGTGCAGCGAGTAGAGGTGGGCTATAAGGCCGGAAATCACGCTACATGTCATTTTACATCCGGGTAACGGTGTACTTATACAGTAGTTGTCCTGTAAATGTAACCGAGAGACGGTTTAAATGGACCGTACCGTATTTGGTTAAACATTGTGCGATGGCTTGGATGTTACTTTCACCTCACCTCGTTGGATTCACACATCTTGTAGAACTTCTCTGATCCAGCACACACTGTCTTCGCCTCGGCGATGGGCACGATACCTGAAACGAATGAAACGACAACAAAAAATGACGACAAAGAGCCAAGAGCAGTTTTAAAGCGCAAGAAAAAACGGCAAAAAGGGGTCCATGTGACATTAAACCATTATAATAGAGAGTTAATGTACATTACGTCGCACAAAGGTAAAACACGGGCTTCTATTATGATGGTGGCAGCTGAAATGGTTGTTGACACAGAGGCGGCATTAATGGCCACCGGTGGCTAATGGTCTGAAAGATGTGACACTAATTAAAAGTAATGAGGCAGCCATATATAAGCTACTGCAATAATGGACCTTTATCCCAGCTTTACATAATGTTATTGTGGATCATTAACGTTTTCAGGACAGTACTTGGAGGAGCAGCAGTGGACCAAATATGTTTGAAATGTAAAAAAAAAATGATGGATATCGCCTTCAAATTGGTTCGCTTACAGTATTTACTCTGAAAAGTGGCGGATTTAATGAGTTTGCATATATGCCAAAAAATAATGCAGTGAAACCAATTAAGTGTGCGATATGGCACAGCTTATTAGACTCATAAGACTTACAAGCCAAAATACATTGTGACTCACCATCAGCTATCTACAACCTTAATAATGGCATTATCCGCCAATAATGATTTTTTTACAGAAACAGATTGGGGGGAGTGTGTGTGTGTGTGTGTGTGTTGGGGGGGGGGGGGGTGCTTGTTTAAACCTTATAGTCTGCTAGATGAAGAAGAGAATAGCAGCAATTTCCACAGTACAACATGAGATTGAGACAGTAGGGTGGGAGGGGTTGAAGAAATGGAGACAGAATATCCATCCTCACCATACTGGCGTGGGTCCAGGCAGAGTGTGGCCCCCTCCAGCACGGTAGCGTTTTGGCAAATATTCCAGATGTTGAAATAAATGAAGACCGGGAGGGAGGTGAAAGCAGTCACTCCGAGCCAAGCCAGCATGAAGATGTATGTCAGCATGATGAACTGCAGAGGAACACGGATCACATTTAGCCACCGTGTAGATCAATAGTTTTAATGGCGTACACGCTATGACTCAACCGAAGTTTTCTGTGTATTTGTACACTACAAGTTCTACTACCGGTTTCCGCGCATTATGGAAGGACACGTGGGTCTCGAGGGATACCAATTGCCTGGTGTGGGACTGTGGCTCTTTTACCCGGTTCTCCAAAGCCACCAGCCAGCCATGTCTTATTTAGGTTTGTATATTTCCACGGGGCACAAGATTAGTACTTAATGACCCCGGTGGCCGCACACACCAACCGCAGCGTGGCTCATTTCCTTTGCCTCCCTGTGGAACTTCACATTTGCTAAGCAATCATTATCCCAGAGATAATCCCGTTAGGATTGCTGCGGGCTCTCTGATATACTCCATGTGAGAGCGCTCCGAATTTTGTAGTCTTATGGCAGTGTGATGAAATTATTTTTGATAGACATTTTCAATGTGCATCGGGAATTTGTTTTATAATCTAGACAGAAAATGATGGGTTGCAAATCAACCTGTTACAGTATGTGTATGCTCCCTGATACGCCACTCTTACTCGGTTTCTGCATGTTATACGTATGAAGTGGACTCGTAATAAGTAATAATCCGTACAATTATTGACGGTGTAAAGGCTCAAGTGATTTGTAAAAAAACAATACAAACAGAACTGGACACATAGCATTCATGCCACCATGGCTTGGGAAGAAGAAGAAAAAAAAGACGCCTTCAACCTTTGAGGGGAACTCCCTGCGGAGCTCACAATACACTGTTTGTTTACCAGCTGATTCCTTGAAATGTGCAGCAGAAATGGAAGTGCATATACAGTTGTAGATATCATTACAGATGCCGTGACACAACCGACGCCTCAGCCGAACTGCACCACCGTTGACGTGCACTCAAAAAACAGTCCGTCGTACCCAGGCGCTGACGCAGCGTCCGCAGGTGGTGATCTTGAAGTCTCCGTACAGGTCTTTAATGGCGCCACTGGTGAAGAAGCCCTCCACCATCAGCAGGATGCCGTAGACGAAGAAAGCCGAGGCGATGCCGTAGATCACGTACTTGATGATGTCAATCCTGGAGAATGAATTAGAGAACCACTGAAAACATCCACGACAACACAATGTTACACTTTTGTTACACACGGGACGGGGGAGAACCAATTGTGGGCCGAGTAACGTTTCTCCTCCAGCGTGGAAAAATGTGGCGTTTTCCCCTTCTGGGGGGGGGGGGGGGGGGGGCGAAAGGCAAATTGCCAATTCTTCCGGGTCAATAATGTTAGCACCCGGGGACGTCCGACGCGACTCCTTTTTTCCTTACTCACATGGTGAAGACGTCCAGGGCATCCACGGGGCTCCGCACCACCTCGAAGTAGTTCTGGAGGATGGTGACGGTGCCGGACAGGGCCTCGTGTCCGCAGCCGCAGAACAGAGCCACGCCCGCGTACAGTAAGATGGTGGCTATGAGAGATGGGTACGGGATCCCACCCAGGCATTTGATGCAGCATTCGAGGCATCCTGATGAGACACAAGAAGAAGAAAACAAGAAACTGTTTTATAGTCAACAAATACAGATAAAGGGACGGTTAAAACTTCTCAAACAGAATCCCCGGGATGGGTGGAAACTCTCGTGTGGCGCCCCGGGGACACAAAGCAAGACGGGAGCGCAATGTGTTTTTATTCAGAATTTTAAATAATTCGACAAAACGTTGCCGTTGGGCGAATACACTGTGCTTCTATTTCTTTCTTTTTTTTTTTTTAGAAAAAAAAAGGGGGGGGGGGGGGGGGGGTGTACTCAATCCATGCCGGGATCCCACTTCACGTATTCACAGAAGCTGCTGACATTTTACTCGACACACACAAAAAAAAAAACTCTTCCTGGGTTTTTACATCGTGGTCCTGACCTTTAACCCCATTCTTCTTTTGCTTCCTGTCCCCGGGGGGGGGGGGCCTAAAGTGACTAATCGCTGCCAGGCCCCCGATTTCAATCTCCTGTCGCACAGATTGCTCGCAGAGAAGCTGAGTCTGTGAATACTTGCGCATGCGTGCGTGTCTGGATGAATTGCTCAGATTTATGAGTCTCCCCGCTGTGCTTGTGTATACCCGCTCGCGCGTGTGTGTGTGTGTGTGTTTTGGGGTTCTGAGTCCACCATTTCTCACAGTAACAATAAGAGAAGTGGAGTTTCTTTCCTGTGGAAGCACAGGACAAAACCAGACTTAATATGGCTCGCAGTTCAATGCAGTATAATATATAATAACCACACAAGAGACATTTTTTTTCCCCACAGGCCAGCCCGTCGTGGATCACTTCATGTTTCAGGGCTTTATTCTCTAAATGTGCGCACACGTCTGAAGTCCAAATCAATACGACAATTCCTCGCGATCAGCGAAGTCGCTCTCGCCATTTCATTCACGCGGCTGCTCTCGTTCAGAAAAGAAAAGAGACTCCATGACAGCGCAGTCAGGTTTTTTTGGGGTTTTTTTTCATCGTCAGTTGAAGAGATGATAAAAACAATATATTTCTAGGGTGTTTTTTTTAACACCGGCTCTTTCATGCTCATCTCTCGCTGCCTTCACCTGTGTTGCAAAGTGGCGTTCGGATCAGAGTCAGAAGCAGCAGAGAGTTGAGGAAGAAGAGGCGGAGGAGGAGGGATATTTGCTCAGGTTCCTGAGTGGAATACCAAGTAGCTGGTCCGCCTGCAGACGCTTGGTGCGGCTCAGACCCTCGCCCAGGCTTATCTAGCTCATCTGCATGCTCGCTGATGTAATCCACTGCTAGACTGTGGAATGTGTATTCTGCATCCGTACTCTATTCTTAACCTCTTTTTCTGTCCAGGAAAGGTTCACTGAGAATACATGCGGTGCTTCCCAATAACCTCTGCAGCTTCTCACACTGGGCCAGCTGTAGTTTGACGAAATACAAACGCCTCGATTGAATACCTGTCGGACGTGCACCTGTTCATCCGTTTTTAGTCTCATTTTTCTGGGTTCAGGGTACACATCTATAGGTGTTTTTTTGCTAGGTTTTCTTGCATAGCAACAGGCTGTGGTTGCCGTGCCGCCAGCTGTTTGCTTCTTTACAACATTCCTGTATCCTCGCTGCCTTGGTGTTTCTCCATCACACCCACTTTGTCAGCCCAGCAGAATGGGACATTATCCGGCAAAAGGGATTTCAAATTCAGGAAACACCTCACCTTTCAGACTATCAGGTACTGACGGTGCCATCTGACATCCACTCCCAGGCGCTTTCACACCAATTCACACTTTTAAATTCATGTCACTCGTCAACCTGCGGTGGGTTTAAAGCGTCCGGCACTCCCTATCCACCGAAAACACTCGGATGAGCCGATTTAAGTCCAGTTTTGATAGCTCTAAAAACATCAATCCCTCTGTAAAAATTCTTAGTGTCAAACAATTTATTGCATCGTCATTTTGATGTCCACCACCTACTTTTGGTCTGCTCCCATAGGAAGCACTGTGAATGTGTTGCTTTTGATAAAAGATACGTTATGAAGCGTTATCATTCGGCAGTGGTTTAGGAGTGTCTATTGTTGTGTCACTCAAAATGCATTATGACTTATATTCTAGATTGAAAAATGTACTACACTCTACACTATAATTAGGCCTGCACTAGAAGTAAATCAGATTTACTATACTTTGCCAGTTATGCTTGTAAATAAGCATTCGTTCATTCTTAACGGGGTGTGTGTGTGTGTGTGTGTGTGGGGGGGGGGGGGGGGGGGGGGGGGGGGGGGTCGTTCACCATCGAACCCCGAGAGACTTAAAGTTTGCAATAACAAAGGAGGAGGCTGCTGATATTTCAGAGCCCTGGTTGGGGCCATCGAGTCTTAGACTTGTTGATTCTTAGATCAATGAGACAGGCGGAGTGGACTGACATACAGCTTAACAACCTCTCTGCTAGGGGGTGGGGGGATGGGGGGGGGGGGGGGGGGGGGGGGGGGGGGGCAGGTGAACAAGAGGGATGCTGCATTTTCTGCTTACAAGGAGGATGACATCACTCTAAATGATCAGGCGATTCAATACTCTCAACTGTCCTCAACGTCTTATGTGAGCAAAACTGTTTTTATGAAGCACCCCAGAGCACAAACTTTATGAATCTCTAATAGGCTTTTTTATTGTTGTTTGCTGAATAGTGGGTGTGGGAGCAGTCACTGTAAACTCTCTTACTGTGAGCGAACTGTTTTTTCACTTTTAGACGTTGTTTTTCCTTTGAGACATGCCGGGTACATTTGGTGCTGTTGACGCTCGGAGGCGGTCCATCGTCTCCCTTCATGTAGACGCCACATGAAGGGAGACGAGCAGTCATATAAATGATTTACGTCATGGCCTCAATCACGGTTTATTACCTCTGCATTATTTACATTTCTGCACACAGATGGCATTTGGCTGTTCTTCATCTTAAATGTATTTTACTCCTCCCCCCCCTACCCCCCCCCCCCCCCCCCCCCCCCCCCCCCCCCCCCCCCCCCCCCCCCCCCCCCCCCCCCCCCCCCCCCCCCCCCCCCCCCCCCCCCCCCCTTCCTGTTCTTCATCTTAAATGTATTTTACTCCCCCCCCCCCGATGTACAACAGCACCAATCAATTCAACAGTCGGATGTCATTACTGCTTATGAGCGACACACACATAACAGACCTGGCTGGCTGGTTTGCGTTACAGGAGTTTACTGAGGACTGAGTGGAAGGGTGTGTTTCCATGGAAACAAGTTGAAGATGAAGTTACAGAGGGTGTAAGACGGGAGCATTAGTCAGGGGATGTGAAAAGAGGGATGTTTTATTGATTGCCTACTTTTAATTTGGTGGGGTTGGAAGGGGGAGGTGTATAACAAATGACAGGTTAAAATTATCAGTGAATAATGAATATCACGTCAGAGATTCAGCCAAGGCTACACTTTCGTCTGCTGGTCTCGCGTTCACTTCATTGGACAACACCTCCTCACATACCAGCACACCCTCTCGTTTCCTCTCTGCAACTTCATTGATCTTAACCGACTGCCGATCGGGCTGGTGAGAAATGAATGGCGAGTGGTGGTGGTGCGCCCCGGTGACTCTTGAGAGCTACTGGATGCTTGATCCATAATTCATAAGCGGCACAGCGCAGCAGAGCACGAGCCTCTCGCATTCATTATTCATGCTTTCTGCTTAGCCCAACATTACCTGCGATGAAAATAACAGATCCCCATGCTTGATGAGCAACGAGCAATCTTTTGAACTGATCTTGCTCACGGATGTAATACCGCTTGTCTTTTGAAGTCCAGTTTCTACCTAATTGACTTTGGTTATTTAAAAGAACCGGCAGAGGCAACGATGAAGACTCTGAGACTCGTAGTGTTGGTCAAGCATGAGGCAATGTGGAGAAATTCTAGTAATTTGGGTATTATAAGTTATTGTTTTTCAGGAAATCACTTAATATGTATTTATTTGTGTACATTATTACAGTCTGGAGGCTATCCCCGAAGCATTAAAGGTTCATGATTTTTAAAAACGGGGGAATTATTTCCAAGTAACACTCATATTTGAGTGCCTTTTAGTTCTGTATCTGATTCTAACTGGGTCGGAACGACAAAGGATATTTTGAGTGGTAATCAAATGAATAATAACACTTGCCCAACATGAGGATTAGTCTAATGAATTTTGAACAAAGAGACGGTGGGCTTTTACATAATTTATCCCCCCCACACACACAAAAAAGAAGAAAAGAAATGAAGCCTACATGACCCCAAACACACAGGTCCAATCAACAGAAGGCATCTCCCTAATACAAAGAGAAAGGATGACCCCCCCTCCCGAGGCCCCTCCCACCTCCTACTTCTCCTCCATCTGTCAGTGTCATATCCGACAGGCAAAAGGGACACAAACACACACACAAACACACACACACACACACACACACACACACACACTCAGACACTCTCACTCACCCGGTCAACACACGAGGGATGAGGTTATCCTTAAATTTATGACGTACTTTAACATCCGGGAGACAGTTGGGGTTAAATAACGAAGGCTATGCTGCCCTTTTTAAGGCTCTAATGAGTTAGATGTTGTCTGTTCATATTGATAATTGTCATACTTTTTAAGTTCATCTGTTGCTTTGTGTTTAGATTTGTATTTTACCTGTTTCTCTGCCCGTGTCGAGCATATATTTAGGCATATTTAAAAGTTTTAGGAGTTACCAAAGCTTCTAGATGTACTTTTAGTGGTTCCCATATTATATTTAATTTCACTTACTAATAACCCTTCTGAAAGCATAATTTCTCTTCATAAAGCCTTAATTCTGTTCATTCTGTCTTTTCTCCTGAGTTGCTGATGAGACAAGTATTTAATGCTATAAAGTGTTCTGTGACAGTAAATAACCCTCTAAACTTAAAACTTTGTGGAACAGAATTTGGGGAAGCCTAATCGATCTCTGAATCGTGTATTTGTGACACGACAGTCGAGATTTTACTTGTTGCGTTTGTAATCAAACAGTTTTCCCAAAAATATTGGAATGACTCCATATAATTACTTTTTTATAGAGGAAATGTGGCCCGTAATGTCTCTTTCCTTAATTAAGATGGATATTTTCTCAATTAAGCATACACAGGTGTTACTTTTTATGCAGTGATTATAGCCACAAAGAAAATGAATAAGATGCCAAGTTAGAGGAGGAAATTAGCAAAATGAAATAAAGGGGGTGACAGAAAAGAAAATTATTTGTATGTCTGGTGCATGTTGCCTTCACGTACACTGCAAGACATCTAATCAGACTCCATTTTTGCGCATTCAGCTAGCGGTTATTAGTTCCTCGTTACCAGATACATTTTGTATGGGGGTGGGGTGGCAGTGAGCCCGGTCCTAGAGAGAGAGAGAGAGGGAGGGAGAGAGAGACAGAGAGAGAGAGAGAGAGAAAGAGAGATATCTCAGTGGGGGGATGGTGTGTCTGTGTCAGTCTGAGAGTAATGGGTGAATACATGTCTCGTTGCTTTCCTATATTTAATGCGCAGCCCCCCTTCCCCTGAAGCGAGCAGGTCCCCCCCCCCCCCCCCTCCCCCCCCATCTCCTCTGCGCATGTTTAATCAACCAGTATGGTTGCCATGTCAACCGCAGCGCAAAATCTGCGAATAGACCGGGTACTTCAGAGCCATGACCCACTTACTGTATGTCAACAAATTCAGTGGGACAATAGTGACTGAGACACATTACACAGATAAACCCCCTGCGGGCAAAAAAAAGGACGTTACAGGCCGGGTCCGAAAGCTCAGCCACTCATCTCCTCTCTTTCCTCTTCTTCACGGAAGGAATGGAGGAGTCTGAACGCCACTGCGTGACTGCCGAGCAGGGCACGGGTCTTTTGTCTGCGCCGAATTCACTCCAGGAACTCATGGGCGAATGTCAAAAAACTCAGAAGAAGACACGAGGGGTTGTTCTTTTACTTTCCACTTCGCAGCGGGGTGACATCAGCTCAAACGTCTCGTGGATTTTAGCCACGGCCCCTAAACAATAGCCTGTATAGGATTGAATGTACAACACCAATCTGTACAGTTGCATTACATTTGTTTTGTATTGATTCCAAATAGCACTTCTTTGTATCTTTGAAGTCAGCAAGGAAATAAGTACATAATATGTCGTAGTCCTGGTATTAAAATAGGACAATGCAAAATCACTCTCATGTTGATTGGCTGCAATATCATATTATACTATATATGCTAACAAGGATCAGGTAAGGCTCTCGGGGAACGCTGTTAAATTGCCATCATTATGTCTTGAACACCTGTTATCTTCTATCTAAAAATCAACACAAGGGAGATATTCCTGTGAGAACAATGAGAAAACACGTTAGAAGTTCTCCACTAATAGCTCCGACAAAAATTTCACGAGAACAATTGGTGGAACTCCCTCGACTTCTTCTGGGTCGGGGCAGGTTAGGCTTCAGAACAATGAGTCACAACGGGGGAAGGGTTACGCACTGTAGCATGAGCGCTGAGCACTGATACCGCTCTGTGAGTTGAAGCTATTATGTCAGAGTGGTAAAGCCTTGGAAAGAAAAGGAAAAAAAGAGCATTCAGGCCATCACGGGACACAAACTCCAGAGTGAAGCCTACTATGCCAATTTAATTCTTCAGGGTTGGAAGCTCTTTGAAGCAAAATGACCAACTCCACTAAATGCCCTCCCCCCAAAAAAATTCCTCTTGGATGCGCTAGTACTTAAAAATTAAGAGATTTATTCGTGAATGTTGTACAAATTGATAGTATCTTTAAAAAATAATGGATTATATACTTATATGTATGTATATATATATATATATATATATATATATATATATATATATATATATATATATATATATATATATATATAAATAAATGAGCAATCAATTGTGGTCCTGTGTATATATCGACAAACCGTCAGTCTCTACATTCAAAGCGGCTTCTTTTTTTTAATTCACCTTAACCTCAATACAAGTTTGACATTCATCACAGGAGCTTTTTTTATTTTTTATTATTCTATCTTTATTTAAAAGGGACCATGTACAGTTAAAACATAAATATCACC
Source organism: Cyclopterus lumpus (assembly GCF_009769545.1). Classification (NCBI taxonomy): domain Eukaryota; kingdom Metazoa; phylum Chordata; class Actinopteri; order Perciformes; family Cyclopteridae; genus Cyclopterus; species Cyclopterus lumpus. The sequence continues at coordinate 20,445,411 of NC_046975.1, forward strand.
ATTTGATGCACTGTACCAGATTGTAGCTACAGCTAATTTGCATCTGTAGTCCCTTGACAGACATAACAAACATTTTCATTTATATAAGCGAATAAAACCAGGTGAACCGTGAACAAATGCAGCCGCACTTGTGCATTGTGTCTGCTGTGCTCACGCCGGGACAAACTCCGCCGGGTTTCGACCGAAATATCATTGGGATCGTCGCCACGTATCGGCGTGCCAAGTTAGCGGCCCGATCAAACAGACGGACACGCGATGCCGTGGGGAGCGGCTTCTTGGCTCAGGAAGTGCCAACAGGTGTGCCTTTTCTCAGTTTTTCCATTCAGCGAAGATTTAAAATCACCGGGCGCGAGCGATCGCCAGACACGTTGTTTGGTTTAATTCTCGGGACAATGCCGACCCGTCGGAACTTCTCTGCAAAACGTTCAGATTTCAGCTCTGCTTTTACATCGGCGAAGGGCGCGTTTGCAACCGCGGGGCATTGGGTTTGCTCCCCGTTGCGGTACGCCGCTACATTTGGCTAGCAGCTGAAGGGAGCAGCGCCCACCCGGTGCATCTGACTCACAATCTGAGATTTGCAGCCTCAGAAGAGGACGACAGAAGGGCATTAGCGCGCCGCGAGTGCACTCGTTGACACGTCCACCTTCTGCACTCGTTGACACCTCCACCTTCTGCACTCGTTCACACCTCCACCTTCTCCGCAGAGAGGACGTATCTGCGGGTTCATTTGGTGGACATGTGTTGCATTTTTTACCAGAATTATATATATTTTAAAACTTTTTGGCAGTGGCATACATTTCCAATAGTGAATATAGTACACTGTTGTCAATAAAAAACACTGTAAATGTAACTTATGAAGGTAGACAATGTTGCATGACGCTTTTAAAGTTGGCTGAACAGAATTATTATCATATTATATAGTGCTTGTGTTTTAGGGGAACTTGTGCTGTGAGCTTCGCTCGCTTGAATGCCTTTAGTGTTTCTGCCCGATCTCTGATTTGATCTTTGATGGACTGGAGCTCGCTTTAGGCCAGCGTCACAGTGACTTCTCCATTTGATGCCCGACCATGTCTGTTTTATTTGATTTGTTCCTCCGTTTATTTATTAGCCTCTTTATTTTCATGTGGTTTCCGGTCGCGGCTTTAACCTCTCCTGAAAAGGAGGCATCGGATTCCTACAAAAGCATCGCGGATATCAACAGAACGAAAAGGCGTGAAATCAACGTGACACGTAACCAAACCTGACAGGGTGGTGTTATTGTTCACCATGCTTCATCAGACCAATCGTTTCAATCATCTGGTGTCAACCGGTAACCAGAAAAAGGAGCTGACAGTCCCACACGGTTAGCTGACCAGTGAGCCCCGCCACCTCGTCTTCACATATCTATCTGACATTGTTTCATGCTTTATCAACCAAAACATCTCCCCAAATGTCGTCATGATCGTATTGTAGCCTGGCAATAAGCGGGGACCTGTTTTTTTAAATCTACTTACTACACTCATTTTCTACCCACGGGGAAGAAACATACACAACCTTCCTAACCCAATTTAATCCTATGAGGTCGATTTAAAAACCCATTTGGAAAACCACTTGTCCCAAAGTCTTTTTTTGTGTTTATATTCATGTACAAGTGGAGTTAAATAATAGTTTTTTTTCAGGAACTGCTGAAATGGACTATGCATGTATGCAGCTACTATGGTAGGGCCTTAGCTTTTAGCTGGCCTTAATCAAACTTTGAATTGGTTTGTCTTTTACTCCGAAAAGAAAGAAACTCAGAAAGAAACATCGGTTACCCCTTCAGCTCTGGCGGCTCGCATCGTCTCCACGCTAGTTCACATGTTTGCTTCTCCACGCTAGTTCACATGTTTGCGTCTCCACGCTAGTTCACATGTTTGCGTCTCCACGCTAGTTCACATGTTTGCTTCTCCACGCTAGTTCACATGTTTGCGTCTCCACGCTAGTTCACATGTTTGCTTCTCCACGCTAGTTCACATGTTTGCGGTTCCATCAACGAATGAAGAGAGAAAAAGTTTGAAGCAAATGATGTCAGTAAGTTGCTCCAAGAAACAAATCATGTAAATCCTTGTGTTTGTGGTGACTTGCGGGCAGTGATTCATGCGGGCAAGTCGCCCAGGTGAGCGCATACATTCGTCAGGCAGCTGGACCAGATTGAATATCAGCGTCTGTCATTCACTTTGTAAGAAACTCTCGTTGGATGGTGGGAATGTTTACAGTAGCATCACACAGCAAACGTCCGCCAATGTGGACATTTTTACGCTTTCTTTTTTTTGTTGTCTTTTTTTGTCTTCTTAGACGTCTTTTCCCTGTTTGAGTTTGAGTTGTAATGTAAAAAAAAACAACTATTCTTTCAAACCATCAAAGTTTAATCAAGCTACAGAAAAACAATGACGTCATCTCCAAAAAAATAAAATAAAATGACATTCCTCTTTTGTTTTTACAATCTTTTAGATATGTAGAACAAAAGGTTTGCCAGGGAGCCAAATCTAGATGTATAGTACGTGAGACTCTCCCTCTTTGTAAACCTGAGCTTGACCCAAATGAGTGGACGTGGCACACAGAAATGCATGCGCAGCTTGCATGGCTGCATCTTTCAGTTGGGTGAGCATTTCAGTTAGTTAGTGGCCAAGGCCCGACAGATTTGGCTTTCTGAATAGGAAGGCCTGAGTACACACCTAGTAATGGCGACCAAGAAGTGCTGGATCGAAAAACTGTGAGCTTGGCTCTGCGTACGCCAAACATTGCGAATCGCCATGGTAACAGCGGCCTCATAGACGATCTTGCAGCAATTTTTGGCGGTCCCTTTTTTAATCAAAGGGGAATCAAGCTCATTATAAACACATATAATCAATCATTATTCTCTCTCTTTTGCTGACGATTGTGCTTCCGATATTCTCCCGAACCGCGACCAGTCTTCCCCTCGCTGTGCCTGTCACTCAATTTCTGACTGTCTCTCTTCCTCCCACACTCTCAGACACACTGAACTATCCCTGTGATACTGAAATGTCATCAGCAGGAGTGGGTGAAGAGAGAATAGATCATGACTACACTTGGCCACTGCCATGGCAACCGTTTCAGCTCATGTGTGTGCCTGTGAGGAGCGCTGGGTTGCGGGGAGGAGAGGCGGGAGGGAAGAGCAACACAAACGAAGCCATGCCACAAAGTAGATCTGAGAGGGAGTGAGACGAGGGAGGCGTGAGACAAAGGTGTGTTCTTTAATGGCATCCTGTCCGACTCCGCTCACGTGTGGTTAACATTTTTTTTAAAAAGGGGAGCATCTTTATTCTAAATGTTGCCGCCCACGTGTAAACACAAATACAATATCCTCCCACTCTCTTGCTTGTGTGGCTCCCAACTGGACGCTGAATCATTCATGCAGAGAAAAAGTGGTGGGGGAGTTTGAAGTAGGAAAAAAAAAATAGCAAATCCACTTTGCACAAAGCAAACGCTGCATCTCTTATATTAACAAACAAGAAGAAGAAAAAAAACCTGCTCCTGCAGACAACGTCTGGGTATTTGGACACAAAGGACAGAACCTGAAAGCTGATGGATTAACTAGTGTAGAAGCTTGGGTTGCTTCTTCTCTGTTTGGTGTTTCCCTCTCAGCCATCACGACAAGCATGAAAGCCTCATCAAGGCAAACAAAGACAGTGCACCCCTTCGCCGAAGCGGTTCACACCCCTCTGACTACCCAAACAGCACATATAGACGTGCACTCTTCAGTGGAGTGCTGACACTCAATGGACAAAGGAATTACCACAAACAGCTGCTCTCCTATTCATAGGGAAGGGCTAACATTTGTGCAATTGTCTCTGCAGATGCACCGCTGGCACACTGACAAATACAACAAAATGTCAAATTTACTGAAGAAAAAATCTCCCCAAAAACATGTGAAGGAATACTTTCTCACCTTTCTGGGACTGCCCCTCATCCAGGTCTTCTTCCATGGTGCTGATTCTGTTTTTTTGTTGTTGTTTTTAGAGCGACGAGAGATATGTGAAGGAAAACGCCTGTTTTGGGACAGATAAACCTTATTAAAATGTTTGAGAGGTAGTCCACGAAGCACTTCCGCTTTCTTTCTCCCTGCCTCACTTCTCCACCGTCTCTGGATGTCCCTGCTGAACACCGAGATTGCCTGTCAGTTGTGCTTTCTGTCAAGCGTCCGAGCGATGCGAGGGTTCACTGAGTCTTTGTGGTGCTGTCCATTGCGAGATGCCGTGGCAAGTGCTGAAAACCTCCTTGGTCCCTGGTGCAGGAGGAGGAGGAGGAGGGAGGAGGGAGGAGGAGGGGGGCTGGATGGAGCAGAGGGTGGTCTCTATGGTAGGCAGGAAAGCGCATGTGCAACGGGCGGGCGGGAGGGGGGGGGGGTGGGGTGGAGTGTGCAGATGAAGAGGCAGGTGTGTGAAAAATGTCAAATTAAAACAGTGAACGCACCATGAGGATAAAGACAACGGTGATTCTAGACTTTCTGACTGTGTCATGTTTGGACAGGGGTGTTCACGCTCACGGGTCACCACTAATTGCCCGGCCCAACCTCAGCACCCCTGGTTCTCAGACAGAATGGTTAAGCCCGTCGCCCCAAACCCCCCCCCCCCCCCACCCCACCCGCGGCAGTGACTCTCCTGCATTAACTCATCCTCTCCTTAAATAAAGGGGGTGGGGGGACATCTGATTTCTAAATGGGATTCTCCTAATCTTATTAGTCATACAGATTCAATTATACGATCACCAAGAATGTGTCATTGGATTCCTATCATACAAATGGATACAATATGTGTAGACAGACACTGCATAATGAACGTTGTTGTTAATACTTGAGGTGATTTTAAAGATTCAAACTCAAGGATTATGTGGTCTACTCTGGGTTGAGAGGTTTTTACAGCTCATGGTCTTATGCAACTCTTCGGCTGGCCAATGAATTGATTCTTTTCCTAATTCTTGGGAAATATATGCCATCGTTTAAATGTATGTACAGTAAATGTTTCTGCCCTGAACAAGAAGACTGCCATGTTAACTTCCATAACTTGCATAATACAGTAATATGGATCCGTATACACAAGTTATAATTTAATTAATTAGATGCAAATATAATAACTCAAGATTTGATACTTCGTTGCCACTTCAACGTGGTCAATAGGAATTTGGTTTGGTGAGCTCACGCACGGTGGCCGAAAGAAAAAGGCCTAAACCAAACAACATAACAAATGTATTGACGAATTTAGGGGCGGAGAGAGGAACGGGAGACCCAGAGGAACAATCGAAAGATCATTGAGGTACATTAGGCTGCGGTGGGATGAAATGTGCCGTATAAATAGAAGCTGACTTGACTTGAAGTACGGACAGATGGGTGTATGGATGGATGATCAGACAAGTGGATTAGATGAAACTTTAATGATCCCTGTAGGGAAATTGAGCGTCTGCCGCAGCAGGTGACTGGAAAGCAGTAAAGAAGGAGGCCAATAAAGAGTTCTGACAATGATATCAGTGAACACATTGTTTGTAAATAAAACAGGGATAGACTGGTGCACGCAAAGACCAATTATGAACAGGTGAATGACTTTTCAAATAATGTTTTGACCTATCGGACCCTAATTGTCAAATAGCGTATGGTGGCAATTTATGGTGTAACTTGTCCACGAACATATCGAAAGTCATCTTTCCTACGGTGCGTCCTCCCTGATTAAAGGAACTCGGATCTCAATAAAAGGAGCTCAATTAGGCCTTCTGGAGGAAACAAACCATCATCTTGATTATTTGTTTATGGTAATCATGCTAATGTTTCAAAATTAATGTTATGATTAATTGATGTCAAGATGTATCGCTTTATAAATGTTTGATTACTTAATGCAACATATTGAATTAATAATTCAATTACCCTCCCGTTGTAGCATATTGTCCAACCCGATGGTCTAACCTCCTGAGTCCGCTAAGTACCTCAACTTTTTTATTTAGATTTAGTAACATGTGTTTTTATTAGCCCTTCTGACAGCACGGCCCGAGGGATGGCAATGTCTGTACGTTGGTCAGATATCAAGTGCATTTAATCTTATATCTTACGTGGTCATGTCCTGTGGTCGGTAGTTTCCCGCAGTTCTCAATTCACTATCCTGCTCAAATGAATTAAACAAAAGTTTTAAAAATATATATTTTTTTTTAAACTGTTTTAAAAGGTGCTAAATTTGAGATTGGGAGCATATTCAATTCAATTCAGTTTATTTTGTATAGCCCAATATCACAAATTTGCCTCAGAGGGCTTTACAATCTGTACACATACGACATCCCTGACCTTTGACCTCACATCGAATCAGGAAAAACTCCCCAAAAATAACCTTTCACAGGAAAAAAAAAAAAGGGAAGAAACCTTCAGGAGAGCAACAGAGGAGGATCCCTCTCCTCGCGCCTCTCAACGGCTCTCAACATGCTGGCCGCTGAGCCGGCGGCTCGCTAGCTAACGGTGCTAACAGTGCAAACACAAACAACCGGGCAGACGGGGCAAAAAGCTGTTTACCTGAGGGGGTACGTGTTGCTGGGGGTGTTACAGTGGGGGGTGTTACGCTTCCGGGACGCCATTGTGAGTTGCAACCACCCTATGAGAGCAGTGCAGAGCGGCGGCCACAAGCTAGCTAGTGGCGCACGCTCCCGTGCACTAAAAGCATGCGCAGCCAGCCTCAATATGTAAACGGAGAATCACAGATTATAACACTCGCAGAGGGAGAGCGACTTCATTCTCTGCTCAGGTAGACATTATAGGCACAGGAAGTAGTTGTTTGCTTAATAGTGAATTTAGCTCCTTTTAAATAACTCAAAATGTTATTGTTGCAGTGTCTGAATATCATATTGTACTAAAAGGTATTGTTGAGATACTACCAACTACATTTCACAGAATATACTGTGTTGTTGTAAGTAAAATACTGAACAGACTTTTTATTTTTTTTTGCTTTTGACCCAACATATATTTTTCCTTTGTCTTATGTTGTATATTTACTTTGACGTGCCCTTTCTATTGTGAGTCTTCATACTCGGAGAGGGAGAGCGATGCAGTTCTCTAACATGTAGAAGGTATTGTGGTATCTTCCTTCCACTATTCAGAGGTATTTAAGCTCAACTACTAATCTGTTTAGTAACCTAGGTTGCTGACATGTGTTGAGCTTACTGGATCAGATGTTCATTTTTTTTTTTTTTATGCCAGTTTCATGCCAGTTTCAATTACAAGCCGACTGTGTTGTCTTGGTGCACTGTAAATACTAAGTCTAATTCATATGATAATTTACAATGTGTAACTAAGTCTGTCAGCGAAGGAAGTTAATTGAATGCCTATCTAATGAATAATGGTTTATTATTTGTTTAAGTTATCTTGTTTGCATGTGGCACGTAAAAAAAAAAATTATAAAAATAATTTCCACTTAATTAGCTTTAGTCTCCAGGGGCCTTGTTGGTGACTAATACATTATAACTAAATGTACATTGTTGTATGAATAAAAGCAGTTCATTATGGGGTTACTGAAAATATATGTATGTGTTTATATATTTTCCATGCACATTTCTGACACACAAAGTGCCCCACCCCTAGCCTGGATAACATGGCCACATACTAGCTTACCGTGGCTTTTGTTAATAGGGGTGGGATATTTGCTGTGAGGGAATGGGGGAGGGCTCTTTTTTTTTTCTCAGGGAATCCTTGGCTTACAAAGACTCACAATACCCCCCCCCCCCCGCCGCTCCTCCCCTCCCTGGCTAGTCATGTTACAGTCTGTGTCTCCAACAAGGCACTGCCCCTCCCCCTGCCGCATCCCCTCGGCTTCGCCACTAGAGCTTCCTTCACACTGTGGGTACCACGATGCCGATAGGAAAAATCGACAGATGGTGAAACACTTTCTTGGGGCATTTCAGGCGTCCTCCTTCCTCTAACATCAGGGGGGGGGGGGTTGTTGTTGTTGTTTTTGTACATGAAGTGTGTTTGTTTTTTTTGTGATTTGTTTTGTGATTTTGTGAAACCGCGGTTTCCTGTGCACTCATGACCAACAGAACGAGCCAAAGAAGCTCACAGTAAGCTTATTAATGTCTCCTGGTCGCTCTCCAGTATGGGCTTGCTAGTTGCCATGGCAACCAGGACCTAGATATTGTTCAGTGGGAGAGGTGTGTAGATGTAGAATAAATATAAACATCACCCTGGCCAGTGCTTATTATGTAAAGCAGCTAATCTCACTTCATCATTATTCGTTGGTAACGGTCATTTATTGCAATATACAAAATTAACATTATCTGGACTCTGGCTGTTCCGCACTACGTCTTCACTGCCTTTGTTATTTTGCATTTCTATGGTATCACTTGCTGCCGATGCCGGTTGTATCTCGCAATCTGGTATTTTCGGTAGAAACCAATGCGGCAAAATGTGTGAGGCTCAACATGTAAAAAACCCAAATTCCGATGCTCATCTCCCAGCTTCTGCGGAAATCAACAGGCGACAGCGCTCGTCGTCTTAAGTGCCGATGTGTGTTCACGCCCAGTCAAGCTGAGGGAAATCAAAAGACACTGAAAGATTAAGGAGGTCAGGTTTTACAGCTCCACTGAGGGGAGGCGGTGGAAAGAGGCTTTAGCAGCCATTGACTACCATGGAGAAAGGATGGGCTGCTCTCAAAGGGACCATGAGATATATTAGAGGCTGGTGGGTCTCTTCAAATGTCAGATAGCCACTCCCACTCTCCCTAAATGGTTGATGAATAGGTTTTTTTTTTAAAATATGTGTTGCGTTACAGCTTTTTGTTTACGGGTTGGCATCAGCTGTTGTTGTTGTTGTTATGGTTTTGGCGGTTGACCCAAATGATGCTCTCCTCCGCGACCGTTTGGAGAGTCAAGTGATGGCGTTTAACACAATAAATCTCACGGTTATCTGTAGCTAATAGTCTGCTGAGGCTGTGGAGATCATATCATTACGGCATTGGCCTAGCTCTCTATTGAGAGCCCGGGCTCTTAGACCACATGAGAAGCCAGGCAGTCAGCCAGAAACACTTATCATCCTGTCATCCGTTTTTCACTAGCTTCACAGCTCAATTGTGCTGTACGCTGAGCATCCATCCACGAGTGTTTGGAGATTTGGGGCCAACGGAGTGATCTCAATCTCAAAGTGAATCTGAGTGGCTTTGGCACCACAAACGCTAAATGTTCTCCACTAAGGATGCAAAAAAGAAAGAAAGAAGAAACATACAATGGAGACGATAATATCAGTTGTTTTTGCAGGATACTCGTGGATGCAAATTGGTTTGTCAATAAAGTCCATAGCGCTGTTCGGTTATATAGTGTGTTGTTAATGCAGCACTAACCATGAAGCAAATTAGTGACAGAGATTAACACTAAACCTTTAAACAAAATCTGTTTAAAGCATCAGTTTCGGTCCATTAAATACAGCTGATTTGTGTTTGTTTATCCCCGTTTGTAGATGTGTTCGCCTTTTTGGAAGGAACAACAAATAAGAGTGTAAAACAACACAATTTTAATTTAAGCTTCAACCGAAAAGTTAACTTTGATTGTCCTCAAAGATAAATGCACCTTTGCAGTTATCAGTTAAATAAAGCGGTCACAAATGGATAAACAGTAGGGCCAGTCCAATACTGCAGCATACACTCATTTCTAGCCTCTTTTTGTCAATGGTACACCTGAAGCAGTGGATTTCAGTCTGAACCATTGAGGAGAGTGCTGCTCGCGACTCAATGCTGCCATCTACTGGTGCAGACAGACATTGCCCAAACAGGAAACATGACACAAGCCACAACAAACAAGTGTCGCCTTCTGTCTTCCAAAACAAATGCTACTCCTAGTAAAATACTTTTGATACATAACAGTCAAATGGGCTATGACCCCTCCCGAGGCCCCTCCCACCCCCTACTTCTCCTCCATCTGTCAGTGTCATATCCGACAGGCAAAAGGGACACACACAAACACACACACACACACACACACATCACAATTATAGAGCACAGATCTCCATATAGTTGATTTAATAGTTGACCAGGGAGCGTCTGACAGGCTGGTGCACCTTTATCTCCTTAAAGGAAACGGCCGCTCCACTCCGTGTTGAAGAGGAGCAGAACTCTAAAACACAAGAAAATGGAAAAGACATTACTGTGTCTCAAAGCAAAGCTGTCACTCAAAGGATGCATTATAGCACATTTGCAGAATGAGTATTCTCTGCAGGGGAATATATGACTCAACACTTACTCACCGTAGTGTCTCCGGATGAAGCAAAGCACTCATCGCCGCGGCTGGATGGCTCAGGATCTTTGGCTGCCGGCCGACACAGATTAGGCTTCACTTTCAAACGTCCTGTCACCGAAAACCAAAGAGGAAAAAAATACATTATAATAACATAATGGAATATTTGCCCCTCCTCCCCCGGGTGACTTACCAGGGTTGAGGACCCTATCCTCTGCCTTGTGCCCCAGATGCCTGTGGAGGATGACCTCGGCCCTCCTCTGGTTGGTGCTGATGTCGGGCTCCGCCATGATCTCCGTTATCCTCAGGTTGTTCTTGATGGCCCTGGAGGCCGTGGAGCGGGCCAGCGTGGGGAGAAGCTCCTGGTACTGTCGGTCAGTGAAGTCTGACGCTGGGCCCCGAACATCTCGGATGCTGAGGTGGAGTCACACTGATCAGAATTCTGTTATTCTATTTGTGTTCTGGGAATATCATTTATACAATGAGCACATGTGCCGTATGCCGACTGGCATCCTCCACATATTGTACATTATCAGCATTCTTTTAATTTCAGTTTAAATAAGCATTAATGTGTATGAGTTATAATAGCAATGTCTGTGTTACCTGACGATTACAAATATTATTCACATAAAACACATTCCTGAGGGGTATATATATATATATATACGCTAAACAATTACGCCATTTTTAATTCACGGTAATGTTTCAAAAACGCGTGCAACTCTGGGAAAACTTGTGAGCTAATACCACTGAAACACAGAGAAATGTATACCGATATCTAACTAACTCACCTCCGGGTAGTTAAAAGAGTATAAACCTCCTGCACCAACAGTTCGGCTGCTCCTGGTTTACAGTGAATGCTTCCGTCAATCAGCTTTTTCATCAAGTGCAGATTCTGCTTCTGTAAAGACTGGGATAATAAAAAATAATAATAATAATGTAACAATGACAACTTCCTGTTTCATATCCCTCAAGTACATGCAGGAAAAGAAAGACACCATAATGGGTCTTCATTGCATAGATATTATGTGATTTGATATGTAAAGAGGTGTGTTGGGAGGAATCAAACCACCTTTAAACCACGTGTCAATTAAACTGAACAAGGATACATTTCTCCTCGTTAAATATATATATATATATATATTATTATGTTATTCCCTCCTCTTACCCTCTCTATTTGGCTCCAGTTCCACTGTTTGGCAGAGAGTGACGCTCCTCTGTCATACGACTGCACTAGAAAGTCTTGGGTGTAATAACGAGACAATATCTCCGCCACCAGGTAACCGTTGGAAAAATCTCTGGAAATAAAATGGGGATTACAAATTGAGTGAAATCCTATATTGAAAGATGTTGTTGTTGTTCTTCCTCATCTGTGTGGTGATGCTTTAATGTTTAGTTTGAACCGGTACAGCTGTTACAGCCATATGGTTTCACCTGCAGGAACATGTTTGCTTCACATAGCAACGATTGTCTTAATGCAGCCGAGGTGGCGGATGTATCCCACTAATACCTGTTGATGCATATTTCACACATACGTCTCTACATTTTTACATTCAAGCTGTGATGTACGGAAACATATGTTGTTATTCAATTTCAATGCCCTTGTTCAGCATTAGCAGCATCAATAACATAATCTACAAGCCCATTATGTCTATGTATTTTATATCTATTATATGTGCTACATTGAAATGATCAATCTCCACTTGATGTGGTATCTGCATGCAGCAAAAAAGACAACAAATATTGTTCTTATATCATTTAAATTGATTGTAATAATTCGAATAACAATTATTTGAATAATTACATTATTTAAATGTATTTAAATACATTTATTTAAATTATATGAAAAATAAAGGAAAGTTTAGGTAAACGTTAAATGTTACCAAGAACTGTAACTGACGTTACAACTACACGTTTGGACATTGGCCAGCAAATCGTTTAAAAAAATAATAATGTCTCACTTGGAGTTGTGTAATATGTCGTTATATATCGTAATGCCGGATGAGGTGTGTGTAAGTGAACTCTTTTCACTCTTTACCTGGGCACGTTCTTCGGGTAGAAAGACAAGTCGAGGCTCTGCAGCCATCTCACGACTTCTCTCGGCAGTCCTGTCTTTTTGGGAGCCATGCTGCTCTGATGCCTACAAACTATAGTGGGTTATTAATAACTATGTCCGTGAAATCGTGCTAATAACCTGACCGGTTTACTCTCCGAGGTGCTGCTCGGTGCAGCACTTTGTTTACCATCGCCGTGGCAACCACACCACACAGCTCTCTCTCTGACACGTGGCATGTTTCTTTTGTTTGACCAATATAAAATATTGAAGTAGTCAAATAAGACATTATGAAATACACAGTGGTGTCGGTCATGTCGTAACCACCACCATATTGTGAAATAGAGTGCAACACAGAAAGGGTACTTCATGCTGCTGTAATGTGATAATTCATGTGGTTTTGTTGACAGCCTTTGGAGCTTTATTTTTATTGCCGTATTAGCTGTTGTTACAAACAACTCTTCCCGCTGCGCTCTCTCTTGCACTTCCAGCTCACTCATATTTTCCATTTGGGACTTAACAATAAAGTCAGCTGCCTCCAGTTGTCAGTATACTCTGTAATCCAAGCTTTTAAAAGCATGTCAACTATTTTAGTTTAAAAAAAAGTCCAACATCATAAAGCAACACATATTTTTATGAACGCACCCAGGCTTCAAAACAATTTTAATCACACGGCCGTGCGCGATACATTATATATCAAAAGCAGAACTATGAGTACTCTGTATATTACACTGCATTTATATGACATTGTAATCTCAAAGTTGTTCAAAGTGCATCACTATTTTGGTAGCTATTGTAACTATTAAGGCGTCTTAAATACGGCAAAACTGAATTGCAAATACTATTGTATGTCTTATATTTCTCTAACCACAATTTAACCCAGGGAACTCGTTTTTTTTTTTAGAACCGCTTTACATTCGTCCACCGCGAGTGGGATGGAGACCAGCTCATCACAGCCGGCTCCCGAGTCACTTTAATTGACTGGTCGCCACAGTCGAAGGACGGCGTTCAAGGATTTGATTCCCCCCTCTGCGTGACAAAGGCCTATTTTTCTGTGCCGTCCCATTCCGTCCCGTCATTGGTACCGCAGGTAGCTCCTCAGCCTGTTGGGCAGCGGGAGGTTGGGGAGGAGGCGCAGTCTGTCGCGGCCGACGCAGCTCCGGATGCACTGACGACACAGCTGACCCAGCCGTCGTGGCTTAACTATAGGGAGGGGGGAGGAGGAGGCAAGGAATCATTACAGTTCCCCAATTCATTGGACATATCTAATGATGACGTTGTTCAAAAACTCGAGACAAGGTCGAAAAACAAAAACGCAAGCAAACCATAAATCTGCAGGGCCTTACACAAACTATAGTTGCAGGTGCTATACCTTCGTGTATCAGGAGGAAACCCTCCGTCGGACTGCTGGCCGGAGCCACGTCCACCGGCCTCTGAAGCGCTGCGTTCCTGGCGTTAATGTCTGCGCCGAAGTCCAGCAGCAGCTTCGCGACAGCCGTGCAGTCTTTCTCCGCGGCCGCATGTAACGGCGAATCCAGGGATTTGCCTTTCTGGACACTCGCACCTGTATGTGGAGGACAACTCGATTATCCAGTTATAGACACGGCTCACATGGAAAAGCTCTGTGTGGCTCTGTGTATTCTTATTTCATATTTTAAAAATAAAGACCTTCCTGCCCTCTATACCATTTTCTTATATTTCCCAGAAGTTACTTTCAACCGCCTTGAGAGGATGAATGCGAACGTGTTATTCGTTCGTTGTCTTCGTAGCCTACTTGCACAATAAAGTTGAATCCGAATTGCGAATTGTCCTCATTTGATCTCAAGAAAAAGAAACGTTTAGCAGTTCGAGGACAGACCAACATCTCCCGTTGCCTTGATGAGTCACATATAACGGACAAATAATAAAGCCGTTGTGCCGCTGTGCTGGAAAATGCCTGCAAATAGGCAATTCATTATGAATAATGAAAGTACACCAGCAAAAGGCCGAACACATTCTTTTAAAGAACTGCTTCCCTCAAATACTGATATAAGAGCTTTTTGTGTGTCAGGGTCTAAATACGGTTTAAAACCTTTTAAAATCCAGTGTACATATGTGGGTTTATGAACTTGTTTCCTGTATCTGTGTGTGTGTGTGTGTGTGTGTGTGTGTGTGTGTGTGTGTGTGTGTGTATGTGCCCAGTCTGTATAGAGATGCAAAGATCCACACTGAGCTGACCTTCCCTCAGGAGTTTCCTGGCACACTCCAGCTCTTGGCAGACGCAGGCCGTGTAGAGCGCGGTGCCCAGGTGAGGAATGTCCACGTCCACATCTGCCCCCCAAGTCACCAGAGCCTCCACACAACCGTAATGACCTGGGGAGTAATGGAGCATGAAGACCGCAGTGAGTAAGTGACAGTGCGAGATAATTCTCCAAGCTGTCCGCTTCGGGTCGTTGTTGAGATTTATTTCTCAAGCTGTTTTTCACCGTCGCCCGGCAAAGGACGCAAATAAAGGTTGAAAAGACCGGGAGTAGGCTGCAGTTGGATCTGTTCAAATAAGTAGAAAACTACCTGATATTTTAGTTGCTACATTTCGTCATAATGCAACATTTTCTTTTATTCACAATGCACCTTTGCGCGTGGCTTCGTGGATTGGTGATGGATGATACACAAGGCTCTGGGGTTTTGCTCCATTTTCCAAGAGAATCTCGGTGCACGCCACACTGCCCGCTGTACAGGCGTTGAACAGAGGGGTGAATCCATCAATTGTGGAAGCATTGACCTGCGAAAGCATTTTCCTTAAATGGTTATTTTCAGGCCTTGTTTATACATGCAGGTTGGACTAATAGCAACAGCCGTGGGGAGGAGGGGGGGAAACAGTTGAAGGGGAACTCGCACGTTCATAACTCTACAGTGACTGCGGGACACGAGCGGCATCGCTCCACGTGTTACTTCTACCCGGGAATCCTCCCGGCCACGGACATGACATTTGACCCGTGCGGCCGTGGCAACAGTTAGAGGGCGGTGACGCGACTTACATTTGCTCCGGCATCAATGAGCGCTCCGGCACAAGCGACATGGTCCCCGACACAGGCCTCGTGAAGGGGTGTCACGTGGTCTATAGTCAGGACATTCACACTGTGACCCTGGAAAAAAAAAAAAAAAACAGAATCAAACAGCCACAGATATCAAGACGTTAAACGGTGCATTAACACGTGACCTTTCATCAGCCTCTATTGGTGAACACCGGGAATTGCACAAATTAGCTCATCTTCTTTTCTACTGATGGTTGTCAGTGATTGACAAACTCACATCTGAACAATATAGCGATGAATAGGCTAGAAGTCTGGCTACGAGCTCATAAATCACCACGCAAAATACTGTAATGCTATCACAGCTTTGTCATGAGCTCGTCTGTGATAAGAACAAGGCATTGTTGGCTTTGTGGCGGAAATGTCTCACGCTCTTGTCGTGCACTCCTTAATCTCTGACCAGCTGAAAGAGGAAATGATCCCAGTCTCTCATTTATCAGTATTCTGCATTGATCAGCAACACAAATGACAAATGACACCATTATTGTGTTGAGAAGTCGTGGAGGTGCAGACAGACAAAATACCAAAATAAAACATCTTTGTTGGGAAGTACCAATGAGATGAATACATGTTTCACAGATCTTCATACTTCCATTCAAACCTTTTTTTTTTTTTTTTCTTAAACATCTAATCCGGGAGTCTACGCGGGCATTGATACACATTTAATTGCACAGGGGGGGCCGTTACATCGGACCCCTTGTGTACAGATGAGAGGATGCACATCTCCCGAGTGGATTGGGCTCTGCATGTGGGAGAGGTTTGCCTTCTGCCGGAAATCTCCTGCGGTTTGAGCAACACACACCTACTCCGTTAGGTTTATATCATGACTTCCTCCACGAGCTCGTGTTCTCTTCACCTGTGAAATGAGGGTCTTCAGAGCCAGGAGGCGGCCCTGACTCGCGGCATCGTGGAGGGGCGAGCGGTCCGCCCAGGGTCCTGCAGGAAGAATGAGTCGAGTCAAATACTCTTTTGATGTTATGTGAAGATAACTGTGATTTTATGTCTTGACGAAATGATTTTTTTTACCTACTTACGATTTTTTGTCTTGTCAAATCTGGTTGATTCGTCATGTCTTATATCATAATTCCTTTATCGGCTGCTTTGAGAAATCCCAACCACAAATCTAAATGTACCCATCCTCTTGATATGTTTATCAATGTCATGTTTTACCCTTCATGTTCCAAGAGTTAATGCACGGGGGGAAGCTTATTGTTATGTGACTAATGATGCTCGAAGTCCAGTATAACTGCAGCACATTAACACTCCATACACACAAGACCTGATATACACACTGGAGAAATTCACTGTGGACGTTTGATTTTGGCAAAAAAACAAACAATCGGATAGAGGACACCTGAGTCAATGTCCAGGACAGCAGCCTCCAGCTACGCAGAGAGAGACGTTTCCATCATCATTCAGATTTAGATAATAACTCATCTAATGTTTTTCTATAATAATTCAAGCTGCTTTATTCATCCGACCTCTTTTTCCTTGACTGACATTCATTTGAAATACGGGTATAAAAGACCCAGCCACGGCATCAAACAGATTTCTGAGAACAAGGAAGACCATATCTGCAGGACTGTGACTAATACACTAAGCGTAGCCAATTAGTATTCCATGAAGTCGGTCCACTTTAAATTAAACCTCCCCTTGAATGATGGATATAGATTGTGTTGTCGCCATGTCCCCCCCCCCCCCCCCCCCCCCCCCCCACCCCCCCCCGCCCCTCTAGAATGTGCCTCAGAGTATGTGCAGTGTTGTTTTGGTTGCTGACTGAGTGTGAAAGGGTGCACTGCATAGCTGGGTATGGAAACTAGGGCAGGATGGGGGCGGGGGCGTGAGGAGCAGGGGGAGGGGGGGGGGGGGGGGGGGGTATCATGACTGTGTTCTATTAATACATTAGAGGAAAAAGAGCTGCCAGCCCACAGTGTCTTGGTTTTATATTGAATGTATACAGTTCGGGATGTATGAGTATAGTCATTAAGCTGATGGACGCGAAAAGGCATTCATGTCTCACAGTCGGCATTAATGCCAATACATTTTTATGGCCCTTATGCTATTTGGATTAGCAATGCGATTATAGCTCATTTGTAAACATGGAAAGTGTGCGTGTGGTTGTGTGAGAGCGGAGAGTCATACAGTTTGATCATATCACCACCTGTGACCTCATCCGCCTCAGGCCCAACGTGTTGCTTGGTGTGTAGTTGTTATTGTTGTTACCGTTTTACACCAACTGTGCCTCCAGCACACAGATCTGTATGTTTAATGATGCAGCTTGTGGAACAGATAAGTTAAGACAATAAATCTATACCCGTTCAGTACTCACTGTGTTTTTGACCATGGTCATAGAACTCTGCTGATATCCTGGCCGCCTCTTTGCGGTTCCCGCGGACAATGTAGAAGTACGTCAGCAAGTTGAGGGAGATCTTAACGAAGAGCTTGAAGCAGAACAGTGCCAAGATGCTGAGGTAAACACTGGCCAACCGGGCCACGAAGGGCTTATTGGAGAGTTCCTCTGTCGGCTCTGACATTTCCCTTCGACGCGTTGCAGAGGGGCTTCGGTTGTGATGAAGGCGGGATCAGAAACCACTCCAAAAAGCACAAGAGTGCTCTGCTTTTGCTCCCCGAGTACTGGCCGGCTGGTTCAGGCTGGGAGAAAGAAAATGCCCTGCAGCTGTTACTGTGCCTGAGAGCAAATACTCCAATGTTAATGTACAATGTGTGTGTGTGTGTGTGTGTGTGTGTGTGTGTGTGTAGGTTTTACACACAGTGGTCACAGTTGCACATAGGACATTAATTGCATACCTTTTAACTCATGATGATATTTAATTATGGATAAATTAGATTTTTTTTAAAAATTAATCTTTGTATTAATTTCAAATATTGGTAGTATTTAAATTGAGATATATTAGGTAAAAAATATATTTAAAACAATATTTTCCATACATTTAAAAAAAAAAAACAATCAATTGATGTGGACCCAATCTCATATAAAGCTAATTCAATCTTTTAATTAAGTTATTATTATGGTTTAAGAACAGGGGGTTTTGCCTGGATATTATTTTTATATATTTTTTTATATTCATCTGTGAAACAGGGGATGGAAAAAGTTATATTGTTCCTGCATATGTTCATATAACCTTCATGCCTCATCAACAGCGACAACCTTGGTTAAGTCGACCGAGATGATTGACATTTCACATATTCTGATTATTGTATTGAATGGTGATACGGACCATATAACGATAGGCGAAGTGTTGGGAACGCTGCATTTTATGATTATTGAGTTGTCAGTAGCTTGTCTTGTCTGTATGCGTGTGTTTTTGTCCTGTCCTGTCTATTCTGTAATGCTATGGTTATTATGACTGAGTTTTATCTCCAGCACGATGCCATTAGATGACCTCCACGGCAAAGCTGTACATAAGAACGCCCTGTCAATCATAAACGATGAAGTGAGTGGGACATTTGGACACTTGCTAAGGGAACAGGATCTTTTTATACATTAAATGATGTCAACACACAACATAAACACTTTAGATACGTTTAGATCTTGGCTATTTGAACGAATATTGGTTATTTTTCACGTTTATGATTTACAATTGGATGCTGTTTATTGAGTATTGCAATGTGTCTTCCTAATCAGCCATTCGGCTTTACAGATGGCCCGTTGCTAAGTAGAGTAATCTGTATCACCCTTGAGGACAGTCAGCTCATTTCAGTTTTGTTTAATATTCAAAGGGAAGTCCAATGATTCCATTCAAGGTGTAAGCCATGTCGGGGGAACATCAAATAAATGAACATTGAACTGTTATTGCAATATTTAACAAACATCATGCAATTCTATATCATAAATGAACAACCATATTAATTTGCCCAAAATTCAAATGTAGCCAAAGTGCTTGTTTTAATGTGTATAGCTCTCATTAAATGTACAAAAGGATCCTATTCCCTTAGCAAATATCCTACTCGTGCATTTTTTTCTAAATGTACTCTGGATGTGTTTTGACATTGATGATTGACAGAGCCTTCCTGTGTACAGTTGTGATGTAGAGGTCGTCTCATGGCCCACTTTCAAACTGCCTCGACAATCCTGGTCAGCTTTGTTTTTGACACCAGACATATGGATATAAATGAAGGATCAGGCTGCCACACACAGCAAGACTGACTCCAGACCCCGTTGGTCTCCTAAGTCTAACTCTCTGAATAACTTTCTTACATATAAAATCAGCTTGTGTCATCACTGCATGTATCCAGATGCTTAAAACAAGTTGACAGTTTCCACAGTTTGGTCTCACAGCATCAGTGGCGATGGGTCTGCTTGATTTAAAGAGGACTTTTTCTTTTTTCCAGCACTAATTAAATATGAAGCAGACCTGCACCATTGTTTGGAAACCTGAGCAAATATAATCAGGGGACTTCCATCATTTCTTTAATAAAAAGGAGATAGAGCGCAACCATCAATACCACAATATTACAGAATACACAAGACAAGAAGAAGACAAGCTCCTGACATTTAAACATTTGAAGAATTGTAATAGTCCGTGAGACTCCATTGTCCCCAACACATTACAAATCACATTACGGGATGTTACACATCAGTATCTAAAACAATAATCAAAGAACAAAACTTCCAAGCGGTGAGGAGTACCATGACTAATGTTACAGGTCGTATCAGTTGGGGGGCTTTGAACCAACAATTTGTTTTCCACATGCTCGAAATGACAATATTGTTGCCAAGAGACAAGTGCCAATTAAAATCTATTTCTAGCTAAAAGAAAGACATGAAAGTAATGTGCATGGAGAGATTTATAAACACGATTGTTTTTGTTCCATTTTAGGACATGGGGTTGTGGTACCGAAATGAATATTACAACAACAAACACTTTCACAACAAAAAGAAAAGTACCTGGGACAATTTTTTTTTAATTTTATGTTTTGCCAGGCTATGAATTGGATATGGATGTACGGATTTAAAAAGGTTATACTTTTTTTTTTTAACCTGTTCTTAAATCATAAATACGGGAGAAAACAATTTAAATCACACTAAAATCACTATTGTTTACCCCACTTCCCCCTCAGCACCTCTGATCCCCGCGCATGCGCTATAAGATCACACCTATCTTTCTTCTCGCCAAATACCAAAATATTTCAACTGCTGAATGTTTGTAACCGACATTGCTTCGTCAAATGGGGGCCGGCCACCCGCAGCTCGCGGTCCTAGCGGCCGTGTCCACGCTCCTCTTTCCCCCGTGTCGTCTGGATGGGACCTCGGAGGAGACGCGCACGCAGTTCAACGGCTCTGCGGCTGCTTTCGACTCGTTCAGGGCGCACTTCCGCCGGGCGTACGAGGCCGAGGGCGAGGAGTCCAACCGCCGCCGTCGGCTGCATTTCCAGGTGACGTTGACGTGGGTCAGGAGGAGACACGCGCGCGAGAGCGACACGGGCGCGTGGAGAGAAACTGATGTCACTCAGCACGTTTTTAATTTTTAAATTTATTTATTTACACACTCTTTAACAACAGACGTCGCCCACTTATGCAAATGAGTGAAACATGCTTTTATTTTGAAAGACAAGGCAATTTAATTGTAGATTAACGTGCAATGAATGACGACCTGTACTATTAGGTGTTTAGCATTGGCGTATATTAATGATTGACACTTTGCAGCACCTGTTTATCAAAAGTTACAGTTTAAAAATTAAATCTGTATCTAAATTGTCCCCCTTTTTCATGGTGCTTTAAGACTTGATTGCCAGTTTATTAAGTACACTTCGGTCAAACTAGAGCACGAAATGCATCTTTATGAATGTTCAGCTGTTGTTGACACTGGTATTGATTGGATTTCAAGGTCTTTTTGAAGGTTGTTAGTTTGAACTTTACTTGAAAGGGGTCCAAACAAAACCTGAACACTCACTTTCTTTTATAATGGTTGCCGCTTGTTTCATTAGTCTGTTA
Organism: Cyclopterus lumpus; assembly: GCF_009769545.1. NCBI lineage: Eukaryota > Metazoa > Chordata > Actinopteri > Perciformes > Cyclopteridae > Cyclopterus > Cyclopterus lumpus. Next base: position 20,466,718 of record NC_046975.1, read on the forward strand.
GGTTGTACTAGCTGGCTAATACAGTAAACTGATTATAGGTATTAGGTTATTATTATTATTATTATTATTATTATTATTATTATTATTATTAAAGCAGTATGTCAATCCCATAGCTGGTTGAATTGGAGGTATGGTTCATTTTATTGAATTTTTTACTGAAGTAACATTTTGATCAAATACTCAGATGTTTTTATTTAGCTTGTGGGATGTATTTAAAACTCATATGTTGTGTTATCAAGATTACAAGAAAAAAAACAAATCGGCTTGTTTTTTTTCTTGTAATCTTGATAACACAACAATACTTTTCTGTATTTATTTTTTTTTTTATGCCAAAAATGATACTTAAACTACAACTTTTTCCCTCAAGTTGCCTACATTTTGCTGCCCCTTCCGGTAACATTATCCCACCTAATCTGTGATGCGTGTTATTGCAGGATGCTACAAAGCGGCACGCGTACCTGAACTCTTTCTCCACGCTACCGCAGTCTGCCAAATATGGGGTCAACCGGTTCTCTGACCTCTCGCAGCATGAATTCAGAGGTAGGCTGACAACATGTCAGGTGAAATATATTCAATATTCACTTATTTAGTGTCCGTACCGGTGGATCGTTTCAAAATGTGCACAGCCGTTCATACTTCACGTGCATCTTCGTATCCGGGAATGACCTTGAGCTGTGTCCCGCCATCCACAGAGCTCTACCTGCGAGCGAGCGCAGACACAGCCCCGCCCTTCTCGGGCCTGAAGACCCAGCGGCTCCCAGGCAAATTTGACTGGAGGGACAAAGCAGTGGTGGCAACTGTCCAGAACCAAGAAGCGGTAAGGTTGACACAGATGGATGGTAGATATGCTATATATATATATATATATATATATATATATATATATATATATATATATATATATATATATATATATATATATATGTGTATATATGTATATGTGCTGTGGGTACACAGTCGGGCTACGTTCAGACTAACGATTGCCATTTTTTTTAAATCAGCATTTTTAGCATTGACAGATAAAGCAATCAGATGATGTCATAACAAACAGGCGAGTAATAGACACATCTAAGAAATGATACAGTCAAAATAGAGACGTTGGTCCTTGACTCTTTTTTGACGCTTTCCACTTGATTCCAGAATAAACAGCAGACTCGGGCACGTCTGTAAAAGGAGCCAGAGCGTCCATTGTAATCATCGTTTTGATTTTATTTGTGTTCTTCTATTTTTTTACTTGAGAGATTTTAATATGTTATCTACTTATTCTCCATTTCAAAAAAAATAATCCAGCATTTATACAAATACACACATTGAAATTTTGAAATGAACTAATTGTAACTACTGCACAAATGATGTTTCTTAGTCTTGAAGTCCAATCTCTGTACCGGCGACGTCAATATTTCACATCGCACAAATACCACTGGCTTCGATGACGTTATGATAATCACTAAAATCACGATTGGACGTTGCACACGTCCAACGGATTTTAAGGGCGAGCCAAAATAAAAATGAAAAATACTTTCCTTCCTGTGTCAAAGTCAGGACAAGCGTCCCTTCTCAGACACATCCAAGTGGAGTAACGATAAGTAAGACGCATATTTGAGTGGACGTGCGCTTTTAATAATGGTCGAAGGACAAACCGGGCAGGTAAGCGTGGCGTTTAAGTGAGATGGAGCTGTTTCTCGTCCTCGCTGGAGGTTAACTTTCTGCTCCCTTTATCTCTTTAGTCGGTCAACTTGCCGTTCGGGGGATGATATTTCCACTGTGAAACTGTTGTCCCCGGGGGAGCGACACAGCCCATACAGCAAACCGCCTACACCACAACATATATTTTGTTCTCTCGAAATTCAGCGACGGTTTACCACTCCGGGGAGAACCTGAGCATGGCTGCACTCTCCTACCAATCTGCTGCAGTGCTTTTTTCTTTTTTTCTTCTTCTTTCTTTTCCTGTTTGCGGAGCTGCCTCGGCAGCACAGATAGACTCTGTAGATGGATTAACCGGACATCAAATGCAGTACCGCACACAAAGACACAAAATACCAAAGCCAATCGCATCTCCATGAATTCTTCTTGATTCGGTTTTCTGTTATTTTTGACTTTCACAGTGCATTTCATCGCTTTTAAAGGAGAGCGCAGACGGTCTTCACATTTTGTACACTCAGCGCATACTTATCTCCAGCGCGAGCAATAATGACTGATTTTGCTTCTCGGTATTGATTGTAAGCCGCGGGACCCACACCGAGCAACCGAATATTGGATTTTTACATGGAGAGCTCTGGTTTTTCATCACGTTTTCTGAGAATTAATGCTGAGCAAGTGAACTCTGCCGAGTCTGATGCTGTTTGGAGAATGAGATTGCCCGTCCAAATGGTTTTTTTTTTTACAGCTCGCGTAATGAAACGCACTGTGTCTGCTTCCAGGAAAACAATGTCACCTGCGTGAGGTAACTTTTGCAATCGGAAATAGCTCAAATAATCGCCACGACTTCACCGCTAAATACATTTTAATGAGGCAGAAAGTGAACATTTCCCTCAAAACGCAGCTCACCTGAGGCGTTTCCGCCAGCAGATGGCAGCAGAAAACAAACCGTTCACTCGGACTTGGCCTGACATCCTCTCACCTCCCCAGCGAGATGAACAGCATCCGCACTCGCTGTAGATTCCTATCTTCTGGAGGAGGTTCCAAATGCCACATCCCAAGCTGTTTTTCAAGTTTAATTAGTGCTTCACCCACTGTTTAAACTCGTATCAAACCTTTGGGTTCGCCTGATGTCAATGTTTTTAAAACACAAAGAGGCTGCAGAAACCAAAGTCTTGATCATTTCTTCCTCCTGGCTGTCATAAAGTGTGATTTTTGTATTCGTGAGTTTGGCTTCCCTCCACATTTCCCACGTGGTTTTGTTTTTCCTGATTCCTGCCAATTGACCTCATCCAGTGTGGGAGTTGTTGGGCGTTCAGCGTGGTCGGCGCCACGCAGTCCGTCCGCGCTATCGGAGGCTGGCGGCTGCAGCAGCTCAGCGTGCAGCAGGTTCTGGACTGCTCCTTCCGAAACAATGGCTGCAGCGGAGGCTCCACGTTCCAGGCCCTGAGCTGGTTAAAGCAAGTGTGTTGACCTTTTAAAAAAATATATATATATATGTTCAGGTCGTTAACGGAAGCTCCTTGAGTGGTTTACAGTGAGAATAAACTCCCAATACGTCACATACACACGAGAGATGTAGTGTCTGTTTATGAAACCTGTTGGAAGATATGCCCATTTAGCTCTCGCTAAGAATCAGGTAATATTGTCATGTATTTTAATTAGGGAGATAATGCAGAGGCAGTAGGCGGAAATAAGATCGCTGTCTCTTGTCTGACATAAATTAGAAAAGTGCCTGCGCCAGGATCTTTCATAAACAAGATAAATGGATTATTTTTTTTGCCTTCAGGTAACGCACCGACTGAGACAAACTTATTTTTCTTTTCTAGACCGGAGTGAAATTGGTGCCTCAGTCAGAGTATCCCTACAAGGCCAAGACGGGAATCTGCCATTTCTTCCCTCAGTCACACGGCGGTGTCGCTGTGAGGAACTTCACTTCACATGACTTCAGGTGAAATACCTTTTTTTTTTTTTTTTTGTCTCGATGCAATAAACGTAAAAAAAAACTAAACAAATATGAACAGCGCTATATTCGGGTAAAATCGCATTGTATTTAAATGTGATATTCGTAAAGTACCAAGGACGGAGCAGAGGGGAGGGGAGTCTCCGTCCTACGCAATGACAGAGGACACGGTGACCACGGATTGCTTAAGCAGCACTGCGGTCCCAATGAGTTACCTTGAGTGAAGGTGAAAACAGACCGTCATTATTTAATATCGAACCGGATCGTGACTCTCACTCGTGCATCTGGTAATGCCCGTTATGGTATGTTGCGCAAGAGGGTCGGGGTCCTGCCATGAAGAGTAGATGACGGTCTCATTTTTAGGGAGCAGAGTTCACAAGACTTGCCAACCTTTTTTTGGTATAGTCTCTCTCCTTACATAAGACTTCTCTTGGATGTAGAAATATATAATATTTGTATAATAATAATTAAAACCTAAATGTCAATGCCGTGCAACTATTACTACAAGATGTCTTCACCTCAACAATCCACTGGTCCCGGTGTGACAGGTCGCCCCCTGTCTTCAGAAAGGTCAGAGTACTGTATCATTGAGTACATCAGGCTGCTTGAATCGGGCACTCGTGCAGAGAGAAGACACATGGGGTTGGGAGAGGGGAGGGGTCACGGGGCCTCCTAAGCCAGACCTTTACTGCTGCATAGCAAGAGATAAACGGGATCGTAAAGTATCCAACGAGACAAGACCTCGCCTCACCGTGAACGGAGTGTAAAATGGCTTTATTTAATAAAGTTCTGGCACTAGACTAGACTCCGTGGCCCCGTAGGTCATGAACCTGGCAGAGGAGGGCATCGCAGCGATCCCTAGTGGGAGTCATTTGATAGGGTGGCAGGAGTGTGCCTGCACAGAATGAGGAAAATACCTGTTTTATCAATGAGAGGGGCGGAGAGAGATGATACGCTGACCCAGAGAAAACAGAGCAAACCAGTAAAACATTGGACTCACCGATGGACTTATTGGATGTTGCTCGAGGGATCGTATTATGATTTTGCAAACCCGGTGACTTCAACATAATGGCACACACGTGACCATCCCACAAAGGACGGAGACGTCACAGTGCCGGTGTCGCCGCCTCAAGAGTCAATTGTTCCGCTATTCCTCCCTCAGTGGCCAAGAGGAGGCGATGATGAGTCATCTGGTGGAGCGCGGCCCCCTGGCTGTTATCGTGGATGCTGTCAGCTGGCAGGATTACCTGGGTGGAATCATCCAGCACCACTGCTCCAGCAAATGGGCCAACCACGCCGTCCTGGTGGTTGGATACGACACCGTTGGTACATGCAGTCACGAGAATGAGTTATTGATTCAGGAAAAGGCAACTGTTTTTTTAATTATTTTTTTTAATATGCTTACTTCTGCTAAGATTTAATAAAATTTCTTTAGTTCGAGAATGTTTTGCAACCCTTAGGGTGTGTGGAAGTAGTTTTAAATCTTCACTAGGCCAGCTTTGTTGTTTGAATAAATGAAAAAAAAACGTCAGTCTTCGAAACCTATTAAGGTTTATTTCCTAATTTGTTTAGGGACTGGCCTTATGAGTAGATCTGCCGTTGGAAAGATTTCATTATATTATGTCACTGGTTAAATATTTCTGTCGGTTTATGAGGAAAAAAAAGAGAAGCGACCTTTTGGACTCCTTTGTCCTGTTTGTCCAAGTGATGTGCACACCATTTCTAAGTAAACAGGTTCTGATTACGCAGTTACCCGTTTTTTTGCGTGTCACGGGTTCAACGCACAAAAACCAGTGTGAACAAAACGAAGCGAAAGGTCGAATTTAACGACACGTGTGTTTTCTTAACGGCCGTCTCCAGAAACATCGTCACAGCTGCCTCGACGTTTCATTTCTTGCTGTTGATCGATCGCCCACACCGGTGTTTTGATATTCCTTCACATTCACTATTCCAAACTTGCGTTTTGTGGGGTATCACACGAGGATATGGGCGATTACGTAACAGTCTAAAGTGGTTGCAGCGGCAGTACACACACAGGCACACGCGCCTCATGCTCCTCTGACTTGTAAATAATTCAATCTGGAAACGCATGTTGTCTATTTCAGGGGATATTCCATACTGGATTGTGCAGAACTCGTGGGGAGCTTCTTGGGGGAATGAGGGCTATGTTTATATAAAGATTGGTGGAAACCTTTGTGGTAAGTATGATCTTTGCCTCTTGTCGTCTTCTGTTTGTCTCCTTTTAATACGTGTCCTCTATTCTGCCGTCCCCACCATCCCCTCCGGGGTTAATACGACAGCCTTTGGTTTTCTCTTCACAGGTATTGCCGATTCTGTGGCAGCAGTTATCGTTTGAGTGTGTGTGTGTGTGTGTGTTCACCGCTGCCAAAATCAAATAAATCAGTCATCTGTTTGCTTTCAAATGTCACTTTAAATAATGTTTTTATTGAAATGTCACCACGTTACATCAACAAAATAAATGACTTTGACTGATAAATGTTGGCTCATACCTGAGGACAACTGACACCACAATAGTAATACAATAAATGCACGGTACAAAAATTGTTAGATCCAATGTTTTGGGTTATATGCCTAATGCATATATCTATACAGAGATCAATCACTGCATAAATACACAATGAAATGAATGTAACCCAATATAGTATACTATACAAAACACATTATTAACATTATGTACACATTATATAGTTTGTGTTTTACATTTACACGCTGCAAATTGTTCTAGTTTTAGATGTTGCCGTTGATGGATGCTGTAGAGGTTTATTATAATATCATGTGTGCTCATATCAATACTCCCTCTCTGACTCATCCTCCACTCTGTCATGAAAGATAATGCGTTTGTTAAAAACCTGTCATAGCCACCGGTTTGATCGCTGCTCTCACTGATCCATTTGCTTTCAGGTCAGTCACAGTGAATTTACATAATTGTATTGAGAAAACATCGGAGCACATTTTTTATCAAGGCGCCATCTGCTAAGGTTGTCACCGGTCGAGATTAGAGATTAGAGGGAAATACTTTAATTTGGCCGTCACTAAGAGACAAAGATGTGTTGTTTTTTTTACCTTGCCTATATACATTAACGTCAACACATTTTGTCATTTTTCTGTATTTTTCCAAATCCCAATACTACAATTCTGGATCTAGACATCCCAACCAATAATAACACCATGGTATCAAATGTCTCTCCATAATGGATCTAATTTTTGGGGTGTTCTCTCAGCCATTACAAATGACCCCCATCCTGTCATCCTAGATCACTCCTGACATGTTTAACAAAAAAAGAAAAACTGGAACCACCAAATTAAGATGCAAGATGCTCCAAAAAAAGGCCATCTGTTTATCAGAGTTTCCTGCATCCTATGTGGTAGTGAAGACTGTACCCCATTTAATTTTTTTTTTTAGAAAACATAAAACCTTTCAATGTATATATTTTTTTCAGGTAAATCCACCTGATGTCATGCATATCTGATGGAGGTGGAAGCGTCCCGTGTTTCCTCTCAAGGAAACTCGGTTCCTATTCGTCTACGCCAACCTGCCGCCGAAGCTCTTCCTCTTGTGCGAAGCGTTCCGTTGCTACGGGGGACGTGGCAGCGGAGACGGCTGAAACGCGCCGCTAGTCCGAGTCCTCGCTGCTGCAGTAGGAGCTGTCGCAGCATTCGGCCATGTAGAGGAACTTGTGAACGTTGGGATTCAGCTTGGGGACCCAGTGCCGAGGCACCAGGAACGTCGCCAGATTGAACAGATCCACAAACACTTTGTAGCGGTCACTAAAGGGAAAGAAAGTCATTCATCAAACGCTTAACTTGTGTGTGTGTGTGTGTGTGTGTGTGTGTGTGTGTGTGTGTGTGTGTGTGTGTGTGCTCTCCCGATTTATATAATTGCGCATCTGGTTCAAATTCTACTTCCTGAAGGACAAAATTGACATTTTAAACTGCTGCCAAAAAATCAAACAAAGGACTCGTTGTCCGTCGCTCCTTCTAAATGAACCTGAAGTATAGTTTGTGCACGTCAGGAAGAAGTGACCGTACGACGAGTTAATTTAGATACGCGTAGAAGTGTCCTGTCCTTTTATCTAAATGCACAGTGACGGGTTGAAGATACTTTGCAAAGGGTGTCATCGGTTAAAACACAATACCTGACGGTAGATCTCAGGTAGTGGTAGCCGGACGAGCCTCCCGTGCCGGCTTTGCTGCCGATCATACGATGCACCATGCATACGTGATTGTCTAAAAGGAAGAAGAAATGGGAATAGGTTGTTGGATTGATGAGCAGGCAAAGAGGATGTATGAGATTCCTCTGCCTCTGAGGCCTAACTTTAGCTCTGTAAACTCCTTTGCTTCCTGACCGGCAGAAACTTACAACGCCATTTCGTCATGAGGGTGTCGATATCCATGAGGGATGTGAGCAGCTGGAAAGGAACCTGGAACCTCGGCTCTTCCCTGAAAGGTAGAAGAAGATATATATATATATATATTTTTTTTTTTTAAGGTGCCGTACGATAACGTCTCTGGGTGGTGATTCGTAGAAGTTGTAAAATGGAGAGCGACTACAGAGACGGTTCACGTGACTCTTGATGATTCCTGCCGAAGGTGCGTCACCACATCATAAAAGGTGGAAAGGAAAAAGCTGTAAAAAAAAACAAACCACACACCTGTAGAAGTTGATCATCAGGGCGCCTTGGAGAGCCTTGTAGGAGATCCGCCGCTCACCTTGTCAGCAAAAATTTAAAAAAAGTGTGATTTTGAGCCTAATTTGACAAAATGATACATAGCATTGAGTCAAATCTAGACCAAACGCACGTTTACGACATTACGACCACATTTCAACATTTGATAGTCCGATTTTATTCCATTTGTGGAAAGCGCTCACCTTTGCTGAAGAGATGTTCGTGGCGCTTTTCATCAAAGAGGGAAGTGAACAGCTCTTTCTGTTTGCCCAGTTCAGCCATGAGCTCCTCCTTGTCTTCAGAATCTGCCATTTTCTTTCAGAAAAATAGTCCCAAAGGAATATCAGTAAATAAAAAACATATAACACTCTCTGTCAATCATTCTGTGCTCTCCAGGGAGAAAGTTTGTTTTTTTCCGTTAGCTTGAGTCATCTCCTACCTCGATTTTCACCTTCTCCTGATTCAGCCCCTTAAATATATTGATTCCCAGCCTTTCCCAGAAATTGAATCCATCCGCCTCCAAGCCGGGAGTTCTCTCCAGCCACTCCTGTGAAAATACAGCCGAGGGTTTTACCACTTTTCTTATACCCCGGTGAGCAGCACACGGGCTTATCCAGAGCCAGATACAGCAAACAGAATGTGGTGTTTTTCTTGGGGTACCTCGACTAGTTTTAGGAGCGTCGGCTCCTGTTCGCTGGCGAGCAGCGTCTTGCTTTCCTGACCCTTGAAATTGTCCCTGTGATGGCGCCGGTTGTATGGAACCCTCAGGTTGTCCGGGACCCCGATTTTGTTCTCCAAGAGACGAAATTGAAGGCTTTGGAATCCGGAGGCCGGAGCCAAGTACTCTCTACATATACACGGAGTCACGAAGGAGAGCGTCTTATACACGTTTTCAGAGCCCGAGGAGAAGGAGCCAGAAGATGTATGTATGTATGTATGTATGTATGTATATATATATATATATTCATTCACAAGCTTACCGAAAGTCAAAGAAGTCCAAGGCGGTCATGGTCTCCAGAACTGTGAACTGTTCGACCAGCAGCCTGAAGATCCTCACCATCCGGTGGATGCGGTTGTTAACTTTGAGCATGTTGCGTTCGTCTCGTACCTGAAGGAATATTAGAATATTGACGGGAAATATTTAGCAATCGCGGCAAACCTTGTACGCACATCATACCCTTCGGATTAGAAAATGGCTGAAATAGTTGGAGGTTAGATATTTTTTACATCAACATTTCATCAACTTAATGTGTCACTCAAAAAGAAAAAGTCCATAATTATTAATTAGTGATGCACATTTAGTGATGCACATTTCAGATTTTTCGCCGACTGACCTCCAAAGCCAGATTGATTGAATAATATGAATGGATTATGTTTTTTTTTTTGTTTTTTTTTAAACTGAGTTACTGTGAGATCTAACTATAATGATGTTGTCCTCTGTGGACTTTGTGCTATTTTTGTGCTTAACTTTTTTTTTTTTTCATATTTTGAGCTGGGGTTCAATCTTCAACATTTCACATCCAAATTGAGTGGTACTAAATGCCCCACTTAAAAACTAGAAAAATAAATACTTCTGGATTTTGAAACGTGCCATTTTCACGTCGTCATGAACAAGAAAAAAGAAAAATCGTCTTTCAATGGAGGAATGTGACTTACGTGTCCACTGATGAAGATATTCCGCACTGAATCCAGTTCAAACAAGATCTGTTTGAACCATAGTTCAAAGGCTGAAAAAGCATCATAAAGATTTTAGTATAACTTTACACCGTAAACAGGCTACTCATACTATAAAACATGCCAATTTGGGAAAGTTAGTCTGCTGTATTCAGTCATTTATATTAAAGGAATTAGTACAAATAGTAAGAAAAAGAAGTAAAGTAATACAAATCGTATTGAAAAAAAACAAGACAAAAAAAAACCAAGATAAAAACAACAGTTTCTCCGAGAGGAGTAGACAGAAAATAAGCTCTTAAACACCATAGAGCTGGTTTTACCTTGATGGGTGACGATGAAGAGGTGCTCATCGTGGATCTTATCCCCCTTTAATTCACTCTGCAGCACCTGGGCTGACAGTATTTTGTCGAGCTGCGAGTGGAAAAGAAATTAAAGTGCTTAACTTTAAATGCACACTTTTAAAAAAACAGGAATCTAAACTCCAGTTCTGCTCTCTCTCGAAACTAAATCATTCGATGGGTGGTGTTTCCTACCTGCAGGTAGTCTCCATAGATGATTCCTCCTTTACTGGCCTTGTTAACTCCGGCCTGGGAGGCATCCTCCTCTTCCTCCGTTTCGGGAGACTTGCTTTTGAATAACCTGCAACGGGGGAAAAAGAGAAGCAGCTTGGTTATTGGACGTGTTCCACCACCATCGGGATTATGAATGAATTGTCGGGCTGCATTTTAGTTGAATGTGAAAAAAAAAGAAAAAAAATGGAGAAAAGAAATTTCCGAAACGTACAAATGCCTCTTCTCAAAGTACGGACATCCACTCATGACGTTGTGATAATCAGTTGCAGCAAAAGATGTGTTCTTCTCCCTCGACTAATATTTACTAAAATTGCCTTCGATGCAGTCCGGAGTTTTAAAGGCTCTCCTCGTCCAATCACTGGCGAGGATACGGCCTCCATCCGGCCCACCTCTGTTTACCCCACAGAGTTGTTGTTTACCCCCGAACAAGGACCGACTTCTGGACTTTGTTTAAATGTGCTAAAAAAACACCCACCACAAGACCCTTATCAAAAAGAAAACGAATATATATATATATATGTGCTGTTTATGTCTGCATGTATAGCCTCACCCCGATGGGACACCTGATTACGTAAGCGCCCGTCTGAGAGCCATTACTCATCTCTGTTTGCATCGGAGGTTTGATGCTTTGGTGGTCAAAAGCCTCATATGCACTTCATACCCTTTTTTTTTTTTTTTTTTTGTTGCCAGTTTTCCAAAACAACAAACTGTATTTCAACAAAAGAGGAAGGGGGGAAAAAAACAGGATGTGAAAAAATTCATTTCAAAGAGCTTTCTTTAAAAACCACAACAAACCACTCCATTTCATTTACTTTTGACCATTTCTTTGACTTCCTAAAAACACGTCTTCAGTTCACACCGCCAGACGCTCAAAGACTGACTCATGTTAAAGTTAACCGTGTTGATATCATTTACATTTTTTAATCCAACAACTCCTTTTGACATTTTCTTTTTTTTTTGGATTCGAAAAAGTAAATATTTACAATTTGGTTAATATTTTATTCCCCTCATTGCGTCATTGAAGATGTCACAAGGTCCCGGAGAGAGTCTGTGGATGGGGGGGGGGGGGGGGGGGCACAGGGAGCCACGTTTCTGTGTGTTCCCGTGACTCTGACAAACAAAAGCGGTGGTTGTGGCCGTCCGTAGCTCCCCGTCACTCCTATCGGGGGGATGCATTTATGTCACGTGTGCACCGGTCAAACCTCGCCCCACCACAACACGCCGCCGGGTCGCGAACGAGAACGGTCTTTTTAACCCAATTTCATCAGCGTAAGCCTCAAAAATCCTCAAACCCGCACCCCCCCCCCCCCCCGCTCTCTCTAAATCTCTCCAAGATCATTAGCGTCCTTGTTTTTCAACCCACAAATCTCTCCAGACTTCTCAAGTGAAGTCCCAACAGCTGTCCTCCAGAAGATCAGAGGCGTGATAACAAGCAGCTATTTCTGAAATCGGGACGGTGGTGCAAGCCGAGCAATATAAGGCTGCAGACTGAAGAAGAAGGAGAAGCAGAAAAATGCTTTGTTCTCGTTCCTATTTAACTGGGATGAATAGGATGCATTGGAGAGCCGGGGGGATAGAGGATGAGAAGCCTTAGACTTGATTAGAGCGTCAGTGTAAATCTTGATCGCCTTAACAGACCTGTCCGTCTCACTGATAGGACGCTCGTGTCACGGCGCGTTATCTCCCGAGCGAGTCGCCGATTATGAGAAAGCAGGGATGTGGTTGTTGTTGCCTGACTGCCATGTGAAACCCAAAAATGAAGGTTTCACCGTTTTCCTCCCAGATGTACCTTTTGACCTTGAACTTTGCCAACGGCGACCTCCGTCTCCTGTTTCCTGACCTTTTTAGTACTCCCAAAACCTTCATTTTAAGGGCTTTGAAATGAATGTACTCTGAGACATAATCAATAAGTGCAACATTTCTGGTTGTACATTGAGTTTACATACTTAAAATGTCCCCTTCCCTCTTATATCATTTTTCGCACATAACATACCCTTTACAATTAAAATGGTATCATTTTATTTGATTATACATTCACTCCAAAAATTGATTAAAATAAAAATAAAATCACAGAATTCTACACACAGTACCCCATAATGACAACGTGAAAAAAAGTATTAAAAATAAATAAATACAAAATCACATGTACATAAGTATTTCCAGCCTTTTGCCACGCCACTCAAAATTGAGCTCAGGCGCATCCTGTTTCCACTGATCGCCCTTGAGATGTTTCTACAACTATAAGGTCCCACATGTCAGAGCACAAACCAAACCATGGAAGTCCAAGTCAGACAGGATCGTATGGAGGCCCAGACCTGGAAATGGGTACAGAACACAATTCTGCAGCACTGAAAAGGTCCCAATGAGCAAAATGGCCTCCATCATCTGGAAATGGAAGATGTTTGGAACCACCCTGGAGAGACTCTCAGACCGTGAGAAACAAAATGATCTGGTCTGATGAAACAAAGATGGAACTCTTTGGGCTGTATGCCCAGCGTCAAGTCTGGAGGAAACCAGGCACCGCTCCTGGCCAATACCATCCCTACAGTGGAGCGTGGTGGTGGTGGTGGCAGCATCATGCTGTGGGAGACTAGTCGGGATCGAGGGGAAGAACGCAGCAATGTACAGAGACGTCCTGGATGAAAACATGCTCCGGAGCGCTCTGGACCTCAGACTGGGGCGAAGGTTCATCTTCCAACAGGACAACGACCCGAAGCACACAGCCAAGATAACGGAGGAGTGGCTTCGGGCCAACTCCTGTGGATGTCCTGGAGTGGCCCAGACTTGAACCCCTGATTTGAACATCCGTAGAGATCTGAAAGTGGCCGTGCACCAACGCTCCCCAATGCGACCTGACGGAGCTTCAGAGGTTCTGCAAAGAAGAATGGGAGAAACTGCCCAGAAATAGGCCAAGGTTGTAGCATCATACTCACAAAAGACTTGAGGCTGTAATTGCTGCTAAAGGTGCTTCAACAAAGTATTAAGCAAAGGCTGTGAATACTTATGTACGTGTTATTTTTTTGTTCTTTATTTGTCAATAAACTAAAGTATTGCGTGTAGAATTTTGAGGGGAAAAACAAATTTAATCCATTTTGGAATAAGGCTGTAACATAACAAAAAGTGCTGTGAATACTTTCCAGATCCACTGTATATATATATATATATATATATATATATATATATATATATATATATATATTTAACGTATGAGAATGCATTTTTTTAATCCGACGATCATCTGATGACTATTTAGAAAGGAATATGTCACATGTATGTTAAATGCTATACTGAGACTTGTTTTTATGGCACAGAGGCAGCTCATCACCATGTTGGAGGTGCCCTACGATGGCTTTGTTTGACATACTAAACTATTAATTAACTAATACTTTATATTGATACTAGGACCTTATTAAGACTTTTTTTTCCATGACTCTTTTTTTTTTTTTTTCCATACTATACTACTTTTTAGTGCATGCTATGACTTGTTTTGCGACATGACACATTTATGGTATACTAAGACATATTTTATAACACTTTTTATGAACTACTGTTTTTTATGGCACTATGATCACTTTCCAATGACATTTGTTAAGGCAATAATAAGAATCTGACAATTTTACTTAAAAAAAATATTTTTACTGCATACTATGACTTTTAATTAAATGCGTATTATATACAATGCTTTGACTTTACGTGATTTCCTTTTGCCATACAATACAATAGTCTTTTTTTTATTATAAAATGTTCATGGCTTTTGCTAATTATTTTTTTTACATACAGTATGACTTTTTATTAAAACTATAATAAAAACTATGACTTTCTTTATAGTAAAACTCCGAAAAACATATAAAAACAACTGTGTGTATATAAATATATATAAATACAGTTGTTTAACATGACTTCAGAATTCAAGCGATGACATTTTGGACACATTATGGATGTAAACTGCAACTTGAATACTTATTTTACAGTAAATTGGTTTGTATAACATGCATAAACAGAAATAATGACATGGTCGCGAGTGCTCAATTAATTCTAATACTATTGTACCGAGCCTCTCCATTGTTTATTTTTTCATTTATTAAATCCAAATTAAGTAGTTTCACCAAGAGCAGATTTCTTGTGTTTTTTTTCTTATAGTCTTTGCCTTTTTTTTCCTATTTGCCATTCTATTTAATCTGTTATTCAGACCCCCCGAGCTATATGCCGTCAAACTCAGGATTCATATACGATATTTAGCTTCCTCTTAAGCGCTTTAGTGTTTCATTGTGCGTCCGACATGAGACAGACTACGAAATCACGTCTGGCAGTGTGATTTCCATAAGGTTATCTTTACGTTACACGTGCATAAAATGAGGCTCAATTGAATTCAGAAGTTGTTTTTTTTTTGTTGTTGCTCTGATGTGGTTATTGCGTGGTGCGTTTGGGGTCTTTGAAGTTCTCGCAGTCTCTCTTTTTATATAACGCTTTGAAGTCGGTCTAGTTGCACCGTTGCAGTCGTGCGCCGCACGGTTGCCGCTGCGGTCGCAGTGTGATACTGCAAGCAGCATCATTTTAATAACTGTTTATCTATTCTATTTGATGCTTCTTTCAAACTAACCTTTTCTTTTGTTTTGTTTGTTCGTCACTGGAAAGGCAATGAATTAGGTTGAAAGCCCCTCTGAAAGTACAGATATGGTATTCTACATGTAATAAGCAGTCAGCTGGAGGACTGCGTGACTTTCTGAACTATGCACCGCGTACCACTAGGGAGCATCAGAGCACTTTTAAGAGAATTAAAGATTTGATTTGATGCGGAGATGAGTTTTTGTATTTGAAGGTTGTTGTTTTGTTTTTTTTGGTGCAGATTTTGAAACTCTTTGTATGGATATATCAAAACAAATGGGGGTTGGTAGAAGTTCAGTGTAATCTCAGTGTGAAGGAACAATAGACGATTTGCTCAGAGGGGAACGTTAAGAAGACATTTCATTATCAGTCAGTGAAGGCGGGCGGTGTATCCTCGGGGAGTCTGATGACAACTTTGAAGGCATGTATTTTAAGACTTTGAGTGGAGTAACATCCAAAGAGATGTATCTTTTTTTGTTGAGGCCCTATATGTCATAAAACATTATTTAAAAACCATATAAAGAATCTGCTAGATGTTGGCGCAGCAGGGAGCGGGTCAAAAAAAAAAAAACGACAGCATAAAACAAGCTGTGAGCAAAGAATATTCTCTTTGAAGTTTTTCCATGAAAGTTGTTGTCAGAATTATGACTTCTATCGTCAGAACTGTGCGCTTTGATGAATAACACTGAGCGTGATCACGACCAAAAATTGTAATTTAAAATACCTACCTGTAGATGACCGGTAAGGTTAGTTGCAATTTTATACATTTAAGAGTTCAGAACAGCTTCGAGCAGCCGACTTCAAACTAATCCTGCATTTTTGTGTTTGGCTTTGTAGCTCACGAACATGTATTATTAATTTTTTTTAATGCAATTTGGAATTTTTGGAATGCTGAGATTGTGCATACTTAACTATTTGGAAAGACTTTTAAGCGTCGTTAATAGTGTCTGAGTGTCTCAGCAAATACATTTCCCCTCCTCTCATATTCAATGTAATACGGGAACAGTTAGTTAGACATAAAAAATAAATTTAAAAAAAGCTGCAACTTCCAATCCAATTGTTTAAAAAAACAACACACCAAAAGAGAACCCCAATATCATTTTAATCCATGAGTGCATTGAACATTCAAAAGAAGTTTACCTACCGAGAACATGGATGTGATCTATATTTGGATCCACTGTAACCTTGTTTATGTGAGATGGGTTCATGAAATATTTGTGTTGATGAAATATTCATGGGGACAGGAAGCCAGGTCAAAAGGCATTATGCCCAATAAACATGAAATTTAGTGGAAATAATAGTTGATGGCATGTTATAGATACGGCACCACTTAAATACTTGTCACTACATGCACAGGTTTCTGTCAGTTACTTAAACAGAGCATTGTGAAGAAGCCCCACATAGCTATATTATAAGGAACGTAACTAAAAATAAAAAAAAAGAAGCAATGCTTTTCTGAAAAATCAAAGAAAAAAATAAATCAAAATCAGCTGGACTTTATTTGTCATGTATAAACACAACATAAATTACTGTTAATATGACTAATACAGACATTTATTCAGTTTCTTAAAAAAAACCGCCATAACACTCTTGCATAATTTACAAAAACATGGTGTCCCTGTGCTGAGACACATCTGTGCCTCTTCCACCCCAACAGAGTTTGGCGTACTTTGACTGTCCCTTTTTTTTTTTTTTTTTTTTTTTTTTCTCACAATGAATATTGGCTATTTAAACATGGAAACTGTTCATTTTTTCTGTTTTTAAAAGAGAGTAAGACATGTTTTTCGATGTTTACAGTGCTAAATCTGGTATAGATAGTGGTTGTTTGGTGAGCATTTCACTTGCGTCAGAAAGTCTCTGATTTTTATAAACAAACATTTTTGCTCAAGGACACTGCTCGATCTCAGAGTGTGAAATCTTGAGCCCCGTACTTCTAGTGAAGTGCAGATATGCATAATGTAAACATTTCCTTTGCTCTTATAATACTTTCTGTTGAGCCAGACTTTTCCTTGATGAAAACCAAACCATAAAAAATAAACATAAAACACATAAATTAGCTCACCGTTTCCCATAAAACACCACTTTTCCTCTTGCTTCAGAGTCCAGAGTCCAAAAAGGCTTGTGCAACAGAGGAACTTACCTGTAATTGCCATGGTAAGGCTTGGTGTAGTTATATATGTACTCTGTAGTCCCCAGGTCACAATGCACAGCATTGCTTTTGACCTTTTTCTTTTTTTTTTTGTCTTTTCAATTATTTTTTTTTAATCATTCTTTTTTTTTTTTTTTACAAAAACACACGACACTCAGGGGTACATAGTGGCAACCCTTGATTACGGTTGCTTTTCATTTCGTCTCTACCAAAATCGAAGTCTCTTTGGCAGAAAATGCACGTCGCATCGTTACCTCTTCCCAATCTCACTTTGCCGAAGGAGGTGAATGTTATTAGCGTTGTCTGCTAACTCCGGGTACTGCTCGATGGAGAGCACGTAGTACCCGTCGTACCCCAACACCTTCCCGCTACTCAGAAGCTGCCTTTTCTCGCCCTCGGTCCAGGGGCGGAACCCTTCCTCGCCGTCTCTCACCCGCTGCTGTTCCCTCGCCCACGCGCCCGCGAGCGCGCGCTGGCGAGCGAGCTCCACCACCCGCGCTTTCTCCTCGTCCACCGTGGATCCGTAGCGCACGTGAAGAGCCAGAGCGCCCGCGCGGATCTCCACGTCGGCGAACCGCCGCGTCCGACTGTCCATGACCGTGGTGGATTGGGACACGGTCACGTTGACGCCGTTCTCCAGAGTTTTGTGTCCGCTCGTGAGGTGCAACGCGGCCAGGTCGGCGTCCGGGAGGCCCGGCTTGACAAAGTAGTGCGTGTCCCGCCCCTCTATGGTGAAGTGGAGGTCTTCCAAATAGAACGCGTTGTTGAGGATGGTCGCGACCTTGATGCAGTCCTCGCTGGCCACGTTGAGCGTGTGAGTGTGGACGCTGCCCTTGTAGATGGCGAACATCACGGCTCTTCCGATGGGAGACATCGCCGCCGAGAACCACAGCCAAGACTTTTCACCTCGGCGACCTCGGCGCAGATGGACCTCTGGCAGCCGCTCAAATGACAAGAGGGAACGGGCTTGTCTGGTTACTTCCTGCTGGACCCCAGAGATAGACTGCAGGAAGAGTGCAGTGAAACGTTAAGGCTGGAACATGGCAGAACCTGACTCTGCAGGCCCTTTTAGAACCAGCCACGGCTCTGCTTCAGAGAGTTTTTCATCCCTGTCTGAGATAATGGTCTTTTTCAAGCTGCGTTCTCAAACCAAAAGTAGATAAATCTCCCTGTGACAATTTTACGGCAACACTTTTTTTTGTGTGTGAAAGCCTTAAACTGAAGAATCCTCAAAGGATTGTTTAAACAAAAATATTGCATATTAAGTCAGACAATGTTGAAATGTGCTTAAATGTTTACCAAAACAACAAGACAGAGGAAATTACAATTTCTGCCTATTATGCATTTATGGAAATATGGCCCAATTAAAATAGATATTCTCTGTAATACATAGCAATGCAATTAAGAGATGTCAGCTTAAACTGATTTAAGAGGAAAAACAATGGACGTTTTCTTTTTTTTTTTTTTGCATCTTCTACACTTTATCATCATAATAGCTGTTGGCAGGAGGAGTACAGTATTTTGTTTATTTTGTGTTCAATATGCATATCATTTTACCAACCGGCAGATCATCCCAGCGCTGACTCTTCCTCAGTTCGTAGGATGGCATGCTCAAATCAAACTTTGGGACCGGAAACCCAGGAATGGTGTTGTGAAGATGAAAGCCAAAGGTTACGAGCCAGCTGTTCACATCTGTGCAAGAAACATAAATGACGCTGGTTAGTAAGTTATACCTGAAATATACATCAATACCTTTTGTACCGTACCTGAAAAAAACTTCTTAATTGAACATTTGTATACTGTATATGTAGGAAAAACAGTGACTAGTTTGATACCTGTCACGTAAATTCTTCAAAACCATTTATTACCAATACAAATACACCAATATAAATATGAATACAAAAATAATTAGAGGATTGAGAGAACATTTATTGGATTTTCAAGCTACGCAGGCATAAGGATCTGCTTTTTTTGAAGATTGTCAACTCAAAATATATTTGGGCAAATGATCAGATAAAAAGTAAGAACTCGTTTTATCGAAGATAGAAAATAAAACGAGTCATGGAAGCAAAAAATAATCATTATTGAAGCCCCAAATAATCACTAATAGCAATAAGTCTTACCTGCAACGTATTCTCTCATTTCATGGACTTTGCTGATGGGATTGTTATTTCTGAACATGTATAAATTAAAAGGAGCTGGCTCTTTGCCGACTTTTTGCCAAGTCGAGACATCCGGAACGGTCCACCTTCCAGACATTATGTCGTAATCCTGCTCCCCGAAGTGCAGCAGTTTGGTCAGGGGCTCATAAAGTCCTCCGTGGAACCCGAGCACCAGCTGGAACTCGGGGTTCGAGTCGAAGTAGACCTCGCCGTACGCGGTGTACTGGAGCTGTTTGACCAGCAGCCCGTTGCTGGTGAAGACCGCCAGAGGCGTGCCGGTGTTATCGCAGGCGATGTAGAACTCCTCCCCGCTGCTGATCTCCATCGCAAACAGGTGGCCCTGGAGGTCGTAGTAGAGCGAGGTGATCTCCGAACTGGAGTGGTTGTAGACATGCGTAATCCTGGCCGGGTAGCTCAGGTCGGCGTAGAAGTACTGCAGGTGCTGGCCCGAGCTGGTCTTGGTGGACACCCTGCGCCCGAGTCCATCGTAGCGGTACTGAATAGTCCAGCCGCTGCTCTTGCTGTAGACCCGCACCAAGAGCCCCTTGGAGTTGTACTCAAAGATCTCTGCCCCCCTCTGACGGAGGAAACCATCTTCGTCCATCCTGTACTGGATATCTCCGAGGCGGGTGATGCGGTCCCTCAAGTCGTAGCGCAGAGGAAGAAGTCGGGCGCTGCTTCCCGCGTTCAGCAGGTGCAGATTTCCGTTGAGGTCGTACGTGTAGCGCCACATCACCTTCTCGTTCAGGTACACCGTCTGCAGCTGGCCGTCCACGTCGTACTCGTAGGCGTACTTGGTGGTGTTGGCGAAGGGGCCGATCTTGATCTCGCGCTTGACGACTCGCCCCACGTCGTCGTACTGGAACGTGATCCAGTACATGAGCGAGCGGAATATCTCGTACTGGATCTCCTTGATGCGTCCGTGGGCGTCAAAGTGCTTGGTGTAGGTCATGACCGCGGTGGATATGATCTGATTGATGTCGTAGTAGATCACCCCGAACTTCCCGAACTGTTCCACCTTTCCCGAGATGTCGTCGAACTGGTACAGGTCGATGGGCAGGGGCGTTTCGTTGATGACGCCTTGCACGCTGGTGACCCGCAGGCTGCTGTCGTAGGTGTAGTCGAAGCGCGCGTTGACCATACCGTCCTCACTGAAGCGGAAGATCTGCCGGTCCACCAGGGGACCCACCTGGCGATAGCGGATGGAGCAGATGAATCCTTCGTTCTGCAGGTTGACGGTCTTCAGGACTCCCGCCGTCTCGTCGTAGGTGAAGCTGACCCTCGTGCTGTCGTACAGGATCTCGGACAGTTTGTTCTGCCGGCGGTACCGGTACAGGATCCTCCGGCCGGTGCCGAGGTGAGACACCCTCAGCAGGAGACCGTCTTCGCTGTAGTCCACGGCCACGGAGGCGTTGCTCTCCGGCGGGTGATAGAGGTTCCTGTAGTAGCCCACCGAGCGGATGGTCTGCATGGTGTATCGGGCGACGCTCGGCATCGTGACAGCGGAGAGCCGGTCCAGGGAGTCGAAATCGAATATGTACTGCCGCTGACTGTGGAGCAGGAGGACCATGGACTTAAAGGGAAGAGAGCAAAAAAAAAAAGCTGTCATTTTCATGGGGAATAATATTAATACGTAATACATGATTAATGCCGGGCAAAGTGAGTGCAGGCGGGGTGAGCGGAAATGGACTGTTTGAGAAAAGAAGAAAATCCACCGGGCAGCATTATCAATCACTGTATCTTTTAATGCAGAATGTACAACTCTAATTTCTCAAGTCATCCCAAGTTCTTATGAAAGTGATATATTGATTTTAAATACAGAGCTTCCGCCATTTAAAACACGCCGGTGTGTGTGTTTTAAATACTGCGTGTTCAACAGCTATAGCGAGTGTGCGGTAGTCAACACACACACACACACACAAACACACACACACACACGAGAATGCGACATAATACAAGTTTTACTTTTTACACACCAGGGACCGGTGTAATTAATTTACAGTGCGACGCCGCTTGGAGTGTGGTCCGTCTTCTAAAGGTTTACCACCCTTTCTGTGGAAATGTCATGCCCAGTCATCCGTTGCGACATCGCGGTTCCCCCGCGCTCCCTGAGCTTTCTGTGTTCCTTATGTCACAGGGTTGACTTTGCTTCTCTCAGGTCACGCGATGAAAGGATGCGGCCAAGGAGTGGCTGATGAAATCTCTCTCTCTTTCTCTCTGTGTGTGTGTGTGTGTGTTTTATAGCCGAGCGTCTCAGCACAACTTTGAATACGGTCCACAAAACAACTTATGCGGTATTTTTTTCTTTTGTGGAAGAGATGGATAGTGTGATATTTTGCTGTTTGACGTGATGAAACAGCAGAATGCAAAGATCAGAAGACCTGTCAGTTTTGTTTGGATTTCAGCTATTTTTGAATGTTTGTGTGTAGTACAGGTTCTATATTTTCCACAGAATATTGTTGATAGGAGAAAGCGTGAAGACTACCTGAGACCTACAAAGACTGGATGAATCAACAATTTCCCCAAAACAGAAGCATATTTTTAGTTGTGTGCGCTCTCGCAGGATTTCATATATTATTTTGACCGGTGTGTCGTCTCTGTCAATCACTCTCTTAGTCAATCGATCTCAATCGTGGTCTCTGGGCGCTGCGACTTAAAACCAGTAGAAACGGTCATTAGAAACAGTGTGCGGTTCAGTCTTTGTAGGTTTCCGCTATTTAATTAATGACATGTAAATAGCTGAAAGCTAACCTAATTAAATCACCGGGAACACAATCAATACGAAGCATAGATGTTACCACCTAAATAATTGTACCAGAGTTAGCTTAAAGCTAATTACAATACATAATCCCGAAGCAGGTCTTAATTAAAACATGCAAACGTTGATAGAACAGCACTAAACAAACAGGGCGGGACACGTGATACAAATACATGCAGCGGTTCGTAACACGGTTAGTCTTCCAGACCGTCCCCAGCGTCGCACACAGTGATTTAATACTCCTCTATTGTTCACGCACTGTATGAATTATGCCGCTGCCATTCAGGGCCGCCGACTACACATTTTCTAGGACAAGAAATATGTTCCCGTGGCAGAGATGGTAATCACCCCCACTGTATCAACCATTTGTGGCCTAATTTCCTCCCTAAACTCTGACATGCTATACTATACTTTACATGCCGAGCAGAGGTTAAAGTGCGGCCCTCTCTGAACGTGTTTGCGCCTAAAGCTCGCAAATGAAGCTCGTACATCTGCTGTTGGCGTGAGAATGATTACCGTGCTCGCCAATTATGCACCGGCAGCCGGTGATTATTGCGAAATAGGCCTCTTCAGGGTGACCTCTGCGACATGTCAGGGTCTTCATAATGACTCCTGTAAAGTATTATCTTTTACGCATCGCCCCCTCCTCGGGCTACATGCTATTTCCTCACCTGCTCCAGGTAGGTGTAACTCCATATCTTCCCATCAGCAAACACCCTGGAAACCAGGCGGCCCTGGCTATCGTACTCCAGCCTCTCGGTGGTGGGGCCTCTCTGCAGGGCACTGATCTGCCCGCTGCTCGTTCGGCTCACATTGACCGGCAGTAGCTTACTGCTGGGCACCCAGAGCACCGGGTGGCCCGATGTGTCGTATATAATCTTCAAGAGGAACTTCCTGTGGTCGTCGTAAATCTTCTCCGTCCTTAGGGTGCGATCGTAATCGACAGAAAGAATGTTCCGTCCGTTCACCTGGCGATGGGGGGGGGAGATTTGATTTAATAAATGCGTGAGACAAAAGAACTACAGCCACTCCTATGACTGCGGCTACAAGTCATAATAAGACATGACTAACAGATGCCACTTAATCTAAATTATACAACCAATGTGTATTGATTACACAATAAGTAATTATTGATTGTGATATCACTTGTCTTGGTCTGGATGGCTCTTTAGATTTTATTCACGCCATTTACACTACAGTTGTCACAGAGATTAACACCTCCCTCATGAGGCTCATTTAACCGGGAGACTGGTGATTATTCAGGTACCCTTAAATCACAACCTCCTACATTTAGAGGGGACACACAATTACTCAGAGGGAAAGTAGCCACCAAAGTTAAGTTCATGAAGTACCATAAACCATAAATCCGAGTGTCAGATTCTAATAAGGAGGAAGGAGAGGAGGTGGACTTATGTACAGTGGGATATTGATAACCCTCCATATCGGGAACTAAATGTTCTGGTGCCTCCATAAATTAAAGAACTGTAGAAATATTGGTACAATGTTATAATAAGGCCATAAAAAAAAAAAGAAGCATCTGTCATATTAGGAGACAGTTTGATGTGACCTTTGTGACCCTGATAGTGTCACTGCCGAAGGCAGAGCCACAGGGAACAGACTCTTTTCTATTCATGGCAAGCCGATCGTCTGAATGTCCCACTAGCAAGAAGAAGAAGAAGATAAAAAACCAACTAAATCAGCCATACCCTAAGCTTGCGTCCAAACACAATAACTTTCCCTCTGGCTTGTTCTTTGCGGAAGCGCCACTCGACCAAGTTTTGCCCACTCTCCCCTGGCAAGCTCATGTTGCGTCTGGCTACAGTTGGGTTGGCAGCGCCGGCCAAGATGTGGGGCTCTGTCTGGTAGTGGGTGTCCATCCCGTTGGCATACGTAATCCTCAGCGAGTTGTCGAAGCCCACTTGGTAGACGCTTCGACATTGGTCTGTTGATAACAAACAGAAAGGGAAAAAAAAAAAGTGAACAAAAAGGCAACTTAGAACAGAGGAATAAGCAAGTACACAGCAGGGGCGTCATTAAAACATGAAATGTCTCCTGAGGTCATCATCGGTTGTACTTAATTATGCTTTAAGTCCTGATCGTTAATTCTGTTTCAACTTATTATTAACTTAAAATCCTTTTTATTATTTCATATTTGGCCATTTTTCGGGGTTTGGAAACAAATGGACGTGAATGATGTGCGTCCATCTGGGTCCGGGAGGAGAGTAGAAACCATTTAGAAACAAGGGTTGTTGCGTCTCCCCGACACCCAAAACGCACACTCCGAGAGAGTAATCATTTACACTGTCGGTCCGTCAGACCCTCTAAGCTGTAATGATGCACGACTTAAGCTTACTCAACGTTGCCCCGGCGACCCCTGAAACAATGACAAATAATAGCTGCCGCCGGCCTTACCCTGAGCCAGAGTGTAGAAGGCACGGATGGTCGAGGCGTTCGTGGTGATGCTGATCTCCTCCTCCGTCATGGAGCTTTCGATGTCCACCGTCAGAGCGCTGTACATGTCCGTGTACAAGTTGTTCACCATCCCGGTGGGGAACGTCACGTTCATCAGCCGTCCTTCACTGTCGTAGCTGTTTGACGAGTGGGGGGAGGGGGGGACAGAAAAATGACAAAGCGTTGATATGAGATTGCTCTCGGTGCATTTAATTATCAGCTCTTTTATGCTTTGTAGAGTAAGTGCCCAGACTGTCCGTCAGTTTCCAGAGCATAAGGGAGGCGGCGGCGTCGGTATCAACCCAAGGCACAATCCAAATATTTGATATGGGAGAATGACACTTCCCATCAGCCATCCGTTTTACGTATATATATATATATATATATATATATATATATATATATATATATATATATATATATATAAATAAAGCACACTTGTAATTAATGCAATGATTGATTTGTCATTATAATCTCAACTGAATGCTTTTTTTTTTTTTAGTTATGGTGGGGATATCATTCATGGCATAATGTGACATGACAGCACATTACACAAGAGAGGCAAATTCAATCACTGAGAGGCCGTGGTAGCAAAATAATGAAAAAAAAAGTGGTTATGATAGAGTCCAGGTGGCTTATTATAAGGGAACAAATATAATGAGCTTGTCATCTTGTTTAACTTTAACGTTTCAAAAGTGTCTTCGAGCAAATTCCTATTTTTGCACTGCGACATTACAGGACCGATAGTTTAGTGAAGCAAAACACGAGAAGGAAAAAGCAGCAGTTATTATGGGCTAACTGGGCTATTTTACAGATCTAAGGCAACTTTTATAATTAGGTTTTCAATTAAATGTACACCCTAAAGCAGTTAGCAGGTAAGTATGTTTCCCAATTATAGAGTAAACTTGTACTGCGCTGAGAGAGTGAACACACACTTACACACGTAGCAAACTATTGTTATTTTTATAGTCTTTGTATCTCATAACTTAAGGTTTGAATAGTAATAATAAAAAAGGAATATAATAGCTCGCAACTAATACGGCCTTCTTCATCAATGAGAGGCAGGGACTACTTTTTTAAAGATTCTTCTTAATAGGAGCATCCGATTACGGTGCTCTGCCAAAATGCAAAGAGCAATTGTTTTTCATAAGTTGTATCAGTATGCACACAGTTGGAGGTGTGTTTTAATACCAAGATATAGAAGGAAAGTAATGTTACCATGTACACAGAAAAGCTCTCGCCGATCCCCTTCACGCGCAACACTTACTCGTAGAACGTCGTCCAGCCGATCTCCGACGTCTTTGTCGCCAGCAGGCCGTTGTTGCCGTGGTAGGTGAGGAGCACCAGCTCCTGGCCTTGCGCTGTGAGTGTTTTCAGCCCGCCGTTGGTACCCATGGTCAGCCAGATCACCTGGTTGTCGGGGGCGACGATACGCACCGGCGTGCGGTTGGGATCCCTGCGGATCCTCAGGGTGTTGCCGCTGCTGTCGGTCACGGCCGTGATGTCGTTCTCCGTGCTGTAGCTGAACGTGTACTTCAAGTCGCCCGTGAGCAGGCTCGCGGTGTGCTGGTGGGTGCCGTTGCCGTCGAACACGTACAGCTCCTGGGCGTCGGGGGACGCCGCCTCGTATGTGTTGCCGCTGGGAGTCGGCCCGTTTCTGGAGATGGCCCGGATGCGGATGTTGCCCAGGTCCGCCACGTAGAGCGTTCCATCCGGAGCCGCGACTAAAGAAGACGGAGCGTTGAGCCTGGCGTCCTTGGCGTAGCCGTCCCCCGTCTGGTAACAGTCGCAGTTGGCGTCGTTCTTGCAATCGCAGTCGGAGGGAGACCCGGCCAAGTGCGTGATTTCGCCGTCCACGGAAACCTTTCGGATCCTGCTCATCTTCCTCTCGTCCGTCTCCGCTATGTAGATGGCGCCGTGGTAGGACACGGCGATGGAAACGGCCGACTCCATGGGGGTCAACTGGGCCCGTTGCCCTCCGGCCACGCCGCGCTCCAGTCCAGCCAGCGGGCAGTGGAGAGGTCGGCCGGCTGCGATGCTCACCTGACCGTTCTCCGTGATGCGCAGCACAATGTTGTTGTCCAGCACGTACAGGGAGTTGTCCATGGGGCTAAACGCGAGGTCCGTGGGCCACTCCAGAATCACCTGAAATACACGACGCCATTATCTCAAATTAAAATATTTGCAATAATGCCAGCTAATCACCACCCATAATTTATTTGGATAAACCATTTTGTAAGTCCTTTTTCCCAATAAATAAAATGTTTATATGCACAAATGTGGATGGTGGGATTGTCTGAGAATCAGCGAGCATGAAATAAAATAAAATATGTTTTGTGATGTCATAAAAGAAGCTAAACCCTGTTTCACTTGGCTGCGGCAGACAATATATTTCATCTTTAGAAGAACCATCTCAATAGGTGCAATACATCTCGTTTATTATTGAGACATTGACTGGTGCAGGAATTAAAGGTGACACTTTAGTGGCCAGGTAGTCTCTCTTTTCACTATGCTAGTTTGTCTTAGAATATGTAATTTAAATTCGCTTGAAGGGAGAAATAAATGATTATATATATATATATTATATATATATATTATCCCTTAGGGGTAAAGTATTAATTCTTATCTTCTTACGCTGCTGATACATGAATTTAAAGGATCATTCTGGCCACAGTGACAGTTAAGATCATTTTCCATTACGCCCTCTATGCCCACTAAACATTTAAATGTTATCACGCTGCTACTTATATTTAAAACTAAGTGACGTTCCAGGGGGTTAAGCCCTGCGTGGCAATAGTATAGCTTGCTAACCGATGCCGCAGCCTGACAGGGGAGCGCCCCATTAAACGGTCAATTAAGTGGATCAAATTAAATCAAAAATGAAGTCAAAAACCGTACACATGGCAGTATTAACCGCATCTTGGGGAAAAATTAACAAATAACATGTAGATATTACAATCCAACGCTTTAACCAGAGCCAACTATTACAATCTGCTTGTCAGAAATGTGTCGAGTGAATTAAAAAAACAAAGCGTATTTTTTCGCAACGGCATAAATGATTGGCCTGGCCTTTTAAATACATAACTGTGTCATTCCAACTGTCAAAAAAACGCTCCTGAATTGTGCTTTTCCACAGGGGCGATTAATAATCAAACGTGCTGCCTGTGAGGCTGCCACTAGTTAAACCGCACTGAGCCAATTCTCTCTCGCCGGGACGCCTGAGGATCACACGGTCTCGCCAAAACCATCTTTTCATTGGCTCAAACCAAAACGACTTGGTTAATTAGCAAAAAAAGTGACACGCTTAATCCTTTGTCTTCATGTTCTCTTATGCTTTTTCCCCCCTTCATGTCCACACACAGTAGCAGATTGCTTTCTGTTCTGTTTACGTAAAAAAAAATTTTTTAAATGGTTGAATGCTGCCAAAAACACAGCTCTTTATTGTGTTGATGCTATTAATATCCAACCTCTCAAAAGGACACGAGGATATTTGTGATATCTGCTGTCGGGGTCATTCATTTTTTTGACAGTAGCAGTCCTTTGCTATCTCGTGTTTGAAGTGTTTTGTTTGTAAGCCGATCTGCATTGGAACATCAGAAAGCTAATTAAAATGTAAATTGGTTAGTTAAAAAAAACACACTGCTCTGTCTGGTGCAGACATGTGAGAGAGGTGGGAGAACCTGATCCCGCGGCAATTACATTCTCCACGGCCAAATACTCTCTTTGGAAAAATTCACTTTCTGCGGACACGAGATACAGAGGACGCTGTGAATGCATCCTTTCTCATATGCATGCGTTCACAGCGCGGCCCCTTTTTTTAAGTTTCTTTTTATTGTTCTTCTTTATTCATCCTTTCAAAAATTTTTAAAGGAGTGAAATGAGGAGGCATATTAATAGCTGCTCTTCTCTTCTTTGGAGGGAAGTGCCGCGCTATTGTAATGCTACATAACCTATTGTAATGCTATATAAACCTATTGTAATGCTACATAACCTATTGTAATGCTACATAACATATTGTAATGCTATATAAACCTATTGTAATGCTACATAACCTATTGTAATGCTACATAACCTATTGTAATGCTACATAACCTATTGTAATGCTATATAAACCTATTGTGATGCTACATAACCTATTGTAATGCTACATAACCTATTGTAATGCTACATAACCTATTGTAATGCTACATAACCTTTTGTAATGCTACATAACCGTTTGTAATGCTATATAACCTATTGTAATGCTATATAACCTATTGTAATGCTATATAACCTACTGTTTTCCCCCTCATTCACAGGGACAAAGCCGGCTGCTGCTGAGGGAAAAAAAGGTTATATGTGCGGCGTACTTGCCGATGGCTGCTTCATTATCATGGATGTTGTGAGTGTCTTCAATCCAGAGTATTTCTAGTGGAACACCAAACACTAATTCAGCTCCAGCCGCATCAAAACAAGTCCCCCGAACTGAGTAATTATTCTTCCCTTCCATATCATCTGCCGTGACCTGAAAACTCATCTCCTCAATAAAACACTACTGTCTACACTTCCTGCCTAAATCACACTTTTCTAAAAAAAAAAGCTCTACTTCTTGTCGAGTTGAGAGCAAAAAAAAGAAATGTTAACATTTTTTAAAACCCTTTTTTTTTTTTTTTCAAACTGACCCGGGCCGAGACGATAACAATGTCACGAGCTGACGTCATTAAAGTAGATCACGTGATCAGAATGGAGCAGAAATGGGATTATGTAATTGTAACTTGCAAATGGGAATCATTTAAAAGATCCTTGAAACTAACTGAAGAGGCACTTTAAAATCAACCAAGGGCAATAAAAAAATAAATAAGTAAGAATGATACGATCAAACAGTAAGTGAATTACACTAAAACATCCACATTGTAATGTTGTCATAAATAGCAGCCATACAATTTCCGAAGCTATGATTCAAATTCCCGGAAGGAAACCCTTTTTTTTTTTTGGGTGCAGTTCTAAATGTAATTGCAGAAGGTTCCAGAGAGAGGGAGCAGCATGCCAAGCAGCTCTTCCACCTTGCTGTGAAGACTTTGGGCACTGTTATTAATTATATATAAACAATGAGGTAAATACAAAAACATGTCAAAAAGCCTGTGCATGTCTTCCTCTCACTTGAAAAGATTAGCATTCATGAAGAGATTAGTTATACTGCATATGTAATGAGATATATATATATATATATATGCGATTATATAACACTGCATATCAATGATGAGTCATGGGTGAGCAAATTGAAGGCGGGTGAGAGGTGTGTGGGGGGCACAGGGTGGCGCTGTGACACGCTCTGTGTGAGCACACAGCTGTCTGGCACATTTTTGTGTACAGGTCACCTGATTTATGTCCATGCTGTTGTCACAGGTCAGAGGTCGGGCCGACGTCAGGTCGTTGGAGCCGAGGAAAGTGGAGATGATGCCGTTCTGGTCCACCTTTCTGATCGTGGTGCCGTCGACAAAATATATCAGTCCATTCTTGCCCACAGCGATGCCTGTGGACATCAGGTGAGAGGAGGAGGGAGCAGGGGGGAGCAGGGGGGGGACAAAAGAAGAGAGAGGGGATAAAAAACAAAAACAAGAAGAAAGACAAAAAACATGAAAACATGGTAGATATGCGGCATCTATGCTTGCATGACTCAGTGGACGGGACACGATGGATACATGTGTCAAGCTTGCCTTCCCATTATTCAGGTCACTGCAAAAAGCACAGCCATCAATAATTCACGGGCTGCTTTTCTGGTATTAAATTATTTCGCAGGCAGAAGTGGGAAAGGCTGTATTCATACGGTATATATATATATATATGCACTTGCCACGTCTTGTAACCCTCCTCTGTAAAAAAAAAAGAAAAGAAAAGAAAAAGGACCTCAGGACTAGGGGGGGTGTCGATGAGTGGAGATTTCTTTGACATCGGCAATCATCAACAATCTGCACACCATTTGAGAAATGAATGAGCGAGGGAGCGGAAATGACAGCTTCGGACAATTTTAGATGAAAGGGGGTGAACGACAGGCCGTTGCCATGGCGACAACGGCGGACTAAATTGTCTCAATGATTGAGTGTCGGCTCAGAGTTGTAAGTTGCGGCCGAGCCGGCGTGGAGTTGCAGTAACCGCTCGTCCCCAAATTGGGGGAAAATACACGATCGGGGGCCACGGCAGCCTCGACACCACTCTCTCCTTGTCCCCCCGCGTTGCGTAATAGAGACCAGCACCTATGGGAATTCAATCACGGCTCACATGCAGAGAGACTCCTTTCACACTCCTCACATTGGTCTCAACACACGCCGCGGTTCTGGTGGTTTTTCTAAGAGTGGAAGATTGTTCCTTTTTGGTTTTCTCAAGGATTTAGAATATCACGCGATTCAGTTTTTTAACCCCCCCGCCCCCGAAGAACACGATTTATTTTTCAATGAAGTCTTTTTAAAAAAAAAAAAAAAAGCATCTATGGAAGGTGAGTGGTTTGGTTTGACCTGTGGCGAAAGGTCTGCACAAGATTGCTTTCCGCTAAAACATTTACGAGTTGAGGGAGCCCACGGTGAATCGTTGGGAGCCGGCTATCTGACGCTCGGAGATTCTCAGACAGATGAAAAGTGTCACATTTGAGCCAAAAGTTCACCAAATGTCTGCGGAGGGAGAGAAAAGGAAAAAAAAGAATGCGGCCATCTGCTGTTTTCTTCTCTGGTCTCGGCTTCCACCCACTCCATCATTAGAGTCGCTCCCTCCGATTGCCTTCGCTCAAAGCCCTTTTATCACCACGGCTGAATCTGAGCTATTGCATTTGGCATTCAGAGCGGGCAACAACTCGAAGCAGCAACAACAAAAAAAAAACAATTCATCTGAGCTCATTTTTTTCATCCAGAAGAATTTATGGAAAAGTGAGCAATCCAACCACAAAACGGCCACGTGGTCCATGAATGTGAACAACAGGTTGCGCATGGCGGGCAGCGACTTGTGGATGGCTGTTACTTTGAGCTTTAAAAAGGACGAGGTACTTCACTTCCTCAAGGATCAAGTGTATTTTAAAAGGATATTTACAGGATTATCCAATACTTCTACATAAATCTTGGATTACATTTCTGGAGATTAAAACAACAATATAACCTTTGATGGGTGGCAGCAGAAATAAAAGCCTTAATCTACAATGGTCCCGGTAAACAGTCCTGCTTAATTTTTTACACACGACATGACACAAAACCCCAAATGCATCCATTAAAACTCAGAAGGGGTCCAGACTTGACACGGACCAGGATGATACACATACGTTGTAATAAAGCAGTTGCCCACCGCCCCACCATTAGGGTGCAAACACCTTCACCGGTTCTGAGCGATACCTTTGGGTCCGGTGAGAAAGGCATCCGGGGCTTTGCCTCCGTCTCCGCAGTGGTTCTCATCAAAGGGCAGGCAGTGCTCCCCGGTGCCGGCCACCACCTCCGCGTTCGCCTGCAGCTCCTTGGTCCCGGTTAAGGTTTTCGGTCGGTAGATCCTCCGGGAGTTTGTGTCCGACACGTACAGTTGGCCACTCACCGGATCCGTCGCCAGGTAATACCGGTGTGCCGGGTTGTTACTGCATCCAAGACAACGACTCAGTTATATATATATACCATACACTTTTGGGCTTTTTTTTAAAATTAGTTTTTTCTTCTAACAATGCAGTCAAATAGTCCTTTTTAAATAGTGCTAATGTAATACTAATGTAGTCCAAATCAATAATCTCTTAGAAATAACTGAAACATCCCGTAAAGCCCAACTGTGCCCCGATGAAATATATAGACGGATTTTCACTCGTAAATTAAACAGTTAGAGAAAGGAATATAACCAATCACATTATACCTCTCCAGAAAGCCAACGTTGTCTTCACTTTGCATTCAATTTGTTTAAGATGTTCAGATAGATAAAACCTTTTGAAATGACTTGAAATAGTAACATCAAGTCCCGCGTACCTTCATATATATATTGCTTTAAGTGTAATGGAACGAGGGAACCTTCTTCTGACTCGTGCACAAAAAAAAAAAAAATAATAAAATAAAATCAATTGCATTAAAGGGAATGACGGAAAAGTGAATGCTGATGCCGGTTATGTTCTAGCATTTACAGTTATTTTCTAAAACACACCGCAAACCGCTAATTACGCGTAAATTGGTTCTTTTTCCAGTCCGTTCGCAGCACAATATAAATCAACCTTATTTATCAAACTTTAAATTAGGAGCGACATTGTCATGCGATGAACTGAAGAGGGTCATGACGTCTCATTGTGAGAAACTGTAGAACTGAAATGAGAAACAAAAAGGCGGAGAGTGAGACAGGAGGAGGCTGGCATGGTGGAACGGGGATCCCACTGCTGTGGGCTTCCAGTTTCACAAAGCGGAAATGGCAACTCGCGTGCCAGATCATTTCATTTGTTGTCACCCCTGCGGGGGGGGGGGGGGGGGGGGGGGGGGGGGGGGGGGGGGGGGGGGGGGGGGGGGGGGGGGGGGGGGGGGGGGGGGGGGGGGGGGGGGGGGGGGGGGGGGGGAGCCGCCTTTGGACATTACAGAAATGACTGGCTTATGTTCACAAAGTGCAACAACTAATGGCACTGCATCTGTTTCTGCTTATTTGCATTCCTTCTGCTGTCTCATAATGGATCCATGAATCGGGGTAAGGACTAAAAAATATTTTACAACGCTTGATTGACTGATATTTAGACTCGAGGAAAACTAACTAATTTTCGGCGAGAATTAAAAATTCGGCGTTAACCTTTCTATTAAGCCATAGTTGCTACATAGCAGGTGCTTAAGTGTCATTAAAAGGCTAAAAACAGAGGCAGTTAACATGAAAAATAGCGTGCTTCACAGTGCAGTCGTAAACATGGCTTCTCCGGGTTGTACTCCAGCTTAATGGTACTTCAGTCAATACCGGTTGGCTTTGGAAGTGGGATAACGCGACGGCAAAATAAATGTGGCAATGAAACATCTTTATGAAATGATGAAGATGGGAGTCATAAAACTTGACAGCAATTATAAGTCAAAGTAGATGCCCCAAAAATAGGTGGCTGTCACCAAGTTCTTATTAAAGAATTCAGAAAGACGTATATGAGTAACTCTCTTCTTTTTTTTTTTTTTACAGTCAACCGGCAGGGGGGCGGAGACTATGAATGAGACACCTGTGTGACTTTGTGCAGTCCGATAAAAACAGCCCCGCAATGAAGGATTCATTCATGAAGCTTCTCGTGTTAAGATGCACGGCAGTGACAGACATCGCAGGTCGGCTCGCAGAGGATCCAAATAATGTGACCTGCAAGCTGATTGGCTAACGCAACGCGTGTTGAGAGGCTGGCTCAGAACAGAGAAATAAATTAAAAAATTAAAACATCAAAACGTTTGCTTGTACGTAACAAGGTTCTTTGGAAAAATGGGGAAAAAAAATGTAAAAGAAATAATTCATCTAGTGATGCTACGCGCTGGGCCGAGGCCTCGCAGCGCGTGTCGAGTAATCCGGGAGGTTTTCTGTGAAGCGTGGATCGACGCTTGTTTGACGCTCAGCAGGTACTTTTTTTTTTGTGTGCACATGAAGCGTCGAGAAATTAATTCATAGGCGAACCAATTTGCCGGAGACTTCAAAAGCTTCGTGAGGCTTCATCTCGCCATCACTATATATGTATCCACGCATGTCAGCCCCGTTTCCTTTAGTTGGGACCAAAGGAAATAATAATAGAAAGAATTTAAAGTAAATAGTAATAATAATGATAGTAATAATTATGATTAAATAATAATACAAATTATTATTATTATTCCACTTAGAAATTATTATTAAATAATAATATATTTGTATTATTATTATTATTATTATCAAATAATTGTTAGTATTATTTAATCATAATAATAATTATGATTAAATAATAAAAAAATATTATTATTATTATTATTTAATAATAATAATACAAATAAATACAATACGTGTTGATGCCTTTTAGGTAGAGACCATTTAGGGTTAGAAAAACAAAATAAACTGACTAGCGGTGCCATGAACAGGTGTGGTCATGTACCTGCATCAACAGAGCGACACAAATGACGGCTGGACGACAATCCAGACAAAGTGTATTTCCCGGTGACTGATAACGGGTCACGTTGCACTGCCGGCTGTATTCATCTTCTCCGGCGGTCATGTCGGGGGGCTCGTGCGTCGGAATTGATCAAAACTGTGCTGCATCTGACCAGAGTGCCGGTAATTAGATGAAGGGAAAACAATACATCTTCTCGTAAAAAAATAAAAAAAACACACAAGGGGGAAGGAAAACTGTTCAGCGGACGAAACGGGCAAATTAGTCCAGCTTTTGAATGAATAAAATAAGGCGTATATATTCGTATAAAATAACGTCCGTTGTCTCTCGCCAGACAACCCGTACTCCACTTTTACCCTTGCGGCCATGTTCGAACACTGGGACGACCGCATCGTGCATCTTCACTTGATTCTGTTGCCGTTGTCTTGATCATGAATACAAATGAGTTTGCGTAAGCCCCTCTGGATGAGAGCATCTGCTAAACACCATCACAGTAAATGTAATTATACCGTATGACCCACAATGGTGCAGTTTATCGCAGAGCTGTTGTATTGGACAGCGTTACACTAGCTACAGCTATGCGTGTTGATTGGATATACATTAACTTCCTCTTTTCTATTCATACCGAGACATACTTTAAATATGTAAATGCCCGCATGTGTGTGTTGTAGCAATTTTAGATGTAATCAAGCCATAATTGTAGCGTTATAATTACACGTGGCAATCACTGGTACTAAAGGCAACTGTAAAAGAAAGAGTTATCCGTATACTCATGAAGAGGGTGATGCAGATGGTGATGAAGAAGACGGCTAAAAAGCAACCAAGATGGTACACTTACCTGTGTCTAAAGTCTTTGTTTCTATGACAGGATACAGAGGGAGCAGGAAGAGAGGGGAAAAGAATCAAGACAATGAAATCGGTTAATCCTAAAAGGATACTCAGACTTCTCTCTTTTAATGGTTTTCATTTCCTCACAATATCTAGTGAGGAGAAAAGCAAAGCAGCTGAATCTCAGGAAGTCAGAGTATCTTGAACACGGACGCTACGACAATCGGAGGCAACGATAACACGTTTGGCAGTGGAGAGGCACAATCCACGGAGGGGGAAATATGTACTCCTGTCTTCATAAAGCCGCATATTGCATTAACCGCTGCTCTTCTCAATTTGACCTACTCATATGGAAATATTGATTTTTTTTATTTTACCACTTGATGCATTGGCCACTGAAGCCAGAATCTAAAAACACAAGAATGTACGTTAACAGCATTTTGAAGGAGGTTCAGGGAATCCCACACGGGAGTATCTGGATCTTTTATACAACAGGCGCGCAATCACACAAAAACTGACCCCACTTTGGTCTTTAAATGACGAGCACCAGGTATACATTTTTTTTTTTTAAAAACCCAATGAAGATACGGTGTATTAAGCTCTTTGTCTTCGGTAATGGTTTAAACCTGCACACCTAATGTGAGCTAAATATGTCCATAGCGTGTCTTTTATGTCAGACTGAATCTAATTTGGCCACAAACACTAAACGTTTTTTTTTCTCGCAGCAGTGTTATTCTCCTTGTAAACAGAGTAAAAACAGTTGCTTGGAGACACAAACCATTTCTTAAATCACTATTTATCCAGGCAAAGGGTTGCTGAGCATGCGTTCTCATTTACGGCAGCACCGGGCCCTTCCCCGTGCTTAGTGTCACACACACACACACACACACACACACGCACACACACACACACACACACACACACGTACACACATCCTCGCACCAGAACTGCCCTGCAGGGGCCGATCGCCACGCAGGTACAGCGGCAGCTTTCCCGAGATAGAAAGGAGCGAATTTTTTTTTCTATCACTTCCCCTCTTTTATTATCATTTTATTATTTGTTCCCCGGTGACATACGTCCTGTTTACGTCAGTTTGTGTCTCGTGGAGGACGATGGCCCAATATACATTTAATCAACATCTGCCACTTTGAAATAAGCCAACTGGTCGAATGAGTCATTTACGTCACGAGCCAACTTGGCACCAGGGAGTAAATCATCCCAATTACACGCTGAAGACGGGATGTCTTTCCTAATTATGAAGACGGATAGGGAAAAGATTTTTAAAATTCTATGGGGAAATATGTGTGTGACTGAAAGTCTGGTCCCCCCCCCCACCCGCCCCCCCCTGATGCCATTTTAGTTTCCCTCTACACACAAATATGTAGTGGGATCCGTTTACTGTGCATATTTTACTTTTTTTAGGGGTCAGCTACAGCATCTTTTATTATTATTTTTAATATATATATATATATATATATATATATATGTATATATGTATCTATATATATATATATATATATATATATATATATGTATCTATATATATATATATATATATATATATATATATATATATATATATATCATCATTGAAAATGACAACTGGTTCTCAGTTGACTTAAATAAAGGCAAAATATATATATATAAAAAATAAAAAAATACAATCCCTTTAATGTTGATACTATAACAAAACACCCTACAATGAACTATCAACCGTTGCCCTTTCAGATCAAAGAGTCAACGGGTTGCCCAATAAATGTCCCAAACGCGTCGTTCCAGAGGGCCGGGGTCCCTACCTGAGCTCCATGATACTTGTGACGTTGCCCGACGGGTAGATGCGACGGATGTAGTTGAAATCTCCGACGTACAGGCTTCCGTCGATGCCCCACGCCAGGGCCACCGGCGCCAGCAGCTTGTTGCCCTGGGCCTGTCCGTTACAGCTGGGGCACGAGATGCTTCTGCGCCGCCCGTTGCCCATGACGGTGGAGATCACCGGGGGCTGCAGGGAGATGAACTGGTTCTCCCCGCTGCCTTTGTAGAGAATGCCTGGGAAACAAAAAAACAGCAGTTATTTGCAGGTGTGAAACCATGATTGATGTTTGACACTGGCAGCCGGCACCGGGGTCCATCGTTTATCCTCCAGTGCCTCTCAGGAGGTCTCCAGAGAGGCGTCTCTCTTACACGAAAGGACAAGAAACACACCGTCTAAGAAAAATAAAACATTCAACTGATAATACCAATGTTTAACATAAAGAATAAATAGTTTGCATGGCTCTTCTTATTCAACTCGTGGCAAGACAGCAAATGAACATGGAACGGTTGTTTTAACGTACGAAACAAATGCCTAACCAGTTTTAATTAAAAACACTTATCTATTAAGGTTTATACATTTACCCTGTGAAATGCTAAATATACCGTAAAAACCTATTGCTATGCAATAACCCAAATAAAAATAGATTTGGCTTATTTACTCAATATATTTTATTTCACCAGCTCCAAAATGCACAAGAACCTTTGCAGTATAGCGGACTAATTATTGCAGTCTAAGTGCCATTTCATGAATTTTGAATTATCACACAATTTTAGGGGAGCTTAATTATGTTCTCCTAATCACTTTTACTCAACCACAATCAAACATTGTTGTTCATTAAAAACAAAATACGCTACGTCTGTGACGGCTTCATATTTCGAATATGTTTTTCTTTTTTCACAAAAGTTCACGACATTATGGTTTAAACAAGATTAGACAATAATGTGATTTAATAATGCACACGACCAACTGACCATCAATCCGACTGATGGACCACAATGCATCAGCCCCTTGCAGCGCTATACAGCTGCTTCAGCGGGTTCCTGAACACTTTACACAAAGCTGAATTTTATGTAAAATTATTTTCTTTGAAATCATCGTGTAGTGCACGCTGGAAAGCGCTTCATTATTCACATCCAACAACTTGTTTGAATCCGCACTGCCTCCGTCCTAATTAGCGGATCTCTGACACCGGCGGACCGCCACATAACACCGCTCCTCCCTCACGCCGTTACCCCCGTAAAGTCAATCGCAACCGTCGATGTATGTGAAATGGAGCGTGCAAACTGCGCCGCTTGTCCCCCTTTCGCTGATTAGTTCCTTTCATTGACTTAATTGATTGAAGGGCAAATTCAAATGAAGGCACGGTCTGGCGAAGGGCCTCCTGACAGGACGATCCCGACCAATCCGTCTTTTTTGTATCCCGGAGCATTACAACCACCAGCCTCTAACAAAGACAAATAGGTCCGGGGGAAAACGGCTTTATTGCGTTTACGCCATCAAAAAACCGCGCGGCGACCTTGTGGGACTTTTAATTGAACCCCCGCGATCCAAAAATGCGTCTCTCTGCTCACTTGAACGAAACGCTGGAATCGGGCCGAGAGGGGCTGACGGCGCACAAAAAAATATGCAATGTAAATCTTGACTAGAATTTGTAATGTGTGTTTGCGCGGCGGCTCCTTTTAACGTTCTCCCGGAAAGACGACGCGCTCCTGAATATCCGGGAGGCCTCATTGCAGAGGCGGATCTGCGTAGGAGGCGGATCTGTGTAGGAGGCGGATCTGTGTAGGAGGCGGATCGGCGTAGGAGGCGGATCTGTGTAGGAGGCGGATCTGTGTAGGAGGCGGATCGGCGTAGGAGGCGGATCTGTGTAGGAGGCGGATCTGCGTAGGAGGCGGATCTGTGTAGGAGGCGGATCTGCGTAGGAGGCGGATCTGTGTAGGAGGCGGATCTGTGTAGGAGGCGGATCGGCGTAGGAGGCGGATCTGTGTAGGAGGCGGATCTGTGTAGGAGGCGGATCTGTGTAGGAGGCGGATCTGCGTAGGAGGCGGATCGGCGTAGGAGGCGGATCTGTGTAGGAGGCGGATCTGCGTAGGAGGCGGATCTGTGTAGGAGGCGGATCTGCGTAGGAGGCGGATCGGCGTAGGAGGCGGATCTGTGTAGGAGGCGGATCGGCGTAGGAGGCGGATCTGTGTAGGAGGCGGATCTGCGTAGGAGGCGGATCTGTGTAGGAGGCGGATCTGCGTAGGAGGCGGATCGGCGTAGGAGGCGGATCTGTGTAGGAGGCGGATCTGCGTAGGAGGCGGATCGGCGTAGGAGGCGGATCTGTGTAGGAGGCGGATCTGTGTAGGAGGCGGATCTGCGTAGTAGGCGGATTGGCGTAGGAGGCGGATCTGTGTAGGAGGCGGATCTGCGTAGGAGGCGGATCTGTGTAGGAGGCGGATCTGCGTAGGAGGCGGATCGGCGTAGGAGGCGGATCTGTGTAGGAGGCGGATCTGCGTAGGAGGCGGATCGGCGTAGGAGGCGGATCTGTGTAGGAGGCGGATCTGTGTAGGAGGCGGATCTGTGTAGGAGGCGGATCTGCGTAGGAGGCGGATCGGCGTAGGAGGCGGATCTGTGTAGGAGGCGGATCGGTGTAGCGGTTTGGCTGACGTTCATCGAGACGTTTATCAGTAGTCGGTGAAAGTCACCGAGCTGTGTGAGCCTAGGGATGATGTTATGAACACCAGGGCGTTAGATGTTACGACGCTTGTGGGATGTCCACAACAACAAGTTTAAAGCAGAACTAGTGGTTATTTCTTCCGTGGTGGATGGCGGAAATGATAACGGTTTCTACGGCGTAAAGCCACGGAGATAAGCCACGCCCCGTCTTAGGCGCGAACGAAGCAAATTAACCAACTTGTCGGGCGAGTAAACTCACGCGATTAAAAGCGTTGCGAATATTCGCAGCATTAGTATGGAAACTATACTGTCTCGCTTTTAAAAAAAAAAAAAAAAAAAAAACACACACACTTTCTACTGCTCTCGACTTCGAGTGAGTGATGAGATTAAGCTTCAGTTTTCTTCCCTCAAGGACACTTGGTCATGACACATTACCGCTGATGATTGTAGCGAGGATCAAGCTTGTGACGCCTCAGCTGGAGTGCTGCACTGATGGGACTCTGGCGTCTGACTATACGGTGCCCCGGGCTAAAGGGGGGGAGGGGGGAGGGGTGTCCAGACTCAAATGGCTTTGCGGTCACGCAATGTATTTATAAAATATCATTGTACTTTTTTTCCCCTTTAAAAAAAAAAAAAAAAAAAAAAAAAAGTTTGGCTGAAATCTCCCAAAAAAAACTAAAACGTTAACAAAACTTTCATCAATAAAACAGTGCTTCTGTTGTTACGTGAGCCGAGCAGAAATACAAGTTGGCAAAGCGCACATGCCCGCAAACAAACTCGTGCAGATTTTGCAGAGGAGACTTCAAGTCAAAGTACGAGTGTGGCAGCTGAATGGATCAACCATTAGGAATGTGTCTGATCATTGAGTAGTGTAAGTGAATGGGTGGTTTTTGGATAGAAGTCACTGAAAGGGAACAAGTCTCTGCTTGGCTTGGCGCAGCGAGCAAAAAGGCTTTTCAGAAAGTCTGAGAGTCTGTTGTCTCTTTTGCTCCAACCCCCCCCCCCCCCCCCCCCCCCCCCTCCGCGCTACTCATTATTAAAATAGCCGCCGTGCTCCAAATCCAGAGCATTAATAAAGCAGCAAACAGCTATTTGCATGCAATATGAAGATGTGCTGTCAGCGTTCGCAGCTTGTTTGCACCGTCGGCGCCGACAAACCGAAAATTAGCCGCGTGGAGGCGATCCCTAAATCATAGGTGTTGGATCTCTAGACCGACCGAATTATTGAAAACGACGCTAAAATATATACAGGTGTACGCGAATGATGGCTGCGAGTGAATTCAAAACACGAATGCCCATTTTCTATCATGGAGTAAAACCATAAAAAAACAGAAAACTAGAGGAGTCATCACAGACATGTTGGATCAAGGAGAGGAAACTGCTGCTGCTCTCCTCTCCGCACAGACTCCGACGAACTCCTTTACATAAAAGCAATAGTTTCTCATTACGCAGTCCCAAACTACAAGGCCACCTTTTCTGAATACGCTCAGTTTCTCCAATTGATTCCTTTCTTAGAATCATTACAGAAGGAAATCATTCGTTTGATAAAAGGCTAATTTGAGTCATGTAGTGGGGGAAGAAGAAAAAATGCTTTAATGCCGACCCCTACGGCTTCCGGGGGAGATTAATGGTACGAATGCAAGGCCGAGCCTCCGCACCTGAAAAAAAAAAAACTGAAGCGCCCTGAGCAATGTCACCTTGGTGACACATAGAGAGTGCAGAGATTGGGAGGGGAGGAGCGGGACGGAGTCTTAATTGCACCCTGTCCTTCTTTGTTCTCCTTTGCACTGTGTCATTCTCTCAGATGCCACCCAGGCCTCTCGCGGATCCACCCCGTGATGGAGGTTAAAAGTGAGCAGAAAAAAATAAAAACACTCAGTTCTTCAAATGCGAGCGTGCACAGGCTTCTTTTGGGGTCGGCTGTAGCTCATTTGGGGGGGGTCCCGTTAACCACAAGGTACCCGGTTCGATGGGTACCCGGGGCGCTTCACCGCAGCCCACATGCTCCTTAATAACTAAAGGATGGGTCAAATGCAGAGGAGAATTTCCCCACGGGGATAAATACAAGTGTACATTTCTTTTCCTTTCTTTCTTTTCTCCATGCCGAGATACTGAGACGCTGAACTCACGGCTGTGTCCAATAAGAAGCAGCTATATGTTCCTCCTCGATGGAGACCAGCTGCAGATTGAGGATGAAGAGAGGAGGGCCACGGAGGACATGACTAAAGCACCGACACCGGCAATTTGCCTTATCTAGTCCGACAGGCCTCTGGATCGGATGCCTGAGAGACGCTCAGGGTCTCTTTTTTTATTTTCCACAAACGACAAGAGAGAGAGAGAGAGAGAAAAAAAAAAAAAAAAAAGTCCTCAGATGTTTCGAAAGTGGAGCGAAATAAAGGAAGCAGGAGTCACAACAAAGAGGGATGGCAAACGTCTGGAGCAGAAGACCAGCGCTTGCTAACGCGTCGGGTGAGGACATTAGTCAAGGTTTACGGCATGTGAGAATCAATAGTGGAGCGGCAACGAAGGCAAACAGTGATGTTTGGATTCATTTTGGTGGATATCGAACTGCACTCCTCTGCTCCTCCCCCCCCCCCCCAAAAAAATAACCCACACGGGCCATACATCTCAAATGTCAAAATGCAAGTAAGTCAGTTTGGATCAGAAAATGCAAAAAAAGGGGTAAAGAACGCTGCAGTGAGAATGAAGGTGTGAGGACGATGAGAGATATGATTACGGATGGGGTGATGATACTTTTATTGTGAGCGCAGGCATAAACTCGCATTCCCAGAAGTCACTGAAATCATTTCACAGTCCTCACTGTCTTTTGGGTTGAGCTAATGTGATTGCGACATGCAACCCTTTTAAGCAAATTGACTCTGCTGTCAGACGCAGGTACATGAAACTATTTTTGAATCTTCCAAAATTAGTTAGACTTTTGCGATTTTATTTTTGGGGCGGGTGGTGCTGTGAAAAAGGGACACGTGTGAAAGGAAGGAGAAGAAGATGAAGAAGAAGAAGAAAAAAAGCCTCGCGGAGGCTGCAGCAGTTACAGCACGAGAAGAAACTCAACGCCATCTGGTTTGTCGTTTTTTTTTTTCTTCTGTCATCAGCATTTCCATGTACAAGTAAAAAAAAAAAAAAGATTATGATTATTTTTTTCCCTGCACAGTAGAGTCCAATTTTTCAGATAAATCCTAGACACGCGCGGGCGCGGCTCAGTCTAATAAAGGATGCAGCGAAAACATTTGCATATCACGTGCGTGCCGCGTCTTATCTGTTGATCGCGAGAGCATCTCGCAACAACTCCAACGGGTCGATGGAGACGGCGTGCCGCTACACTTTGAGACAGGTGAGATGAAACACGACGCCCCGGCAGCAGTCGAGCTCGGAGGCATATTATTCAATGTTCTTTTTTTTTTTTTTTTTGCACACTTCAACAAAACCTCATGTTTTGGACGGCTTGACAGATTGGGTTCGACAATGGGCCCCCGTGTCTGGTGTTTTAATGTTTGACAAAAAGGAGCAGGACAAAGTGGCACCGGGTGTTTTGAATAAAGCAAAAAAAAAAGGGGGGGGCCGGCTCCGTTTCAGAAACTGGTTCTCAAACCGCATCCGACAAAAAGGCCGTCTGTGCAATCTGGGAGATGTGAGACGACTGTTATACACGGCGAGTACACGGATGATCATACTTTTGCAAACCCCACGGAGTATCGGAGGATGAATAGCGCTGCCCCGGACGATTGTGGGCGTGCCACAAGATGCTACAAAAGACTATATTCAGGATGTATTTGTAGGCAGTTGTTGTTACACAATCGGTCCTCCTTTAAAAAAACGCCTTCTCTAGTTGCAGAAATATCCGGAAACGTGAATAACTTCTAAAGGTTTACTTAAAGCTCGATGAAAGCGGGCCGGGGAGACAGTGGCTCAAGCCAGATGTATGACCTGTGTCAGGCGGAGGATGTGGAAGGATGCTCTGTGGCTCTACGTAAACCCCCCTCATACGTGTAACTACACATCGGGGCTGGGGAGATGACGCACAGTGACAACAGGCATTGTGATTGGTCGGCTCGGTCTCCATTCTCTCGTATGCATTCTCTGATGCCACGGGAGATTATAAAAAAAAATGTAGCAATTCAAATTCAATACCCAGCTCCGAGAATAAAAGGTTAGAAAAACAGGAGTCTATTTTCGTGCACGATTTGGCTGCACAAATACTTTTTATTAATGTGCTGTTTAACAAGCAAACCTCATTAACCTCTTTGCCCTCAGCGGACCTGTGGTGCTTTAAAAAATATGGGGGCGGGGGTAATATTGCATATCTGGTCATTTTGGTATGTAGGAACATTATCTTGAAATGGGGATTTTGCACCACAAGTAGGGACGTTGATAAATCTGCACTATCTTTCCCCTTTAAATGAGAAGTTGCATTTGTACGTGTATCTCCCTCAGAGTGATGGGATATGGTTCATCTTCAGCAGAGTGACCTCTAACAACCAATCACCTGACGGTGGCTGCATACACGTCAACACCTCGATGCCAACTCTCCCACGCGCCGCATCTGAGAACAACCGGTTCGTATCTGCTCGTAACATTAGCCGTATCATTTGCACCGCTTTACGGTCCGTCTCCCCGAATAGATGGAGATAAAAGTTGAACGAGAAGAAACAAAATCAATCATAACCATGCCAGGCTCCTCAGCAGTGATGCTATCTGTGTAAGACTCAAGAAAGGAAGGCCCCAGACTCTGTAGCTCACACCCACACACACACACACACACACACACACACACACACACACACACTGGCTGGTTCCAGGAAACACATTACTAAAGGTGTAATTACCAGTTTCCAAGGTGCATTTGTTGCTCAC
This sequence comes from Cyclopterus lumpus, assembly GCF_009769545.1. Lineage (NCBI taxonomy): Eukaryota > Metazoa > Chordata > Actinopteri > Perciformes > Cyclopteridae > Cyclopterus > Cyclopterus lumpus. The sequence goes on from NC_046975.1 coordinate 20,511,609, forward strand.
ACGACTCATTCCGTTCGACGCCGGTTGAAACAGAAGAAATCCTATGTGCCATTTGGAAACGTGACATATAGGCTATATCTACAACTTTGCAATCGCATGTGATTAAGCATGTTGTATATATGCAGCAGAGTTAATTACATTTAAAGAGCGAAGACGCCCACTAAAACGAGACAAACGAACTCCTGACGGTGTGAGACTAAAAGGAATCTGCCGAAGACCCGGAATGCAATCGTTGAATATTTTGGAGATGAAAGGGACACAAATGGGTGTTGAGCAACTGGAACAATGATGGTGAGCTGGAGTGGATTCAATGTCAAAACAGCAGCAGGCCCTCTCCTAATAATTGCAGTGACATTACTGCCTCCACATCTGTAGCACAGCACGGATTCACCTGATTACAGTACTCCATCCCGGCGCTGCATGTGCGTACGATGCATGTTTGACTCCCTCCCGTCTCTGCACCGGGACGACGGAGACAAACGTCCATTTTAATGCCGCTCCGATTAATTTCCTTGATTGACTTAATGAGAGAATTCGACGTGACGACCTGCTCGTCAACAGCTCCGTCCCAAAATAGCTGAGTCGTGTTGAACCTGCAGGCGCGCCCCCCCCCCCCCCCCCCCCTCCCCCCCGGTGACTTAGTCGCTGATTTATTCTGTCATTACTGTGAACGATCGGCCCTTCAAAACTCTCCTCTGTTATCTGCCGATGGGATGACGAACCGTATTTCATTTCGATTCAAGTATTTATTGCCGTGATTCAGGGTTAAGAAACGCCTGCCTGTAAACCCTAAGAGACCACCTATCACTGACCCCCCCCCACACACACACACAAACACACTCGCACTAGATATATGAGCATCGTCCTTACCGTTCTGGATGTCCAGGATGTGGTGTTTGTCTAACATCCACCCTCCCATGTTGGAGGCATCCAGCTCGTAGCCTTGCAGGACCGCCGTCCTCTTCTCCCAGAGCACCACGTCCAGGCACGACTCGTATTCATATCCCACCGACACTGAAAGTAATGATGGCAGATGCCCGTGGTGAGCAAGGTTGCAACCTCCTTACCTGACACTTAAAAGCCAACGAGACATTCAGCACACGTCGGGATTGTTTTCTGTATTCGCCGGTTCGGTGTGTGTGTGTGTGTGTGGTTCTCTCCAGCTGGGCTGATCTTAGAGGACCCGTGGGGGGGGGGGGGGGGGGGGGGGGGGGGGGGGGGTTCTGTGTCTCACCTGCACAGTTTGGATTGTATTCCCTCTCCTCTCGTTTTCGTTTCATCTCGTGTGAATGCAAATAAAACAGCGGGCTGCGGGGAGTGGCGCGAATTATTTGAACGACGTCGATGGTAGTAGCACGTTACGGTAAATGTCATAAACACTGCGATACGGACGAGTGCAGTCTGTTGATTGTCGGGGGGGCCGCGAGTCTCTTCTTTTTTTCTTCTGTAATATTTAAGCTTGAGTGCTCAAACATTCTTCTTAACAAAAATCCCTTTTCACATTTAAAAAAAGTGCATGTAATTCTGCAAAAATCCCTACACTGCAAAAATGCAAAGTCTTAGCAAGTATATTCATTTAATTACTAGTCAGAATATCTCATAACGCTTAACATAACATAAATCCCCTAACAAGTAACATTTCAGTGAAATATAGGGACTTGTTTTTAGCTTTTTAAAGATCTTTCTGGATATCTTATTATCGTTCCATTTGCAGGTTTTGTTTAATTCATTACTTGTTTCTTGCTATTTTTAAAGAGGACCTTTCCCCCCCGCAGTATAATATATTATAACACTCAAGCTGACACTTAAATTATTTTTATATTTAAAAAAACAAAACCACACACAAAAAACAACATAAATAAGATATTCCATCATCTATGATCCATCAAACGATGCTGTTATTATTTGTGATGCTGGATTTATTTCCTCAGGCTACATTGCCCTGCGGGCAATATTTTAGTCAGCTCCTGAAATATCATCCATGCAAAACAAAGAAGTCAGCAGAAGAGCAGTGGCCTTCAAAAAATGCAGCACTGGGGTGGGGTGGGGGGTGGATGGGGGTGTATTTCAGGATTTCACACCACCTGCTCCATCTGTATCGCACATGGTAACAAAAGCGGTCCTCGGATAAATAATCCTCAATTCACAAAAAAAAAAAGAAGAAAAGAAATCAATCTCCAAAAGTTCACCCGAGGTTTTCATTGCCTTGAGGAAGCTTGAGTAACTGAGTGAACCCATTACGCAACATCTTCATCCGGCAGCTTCACAGGGGCGGGTACTCACCCACAGCCTCCGCCAGGCCAAAGACCTTCTGGTTGTAGGCGTCCGTTTTATCCCAGATGAAGGTGTACGAGAGGTCGGGGAAGGCGGGGAACAATTTCTGGAACTGACGACCCATGACGGCCACCATGAGGTGGACCTTCATAAGGCCGAAGGGGAGACGGTCGTGGGTCAGGAGCACCTTGAGGATGGGCTTGTAGCCAGCTGCCCTGGAGCTCAGGTAGACCAGGTTGAGGTCGCTGCCGGGTATGGCCACTTGCTCATGGAGGACCTATGATTTTTAATTAGCAGTCAGACCAGGTGCCAAATACACAGTGCGGGAGTAGAGATGTAAGTAACAGGAACAACAGGAGTTTGCTGGTATTTAATGTGGAGGATAACTCAGAGTATATAATACAAAATATGCATGCGACGTGATATGATAATATAGTGCACTTCCTACGGGTGGGTTTAGCTGTTATCACTCGGATAATTCATCCATAATACATTCCAGTAGCGTACAATACATTTTGTTTCACAGATATACAGGCTTATAATTTATATATATATATTCCACGGCACTGTCAAAATATTTAAAAAAACAAGTTCCTTATTCATATACCGAACCACAGAGTGCATGCGCATCTGTGTGCAAATTGAATAACCCCACAGGCAATAAAAAAAAAAAAGTACTTTTCGTGACAACTCTAATAACTGACGAGTCTTGCTGTCTTTTCGTTGTTGAGTGACTTTAAACAACTGAAGCGTGGCCAAATTTATTTCCCCTCAAACGCAAAAAAAAACGGATCTTTTTTTTGTTGTTGCTCTAATCAGTTTGTTTTAGAGCTGCCGAGCCACGTTTTGCATTCAGGGATTTTCAACTCTGATTTGAGCCAAATGGATATAAACCAAATCCTGAGGCATGTAACCTCCATGCGACGTACCCTCGGAATTTATCAGCGTTACTCAGACAATTTATGGCTTAGTAGTTGGGGAGACGCCTCAATTCAATCAAAGCTCAAAGGGCAAACTGAAAGGCAAATCTGACTGTGTTTTAAGCGAGAGAAGCCATGGTAAAAGGAGGATAACAGCGTTATTGTTGCTCTGCGTTTGTGTATTTTCAACGTTGGGATTGAACGAGGGTCGACGTAATAAAGTCTTCCAAAAAAGGAGCAGTATACCAGCATAAAAAGCACGGCGGCGAGATCTCACCTGGGTCTCGGGGATAACGGGACTGTCCTCCGGAGACGTCTTGTACAGAGTGGAGAGGGGCGTGGCCAGGATGAGGGGGTTGGGCCGGGCCAGGCCAGTGAGGTAGCAGCTGGGGATGTCGTTCTCCTCCCGCTTCATCACCACCGTGTCCATCACGTGGAAGACGTTCCAGGGCAGCCACACCGTGCGGTGCAGCGTGGGGAACGGGGCGCGCTCGTAACTCAGCGTCAAGGAGGCGCCGCCGTTGGCCAAGAGATCAAACCTTTATTAACACAGTATCGCGAAAAATCAAAAAGGCGTGCCGACTAAATTAAACTGCTTGGATAATGGGAACGTGGCGACAGTGATTTGAGACAATCTAAAATAATGGCTAAAGTTGAACCAGGAAGTGAGTTGGGGGGGGGGTTGAATAATTCTTTTTAATTACTCGCTCCATCCGACTTCTTTTCATAAACGTTATTACAGAAAGCAATAAAGGCCCTAACTATGGAAATAAGCCTCCGGGTTTGTAATAAACTGGAATCTTTTATTAATAAGTGCAAAGTAAATGTTTATTTCCGGCTTTTTTTTCTCTCCAATGGAATAGAAGACTTTTCCTCAACTAAGTGTATCCATCCCCTTATCATCAATTCACTGAATCTAATTTATGACTTTTGTTTAACCAGGCGCGATGGCGAGAAGAAACTTTATGGGTGAATTTGGTTTGGAGTCTCGGGAGTTCTCGTTGGCGAACCGGCTTTAATTAGCACGACATTACTCAGGGATAAGTCACTGGTTTGGAAATGAAGGGCGAGTCTTTGAAGTGCTGCTCTATATTTTCTGCGAGCTCCACTACCCAGGGGGTAAAGCATCTGTCTGGTGACATTGCATGCACAAAGACACACACACACTCTCGTATTTCAACGCTTATGCACGCACTCACAATCACACACACACACACACACACACAGGCATGCACACGCGCGCCAACAGCCAAGCTGTGCAGCTGACCTAAAACCGCTTCCTTCTCAAGCTCTCTCCACTTTGGGCAGTGGGGAGCTCACAGCTGCAAGAGGCCAGGCTTTGATGCTGCTGCCCCCCCCCCCCCCCCCACCCTCTCGCCCCCCCTTCTTAACTCCACTGAGCGGATCTGTTGGCTAACCAAGTGTGATTATCCCCGACCATTTATCCCGCTCCTTGTCAGAAGAGTTACAGGGCGGAATATCTGAAGAAAATCAGCTAATCCTCAGCTATCTGGGGACGCGAGGATTGTGCTTCGTTACAACAGCTGGACAATTTCGGTGCCACTTATGAGCCTTTTTATTCTGTACTGGAGACACATGAGCGCGACCTCTGGCTGCTGAATGTGAATGGGACGGCGTCGGTTTCTCATCTCGGCACGGGGAAAAAACGTCAAAAATAAAGCTCCGACCTGAGGCCGAACCCTTCCTGTAAAATACGACGTGCTTTTTTTTTGTGTGTGTGTCTTGTATGTGTTGTATGTGTCCCGTTATTAAGGACCCGTCTGCGGGAACAGCAGGAGAAGGTCAGACAGTAATCCCATGTTTTACTACACTGCGGGCAGATTGATTCTACCCTCGCTGATTCAATGCATTTTAAACAGCCCGGTTCAAAATGGCCACCACCACTGTGACATTTGCATGAGGAATTGTTCTAGGGCACAATGTGCTGCGGTTTGCATTTGTTTTGAGCACTTTTTGGATCAACGCCAGGACGACTCTTGCTGCATATTTACACACTCGTCTGGAGGCACAAATAAATAGTTCGCAAAGGGCAACGGTCGAACCTGCGGGGTGGGGGGGGTGGGGGGGGTCCGAGGGTGCTCGTTGTTTGTTTGCACATGTAAATCAGTGTTGATGAATGCAGATGGAATCGCTCCTCTTACATGCCATCCTGCCGCGTCACGGTGTAGCCGTACTCCGGGTAGTGCAGAAAAGACACGTTGACTCCGATCAGCGGCGTCCCGTCTCCCGTGAGGACCTGACCCCGGATGACTGACGCCAGGCTGTGTGGGCAAAAACAATACAACAAACAGGGAGGGGGATGAGCGAACAAACAAATGGCAGCCGGCGTCAACACGCGGGCCCCCCTGCGTCAACCCAAACGCTGCGCCGCCGCCGTCACGCCCGATTTACCGACCGTTACGAATACACACACACACGTCACTGGTTGTTATTCATTGTGATGCCACCTCGCGGAGCGCTTCTCTGTCTCTGTTTGCTGCGTTAAAAGTCCATCATTCAGTGGGATGAGGTGTTCCGGACGTGAAGGACTGTTGAGATTTTTGCCGCATTAATATCACATCTTCCCTTTTTTTTCCTTGTGAAAGGTTATTTTTGGGGGAGTTTTTCCTGATCCGACGTGAGGTCCTCGGACAGGGATGTCGTATGTGTACAGATTGTAAATTTGTAATTTGTGATATTGGGCTATACAAAATGAACTGAATTGAATTAATATTCCAAGGGAACACAGAAATATGTACGAAATGTGTCACACTTTTAAGCCTTATCTTTATTTAAAGTATTATAATTGTCCTGTGAGGCCGGCACAGAAAACACTGCACATTATTTAGCCAACAAGGTTCATGAAGTCTGCGAAGTAGAGCCAACTTAGTAAATGAACAGAAATCCTGCAAAAGGCATATCAAATGAGATGCATGAGCGAAATATTCACAGTATTACCACTCTGACCTCGCTGAATTAAGAATTTCCCCAAAGTCTCTCTTTTCAAGAGGGTGTGATCCAAAAATGTGATTAGTCTTCCAAAAGAGAGCCTCTTGTCAGTGTCACCGCCGAGTGTTGTGCTCACTTGCGTGATGCATGTCTGTGGTTAATACTCGCGATGAAAGATAATATATCAACAAGAATTGTGTCAGAACGGGCTCTTCAACCGCGGTTACAGATATCCTCTTCATGTGAGAAGTTGCAAAGCTCGGCAGGCGGATGTGTCAAGAGGCCATTTGCAGGAATTCCGCGGAACAACTGAATGCAACGCTGCAGGCAAACTGTCACAAAAAGAAAAAGAAAAGGAAATGCCATAATCCGAAAGAATCGACCACGGCTCTTTCGAAAGACGGAGTCGTAAATATATATACGTGCGGACGTGTAAAAAATGTTTTTAGACCAATTTGAAGTCGACGAGAGAAACAAAAAACATCCTTTTTAGAAAATAAAAAGCCTTTTTTCCGAACAATAATCCTCCTTTCTCTCAGTGTTTCCGAGTGGATTCACTCTCGGTGGCTGCGAGGGTTAAATGCTTCACTTAAGGGCACCTCGGTGGTAGTTTGTCTCGCATTGGGGAGCATTACTCATTCACTTTGCTCATCCACATTTACCCGGCTGGCAAATGCATTTGGTCAAAAAGGCTCTCCACCTCCAGCATCCCCTTCCCTTTGCTTTTCCCAAAGATAGTGGTTCTTTTTGTTTTTTTTGGGGGGGGGGGTTTGCTGTGATTCATGAATCCCAGCAACGGAAGCCTTCATACATGATTAAAGCCTCAGATGTCCTCTGCGATTATTCAACGTGACTGCAGGACCTTCAGGTGAAACCTTCCCAGCGCCGCTTCTGGGGGTTCGTATATATATATAAATATATCTTTGAGTGTGAAGTCTTTTTTTGTTCAGTGAAGTCATTTGTTTGATGGTTAAAAAAAAAAAAAAAGAAAGAGACAATGCGATTTTTCTCCATCAACATTTAATCACGCCCTATACTTCTCCACCACGGAGACGCATTTTAAAAGTGTTCCCTCTGCATTTGTCACCAGTGGGCAAAAAGACGTCTCATTTTGCCACTTTGTCTGCGGGTCATTACGTATATGAGACCGGGATGATCAACAGCTTTCGACCTCGGTTATTTCCCCTCCTCCTCCACGCCGCGGCACAAGCATCTCCCATCCTTTATTTACCGGCTCGGGGAACAAGGCCACTTAAGAGCCCCGGCGAAGGTTCACTCTTTCTTTTCCCCGTGTCTCTATTAATCTTTTGAGAGCATGCTCGCGAAGCCCAAAAACCCGCCAAATAAACCCGTTAAAGTCACACCACCTGCTGAAACCCCCGGAAATGAATCAGGTAATTCATGCGTTCTTATCTGCCATCGTCTGGAGAACACCACCATGTGAGAACCCAACGAGGGGGGGGGGGGACTCGCGTATAGGGGACATGCGATACGGCTTTGGGAGGGGGGCTACCACAACCACAATTTTTCACGTGCTATACGAGGGAAAAGTTGACTGCACATTCCTGAAACCTGACCGCACGCCAACATCTGCGCCCATTTGGGTACCATTAGACATCAGATACAGATACGGAGAGACATAACAGTCACCGCCGCGTCGGGAAGCCTTGATGCCGTTCTGGCTTTGTTCCAGTGCTTCACAGACTTTTCTTCTTCTTCTTTTTTTATAATGTATACTCTGCAAAAGGCTGTCAATAAATTATTCACCCTATAACCTCCAGTGAACGTTTGATAAATATGGGTCTCCAAAACAGACTTTGCCACGAGTAGATTCTACTTCTTTATCCGACTGTTTTGCGGCAAAAAAAAAAAAGGTAATTAATTTAGTCAAATGTTTGCAGAGCCTATAAAATGCACGATGCACTTTTGACTACAAAACTAACTTCTGCAAGGAGATAAAAAGCCAAATGAGTATTTTGAGCAAGAGAGCTAATGCCACTGCCAGACATGAAATCGACAGTAAGCTGAAGACAATGAGCACGAGGATTACTGAGAACCCGGTTGGGAGAGGGGGTGGAGGTGGGTGCGTGTGGGGGGGATGGGGGGGTTGCCTCATTCTATATTTTCACTAAAGCATGCTATTTACATAAGGATTACTTTAAACTATTGGAGAAAATATTCCCAAAGCCTTGTGCACACAGTCGGCAATCATTTTTTTCCCCTCCCCATCAGTCACAAAACAAACGCCACTCGATGTGCAGAACAAATGTGGGAGTTTTTGGTGAAAAATGTCTCCTCAGTTCGCACATTCATGGAGCCCAGCAGTCTAATTCATTGGGTAAGGTATGCTCTTCCTTTTGTAGCAAAATCTTTTTTTTTTTTTTAAATCAAATAATTTTACCTTGGGGAAACTTTCATTCTTGCAAAAAAGCTGAGGGAAATGGTGAGTCACACTGCAAAGGTGTCACCACAAATAAAAAGCCAGGTTTTATTCACGTCCACCAATGTCAAAATGTCTTTCAGAGACAGAAAAAAGCTATTCTGCTCCGTGGGTAGATACTGTGTGGAGTAATTAGGCAAGGTATATATATAAATATATATATAATAATAAATACAGTATATATACTGTCACACATTTTAAACACAAAGGCTATACATAAGTCCTTAACATAATCATAGACATACAAAAACAAATAGTGTAGAAAGATATTTTGCCAAACGAGAGAAAAAGCAAGAAAAAAACCCACAGTATGTATTATAAGAATGTAACATCTTTAAACGCCCTCAGGAAAGGGAAGGTGGCAAACAGAAAAGTTTGAAGTCTGGATTTAAAGGAACAAAGGGCTGGAGCAGACATCCAGCGCACTGAGAGTTTACACCAGATCGGCGTCGCACAGGAAGTGAAAGTTGCTTCTCCATGTTTTCGGAAGGCTGACCCCGGGGACGGCGAGCGAGGCTGACCCCGGTGGTCCGAGAGCTCTGGGACGCTCGTAACAGAGCAGCGCATCGTGTATTTTGGCCCCCAAAGCTAGTGGCCACTTTGTCGGTCAAAAATAATCATATTTGTCAAATCAACTGATGGATTCGTAGGAAGCCTGTGCAGAGATCTGAGAACTGGGTCGATGTGTTTCACCTCCTTGGTTTTTTTAGTGAGGACTCGGGGCAGCGGCGTTCAGAAAAAGCTGCAGTCGCCTGATTGATTTTTATTTATTATTTTACAGAGAACTGTGAAAACACTGTTAGAGTAATCAAGGCCAATAAAACGTGCTGAGACATGAGTCCCTAAAAGCCAGCTCTATTTTTAAGGTGGTAGTCGGGAGAAAGAAAAGGAATCAAAACATTCTGGCAAATCCAAACTAGCTAACGTAGCTTCACTTAGCTAACGCATGAGGTTAGTACAAGTTATTTGCTGCTTAACAATCAATGCTAGTTAACTGACTATATAAGTTGTGCCGTTATATTGAAATATTAAGGCTGTATTGTTTTACATTGGGAGTTGTTGGTGGAAGTCAGGTGACACGGACGTGATACAATGTATTAAATATGCAGGCTACTTCCTTTATTAACGAGTGTGCCGTAAAACCAGTGGCATGTAGACGTTATCTATTGATATATATCGTAGTGCGATAAACACGTGTGATATTAAACACCTGAACACAGCCCGGAGCTCAATGATGGGGCGATTTCACCCAGAATTGGGAGGGTTGATACAGGCCACTGCTGTTTTCAATGTGTTGGGGGAACGTCCTGAGAGGAAAAAGAGGTATGGGCCATCTCCAGGAAGTCGGATGCCACACAATTAAAACATTCTGTACAAAGCTAGTGGGAGGAATATCAAGACAGAAGGAGAAATAACTTAGACGTAACACTATCTCCTCCAGGGTTTCATGGTTGATGGGATTAAATTGTTTCATGGCGATATAATTAATTTCGAGAGGAAGCATGGGAGACACGGACCCATACAGAGGCGCTGACAGCTTGTCGGATTGTCTGTAAAGAAGGAGGCTGAAAGTTGTTGAATGATTTGGGAGAGAGTTGTTAGGGGGCTACTGATATGGGGGTGGGGGGGGTTCATCATGTCAACAGCTTCAAATTAGAGCACAAGCATTATTGCCATTTCTGGGAATGATAAGAGGAAATAAATTGTCTTGCAATTCAATTCCGAGTGTGACTCTGCTTCATGGCTAACAATACCCCTAAGCTCTATTGAAATCCTTGTCAACCTCTCGGCCTCTCGTGGCTTATTGCTTAATTATTTAATACCGATGACATCCAAAACCATCCATATTGTGGTTCATTTCACCTTGTTCAATGTTAAAGTGCCGAACACCATTCACTTGTTGCAGACTGTCTGCGATCGGAACCATATTATTGTCCGTCTCTGTGTTTTGCTTTCTAGCAAATATAAAAAGAGAAATCTAGATTAATGTTAGATATTCAAATACACTATACAATGTGTTGATGATCAAGTGGGTTTCTGATAAAACACATACACTAATGTGCAGTGGAAACGGCCTCCTCTGAGAACTGTTTGCTCTTCTTTTCTTTCCAATTTGGAGAAACCGCACGGTCCCGTTATCTTGGCGTGAGATACCTTATCCTCACGCTGTCACAGTCATAAGGGGCCGTGTGTTCTTCTTTTTTTTTTCTAGCGAGGAACTTAACACTCTTAATCTTGACTGGTGAAAGAAATAAACGCTTGTGGCAGCGACGCCACAGTAAACACACTTGTCACCGCGACAAGCGGCGAGACAAAGAGACGTGACATTTCTTTTGACGTTTCTTTTTTTTTTTTTTTTTTTTCTCTCTTCCTTTTTTTGGAGTAGGCTCCACGAACGCAGGTGTCTCCCGACTGGTAATGAGGCAGCAAACAGCCGAACGTGAGGCGAATAATTAAACGAGCCGTCGGAGGTAATTTCATTACGACTGCTCACCTGCCGTTGAACGGGTTGTCCCAGGGTATCACGTGGCTGCCGCTGGGGCCAATCAGAAAGCTGACGCGCTCGTAGAAGCCTTTGGACGTGGGCTGGGAGGCCGAACTTTGGCCCTGGCCGGCGACATCAGTGGGGTCGGGCGAGCCGCGACAGTAGGTCTGACCCTGGCAGGCGATTTGAGTGCAGCAGTCCGGGTCCATGCAGTCGATGAGCCCATCTGGGGGAAAACGGGGAGGGACGGTCAAGACAGGGAGGGGAGGGTGGGGAGGGCTGTGTCATTAAAGATCCTGAGCTGACATGAAATGATGAGCTATTTCAAAGTATGTCACTTACTATGAACCTCAAAAGTTCTGAGCATGTTGATCAGCTGTTAATCAGCCATCCAGCTCCAGCACGTTGATGTACAATATATATATTTATATACAGTCTAAACCACTCTTTATAATTGATCTACTGTATATTTAAAAGCGTGCAGTTTAACAATCTGCTCTGCAACAACATTTGCATATTTTTCTCTCCCAGTTATGTTTTATGTAGGATTGATTTGTTTTGTTTGTTTGCATTGTCACCGAGGAGCCACATCAAAGACAAGTATTCCCTCTCTCTCTTGCTAAGGCTTTTTTTTTGTTTTTTTTTCCTCCGACACTAAAAGACGATTTGTACGAGGCCTTTAATTCTCCCTACCTCCCTCGTTATCCTTGCCATCTGAGCAGAGCGTCTCGGTCGCTACATCGCATCCCAGCCCTCTCCACCCCGACTGGCAGATGCAGTGCCAGACGTTCTGATCCAGGATGCACCTCCCGTTGTTGTTGCACAGCCCGGGGCAGCCGTCTGTCAACGCATCATGTACGTGTCAAACAGCGGAGCAAGTGAGAACAGGGAAATCAGGCAGAGAAGGGGGGGGAAAGACAAGAGCGAGGGGTGGGGAGGGGCATTGAGAGTGGACAGGGTGGGGGCAGAGGAGGGACAAAGATGATAAAAGACAGTACTGAGTGAACATACAGTACGATACACCTCTGACAGGACTTGGGATGTGGGGGGGGGGGGGGGGGGGGTAGGGGGAGGGGGTGAGGAGTTCCTGTCGTTTCACATGAGTTTATTAAGGAGCACGTAGAGCCACGCTTTAAGAAAAAAAAGAATAAAGAAGGGGTAAAGAAGAAGAGGCTGAGCAGTTATTCAAAAGGCCAATGCGTGTTGAGTCAAGACCACGTGGGTTTTTTCTCTTTGCGTTTAAATCAAAAAGGAAGAATGATTCTCCGGGAGTTTGCGTAAATTCTCGTATTGTGCTTTTTTTTCTCTTTTCTTCAAATGGAGGGCGATGTTGCATTTGGATCAAGCCGTAAAAAAATAAAAAAAGTCACTTCTTGACTGTCTTGGAAGTTTATTTGCTTTCTCGCCTGGAAAATAATTAGGAAGTAGGAAAAAAAAGCCCATTGCGCAAACACTCATGTGAAGTAACAGCAACATCAAAAGGGAAAAGGGAAGTATATGTGTAAATAAAGGGAAGAAGGGTGGGAAGGAGGAGGGGGGAGAGAGAGGATCAGGAATCTCTACATTTACAGAAAACAGAGCATTTGCTGCCAGATCGCATTCCTTCTAGTGGAGGGTGAAGACAGGGAGCCGAAACATGACTAAACCCCACCAGGTTTGGGCGTTTAATCTGGCAGACACAGGGAATTAAGACAGGGGGGGGGGAAGAGGGGGAGGGGGGGGGGGTGGGGGGGGGGGGGGGGGGGGGGGGGGGGGACCGTGGAGTCTGTGTGAGACCGGTTAAGACGGACAGGAGATGAGGAAACAGATCGGGCGAGCGGGATCACAGCAGAAACATTATGATCGACTCGGACATAGAACAGGTGTATCAACGCCGTGCTAGGAAAGACAGAGAGCAGGGAGGGATTGTTTGTGACAATCTCTCTTGGAGGAAGGGGGGCGGGTGGTGGGGTGGTGGTTCAATTTACCTTTATATCCTATCTTGACCGCTCCTATTACACAACCGAGGAAAAGGAAACATTTGGAAAAAGAAAATTACTTATCTCCTTGGTGGCAGAGAGCTGCGACTGACAACACACATTCACTTGTTGTAACTGACAGGGAGCACAGACAGTGAGAGCGGTCGCTGACATAAAGCTGACGCACCTGCCAGCTTGCTTGAAATAATTTAGAAAAAAAAAAAAGAGAAGCTTCGCAGGTGTTTTTTTTTTTCTTCCCGTGATTATAGTTGGCTTCGCGCCACGTTTTCTTTTACTTTCTGCTCTAATTTCAATCTCTCAACTGTGTATGTTAAATCATAGTCGTGACGGCGATAGATCCCGAATAGAATACGACTGAGCGCGAGTGACAGGATATGAAGTTTTTTTTTTTTTCCTCTTTGTTTCCGGATCAGAAAACATCTTAAGAGTATAATTCTCAACAACAACAAAAAAAGCAAAGTGAAAAGTGTTTTTACCTGATACTCTGGAATCCAGGGCTGTACATGTAAGCCAAGGGGGGGAGTTGGATAGAGATAGATAGACAGACAGGCATACAGACATGGAATGGAAAAGAGAACGGGTATAAGTAAAGGAGTTATAGGCAAAGAAATGCAATTACGAAGGAAAAAAAGAAAGAAAAAACAAGTAAAAAATTGATTTCAGGGAGACGAACGAGACAGAAGCTTCTCGGAGGTTAAGAGTCTGACTTGGTAGTGTTGACGTGAAGAAGGAAAAAAAAGAAGCCGCGATTGAATAATCAGAATTATAGATGCTTCCGCAGTCAGAAACACATTTTTCGGTGAACAGCGCCCTTAGATGGTGTTCATATTTCTGTCCATAGGAAGCAACATGAATGACTCCGGCCCCTTAAGGATTGTAAAATATTCCTTGTTAACACTCTTCCATCTGCTCCGCCGTGCCGAGGCGAGGAGGCCGAACACAAAGAGGAACACATGGTCTCTCTTGATATCTGGTTGTTAAAACAGACTCTATTAGCCAGTTTCATCTGGGCCTGCTTCAAACATTTTACTGTCTGCTTGTCAGGAGGTATGCCGTCTCACCCCCGGTCTATTATGGACGCGTCACAAAGCAGCATGCTCAAATATATATATATATTTTTTTTTGTTCAATGTTGCCATCATCTCCAATTCGGTGATTTCAACCAGGCGGAATGGAAAACACCTCCAGTGGTAAACTGCGGCGCTGAGACAGCAGTGACAATGGGGTTTAGCCGTGCATATGAAACGGGGATCTCCATGCCGAGGGACAAAAGAATGGCCGAGGAAGTCCTCTCTTCAAGCCCCCTGTCCGTGTAATGTGATTAAAAAGGCACTTTTGTGCAAAATGGCAGTTATTCAGGGTTTGAAAGACAAAATAAGCTCCAAGGAAAGGTAACGCGCGGCCCATTCATCCCTCCCCCCCGCTTGCTTCTAAAGCGAGGAGTTACTTTCCTGATGGGAGCCTTAAACAGGAAGAGAGAAAGGAAGGGGGAAATGGATGGTGCACAATCAGCCCCCCCCCCATGCCCTCCTTGGGATGGATCAGCACTGTGGATTGCTCATGAGAGGACTTGTAGATACATAATTAGGGCTGAATAGTTTGGAGTGCCCGATCTTTGTTATGTTGTCATTGAGGGGTTGGAGATGACACTCGAGGGAGGGGGGGGGGGATTGCTGTTTGATGCGGCGTGTCAGGGTTTAACGAGTGGACCTTTTGACGGGGGCTAAGGTGTCAAGGAAGTCTGAGTTAAAGGTCAATAGGAAGTGACATCTCAGAACTCATTATCCTCATTAATGCCAGGTGAAGCGTTGCCATTTCAGAAGAAATGATATTCCAAAGAGGCCTACCCTCCCTACATGCCTGCCCTTGACTCGCTAATACAGGAGCATCACTTCAGGAGTCTAAAAGGTGGAATATCTAAATGGGTGAGGGGGAAATTACAAAGTTGATGGGGTGGGAAGGTGTTGCAAAAAAAAAAAACTTTCAAAAAGAGAGAAATTATATTGAAGAATGGAATATCACATTTGGTTAAGAGATGGTTAACAGGTAAAAAAATCGGCAACATTTTTGATTCAACGAACATTTGATATAAATGTAATGCCGCAGGTGAGTAACGGGTTCATTTAAACATCTACATTTGCCAGCAACAACTGACATAATTAATATGTTTACTAGTAGTCGCCATGGCTAAGAGTAAAAATAGCAAGACCACAATATAAATATACTACATACGCCAATAAAATGACATTAGTGTATATACTGAAAGTACAATGGAAAATACTAAATGTTACTTTCCATCAATCACTGGGGTCGGTCAAGATTCAGAAATGTAAACTTAGCAGTTCCCTTCTACGCAGTGAAAATATCACTATGAGGCGTAAAGGTGCGGAGGAGGAAGGCTCCAACAGATGCTTGAGGCCGCACAGAAGACCCTGACATTCACACTCCAAAGCTGCCCTCCTTTAAGCCTGTCCATAAATGAACTCCCCCTTGTAGGTTTCATGCCCTTCTGTCAAAGTCTGTGTGTGTGTGTGTGTGTGTGTGTAGGTGTGCCTGCGGCGCGTGCGTCACCGTGGCTCACCGATGGTGCAATGTTCGCCCGTCCAGCCCTGATGGCAGTCGCACTTGCCCTCCCGGCAGACCCCGTGGTCGATGCAGCGCGGGTGACAGTCCCTCTGCTCGCAGTCCGGTCCGGTCCAGCCTTCCTCGCAGTGACACACGCCGCTGATGCACAAGCCGTGGGGACCACAGTCCACCACGCACACCTCTGTAGAGAGAGGAAAAAATGCATGAGTCATGTCGCTTTCTTCTTTCTTTTTATTTTGTCATTCTTCTTCTTGCGTACTGGTGTATTTCGTATATTCTGTGAACGCGTCGACGAGTCTGAAAGATATTCCGACGCTTGATTGCGAAAGTTGTTGACTCGATTGGTTAAAAGTTTGGTGGAAACGTTTATTTCACCGTGAGCTGGACACATTTTAATCACCGTCTCTGAAAAGAAAGAAATGTGTCAAAAGGAGATCCTGAAGGCAAAGAAAATGTCAAAAAAAAATAATATTAAAAGACTGGAGAAAATTAGCTGCCGTCCTGAACATTGTTTCATGTGAAGAGGCTTATAATTACTGCCATCTATAAAAGGAACATTTCAAGAAGCCTTAAAAAAAATCTGCACTTCTGACTTTATGGATCTCAAATTGAGATCCATAAAGCAAAGCAAAAAAAAGAAAAGTGCGCAGTTGACATACGATGTGTCGGGGCGTTGACACGGGTCCCCAATCAACTTTTATTTGGCTGCCACTTTGCCAAATTACACAATGAATAGTCACAAAAAGAGTAAAGAAAAAAGGGAGAAATCTTCCTCCTAAAAAGTAGGAAATTAATCTTGATATATAGTGCTGCTACTTTTTATGGCTTCCGGCGATAATAAAGACCCTTAAATTCGCAGTGCTCGACATTTAATTTGTAAACTGCGTTTCTGCGCAATACAGCAACGGCGTATCGTCAGCGTATTATAAAACACATTCAAACGGAACGAGTGCATGTTAGAATAAGATAAAACGTTTAAACAGTAAAAGAAAACACTGGAAAAAAAAAACACTGTGCGTGCGTCCATATGTCGCCAGATGGATCATATCTGATTCATACTACAACTTATTCATGTACAATCTACGCAGCAGCAAACTCTGGAGGACTTATCTAATGCTCATCAACAAACAGGTTCAATCAGTGTAACTTTTTTTTTTTTTTTCCCCCATCTGAAACGACATCAAAGCTTATCAAACAAGATATAGGTGTTGCTGGGAATCACATTCTTTAGATGTAAGAGAAACACCGGTTATTATTATATATGTTATTCCTGCAGCCACTTTTAACTCATCTTTATCAAAGGCTTCATAAATTTCATAGGCCGCTATATTTTTTTTCTCTTCTTCTCCATGCAGTGAAGACGCCCCCTAACATAAAATAAAAACCTGTCGTCGCTCAAAAAACTCTCTCACGAATCAAAGGAACAGTGAAGCGCGGCAATTTACTTTGTGCATCTAAACACTTCCAAAACATCCACTTTTCAGCTTTCACACGAGCTCATTTGCACGGCGTCTTGGCCGACCGAAGACAAGGGGTTACGGATTTATGTCCGGACTCGGGGAAAAAAAAAAAATGTTAGATCAACATGATTTCTTCACACGATGGAGCATCTCGGTGGGAAACCGCGACGCATCTGTTGTGAAAGCCGAATTCAAAATTACGCGATCCACGTGGCGCTTGGTAAAATGAGCTCGCCGATGTACCGGACCCCCCCCCAAAAAATAGAAAAAGATGGGCGCTCAACAAGCTCTTGTGAGAGAATAAGAAATGTTCATTTACTGGAACCCAAAAGCCTCCTTCTTTTTTTTTCCGAAACAGAAGAGCGACGAAGCTCTCTCTCCGTCGCCACGGCAGCCAATGGAAATATATATATGCCCCCCCCCCCACCGTAACCGGAAAAAAAAAGTTTGAGAATTTTTCTGAAAAACTGTAGCCTGAGGGGGGGAAAAATCAAATAATATAATTCTACCGCATAAATGCAACAAGCCGAGGAGGAATGATCTGCTATTTTTTTTTAAGCTAATCCATGCCCATTGCTTTACCCACGCTCTCCTTCACCGAGGCTCTCTTAGCAGTCCGTTTTCCAGCTCCCTCAATAGAGTTGTTCTTCGATTGAGAGACCTTGGATGGTTCTGATTAAGTCGGGCCGACACTGTAGAATATTAAGCGTGCCTCTGGAAGGGAGTCATTTGATTCCAAAGGGATACCTCCTTCCCATAGAATCTATGCAATCAATTTTCCATTAGTCCAAAAAGTGTTTATCTGCCTTTAACATGCCCCTGACTCAAGCCGGATGGGCGGTGGTGGTGGTGGGCGGTCGATGCGTGCCGCTCGCTTGTTAATTAAAGTTTATTTAATTGAAGAAGAACCTCAGCATTAATTAAGAAGGGCTGCTCCGCCCCAGCACAGGTGGGGTGAAAACCGTAACTCCTGGAGCGCGTCGGCGCAGCCCGTTCGAGTATTGACAAGCCTGAGATATCTTTGCTGAGTGGAAGCATTGTGTCTGGAATTCTAAAACAGAATAACAAATGACCTCTCTTTAAAAAAAAAAGAGAAGAAGAAGAAAGAAAGAAAAAGAGAGATAAAGCATGAACACAAAAGAAAAAAGAAAAAAAAGCCTGTTCAACCAAAACAATCACGCCTCTCGGGCACAGACCAAAACGAAAAAAAAAAAAAATATATATATATATACGCCGACGGGAAACAAACTGCAAACTTCCGCCGTTAATTGTCGGACTCGGTGTGGTCCTTTGGTGTCTTCTCGGTGGGTTTCAGGCCACGGAGAACGAGTCTATTGTGAAGCGGCGCATTAATCTCCTGGAGCTCGTGCGCTGATAACAGGTGGGGGAGGGGCCAGCCTTTGAACTAACATGTCACCTACCTGTGAGGAGAGACAGACCCCGTGAATACAAAAAGCTGGGGGACAAATGACGCTCCGCCGCGAGCAGATGGGAATGCCCGATTGTCTCCTCTCCTTTAATAAACCCGAAGCTGCAATAAAAAAGTCTTTTTTTTCCCTTTTTCTTGTTCTGGGGTCTCACATGAGTCAAAGCTTTTTGTCAAAGCATTATGCTCCGTTTCAACAACGACTCAGGCTACAAGTGTTGATTACCAAAAACTTCAAAATAGTGTGATCGCACCCACAGTTTGATTTATTCAGCCCGAAACAAAAAAAAAAAAATGAAGCAGATTTATTTAGGTTCCCGACTACCAAGCAAATGGAAAAAGTTCTAACGACTCCGGTCGCGAGAATCAAAATTTCCTTCCGGTGAACATCCTGTGGTACCGAACACTAAAGACGAGCAGCGGTCCAGACCGATGTTTTTTCTTTTTTTCACATGTCAGCATCCGTTTTCCTCGCACACGGCTTTTGTTCTGGGTTTGTTATCCCGAGTCGATCCGGGGTTCCTCTTCTTTTTGAGCATTTCGGTGTTTGATGCTGTTCTTCTCACACGGATCGATCTTGTCTTAAAAGGTTCGAAATGTGCCGGTTTTGCGTTTGTGAAAATATATTTCTATATATATATATATATATATATATATTTCTATATATATATATATATACACGTCTCGTATGATTTCCGGCCTGTCGCACCAAAGTAAACCTTTACTGAAGGTGATATAGGAGAGATGTAAGCCAGAGCTCATAAAGCACAGCGCTGACAGCACGCATAGCTCACGAGATGAGAAACACCTCCGTCAGACAGGTTGCCCCCCAACCCCCCCCCCCCACCCACCCCCATCATCACGTTTAGAGTAAATCCAGACTTTTCAAAAATCATTAATTTTGTTTCCCCTTCATGTGCACTGATGAGGAGGGGAGAAAGCGACGGAATTTGTGACGTATTCATTTTTGGAAAACAAATTGTTTGTCTGACGTCCACTAAATATAAATATTTTAAAAAAAAAAAGACATAGCGACCTAAAACATCATTAAAAGATTCAAGCATATATCATATTCCCCACCCTCCTCCTCCTCCTGATTAAATCGTGCGTCCAACGTTTCTAAATAAGACACCCACATGTCGACAACGTGTGCTGCCAGAGCCAGATCTTTGTTTTCAACCTCCAGCTTGTTAATAAAGGCTCACACATCTGCTGCGGCGGACACCTGTTGTCTGCAGTGTCTGCGCACAGCGAGGGGGGAAGTCTATTTGGAGAAAAGTACAGAAAGGAAGTCGGTGCCAATTACTTGTTCGAGAAACTCAAACATCATCTACGAAAACAGTTTTCCCCCCCCCAAAAAAAGGATGCCGTTAGTAAAGTGCGCTATAACTGTGTTATAACCAACCGCACCAACGGCGTCGATGAATGAACGACCTTTCAGGTTACAAGTGTTATGCCATTTCATTATTTCAACGAGTAGACTTTGAACATCTCCACATTAGATAGCTCGTCGCATTTTTCTACGAAGAATTAATTCCACGATAATCACATTAGAGTTGATTAATCGATTAGTCGATGGCGCTCCGATAATGAATAAGTGAACACTAGATCCATCTTCTCTAACATGAAGGTTTTGGCTGCTTTTCTTTCTCACATGCGATTATTCATTTGATAATATTTGAACTTTTGGGGTGGGCATTGGTCCGTCTTTCTCTGACATTTCATAAACCGACATATCAATCAGTGAAATGATAAAAAAAAAAAAGTGTCCTGACCTATGGAGCAGTCGGTCCCCGTCCAGTTGGCCTCGCAGATGCAGGTGCCCGAGTCGGTGTTGAAGGTGCCGTGGCTGGAGCACTGCTCCGGACAAGTGCTCTTCAGGATCTCACAGCCGGTGCCCCCCCAGCCCGGGTTACAGTGGCACTCGCCGTGGTGACAGGCTCCGTGACCGGAGCACGTCGGCTCCGAGCAGTCCACTGAAGGACACGCACAGAAAAAAAAAAGAAAGAAAGAAAAAAAAAAAAAGTGAGGACAGCAACGATGTTCATTTACCCACTTCTGGACAGGATGTCAGAGCGACACCATTTACCCCCGGCCACTTCCACTCAAGTCAAGTTCCTTTTTTTTTTTCTTTTTTTTTTTTTACACTGGAAGTGCTTCCGCGCCAGACGATGGCTGGTGAGCGACAGCGGAAGAGTTTGCAGTGTTTAGCGGTGGCTGGTAGTAATTTCACCCCCCTATGTTCTACTAGTTCTTAGAGGTATATTATAGGGCACTTCCAATATACTGACAGCATGATTGTGCTCCATTATAGGCATTGGGAACAATGGCAAAATTAGTGTCTAGACAGATATAATCAATTACTATTAACATTTGCAGATCAACTTGCTGATCGAGGTTCATAATTGGCAATTATGACCAACATAATCAACCCATAAAGATACTAGCAACAATGCCATTGTGCTTCCTCGGCAGCTGATTGCTCCGTGCTTTTCCACATCTACCTGGACACCGAAAATTGATTATTAAACAATTCATCACGAGCTCGGAAACCGCGAATGCTCCCTCCTCCCATCCGTGTTCCCTTCCCACGCGGCTTCGCCTTCAAAGAACCGCGATACACTCATTTAGTAAAACTCAATAGCTTTTTTTTTTCCACGTGTAATCTGAGCTGATAATTGTCTTGGGGTGTGCGCGGGGATCGATGACGTTAAATTCACCGGAGGCAAAAAAGGGGGAGGTGGAAAAGGTTAAGAAAGGACGAAGGAGCTCTTTCTCAATGAACGGAGGAAGAGATGCCATCGACTGATCGATTTAAAACCAAAAGAGAAAGAAGGTGTCATTCAAATACGGGACCGCATCGACGAGGGCCCGGCACAATCTATTCCAGCATGTACGCTCATCCAAACACTAAGAGGGAGTTAATTTATACGCTCGGTATCAATAACAACATCCCGAGCATTATCCGCTCGGTGGAGTTGAAAACAACCGATTGTTTGGCCAATGGACTGTGTTCAATTCTCCCCCCTCGAGCTTCACACAGAAATATGTCGCATCTTGCTGCTTTCCGATCCGTTGTATTTTTTTACTCCATTTACCTTGTTCACAGTTGGGTCCTTTGTGGCCGGCGTTGCACACACAGTTGCCCGCCACGCACAGTCCGTGTCCCCCGCATTGAGGATCAATACACTGGGAGGCAGGGACGTCACACTCGGTGCCCTTCCATCCGCTGTAGCACTGACAGCGCCCCCTGGTGTATTGGCCATTACCGCTGCACAGGACCGGACAGGCAGCTGAGGAAGGACAACAGGCGGAAAGTATTGATCTTGTACAATATTTTGGGGGATGGGTTGCTGTTTTATATAGTATTTATAGCACATTTCAAACGATCTTCAATTGTATCTCTTTTATGATTAGAAGAACAACTTCAAATAAGGGAGGTTGCACCTCTGGTCCAGTTGCATCTTCTTTTTTAGTAGATAAGTTTGAGTGATACAACTTTCCGGTCTGTGCCATTGTTCATGATTATGGGCAACGTGCACGCCGGTCAGCAGTTGTTATTATCATTTTTAAGTATAAAATTATTCGGTTGAAAATAACTTGACTTGCTGCCAATAGCTTTTTATGTTCATGTATACTTCATTTGGGCTACCAGGTAGCAACGTGGCTGATTTCATTAATCTAAAAGCAATGTGGGATCATTTTTTTGTGTTAACCAACATTTCCATCGGTTGACTACAGCCCTGACATTTTCCAATTCACCCCCCCCCCCCCCCCCCCCCCCCCCCCCCCCCCCCCCCCCCCCCACACCCACATTAATTTGAAATGAAAAGCAGCCATTTCTGAAACCTGGGCCATGAATCTGCGAAGCCGGATACCAACCGTAGCTAAAGAAGACATATAAACCCTTTAAATAATAGACTGGGTGACAGAAAGCGAGTAAAAGTGAGCCTAATAATTACCTCTGGAACCAGTACGGCCCTATGAATCCCGGGAAACAGTGACACGATCCCGCCCACACACTCCCCGTTCCCGTAACCAGTTTGTTGTGTGCACTCCGTGACAGATTCTGCGGGGCACAGCAGTGAGCAAGTCCAACTATTAATAACTCATCCGACTGAAACCCCACATTGGTATAACATTTGCAAGTGTACAGTTTAATAAATACTGCGAGACAGCTGAGATACTATCTTTTCCTTTGAATGAACATCCTCTCCTGCAGCACTGGTGTAAGGCCCGGCATATATTTACAGCTCTCCATCCACGTTCCACTAAGGTCTAAGCCTCCATAACATGTCCGCTGCAGCCCGGCTCTCCCCATCTAAGCCATGTTAAGTAAAAACCACACGGGCATTTTTAAATGACACATTTTGCTTTTTCCTCCCGTCTTCCTCTATCCTCTTATCCCCCCCACCCCCTCCCCCCCCCCCCCCCCCCCCCCCCCCCCCCCCCCCCCCCGTCCTCCTTCCCCCGTCCACCCCTTGAATGACTGATCATGCCCGAGCCGTGCAATCTCTTGAGTGTTTATAGCTCAAATCCTCTTTGAGTTGAAGTTAATCTGACATATCCTACAGACAGATCTGGTGTTCATCCAACAGACCATCGCTCAAGAACGACAACCCCCCCACCACCACCACCCACCACCCACCACCCTCTCCCCCCAAAAGACAGGGGCCCTCATTTTGATCGCCGTTAAGAGGGCAAACTTTTTCGTTATTACTCTGACTTGTATTGGATGTTCATTGAGCCAATGTCGGACCCAGGCAATTTTGACCCCCCCCCCCCCCCCCCCCCCCCCCCCCCCCCCCCCCCCCCCCCCCCCCCCCCGCACATCGATTCCTTCATATTTGTATGGTTGGGATCAATAGAACTCCCCGAAGGAAATAGAAACACGTTAACTCAACCTTAGTGTTTTTCCTACCTCAAAACCCACGAGGAACGCTGAAGAGGATGCTACGTGGGAAGGATCAATGATCCGTATTGGCCTCATGTTATAAGCGTCGAGCACAATAATCCAATACCACTATCTGATGAAAAACTTACATCCGCCTCCAAGGTGGTTCCAACTTTTTTTTATTTTATTTTATTTTTTAAAAAAAACCTCAGCTTTGTTGACGTGGAAAAGCCAGAAATCCCAGCAACCTAACCGTTTGCTGACGCGGGCGCACGCAGCTGTCCCAAAAACATGTCATTACAACATCATTCCAATCACACTCATCAGCCAAGGCAGATGGGCGTGTGTGTCTCTCTCCCCCCCCCCGCCCCCCCGCCCCCCCCCCCCCGCCCGTACCCTGGATGATGGCGTTGTAGGACACCGTCTCCGCGTTCCGCCCGTCGTTATAAAACGCCAGGTGCCACACCCCGGAGTCCAGGTGCTGGATGAATCCCGCTTGGTGGACGCTGACCGGGTGGTCCAGCCGGGCCCTCGGCTCCGGTTCACTCTGGGTCCGGTGCTCTTTGGCGATGAGCCGGCTGCCGTCCAGCAGCTCCACAAAGTCGTACTGCAAAAAAGACAACAACACAACAACAACAGCAGATGCAGATGATTGTTACTTTAATGTCGGGTGTAATTAAATCAGGCAGCGGGGGGAACAAGTTTATATTTCCCCTCTGTTCGGATGCTTTGTATGCAGCTCCTCTGCTGATTTCCTTAACGGTCTGAGTGGAACTCTTCAAAGTCGTAATTCAAGACACAACCAGAAGAGGTTTGTGTACCCAGCAAATATTCCACGATAATAAATGTTGATTTTTCCGCGACAGTTATTTGGAGTTGATAGATGTTGTTTGTGTACTGATGGAGCTGATATGGCTCTGGGGCTAATGCTCTGAAATATTCCCCCCCCAAAAAATACATTTTTTAACTCAGACAGAGTGCACTTGAAGAGACTCAATGTGGTTAATAGAATCTGTTAAATTAACACGGATAACGTGCTGTGTGGATGCGTGCCTCTCGCAAAATACAAATAAAAAGGGTAAACTAAGTGAAAAGCTTTCTTCGCTGATTTTCTACAAACAATTGCATGTGTCTTCTTTTAATTCACCAAACTGTTAACATTGTTTGATTTGTTATAATGTTTTTTTGTTTTACCCAGGACCCAGGATATATTATATAATCAGTTTATTTAAGGCAAATACGTCCTTTGGTGGTAAGGTCAGAATGTACAATGCACAGTACAGTGCACGCAATACATACACAGTATAAATATATAACATCTATACATCTCAGGCTTGTTTTTCCTTTCCTATATGTGTTGGGATTGCAGCATAACAGTCACTCTCTATTTTTTTTTCCAGGCAAACATTGATTTACGGAGTAAACAAGGAGTAACGAGTCATCCCTGCCAAGCGAGGACGAGTAAAGTGGCGCATCTGCTCTCGCCGCACCTGGTCGAACCCTGAACCTCATTTTTGACTGTAGGTTACGGAGCACTGCAGTGGAAACCAGTGTAACACACATCAGCCCCCCCCCCCTCAACAGGGCGATATAGGCTGCAGAGGAGCACAGATCAGATGCAGACAGATCCCCTGGCTAATGTGCTGGTATGGCTCCGCAGATGCACTGAGCCCACAGTGAGGACCGAGGGTGGAGGAGAGCCTGCTGGATGCGTGCACGTTGGCACTGTGCAGATTTTTTTTATTTATTTTTTTTAACAATTTATTTTAGAAGAGCTTGGATTTAAATCCAATGATGAGGCTGTTTGCGGAGAGATTTTTGACGGACTGCTAAGCCATTGATTTTTTTTTCTTCTTCTTTTAATTACATTTCAGACAGCAATATGATTTGAATGTAAATACATTTGACAAATACCACCTTGAAAAGAAAAAGAAGCAAATTAGCAAGAATATATATATATATATATAATTATTTTGTTCATAAAACAACAGTAAATAGGTATTGCACCCTATACGTATGTCCTCTACTACCAACGCTGCAGTAGATATATACACATCTAAAAGTAGCATTCCATGAAATGGCCACTGTATAAACAATACCATTTTTCTTATCCCAGACCGGATTTCAACCTAAATCCGCAGCTCTCAAGGAATTTGTTTTGTCTCTTCCAGCTCTTTGCATTGGTTTCCTTCGCCCACCATGAAATCAAAACAACCAATTTCCCGAAGCAGCAGAAAGCTGTTTTCAAGGACAACAAATAAAGTGAAGATAAACCCGGCGAGCACTACCTGTCCAGCACTAAATGTCAGACGGACAAAGTTAGGAACCGCTTACGAGCTCTTTGGACACACACACAAAAAAAAAAGAGTTAAAATAAGAGCAAATGTCGGACTGACTCATCAGGTGGAAAGAGACAGAACTCCAAATGAATGCCGGTGCTGCTCCGTTTCCATTTGACTTGACTTGCGAGTCGCCCAACTGTTGGCTAACACTTTAGGCAAAACAACGTAATAAGCCCCGTCGTATGTCAGCGCTTTTCCATCTGTCGTCTTGTCATCGAGTTCTCCTTTGCCCAGTGGGCAAAAAAAATCAATGATTGCAGATTTAAATCAGTAGCACGGCATCATCGGAAAAAAATAACACAATGTGCTCGTTGAAAAAAAGGGGACCAAAAAATAAAATAAAAACAGGACTCAACGGGCAGGAAACACACACACACACACACGCGCGCGCACACACACACACACACACACACACACACACACACACACACACACACACACACACACACACACACACACACACACACACACACGTGGATCCGGGCAACCTTTCAGTTGACTTGCAAACGACAGGAAAGAGAACATTAAGCGCGGGGCAGGGGAAGTCAACACTGTGATTTAAACCCCTTTGAGTAGAGCGGGGGGGGGGGGGGGGGGGGGGGGGGGGGGGGGGGGGGGGGGGGGGGGTGCACGGAAGGGATATTAACCTTACGGAAGTTGTCTTCTTTGTGTTGTTGGCTTGAGGAGAGGGGGGGGGGTAATAAAACAGTTCATCCCACGAGCCCTCGACCTCCTGGCCAAGTGCATACATCTCGATTAGTCGATGTAAAAGCCATCCCAGCTCATCTCAATCCAACAATACCCGCGAGAGACAGAGCGTGGAGAGAGAGGCGTGGGTGCCCAAAGGACCGAGAGGAGCCTGCAAATTCTCCACAGTTGACATCGAGTGAACCTCAGCGCCGATTCTTAAGAAGAAGAACGGAAGGGATATTAACCTTACGGAAGTTGTCTTCTTTGTGTTGTTGGCTTGAGGAGAGGGGGGGGGGGTAATAAAACAGTTCATCCCACGAGCCCTCGACCTCCTGGCCAAGTGCATACATCTCGATTAGTCGATGTAAAAGCCATCCCAGCTCATCTCAATCCAACAATACCCGCGAGAGACAGAGCGTGGAGAGAGAGGCGTGGGTGCCCAAAGGACCGAGAGGAGCCTGCAAATTCTCCACAGTTGACATCGAGTGAACCTCAGCGCCGATTCTTAAGAAGAAGAACGGAAGGGATATTAACCTTACGGAAGTTGTCTTCTTTGTGTTGTTGGCTTGAGGAGAGGGGGGGGGGTAATAAAACAGTTCATCCCACGAGCCCTCGACCTCCTGGCCAAGTGCATACATCTCGATTAGTCGATGTAAAAGCCATCCCAGCTCATCTCAATCCAACAATACCCGCGAGAGACAGAGCGTGGAGAGAGAGGCGTGGGTGCCCAAAGGACCGAGAGGAGCCTGCAAATTCTCCACAGTTGACATCGAGTGAACCTCAGCGCCGATTCTTAAGAAGAAGAAAAAAAAGACAACAAAAGTTTCTTTCTCTCCGAACTTGTTTGGTTCGTATCCATCGCAGACAAGACACTCGATAGCAGATTGGAGGAAGTCTATGTTTGTGAATGGTTGGAAAAAAAGCGGTTGCACTTAAAACGCCGCGTCCGTCTTCCGCGCTGTGAATTGCGACGGACAGTCGATATCTCTCATCGGGGTCTTTCATGCTCAGTTAAGTAAATGCATTGATCTGTGCCCCTGAACAGTATGTGCTTTAAAAGCGGGCCACAATGGACACAGTGTCCGGCATTGACAAGCTTGAGTAATTGCGGCAGACGTAAAAGCAGTGTCTTGTCAATTAGTACCCTTTTGATCTTTTTTTTTTTGCTTCCTATTTTCACCTTGAAAACGCAACTCCGGCTCACCTGTTGTCACTCACACGTCGGACTTTCTTTCCATCGAAAGAGCGGCCCAAACTGTCTCCACTCGAGTGAAGCCCATCTTTACTAAGAGAGAATGTCAAGGAGGTGAAGCTAAGAGCTTTTGCAGTTAAGTGTGGTGGAAAATAGCCATCGTCTGAGTGCTTCCATCACCATCAACCAGACATCGGACATTACGATGCCCAGAAATGTCATTCAAGTGACACATCAGACATGTTGGAAACACTTCAATTTGCAAATGGCAGACGTTTAGTGGAAGTGAACGACGTGCGTGCCCACAGTCGAATCAAAGCTGAGAGGACGAAAAGGAAACTAAACTAGTGCCCAGCTCTAATTTGCAAACGCACACATGTCAGGAATTTAAATAGGGTACCAAAATGAGGGAAGATAAAGAACCCCCGATTAAATAATACTTGTTCACTGTTTGTGACGTTGTTGTGTGGGGCTTAAAGGGACAGGCACTAAAACAGAGCATCGAAGGGTAAATAGAGGTGTATTCAGACAGACAGTTTGAGAGTTTCTTATTAAACATTAAAGCATGCAAATATATGTCCTCGGACAAAAAAAAACTAAATTAAAGTATGAACCCGACAATGTGTACACGTCCCCTGTAAGATGCGGTGAAATGGCCTCTTTCGATCCTTAAAGCGGCTATAATCAATTTCTTATATTAACATCTGATCACATGGCTGTTTAATGTGAAAGGGGGTCGCTTGCAGTGATTATTAAGTTATATCAACAGCAAAAAAGCGTTAATTCAACATTAGTCAAATCCGACCGAGAGAGGACGTGGCTACAAAACCCCTGAGTGTATTTAATTAAGAAAAAAAAGCTTTCTGGGATACAAAAAAAAAAGAAAAAAAGCTTGCGAATGATTTAATTTGCAACAGAAATATTGTATTATTTTTCTTTAAAAAAAAAAAAAAGTCAGTAGTAGAGTAGAGTCCTCAATCTTAAAGTGATTAAAAAATAAATGATTAAAACAATACTTTTACCTGGGTGTGAGATGGTGCGAGACCCTTTCGTCCGTAGACTCCGACCAGTGCGTTCTTCTGTACCGAGATGTTGAACTTCAGGAAGCGCGGCTGCTCCATGCTCAGTTGAGAACGCCAGAAGACCCCCGGTGGGACGCTCTGACCCACCCTCTTCCCGATGCCCACCTGTCCCGTGTCGATGGAGTTGTTCTCCTGATGGAGCACGCTGCTCCTTCCTAGAAGACAGAAACACCCCCGCCCACTCCGATGATGTCATTTGTCACAGAAACAAAGCAGCACAGTTAAGGTGACATGGTATAAATCAGTCCTCTACAAAGCCTTTTCATGCCATCAGATAAAGCCTTCACATCGAAAAATACCATTATGTGGGGTTTTTTTGGGTTGTTTTTTTTTGCCAGTCTTTTTGATCTTTGGATATCAGTAAACGTTGCATTCTATCTTTTGCTTTCCAGTGCAATCTTATTCCTTTATTCAAGCCGGGGCTTTTTTTTCTCCAAATGAGCGGACAGGATTAAAAGTAATGGTTCCCCGCGGTCCACGATGCACTGCTCACGGTAAAAAAAAAAAATGAAAAGAAAGACCGGATATAATTGGCTTTTATAGGACTCTAACAGGCCACATCTCCCATCTTTTCTCCGGTCCTGATGACTCATATAGTAAGGCCTCATCTCAAGATAAGGTCTAAATGGAATCTGTCAGATATTCTGAGGGCTACCTTCCCAGAGCAATAACAGCAAATCAAAAACATTTTCTTTTTCTTTTTTTTTTTGCGAATGATGTCCTTTAAACTCTGTCCTTAAAAGCGCCAAAGACGGAGAGCTGGCCAGTTTTAATATCACTCATGCTCACATGAAAAACTGCGGTCTGCAAGGTGCAATTACATGAACAGATGACATCGTTAAGGAGGCTTTTTCCAAATCCCGTTAAAAGCTCTATTGAAGAAAGGAACTCGAATGTACCGCGGCTATGACTTCGTAACCTGTCGACTCAACCGTTGCTTCCGTGTGTCAATGGAAGGGGGGGAGGGGGGGGGGGGGGGGGGTACACTGTCGCTTTGAGTGTATCCCTTTGTGCCAGGCCACCATTATGTGCATCCCTCAGTGTTATGTGTGTGTGTGTAATGAGGCCATTGCCTTGTCCCTTTAGCTTCAGTCAAAGCGAAGCCAACTTTACCTCCGCGGAGAATAATAGCCGACTATCGATCGCCTTTTAAAACAGTCCAAAACCTGCCTCGTGCTATCTTAATTAGCAGTACTTATGAGGATTTAAATCTAGCAGAGTTTAAACAATTGAGGGTTGTTTTTTTTCCGCCTGGCCCACTCGACTCAATTAATGCTTCCGTGGCCGTGCATTTAAAATACCGCAATGTGCTCGGAGATTAATTTTCGGTGGCTTTTGCCGTAAAAGGTGAGCTGAGGCGGCCTGCCTGCTTGTTGTTGAATACACAATGGCCCGCGGTTATGATTAGGTAGTGCAAATCTGTCTGGAACAAGTCAATTAATATTCAGGAGGTGAAAGATCTCTTAATAAACTGTAAGGGCTGACTGGGCGTCATTCACGAGGCCAAACGGTTTGCTGTCGCGATTTGTCTTTCTTAATCGTCATTTGAACCTTTACTTGATTGAATTAATTTGTGTTCTTTAACCTTTTATTCAGCTAGCAATTCATTTAAAAATAAAATAAACATTAATCACACACACAGCTTTATTTCCCTTCCTTTCAGCTGGACATTTTAAAGTCTCCGTACAACTGCTCAGCCATCAATTTGCCGAGTTTATAATTTATTTTGTGAAATAAATAAATAAATGAAAGAAAAATAACCCTGATAGCAAAATATTCAAAAAAGCTATGCCAATCACTTTGACCAGAATGCAAAGCCGACAAAAATAATAAACAGTCTCATGCATGTGCATTAAAACTGGACAGGCTTATTTGAATGTTGATTAGCAGCTTCATTGAGATGTCAGTCTTTCGTTTTGCTCACCGTCAGCAGCCAGAGCTGTCACTATGCTCGACTGAGTGGGCCCCGTCTTCCCAACTCCTCCGTTTTCAAAAGCCGGCTGGTTGTCCAACTCTTGGAGCTGCCAATTGAGGCCGAAAAGGTGCATTGCTGTGAAATACACAGAAAAAAAAAAGAAAAAAGGAAGCTGCGTGGGCTTCTAGAAATGGATAAACAAATAAGCAAATAGCTGCACAAAAACAATCAGGCCAATTAAGAATAAAAAGACCTGTGGGAGAGCACAATGGGTGGATTCAATGCAGGGAGACAAAAAAAAGAAGAAAAAGAAACACTACAGTTTGACTTCCAACATTTCAGTTTTTTTTCCGAGGCTTCTCTCCAATGGATGTTTTTGTGCGTGTAAACACAGCACTGATAGAGGCCAGACGAAGCCATTTCAATCAATACTTAGGAACCCTGTTGCTCTATCATGTTTCCTCGGGGAGCACTGTTCATTAATGTGCCACAGTGTCTGCACACAAACAGCGACTGTATCAAACAGAGGAGCAGTTTCCATTTTGACACAAAACCTCCTCACAAAGCGGACGAAATAAAAAAAAAACGTCTCCGAAATCTTAACGCGAAGCACGGAAAGGACGCCGAGGCGCGGCTACACACGTGTGCAGGAAAGAATAAGATGGAGGAGGGAAGAGAAAGAAAGTGAGAGTCTTTAAAGACGGAGCGAGGCAGTTCATTGAGACAGGCAGTCACAGCGGGGGGGGGAAGGAAAGTGAGAGGGTAAGATGCTGCAACGCTCCTCTTGTTGGCTTTCATTCAGCCAAGCCGCTTTATTGTGTCAGTATCGGATGCAATCAAACTGTGTCCTTGTTGGTTTTTTTTGGAGACTGAGGTGCTCCTGCGAGGCGCAGCGAGAGGGGCAATCTCCTTCAAAGTCACCAGCCGGAGAACATGCTGAGGAAGCGTCTTGATTTCCCACCATTTGATCTGGGAGAGGAACTTTTCCCCAACACTCGCCGTTTGCTGCCGCGAGACGGGATATTGACTGCGGCAAATAACTCGAGAGGTGGACGTGGGCCCTGAGAGGATATCAAATATGAAGCTGCCCCCAAAACGAGGGATTGAATACTGTTACGGATAGTGTTATCAAGAAAAACGTGGGGGGGGGGACGGACGTTTTTTTTCCCCGTCAGAGCTGATGAAATACACTTTTGGCATCGACGCACGGCGGCACCGCCCTCGGTTTCGATTTTAAATGAACAGGTGCTCCGTAGCCTTGAATTCCAATCAAGTAATGCAGATTTACCAGTGAGTGATGGCGTCGGGGTTTTTTTTTTTTCACAGTTCATTCATGTGTCAGAATCCATTTCGGATGCAGGTGGAGCAAAAACCAGCCACATGACCAGCAACACAAACGAATGCCGACGAGGTCCATCAATGTCTTTGACAAGTCGGACTTTTTCTCTCTTAATGGACGAGTCTTGACAGTACCCCCCCCCCCCCCTCCCCCCCTCCCGATGTGAGATCCGTACACTTATGTTTGCTATTGCTATTCATATCATGGCTTCATCCAATCAGATTCAGACGCGTCTCAGTGTGTACGGCACAGCAATTTAACGTAAAAATGTTTCTTATTGATCCATAATTCTGATTACATTCACCTTGGCATGTAAAACTCCTATAATCATATTTACATTTTTCCAAAGTACTTACTGTGTAAATGTCTTCATTTCTCAGACGTGTTGGCGGCTTTAAACTGACGAAAGGCTCCATAAAGCTCAGTAAAAAACCTGCTGTGCTGTGCTGCAGCCCACATTGCAAGGATCAACTGAGGGCGTGGAGCATTAACCCGAGGTGAAACCTACTCTTGCCAAGCGATCGACAACGTGAAATTAGAACCCGTTAAGGCATTACTTAAGGGATACAAAAGGTGGCATAATTTTTTACTCAACAAAAACCCGTATTTTCAAAATTAGCATGAAGTATTTTGGAAAATGAAGCCTTTTAGTGCAAAGAGAAGGAAAAAAAAATCGCTCTCTAAGCTGACTGGCAAAAGACAAGACATCACACTTCATCAAAGGACACGTGGAATGATAGACGGTGCGCTTAAACACAAAGAGGGTTGTTGCCTTATAGCTGTGCAATACGCTTTTTTACTTTTAAATAGTATTTTGAATGCTTTGATGTCAGCAGCCCTGTGATGCTATACTTGGTGGTTTGCGCTGATGGCAAACATCAGCATGCGACAGGAACATGCTCACAGTGACAGTGCAAACATGCTGGAAATATATATATATATATATATATATATATATATATATATATATATATATATATATATTTCCCCAGGTACATCTTTCATAGAGTCAATCTGAAACGTTGACCTAATGATGGCACCGGATGAAAAGTCTGTCATCACCAACGTTAGCCAATTTACCAGCCTTTCATCCAATAGCTGTCAAGCTACAGATTCACTCTCACCTACAGATGACAACCTCATGGTGGCGCTGAAGTGAAAGTAAGAGTCTGAAGAAAAAAAAACACTCGCTTCCTGATTGTAGACTCTAGTTTAATTCACTTCGATCAGCGAAGAGACTCTTTGCAGCTTAACATTGGGCACTCACATCTCCCACTGTCCCAGTGTCGCAGCACAGCACCTGAAGCAGGCCTCACTTACCTCATAAACAAATTGATTTGAGGTGAATAGCCCTCAATTTATGAATTTGCATAAGTTATTCCCGCAGCCTAGTTCAGTTCAATTCATATTTATGGGCCGTGAGCACTTCTCTTCCTGAGCAAGAAGCTGACTAAGCTAGCCGCTGATTAAGCTAGCCGCTGGGTAAGCTAGCCGCTGAGTAAGCTAGCCGCTGGGTAAGCTAGCCACTGAGTAATAATACATTTATTTATATATATAGCACCTTTAAAAACAGGGTTTACAAAGTGCTCTACATAGAAGCAAGGTAAAAACATAACATCAATACAAGTAAACATTTCAGAAAATACATGAGACAATGAACACAATAGAGGAATAGAAAATTACAAATACAAAATAAAGCAGAACAGACAAACTAAAATAGGGGAACCAAAGAACTGCATAAAAGGACAACATCTTGGAGGTAATAAAAGGTGTACCAGTCCGGTTAAGCTAGAGTAAGCTAGCCGCTGGGTAAGCTAGCCGCTGAGTAAGCTAGCCGCTGTCTCCGCCAACGGTGAACTTCCGGGAGGGTGAATTTGTGACTTCACAACACGTTTGTTTTGATCTCTGACGTACGCACGCTATTTAGTGCACACAATCACAAGCACGGGTAAGAAAAGAAGAAAAAAAATACACGATCCCGAGATAATCCTCCTGCAAATTCCCCCATCTTGTTCACCTGGAAGACCGCGGCGCTAATCATGCTTCAGATGAAAGTATCTGACTTCTCTTGTTGATGGGCAAAATAAATAATGAATTATTCAGCTGAGCAACCTGAGGCATTAAAAACATGAATGGGTATGAAACCTCGTAAGTGTTTCCTGTTCAAATATGCAGAGGACGCCAATCTGATGGCCAACCTCACCAAGAGTAATTAGTCCATTTGCCACAGAGAGAGGTGACCCATCTGGAGTCACAGTGTGCCAACAACAACTTGGGAGCTCAACAGTCTCAAAATGATTGAGATAAACATTGTTTTATGCTGGAATCTGCATGCACATCTCTCCAGAAACATCCCCTTGGGACCGCTTGAAAATGAGCCTCAATGCTCAGAGCCTGGCTGCGATGTTCCTGTTTTCTGGGATGGCATCTCCTCCCACCTCAAATGGAATGACAACATCTCCGAACACAAGATTTTGGGGTCCTGTGGCAATTGAAGCAAGCTCACTGTCTCCTTCTGTAGGTTTCTGTGGGATTTCTAGATTGTTTTTTTCCCCGTAGCGTTAGATTAGTATCGGAAGAAGTTCCCTTTCTTTTCTTTTTTTTCCCCTGCTCATGACCGATGATGTAATCCAATCTCCTCTGGCAACTGGCACGACCTTGTTAAACCCAAATGTGCCCACCGTGTCAACAATTTCACGAGGGCCATCACTTTAATCAACCAGCCATTCACTAAAAGAAAACTAAAAAAAAACAACACACGATTAACCGCAAATTGATTCTCACCCTTTTCTGATAAATTAATTTTTTTTTTTGTGGTTCAAGGTTACAGGGAATTAATTATTTCCCAAAAATCTGAGAAGCACTTTTACAAAGCAACTGATAACACAAAGATAATCCTTGCATCATTTAAAGACCCTTTTCAATCAATATATTCTCTGTATACAGTGCGTCTGACATTCAAAGGCAAACGTCGGACAAAAGGAAGTTTTCTCCTTTTAAATATTCTGATCAAACAGCGAGGATATGGTTTTGCATTTGGGTTTCTGTTTGCGAGGTTCTATTTGAAGTGCGTTTCCAAGAATCCACATGCTGTTTCTGCATCCAATCAGAGCATCAAAGCTGGACTCCGTCCTGATTGGCCTCCCCCCTGTATCTGAACAATTGCTGAAATTCTTCCAATCAGGCCAGTTTGCAGCACTGGAACTGGAAAGCCTCACCTCAGCAGGTTCGCCTCATTTGGATTACAGGAGCTCTGCTCTTGTTGGTCAGCCGGGGATCCAGTTTTGAGACAGATCTGCACGCTGTTCCTCAAAAATAATTCAATGCAAAGAAATTCCCAAATAACACAAGGAATATTAGTCTTAACCTGAGCCACAGACAAAAACAACACATGGCACAGTAAACTTCAAACACAGTCCTATTTTTACACAGAACAGATGCAGGCGTGCCTGTATTTGTCTTTGTACTAATGGGACTGTGCGGGCTGACAGTAGAAAAGTATTAAAGCACGAGTGCACATTGTATCTATTTGAGTCATTGCACCTGGCAGGAGAATTGGCGATGGATGAAAGAGAGAGGAAGTGGTGGAAACACTATCAGACACCTGAGGAAAGTGGCGGAGGGGGTGCATCTGTTTAACTCACACACACACACACACACACACACACACACACACACACACACACACACACACCCTGGAACCGGGCCAAAAATACAATTCCCAAACATCCGTCAGGTCTACAATTAAACAAGTCTGCGATTGTTGAGATGAAAATGTTGTGAATGGATCCAATCTGCTACAACGGTTCGGGACAAAAGCTGAACAAATGACTCCTCTTCCCCGTGTAGACTGAGCAGATGTGTCACAGGCACAGGTACAAATAAAACCACAAACTGATTTCCTACACACAGAGGAGCAGCTAAGTTACACATATCCATACTAATTTTACGACATAAGATCATGAACGACAACAAGTAGCAGAACAGTTAGTCAATAAAGGGAATGTGAATATTGATATAGCACATTTATGACCTCTCCTCCAGGAGAGCACTCCCCCTTCTATTCAGCAATAAAACACTGGTTATAGGATCTTCCCAACAACCTCATATTTCTCCTTATACAACTGTGTCACATTTCCCCCGGCCTCCAATACTTATATATCCGCTCAGGGAGAGAGGCACGGTGTAAAGATTAAGGGCTTGGATGACAAGGGACGGCATGAGGAGACATGAATCTGTAACAGCGTTATTGCTGTGGTCAAGATTCGAAAGGTTAGCAAGAAGTCAGACTCGACACATGCTGTAAAAAAAGAAGAAGGGAATAACGCACAAAGGAGGGGGCGAGGCGGAGCATTAGTTTATCTTGCTGGACGAGTTTTTTTATTTTTAAAAAGCATTTTATGTCCAAGAGGAATAAGCAAGATCTAGTTCAAGTGTTTGGAACCCGATTTCCTTTTGTTGGAGGAGTTCGGCTCCCACGACTTGCGTTTCTCTTTTTTTTTTTTTCGGCGTCGCCATCTGTGCCGTCCGCTCAAACCACGCCCTGCCTGTGTTTTCCCATGACCCCCCCCCCCCCCCCCCCAGGAGTGCGGAGATGATGCACAGCTTCGCTGTCAAAAAGGGAAACAGAACAGAACTGTCTTGTTGGGAACTGCACTCGGGCCGCGCCCGCATATCTGACTGAGAGGCTTAGTCAGACAGACGCTGCTGAATCGTATCAGGACATCTGCAATTTCTGCAGAAAGGGAAAAGGCAGTGACATAGAAATACTCCTGGCAGAGATCAAACTTCATACAGATTTTAAGAGGCCTGGTGGCTACATTCACTTGTCTGTCATTTGTTCCGTTTGACTGAACGACATGTCTGAAGATTGTCTAATGCCACCGCAGATAATGGAGTCATGTTTTCTCTCCCTAAAACTGAAAGAAAAGAAATATCTTGCTCCCGGCACAGACATTGTTGTTTTTTTCGTGCACCCGGGTGACAGCTTGTGCTTGCACCTCCACATCAGACAATAACAACAAGTACTCCGTGGCAATATTCATGACAAAGCCTGTGTAGTTAATTGTGTCTGGCTTAGATTGATGATTTGTTTCAAATGAGGAGTATTTAGATGTACACGCCCCATGCTTTACAGATCTAATGGTGTTAACACGGAGAGCCATCCGTCCTCCCCGAGAAAAAAACAAATATCCTCATGCCAGGCTCCGATTTCACGTCACATTTTCTTTTTTTTCCCTCGGAGAATCAAGGGAGAAGTCCTGGTCTAAGCCCCCCAGTGGGTACAGATGTTCAGCCTAGAATATCTGGTAATGTGAGCAGTTTACAGATGAGATTTTCACCTCGTGAACTGCTTCCAAACACGATCAGGGACCGGAGTGGGCCAATGTGAGGAGGAGGGAGGTTTTTTTTCTTTAAAAAAATTGCTACCGTGGAGCTGGTGGAGCAAGTCTGAAGGCTGCTAGCAGTGTGGCCTTTTGAACTGATGAAGCCAACGTGTCTTCAACCATACAGATTAAGAGTTTTGGGGGGGCGGGGAACGTGAGGGTGGAATCGAGACGGTGTGATTGAGAGAGAGATAGAGAGAGCGAGAGAGAGAGAGAGAGAGAGATTTGAGCAGCGCAGCTTTTAAATCTTTTGGCGTCGGTCCAAATCAGGCCTTAACTCTTTGTGAGCGAGTCCAAGTCATCCATTCATTAATCTTCATAAACAAATTGCGAGTCAAGACGAAAAGACGTTCAGGTCTGAATGCTGACCATTAAAATGGCATGCTTTATGGTTCTGACATTTTCCTTTTCCGAGCTGTTTTAATTGTGTGTTTTTTTTCCTCCCGTTGATGCCTTGGACACTTTACCGCAGAGGTCTAATAATTAAATATGCCGGGACCGACTGTCTTGTTTATCTTGTATTAGTGACGCAGTCTCAAATCACAACTTGAATGTTTTTCGCTGTCAACTCTCAAGGGCGACGTCTCAAGCAGTTGCACATTCGAATTAGTGTGACTCACTATCAGTCGTAATATGTAAATGTGTGTTTGATACGTATCGCTTTATAATGCGATAATCTCAATAATGTCCCCGCTTTTAAAAAAAAAAAAGGATGTTGTCATTTTGGCTGTTTGTGATCTGGAAGCAGAATAACTCTGCGTTCTCCTTCTGCATGTGATTTCAAAATGGCTGGAAGACATCACACCTCATCCTTACCTATGCAGTAGCAGAGAATGATGGACAGAACCACAGCGACCCCCACCGCGATCAGGGCGGTGCACTTCCAGGAGCAGTGCTTCGGGGACTTCTTGAACTTGAACGCCCCTCTGGAGAGGCTGTTTCTGGGCAAAGGGCGCGCCGGCGTCGAGTAAACCGTCCCCGTCGCCATGGTGTAACCAGGGGCCGCTGCGCCAAAGAAAGGTGTCGTTCCCGTGCCCGTCTTAAAAAGGAAATGCCTGCAGATAAGGGTGGGAGAAAAAAAAGAAAGAAAAAGGGTCATTGTGTAAATAACGGTACAAATTATTGATGGTTTCAATCAGCACGCCTCAAAGTTAATAAAGGCCTGAGCGGTTTTAATTGAAAGTTAAATTAATTAAAATTTAGTTGGATAAAAGACCCTCCCAAAACGTGTTCCTGTGCCCAAACGCTCCAAGCAAGTCCAATCAAAATTCAAATGGCCAAATATCCAATGAAAAACAGTAAAATACCGTGTACCCTACAATACTAGTGACTCCCATGTGTATCACGCTGCAAGACGAACTGGGTCGAATTATAATATTCAGTATATTCCTGACATTGGAAGATGTGAACAAAAAAGACCTCATAAAAACAATCATCTCCCACTTGCCCTTTTACAACTGGGCCTTTGCTAATAACCCATTATACCTGGGGTAATTAAGAGGGTTTAATCAAATGCACTACAGAGTGATTGTCCTATTAACTTTTAAACCCCACGTGAAAAGCTCTTAAGTAAATGAATTAAGCCTTGTTGCCACTCTTGCCACTACTTAGAGATTAATACCCAAATGCCTCCAGGCTTATGGGGACGACCAGGGAAATTGGACAGATTGACCATTCACTCCAAATGCTCCTCCGTTCCAGAACTGCCCGTGTTTAATACAAAATGCAATGCATTGTCGAGCGATATTTAGCCCTTTGCCGATTAACGTTGATTGGCGACAGATGAGAATTTTCTAAAAAAAATAAATAAAAAACTTTTAAATTCTTCTACCGAGATTACTTTGGGAGTTGATTGTAAAACATTAATGTTGATTGGATACTTTCTTACAGATGAGAAATTTCCGAAAAACAATTTTTTATTTTTTTTTAATTCGTCACCGAGATTACTTTGGGAGTTGATGGGTAAAACATGACATGATTAATAATTAACACTCACAGTAACACACAAAGATACACCTGAGAGTACCTGCCCAGCACCACCACAGCAATATCGTATTCAACTGGAACGGTTCTCGCCTCAACGTAATATTTAAAAAAAAAGTAAGCAGGCAACACGTTTTAGAGTGTATCTGGCTAGTATAGATTCCAGGAGGAACAGGTTGCCATGGCAGCCGCTAATTTACACCAATAAACTGATAAAGCGGTGTTTGCTCATCAATTATTAGTGCGGCATCTGCTGAAGTCACCGTGTACGTTTTCGTACCATCTTTTTAATCCCAACTGTGAGTCCGTGCTAAGAGAGCTTGAGAACGGCTAATTGGGTGCGTAATCTGAAGATGAGCCGCTAAGGACTGAAAATCCGATGCAGTGGCACTTGCTAATCACGGTTTCCCTTATTATTCGATAGGATCAACCTGAAACGGGTTTCATTCGCCCACAATGTTCTCTCTCTCTCTCCGTTGGGACAACATTTTGACTTTGAAGACTTAGTCGGCGATCCGATATTTTGTGAAATGGTTTTAAACAGGTTTGTTTTACACATCGTAAACCTACACCGTAATGCATCGCTCATATTTCATCACGCTGCTGATATTTCAGCTGCTTCCCATCTCCGTGAGGACGTCTGGTCTAAAACCCTCCTCTGATCAATGCTCGTCTAAAAAGAACAAATGTCAAGATTTGATGTCTGGCTCCTCGATGCCCCCCCCCCCCCCCCCCCCCCCCCCCCCCCCCCCCCCCCCCCCCCCCCCCCCCCCCCCCCCCCCGATTGACACGTACAGTCACGGACAGAATTCATTTAAAGGTTACCGCGTGTCACTGCTGGAATGACAATGCTCTGCAAAGCCGGGGCAGGTTCAGATGCTTCAATCTGGAACAATCTGTACTGTTTGCTGCAGCAGACACAGACGCTGTAATACACAGTTGGGTATGAATTGAGGTCAAAACGTGTCTGAGGCAGACGTGTAGTCAGTCGGAGTTAAGTGCAAGTGGATGCAATCTGATGAGGTAGACAGAAAGGGATGTGATCCTGTGAGTTCATCTGTGTGTGTGTGAGTGTGTGTGTGAGTGCGCACACACTCTATTAAAGGGAGGTGACAAGCTTCTCTTTGCAAGTTGCAGAGGTGACGCAGAGACGTTTTTGCCCGTAAATAAAACATCTCAAATCTACCTGGGATCTTATTTATGCAACGATACAAGCACACAAAGTTCTCATTGGAGTCAAAGAAACCTGAACAACATTTTAAATCAGTGGCACATCTGTGCTAGGTCACATGCAGACGGCATCATTTCTACTAACAACTAAACTAAGTAATGGAAAACAGTGATAATGAATATGTAAAATAAAAAAATAAAACATGTTTATTTGCACAATTCAGTTGATTGAACAATCTGAGCGCACGTATAATTACCAGAAACATATGGCGCGCTGTGGGTGGTCTCAAACTAGGCAGTCAGCTATACTTCAGTCATGTATGTATCCCTTTTGCTTTGAACGAGAGAGAGAGAGTGTCGAGTGAAACTAAAAGCTGTCAGAATGTGAGCGGACCAGCGCCACTGGGACAAAGTCCTGCGCTGGACATTTATTGCACTTTGCCGTTTAATGTAATTCTGGTGTCGCTGTTTTTTTTCTTTTCTTCCTCCACAGAGCAGAGTGAAGGGGTCTAAAGATGAACTGCTGTTGGACATGATTAACAAACAGCGGAGCAGTGTAAATGTCTGCCGGATGACCGGCTAATTGATTACAGCCAGTGTGATGCAACAAGGCACATTACTATGCTAATCCAGCCAGCCCCAGCGATAGCAATGTGCTGCGTTTTACAGCCAGCGAGACGGAGAGAGACACAGGAGAAAAAAAAAGAAAAAAAGAGACAATCAAAAGAGTGTGAGAGACGACGGAGAGGTTGAAAGAGAGCAAAATTAATGGCGGCGTGTCAGTGTGTGTGTGTGTGTGTGTGTGCGTGCGATCGCGGTGCGTTTGCGGGCACGTCCCCGGCTGTCCCATTGAGAACACAAAAGCATCAGCCAGCCAGCCCGGCCTCCTCTGCTCTCACAACGCTGCTTGTCATCGGGATGACATTTGAAAACATCCTCACAGAGGACAAAAGACTAAACAGAGAGTGGGTGGATTGTCTACGGCTAAGCTGCAGCTGGAAGGGCGAGAGAGCACGGGAGAAACAATGCGAGTCGGAGCCCTCAGAATATGTAATCTGCCTATTAGCTGCTGTTCTGCGTTAGCATTAGCATCTCAAGGTGAGAGACGGAATAATCAGGCCGCTTCAATCCCCCCCCCAAAAAAAACGGAAAAAGAAGAGTGAAGAGAAGAAGAAATAATTTAAAAAGGCTACAGATGTGACGGGCAGCACGGGGGCCCGTTTTCACACGTTCGCCCTCCCCACGATCGCCACCTGCCCTCTCTACGGGGGGCGGCCTGTTAGCAGGTGCTATTCTGGTACTGCTAGCTCCGCACCCATGGGATGGTATTTCAGTGCCGGCGAGCTTTTCTGTGCCGTCGTGCCCACGAGATCAGCGTGGTGCCATCTTGAGTCACTTAGATTGTTTGAACATGGGAGGAATTACTGTATATTTAACAAGTTTGATTAGATTTGGCTTAAGTGGAGCTCAGCTCTAATGTACATATATTTAAGACTTTGGAGTCCAACTCTAGATCTGAAACAGTTGCTCTGTGGTTTATCTTGAGGGACACTTGTAGTGACGTGTATATTAGCATTCAGATAACTCCTCACTTATCCATCCTCTCTTCATGACAACTTTTACATTTGCTGGCTAAACTCATCTGGACCAGATGCACTTTGTGTTGCCAGCAGCAGCAGTTTATACAGTAGCCTAAAAATAAGAGGAACATATTGCAGAACTTTGGGAATACCACCAAAATGTGTGCTTTTGGCACCGATGAAGTTGGCGGAAAAAAAAAAAAAGAGGAAAAAGAAAACACGCGAGGAAAAAGGAAGAAATACGTCTCGAGGATTACCACTTTGTCTACACCACCCTCCACTTTGGCAGGTAACCAGCCATCACTGCAAGCTCCTTTCTATTCCCAAAGGCCAGTTGGCTGGCTGCTTACACATGACTAATCAGTCCTGGTGCAATCCCGACACCGTGGCTGCAGTACAACAACAAAAAAAGTTAAATTTTTCCTCCTCTGATGTGAAGCATAACCGTCTGACTCATGATTTACATGTGCATCACACACAAACAACCGCACACACTATCCTATTTGGATTACATCTGCTATTCTTTTTTGGCCCCCTCCGAAAACAATCTAACACGTTTTCCATCAGGAAAATTGTACCGTCTGTGGGACACTGTACCACATGATGATGTTAGAGCTGAGACATAATTTCATTTCACAAAAGGACTCCCTTGACGCGTGAATCCAACGGGGATTGACAGCACATTTATAACCGCAGCGTGTGGCTGGGCAGGCCTTCAAAAGACGCTGAGGACTCTGAAATGTCATAACGACTGTTCTAGCTGAATCTCGTTGGATCTAAGTGACAAAAAAAAAGAAAAGATATGCTCAAGTGGGCTCCAAAGGACGTTCATATGTAAGAGCCGACACCTGAAACCTATCTGGTGGAGCACTTATTGAGCTCATGGCTTGCAGCATAAAAGGCGTCAAAAATATTAATTTTGCACATGCTGGTGTCTTCCATTGCAAACGATGATTAAGTACGGCTCAAGAAAAATTTACATACAGTATATCTGTATTGGTCTCTTGGGGGACATGGTAGTTCATTTTATAATGAAATTCAATGAAATAATTGAAAATATCATGGAGAAAAAAACTGTTAGTGAAGCCAAGTGGTTAGTAAGGGAAACTCACGGGATTTATTAAAAAGTACACATACTTTATAGATCTGACTGTCTCTTCTGCACTTGAGGATAGCAAACGGACAGTAAACATTATCACTGCTCTGTTGCCAGCTATTTGATTAATTGGAGTGGTATTTGTAAGAATAAAGCAGAAATAGAGGGATTCCTTTCAATTATCCGAAGTGTAATATCGGCGTTTCTCTTAATAACAGAAAACATATAACAGGACTTCTCCTAATCCAGTGTTATTACTCGTAAATGTTCTTCAGAATTGCAATATTTTGTGTACATTTTACAGTGAGTGTGGATTGCTTTTGTTA
Source organism: Cyclopterus lumpus (assembly GCF_009769545.1). Classification (NCBI taxonomy): domain Eukaryota; kingdom Metazoa; phylum Chordata; class Actinopteri; order Perciformes; family Cyclopteridae; genus Cyclopterus; species Cyclopterus lumpus. Next base: position 20,555,124 of record NC_046975.1, read on the forward strand.
TCTTTGCCAGGATATTATGCATTCTGTCTGATCAGTGGACATCTGTCGGCAGCTAATCTTTTATAGGCCTACTGGCCCCATCAGCGTAATACGTCCAGTGCTCATTCATGACTATATGTTCAAGGACCTCTCGATGTTGTAATGTTTCACACTTTTTGTCAACATTTATGCATGTCGGCTATATCGCTTAGCAAATAATAAACGGAGCTACAGTCAGATTACAACGGATAAGATGCACAGGGAGGTGTGCTAGTTAGCTGTTAGCTAGCCGGTGCGCAGCATTGTCCTGGTGTCGGTTTGGTAAAAAGAGCTAACAGCTAACTAGCTAGCAGGAACTAAAACACACAGCATGACTGACAGCTTTTGTTCAGAGAAAGCGTTTAACACTCAACATGTGGCACCAGGCATTAGTCGTATGTATTGAAATGAGAGCATATATCCCTCGCGGGAGACGGGAAAGGTGAATAAAAAAAAAAATGCATCCGACACGTTTTTCAGGTCTCGATTAAACCGGTACAGCAGTGGTCGTTGCAGAATGACATTGCGGAGCTGGGTTCAAGTTGCGTCCCACTGGAGGTTTGTTTTCCTCGAGCTGTGTAAAACAAGGTCTCATTTGTCTGTCTGACTGTTTGATGTTTTCAAACTGCGAGAGTAAATGAGCCGACATCAAACTCGGTGACTTAACACAGCTTTGACGGTATGATCACAGTGAGATCGGTGACTTCACTCACTCCCCGTATAATAATGAGCGGTAGTTATAGTATTTACTGAGTGCGACACTCATTTCAAAGAACACTGAAAGCTATTCACACTGAAAGCTAGTATTGAGCCAAATTAGCACACTCGTGCTTTGAAGACAAGCACTTTTAGGAGAATGTTACACACACAATTCATTACTGCTAATTGCTGTAAAAGTAGCTAATGCTGTCAAATGAGTGCTTTATTTTCAAGGAGGTCTCGTCAAAGGGAATATCTATTAAACAAGATCATGACGTTTTGATTCATATGTGACACTTTTTTTCTTCTTTTTTTTTTAAATCGACAGAACGATTTACTATCTGCGCATTTGACCACGTCGACTGTGCCGCGTGACAGATATAATCAATGTAAGTGTTGAGGTTTTCCTGCCATAACTGAGGCCACCTACGTTTGTGCCGTGATAGGACCTTCCGCGCCTAACCCCCCCGAAGGCATCCTAATAAATACTTTCTGGAGCTGCTGTTTACACGTCCCAACCTGGTGGTTTTCTTGCAATTATGTGGCGTACCGGGTCTTCCCTTTTGGCCCCGTTGTGCGCAGCGGCCCTCAGTTCCCACCCACTGCCAAGCACTTGATTTAGAGTCCACTGTGGTGATAGTGATTTATGCCTCCGCTGATGATAGGTGTGCACATATTGTTTTGTCGATAAGACTAAGACGGCTCAAGGTCACTGCGCGGTTGGGTATTCAATCACTGCGTCTTCCCCAGAAAGTGAAAGTGTCGCAACATATAGCAATTGATTCAGTCATATCATCAGAGGTTGTTGCTCCACGGACGAAATTCAAAGTTTACAATCATACGCCTTCGGAAATAAAAGGGGACGCTGTGCCAGGGAAATATCAGGCGAGAATGCAATCATCTACTCAAGGCCATTTCTGAGTCAGAGCGCAATGTACCACACTTCATTAGCCAGGATGGTTTGAGCGCCCTGATTAAGAGAAATGTAACGTATGTTTCAGTGGGGGGGGGGGGGGGGGGGGGGACTTGGCAGAGGCTCTGGAGACAACATAGTTTCCTGCGCAGCGTATTTTTTTTATACAACACACACATACACAATCGCCTTTTCCAAGTTAACCTTGATAAGTTATAGCCTCTCGGATTTGAACTGGCAAGCTCTCTGATATTCCCATAATTCCCTCTAATCAGGCACTCTGCTGCTGAGTGTCGGTCTATCTAATTTGGTGATCAGCCCCATAATTGTGGGCGCATACAAAAAGCAAAAAGACGGCGAACGCTCGACAACATTATTCTCCACAGAGGAGATAACACGGAACAAGTTTATCAAACTCGGCGGGACACCATATTATGCCTCGCACAATTTGCGGGGCGATAATTGAACCCTGATGAGGTGTAGAACTTAAATACCTCAAATCCTGGAGTGAATTATCATTTTATTATCCACCTACTCCTGGAGGAGTAGCACTAAAACGTGAATAAAATCATCAGGTGATAAGATTTATTGTTTACTTGAAACCTTTTCATTTTTTTCTTCGCCATTTATTCAATCCCTAGTGTGATGAAGACTACCACAAGACTTCTACACGCTAAATTCACGGCAGTTTAACATGTGCCGAGGGTTACGCAATCTAATACTGAAGATCCTCCTGCCAGGACGCGCGATACTTTGCAGGTCATCCAAATGATAAAGGTTTGTGAGCATTAATACAAAGCTGGTAGCACAGCTGGCTCAATCACGACTGGGTGAGTCACTGTTAACCCCGACTGGGAGTTTTGGAGTTTTATGGATATGGGCCAATATCTGGAAAGAACATCCAACAGTCCAGTGGATTAAATTACACATATAGCACCAGTTGTGGTCCCCAAATGTGGCAAACAAGCTATCCAAATTAAATAAGTGAAATATAGTTACAGCTACGGTTTCCTTCACCGATTTCCAAACGTAAAAGGTGTTCAATTAAAATACAGGACAGGTCAAATGAACGTTTTCAACAGCAGCTCCTTTTTATTTCACATCATTTTCCTTTCCGGGTCGGTGAAAGCGGCTGCAATATACCACCTGGAGCTGGATTTCCCCGCTCTGATGTAGGTCATTGTGGGTCACTCACCTGCTCTCCAGGGCCACATTGCTGCCCAGGACCCAGCTGTCCTGCAGCTGGACGCATTCCGCCGTACTCTGCAAGTCGGTCGCCAGGCCGGCTGTGGGCGGCGGGCTCGGGCTCCTCTGATTGGCCAGTGAGCTTCGGCTCAGGGACGTGATGGACGGGTGCTGCTTGTGTGGGGGCGGTGCCGGCGGGAGAGGAGGCGGGCCTTGCTGACAGGATAGATGGTCACCTGGAGTAAAGCGGAGGGAAAGAGACATCAGCATGTTAGTTTTTGTTGCATTCTTTCCGTAATTTGTTTTTTCGCCGATTAGAACTACACCCGGGAGATAACTACCAGAGAGCAGATGGGCAAGAGTATGCATCTGCCTCGTATGTAAACTATGACAGCATATAGCCACATAACAGACCCAGAAAAGTAAATACAACCAAGAGCAAGACATTAAAATGAGATGCAACCACTGCAGAAAAGGGGGAAATAAGAGCTGCTTTTATGGCGACACACATAATAATTGTCGCCAAACGCCACACGGCTGACAGTCGGGTTCTCTTAAACAGAAGGTCACTTAGAGAGGCAGCTGTTCTTTTATGGGCGCTTAACGCAATGTTTCACGTTTGATTACAGCCAGAGAAGACTCTCAAATAACTAATGACCAGAACATCCATTAGAGCTCTGAGAGAACAGGTTTTCCAATTTCACACAAAGCTGTGTAATTGGCCCCCAGAATGGCATGTGGTGATTATCTATCCATCTTCCCTGTTTAAAAGGTAAAAACCCACAGTGCTGACAATTCTGATTTGCTCCAATGAGCCCCGAATGGGTATCGTCTTTCCTGCTTCACAGAGGCTTGGAGAAGATTGAGAAAGCTGGGACTTGTGTCTTTTAAGAGCTGTTGTTTTGACAGCGTGCTTTTTTTATTTTTTATAAAGCCAATATGAGTTTAATTTCGTGGCATACAAACGCTGTCAGTTTTATTGATTTATTTGTATTTAACCTTTGCTTTCTCCACCACGCACAGAGGCATTGTGGGACTCAAATGATGCTCTGCGCTGTACAGCTTGACAGAACATCTTCATTGGAAGGACACCAGGCGCTGTTTGTAAAAGAGCCGCTAATAACCGCGCAATTGTTGTCCTTGTCCTTACACGCTTTCTGCTTTTCACTACGTCCTTCTATGCATAAAAGCAAAAGCGGTTCAATTCAAGCAATTGAGCCTTGTATTTGGTTCCAAAGTATAAATGGGAAACATGTATGCCATTCAGGGCTCGGAAATCACTTCCACCGCTTTGAGGTAAAAACCTTTAAGCTTTAAGCATGAAGGCTATTTGTAGATTATTTCTCACATATTGAAATGGAGGAATACATCGGAATTATAGTGTCAGGCAGAGAGTAATAAGAATGATTACCGATGGTAGAACTCTTCTCCACGAGTTAATTGCAGCCGACAGTCGCAGCTGTAATAAAGTTTAGCAGGGGAAGGTTGTACCAATCAATTTTTTTTTTTTTTTTTGGGGGGACTAATTACTTCTTCCATGGATATATTTCCCATCTTCATAAAAGAATACATTATTTTTAGAGCATCTGTTTCATCTGTATAGAAACAGACAGACAAGACAAGACAAAAGATGAAAGATGAATTGTGTGATGGGGAATCGGGAGTGACGAGAGTGCACGATGGCGGCGCAGGAGGCCAATCTAAGATTAATTAATTTCCGATTAGTCTTTGATCAAACCCAATCAAATATGATCGCCCCCTCATCAAACTACATCACCTCGTTCAAAGTCAGTTCTGAATCCTGACACGTGAATTAACCGTGGCATCTGCGTTTGCAAAAAAAAAAAAATATATATATATATTTTAAGGCCGCCATGACTTCGTGATGATGAGTACAAGACACGCCACTCATCTCCTGGGCTAGACTGTGAGCCCCATTTGAAAAGCTGATGCTAATAGAAATATGGATCATCTATCGACACTGGCTGGTTTTACTTCACCTCGGGGGCCTTATTCTATTGTGTGAGCTGGCGGCAGCCACAAGCTTCTCTCCGGCAGAAGCATTTTTTTTTTTTCATATGATCAGCACACACCGGCGCCGCGGTCCAATGTCATGGAGAGAAGAGCAGGAATGACGTACAGTCAGGTGGGCTCTGAAAAACAGACAATGGTCTAAAGTGGAGCTAAATTGATGGGCAGAAAGGATTATTTTTAGAAGTCAATTTTCTTTATTATCATGAAAGAATTGGCTTGGTAACGCATTATATGACGCCCATGTCTATAGTGCATTGTTAACATACTCATAATGCATTATAATCTGCTTGCAGCACTGTCTAATTCTAGTTATAAGGCTTAATAACAATCATCAGAACACATTATAAAACATATAATAATGACTCATAAGGTCAAGTATCATAATACTTCATGATTGCTGATATTGTTTTGCAAGTATCATGGTGCATCATAATCCCCTTCGTTGGAACACAGTATGATACTTTACTTAAATCAAAGAAAGGACCACTTGAGTGATTATAATGTGTTATAAAAGGATTATAGTATGTATTATACATCAAAAAAAAGGACGACTTGAGTGATTATAATGTGTTATAAACCGATTATAGTATGTATTATACATCAAAGAAAGGACCACTTGAGTGATTATATGTGTTATAAAAGGATTATAGTATGTATTATACATCAAAGAAAGGACCACTTGAGTGATTAGAATGTGTTATAAACCGATTATAGTATGTATTATACATCAATGGGCATTATAATAGCCTGTGACCCTAGCAAACAAAAATCTCAGTGAATAACCAGCATAACTCAATCTGCTTTAATGTATTGTGGTTATTGTAACAAAGCATTTTGCATACTTATGAGTGTATGTTACTAGAATTATACAGTGCCATCAGCTGATTATAATGCACTATAAGTAGGTTTATTATGGGATATAGACATGGGCCACATAAAAAGTGTTACCAAAAGGGTAATGTCCAATTCATGTTACCTCATGAAATTATATTTAACGTGAAATAACTGCAGCCTCCTCTTAAATAACCCAATGAAGCCCCCCCTCTGTTTTTAAAATACATAAAGCAGATGTCTTTGTTCTCCTGTACAAACATCACCTCATTAACACGCCCACACAGGCAATGCTGGTAAACAATCCGCCTTCCCTTTTTTTGGATTGCAAATAAAGATACAGGAGAGATATTGAACAAATCGGTATCCATTTATCTTCACGTCTACATATTGATCTGTCGGCATATAGCTCAAGGCAACATCTTGATTGCCCTTGATTAATTTGCAGGCCGTCCTGCTGCCGCACTGCTGGCATTGAGAGTTTGAAAAGGCAGCTTTTTTATACAGTAACGTCCAGCGCGTCAAAATACAAGACTTTATGGGATTTCTGATGAAGCAACGTGTTAAAAAGGGATGCCTGAACCGCAACAGGAAATGAACCCGGTTTTATTTATTGGTTTCATCTTCGGTGAAAGCACACGCTGAGCATTCATTACACAAAACACAAAAAAAAAATCCCCCAAAAAAACCTTCAAAGGCATAGGATTTGACATGCAGCAAATCTGACTGCATAATCCCACAATGAACTGAGGGAACATAAAACCCCACCAACTGAATTAAACCTTCTGTGTGCATACTTTGCAAAAAAAATAAATAAAAAAAGAACACAAAGCCTTTGGGTGAAAATATGGTCGTCCACTCGAAATGCTGCTTTTGAGAGTTCGCCCTAAACCGTGATACAGTTGTGGCTTTGAGCGAAGCGAAAAGAAGCAAAACAAAAGTGCTCACGACTAAAACCGGGCGAGAATACGATTTTTTTCAACACTGGGAATGTACAGTTGGTCTGAAAAACGTTCATATTTTCGTCGTTATCCTCAGGAGACCCAGTGAAACGGAGGTTTAGCTTCTGTACTGTGAAGCATTCCCCACTGAAAAGGATTCGTGCTGAGTACAGTTACAAGAGGGATTTAAATCAAATCATTCCCATTTGATTGGACCACTAAAAAGGGGGCGGGCTTAGAAAGTAGTCGCAAAACATTGCAGATCAATTGATCTGTATTGCACAGTGTGACAAAAGACGTCATCTTAAAAGGGTTACAAAGGGATTCCTTTTATTAAAAAGCTGCCGTTTTCATATTTTTCAAATGACAAAACTAATTATTGTTTACTTTTATATAAATGCCACACACATATCCCAAAGGTTTAGTAAATGTATCCAGCACCATCGGATGAAGAAGCAACAGCTGTGAGAGACGATTCAAAATGACTTCTCCTTAACCTTTTGGTTCAAGAAATCCACCCACACACCTCCTAATATATGAGCACACATAAAAGTCTGAAGTGGAACTCCACTAGTCATGTAAACCTTTGAGTTATTACTAAATACCAAGTTATTCCCACATCGAGATCTGAAACTTGACTCCATTCGGATTTTGAGTGATTAATTATGCAAACGTTTTTTTTCATCTCAGTTAAAGGCTGCTCTCATTCCCTTAATCTTTATTTATGTGGGGTCAAGATCAAATGGTGCAATAGTTGCTTTTCCCTAAAAAGGAAACTTGTTTATGAGTTTTCTGCGCAACCAATCGAGTAAGTGTTGACTTCACAAGTCGGAATTTTTATATTAGAATTAACATTTTAATACAACTCCATGTTTATTCGATATACATTTGAACCTTTTTTTCAAAGTTTTTTGTTGTGTTTTCTCATGCGTTCAAATTTTCCTGCACACGGTCAGTGTTAGTGTGTCTGAGTGATGACCCCGATGTGATTCCACGTGGGTAGACTGTGCAGCAGTTCAGTGTGCAGTTCAGTGTGTAGTGGTGCAGTGTGTAGTGGTTCAGTGTGTAGTGGTGCAGTTCAGTGTGTAGTGGTGCAGTGTGCAGTGGTTCAGTGTGTAGTGGTGCAGTTCAGTGTGTAGTGGTGCAGTTCAGTGTGTAGTGGTGCAGTTCAGTGTGTAGTGGTGCAGTGTGCAGTGGTTCAGTGTGTAGTGGTTCAGTGTGTAGTGGTTCAGTGTGCAGTGGTTCAGTGTGCAGTGGTTCAGTGTGTAGTGGTGCAGTTCAGTGTGTAGTGGTTTAGTGTGTAGTGGTTCAGTGTGTAGTGGTGCAGTTCAGTGTGTAGTGGTTCAGTGTGCAGTGGTTCAGTGTGTAGTGGTTCAGTGTGCAGTGGTTCAGTGTGTAGTGGTTCAGTGTGTAGTGGTTCAGTGTGTAGTGGTTCAGTGTGTAATGGTTCAGTGTGCAGTGGTTCAGTGTGTAGTGGTTCAGTGTGTAGTGGTTCAGTGTGTAGTGGTTCAGTGTGTAGGTTCAGTGTGTAGTGGTGCAGTGTGTAGGTTCAGTGTGTAGTGGTTCAGTGTGTAGTGGTTCAGTGTGCAGTGGTTCAGTGTGTAGTGGTTCAGTGTGTAGTGGTTCAGTGTGTAGTGGTTCAGTGTGTAAGTTCAGTGTGTAGTGGTTCAGTGTGCAGTGGTTCAGTGTGTAGTGGTTCAGTGTGTAGTGGTGCAGTGTGTAGTGGTTCAGTGTGTAGTGGTTCAGTGTGCAGTGGTTCAGTGTGTAGTGGTTCAGTGTGTAGTGGTTCAGTGTGTAGTGGTTCAGTGTGTAGTGGTTCAGTGTGTAGTGGTGCAGTGTGTAGTGGTTCAGTGTGTAGTGGTTCAGTGTGTAGTGGTTCAGTGTGTACGTTCAGTGTGTAGTGGTTCAGTGTGCAGTGGTTCAGTGTGTAGTGGTTCAGTGTGTAGTGGTGCAGTGTGTAGTGGTTCAGTGTGTAGTGGTGCAGTGTGTAGTGGTTCAGTGTGCAGTGGTTCAGTGTGTAGTGGTTCAGTGTGTAGTGGTTCAGTGTGTAGTGGTTCAGTGTGTAAGTTCAGTGTGTAGTGGTTCAGTGTGTAGTGGTTCAGTGTGTAGTGGTTCAGTGTGCAGTGGTTCAGTGTGCAGTGGTTCAGTGTGTAGTGGTTCAGTGTGTAAGTTCAGTGTGTAGTGGTTCAGTGTGTAGTGGTTCAGTGTGTAAGTTCAGTGTGTAGTGGTTCAGTGTGTAGTGGTTCAGTGTGTAGTGGTTCAGTGTGCAGTGGTTCAGTGTGCAGTGGTTCAGTGTGTAGTGGTTCAGTGTGTAAGTTCAGTGTGTAGTGGTTCAGTGTGTAAGTTCAGTGTGTAGTGGTTCAGTGTGCAGCGGTTCAGTGTGTAGTGGTTCAGTGTGTAGTGGTTCAGTGTGTAGTGGTTCAGTGTGTAGTGGTTCAGTGTGTAGTGGTTAGTGTGTAGTGGTTAGTGTGTAGTGGTTCAGTGTGTAGTGGTTCAGTGTGTAGTGGTTCAGTGTGTAGTGGTTAGTGTGTAGTGGTTCAGTGTGTAGTGGTTCAGTGTGTAGTGGTTCAGTGTGTAGTGGTTCAGTGTGTAGTGGTTCAGTGTGTAGTGGTTCAGTGTGTAAGTTCAGTGTGTAGTGGTTCAGTGTGTAGTGGTTCAGTGTGTAGTGGTTCAGTGTGTAGTGGTGCAGTGTGCAGTTCTGCGTGTGCACTGGCAGAGTTGGACGTTTGAAAGCCACGTGGCAACCCTGCAAAAATATGGTATTTTTGGCACCACGGCACTTTGAATTAGATTATCCACTGACTCAAATGCTGGATTGTGTGTGTAAAAAAAAAAAAGCACACTAAACAATGAACCCTGAAGAAAGCTTGGCATTGTCTTCTATCAGGGCACGCGGGGAATTAAGCTGGCCTTTAAAGTGCAGGCTCAGTGACCGAGAAGGCAGATAAAACAGCTGTGTGGTTTATGGGGTTTTGCTTTGAAATCAGATCAAGACAGATGCCTCCTTTGCATAATTCCTCAACGTCAGTTTATCATCATCTCCATCAGCAACATGCTTCAAAAGGGACCCTCGTGATTAATACTGCATGCCAGCGCTGAAATGACAGACTCATTCCCTTCTTAATGATGCTTGCAATATCTATCAAATTATGTTTTACGAAGCGTCGGTGTTTTTACAGAAACACCTTCTTGACTAGCTTTATGTTTCAGCCGCTCCTCATGCTTTGACTTTAGAGGGTTTTATTCGGGAACACTGACTCACTGCACAGAGAGAAGTGCGAACTGCGTCCTCAGAAAACAGCTGCATTCGATGTAGTGAATAGAATTCAGTTCATTTAAAATAATCGTGCCAGAGGTTAGCGCCGTGTGCAAGCCGAGTTCACATTTCACCATATTCGTCTTGAACTTTGCGATGCCACTTCTTGATACTCGCGTGTTAGGATTCTCCGAGGTCGTCCTCTGAAAATATATCTTATTATTTTTGTTTTTGTTAAAGCATCAAGAAGCGTACCGCGCATGATGTTCCAACACAAGAGTCGGGATACAATTAAAAGCCGTTTTGCACTCACTAAGCTTTTGCAAGCTTGGTGAAAGCCTTTTCATATTCATTGTGTAAGTAATACACAAAAGGTCTTGTGCCATTTTACTCTCCATTAAGAGACGGATTCAACTGCTAATGGAATTGAAAGGGCCTTTGCTTCGACTGGCTTGCCCTTCACCAATAGGAAAATTACAGGATATGTGCATAGCAAGGAATCCGTCAAAATAGATCACCGAACTCAACGAGGTCGCAGCTCGTCTTGTCCGCAGCCGATGATTTTTATTCGATTTGTTTTTTGTTTTCATAGCAGGATAGTCCTAATTAACAAACGCTGCGTCCCTGCTCGGCAAAGTTTGAATTTCAGAAAGACACAACAGTAAAAAGACATCAAGCGAGATCCCCGTTTGATTTCATATGAAATGAATAATGGATGAAATCCAAAATAAAACATGCCATTTGGACCAGGTAGGATGTTTATATATGTCAAATCAATAAATTCGTTTTCATCTGCGGCCCCGTTTTTTTTTTTCTTCTTCTTCTTCTTCTTCTTTTCTCCTCAGCACACAGCTGTGGCCCTCGGGTTGGAGGCGGCCGCCGTGTTCTTCAGTAGAAGAAGAAGAAAAAAAAGAGAGACGGCGGCTTCTTCTCACGGGGGAGTAGAGGGGGAGGGATTCTGGATTCTCAGGACCATTTGAACAACCTTGCCCTTGGTGAGTTTTGGGGGATTTACTCTGCAAAGAGAGTTGGCAATTTTCAGTAGCTTGGGGTTTTGAAATAAAAAAAAAAGAAAGCTGTGTGAATTCCATCATATTTCCTGCCACATACCTCGCACAGCTTTGCCCACTCTTCTGCTGACTTTCTATCTGATCAAAGACCAACATGTCTTTCAAGCTCTTTCTCTGCAGGGGGAACTGGGACGTAACCAATATTTCAAGGATTACATAATCGTTGCATTTTTTAGAAAAGAAGAAGAAATCATTCCTTTTTACCCCGTACATAATGCGTCACAAAAGCGGGCATTCATCAACTCGTACATCTGATGCAAAATCCTCGCCTGACGTTCATCTCAAATGTATTATCTGTAAATACACTTATGTAATATAATCTTACTTAGTTGAACCTACTGAAGATGCACTGTGAATACAAGCGGATTCACGTCTCTCTCTCTCTCTCTCTCTCTCTCCCAGACAAGATGCACTGTGAATACAAGCAGATTTCTCTCTCTCTCTCTCAGACATTGCTACAGATGGCAGATCATCATACAGATGATGACTGCTTAGCAGTCCTTTCTGACAGCTCTCCGATTACATAGCAATTACACTCCTTCTCAGAAGCCGCTTTGACAATTAGCCTGCTGACAAAACACTTTGTTATATTTATTCACGTGTGGACAGCTCTGGCTTCCTTTCGCTTGTCCGGAGAGATTGTGTTAACACCTCAGGTAAAAAAAATTAAAATAAAAACACGCGCCGCTGTTGCAAAACTTCGTCGCAGACAAGCGCGCGCGATTGTTCTGCAGTTCAGTTACTGACAAAATATTTTCTTGGCACAGTCCACGGGGGGAGGGAAGTGTGCCAGTCCTCGAAAAAACACATTTGTGTCCAACACAGAGATTAGTTTCACCATTATGTTCTAGAAAAAGCCTCACAGGCATTGATTTTAAACATTTATAACCATTGGGTAACCAAAGCCTTGCATTTAAAAGCTCCGGTTTACTAACGCATACTCTCTCCTTGACCACTGTCCTCTGATCGTGAACGAGGTAATATAAAAATAACTTTCATAAAGTATTGACTAACAGCGAACGGACTGAACCAAAAGAGCATCGAGACGGGCTGCAAGAACCAAAAGAATGAGCTGGAAAAACCCCCGCTTAAAAACAGGTTTGAGGGTAACTGCAGAGTGTGGTGACTATTCCCTGTCGGTCAACAACATTGCATTATATTTGGTTTTTACGGGAAGAAAAGATTGGATTTTGATTTAAAAAATGAGGAGAATAAAAAAAAATTAAAAAAATACGTCTTCGACTTGAAAAGTCACTTTTCCCTTTCATCTCGACTTTAATAAGAACATACAGCATAAGTGCCACAGCTACTGTCAACCAGCCACATTTTCCAGCATTTTTTTGGGAGAAAATAATGGACCTATCCTCTAGTCAAAGGCATATACATTTGCAACACTCCTGATGGCTACGCATTCTTCGTTTTGCATCCTTTTTTAAATGCTGGTACAATCGCCAAACAGCAGCAGCAACCTGCCACATCCTGTCACTGCATCATTCTGTTTGATCTCTGGGAAGAAAAAAAACGCAGCAGTGGGGCCGCAATGTCCTAAACTGTATAATATAAACAAATCACCGGCGTGGACGAGGTAAAACGGAGACGCCCGGAAGAGACGCGCTCTCGTTTCCGACTGCGTCTCTGCTCGGCACTCCGTTGTCAATCTAGTTTCGGAAAGAAAAAAAAGAAAAAAGATTCTCTTTTAGAGAAGGAGAAGCTGCCAGTTTCCATCTTTCTCCCGTGAGCGTTTTTGAACGGAACTGGCCTTCAGAGGATATTTGAATGGCGCGTTTGGACAGTAGATGGAGGAGTGGCAACGTGAAACATTGGTTAGGGGTGATCTCAGTCAGACACCTCCGGGGCGCTTTCAGAAGCTCGCTGAACGATTTCAAGCCATTTATTTCCCAAGAAACAACAAATCACTGTTATCCAGTTTTTTTTATTTATTTGTATTTATTTGTTTGTGTTCTGAACTGTGAGTCACTTTTCTGACTCAAGCAATACAGATTTTAATGAGTAATTGCACGAAGAGGGGGGGGGGGGGGGTCATAGAAATGTGACGCGTTCGCCAGGAGAACTATTCATGTGCCTCCCCGTTCATTTCCAATCACTTGAGAAAATGGTTGCAGTAAAAAAACAAACACTCGTGGCTGTAGTGGCGCAGTCGTTTGCTGTAATTGCATTTCCCGAGCAAATCTGCGAGGAGATCAGACAAAGGGAAACTGTGTCCATCTGAAAATGGGAAAGCCTACATCTTCTGCTGATTAATTGTCGGCGTATTGTTCTCCACTGGAAGCACTCGACTTTGGCGCACGTAACTAATTTCCACCTCCACTGTGGGACAATTTGAGGAGAGTGAAATTCACAGAGTGTACGTTCTTTCACACCACATTGAATAAACAAACGCCGTAAAACCTTGAAAATAGTCTATCGAGGTTGAGAGTAGAAAATCAACAATCTCACTGTGAGACCCAGACGAGACGGACACAATGCCTCAATAAGGACAACGCGTGCAACACGATGTAATAGTTGAAATCAAACAATGTGGATGTGTTGGTTTGGAATAAAGACTACTGACTGATTTTTTTCTTGTTGTTATCACGACAAGGTGAACATGAGACCGCCATCTTACCAGCAGAACTACTATACTCCTATGAATGACTGCAACAAATGAGGATTTTGATTATCAACTATTCTGCTGATTATTTTCTCGATTGATCTATTCATCATCGCTTCCTTATTGAAAACATAGTGATACAATATGAAGCTAATAAGACTAAGGAAAATCCAATTAAGTAGAAACCAACTGATGGCTTTATTCCATAATGGGGGATTGTTCATTATTTTTGTCATCGACTGAGCTGTTAATCAACTTATTGTTTCAGGTTTGAAAAAAAAAAGAAAAAAGAAACCTACCAGTGTAGCATTTATATATCCGAAAACAATACAATAGAAACATGAATTGACTGATGAACACATTATGAAGCAATTTACAGGTCAGCGTATAAAAATGGTATGTTGGTATTGCAAAACAAGCAAAAATGTCTTGCGGCTGATGAATACGCGCCGTGACCTCGTACTGTTACCGCATTAGATACAGATTCATCATTTAGTACCTTCTAGTCTCTTCTATCTACAACTACAATGAACAAACAACACATGTTGGTGCCTCCGTTTCTCCTCCTTTAATCGACTCCTCCAAACATTCCCACGTAAAGTTCTCTCCGCCAATAAAAAAAAAAAAAAAAGTCTTGCAAAGTCTGGCTAGAAAATCCCTCCGCTTTCAAAAAAAAAAAAAAAAGAAATCAAAAGCTTCCCCGAGGCCGAGGCTACGAATTGATACCCTATAGTTGCATTACTCTTGGCCACAGAGCAGGGGACGAGGATAATAATCATTGGCAATTCTTATACTGCTCACCAGCTGTATCGTGCATTATAGGGATGTCATATGTCACTATCCCCAATGGGCATAAACAATGAACTTAATGTGTGGATATACACTTCACGCACATGCTCGATCACTGACACACACACACACACACACACACACGCGCTTTAAAAGATCACTGAGAGAAAGAAAGAAAAAAAAGCCTTCCAGCCACTCGTGCGCTTCTTTCGGCAAGAAACAACCCGAATGCAACCTGCGTACCCTCTGAGGCTCGGTGCATGCTCAATCAGCAACACGATACGGCCCACGGCTGAGCGCTGAGGTCACTGCTGGAGTCTCCGAGACCGATCATGCATGAGGTAGCAACACAGTCTTCCCACCTCTAATGTGCCAAGCTAGCCATGCTGCTTCTTACGACCGCGATTCGGCTGCACGGACCGAGCTCCCCCCCCCCCCCCCCCCCCGCGGGCTCTCCCTCCGACTCTGTGTTCTGTGCATTGAGATGGAAAGTGTGACAAAATCTCACGCGCTGCCGCTGAAATTATAAAATCGGGTCAAGCTGTCAGGACGAATACGACTTATACAAACGCGACGCGAGGATTACAATATCGACTTTGTGTACAATGTGTGTGTATATGTGTGTGTGCATGACCTGGATCATTTCAACCCTATGGAGGTGTGTCGCCCCCCAGCTCCAGCGTGGGAACTTTTTTGGGTTCGAGCCAAACGAGAGTTATTTATATCTAAGTTATAGCGTATATGTGGGTTGCTATAATTCTGAAACATTGAGAAACTGGATTGCCGATATGGCCTCTGTAACCCTGTGCTAAATGTTTAATGATTATTTCAGTGCAATTTTGGCTCGGAGACCCTGAGAGTCTATTTTATTAATTGTTTGGTTGTGTGGGTTTCATTGTAGTCCTGTTTTATTAATTCACGGTCATGTTTTGTCATGTTTTTCAGATTCCAATTCCGATGTGTCTGAAGAATTCAAAAGTTAATTCGCCTCATTATGCTCCTATGTTATGGTAATATCGGTGGCATAATACGGTCTTGAAAAATGACACTAACATTGTTCATCGCAATCATTTCAAGGACAATATCTCTCCCGACAAAAGCAGTGTCGTGGCGACAGGCCGGGAACTGAGATTCGATCTCGCGATATGAAAATAAAAAAAGACACCGCTCCGATCTGAGGACAAATCAACTCTAATCAAGATGACTTCACTGTTGGAACGAGGTCTCCGGAGTGAACAGGCATTACAATTAATTAGTGAAACTGGCTTTTAAAGTTTAATCTGCCGTGCAGTCGTTCTTCATTTTGAACCGCGTGCCCTCCCCCCTGCCCTCCCCTCGTCCCCTTTCCATCTCAGAGTGGCTCTCACACATGTCTACAGCGCATTAATCAATAATAAAAGCAGTCAGGGAAGTCAGATGTACTGTCCTTCAAAAATCTCTCTAATGCTGCTTTGCTTGACAACGGAAGACAGCGCTGCCTGCGTTCCAGTCTTTCATTCACCTTAGAAAATACCACCCTAAGCCTCATCTGTCATGTATCGGCTGCAGCCTAACATTTCACATTTCACTTTGTTTGGCAGACATTGATTTTCTACCTCCAAGGTGTTGTCAAGGAGGCATCCGACTCATACATACCTCCCGCGCTGTCTCTCCAGAGGCTGCTTTAGAAGGAATTGCAGGAACACACACACACACACACACAGACACAAAGGGATGCTCAGAGAAAAGATGCCTAAAATATTGCCAAATCTGTTGAAATAAGGACTCTGGTGGGGAAAGAAATGCGCGGGCGATAAGCCGGGGGTTTATCAAAGCGGCGTTTTCCCCGCGGCGCCTTTTCATGTCGCGTATTTAAAAAGGTGTCTTTGTCGCTGTGCCGTAATAAGCTCGGCAGCATGTAATCCGGATTCAAATGCGTATTGTAAAACACACGTGGAGATGCACCCTGATGTGTCGAGGCATCTCGAAGGGGAGGGCGTTATTGCGTGTTTTTACTGGTCGTCGTCCATTCCGTGCCCAACCCCTCTCGGGCACAACGCACTCCCAAAAACACGTGGCCGCCATCATGCCTTGAAACTATTTTTTAATCGGATTTATCCAACCCTCCATCCATATGTCGAGAAAAGTCAGAAAACAACAATTCGTCTTACCACGACCTCCACACACACACACACACACACACAGTTGAGCAACACTTTATATTCATTAAGTGTCAAAATGTTATAACAAATAGCGAGCTCAAAAGAGCAACAGTATATCTTATTTAGGAACTATTTGGAGATGATCAATGAGGGAGCCTTGAAGGTGTAACATTCATTTTTTTATCTAATTAAACGCCGACACTAATTAGAACAGAGCAGATGAGCTTTGCACTTTTGTTCTGGGGTTTACTTATAATGATGCGGCCAACTTCGTGAGATGCAGAAACCCAAATAAGTATCATAACGGGCTAATTAAAAGCAATGCCGCCACATATGGAGAGCTGAGAAAATGGAACCAGTTTGAACTCGTTATTTAAGCGAGACGGAGAGTCTACAGCCCAAGCAGGCATTGTCAAAAATGATGATCACAATTATTCACGGGATTTTAGGGACAACGTATTTGTATTGCGCTTTCACATTTATATGAAGGCAGCTACATGCCTGCTAATGTACAAACCGTTGTCCCCACAATGTCCCCATTACATTGAATGCGATTGGTAGTCGATTAAATAATTGCGCAGCAACCATTTCATTAGTTTGTGCACATATTTTGAGGAAAATTACAACAAACAATATTACAAACCTAAAAGGAGGTGAGGGACGGGGGGGGGGACTTTCAACTAAATGTCATGGCGATCCATCCAATGGTCGTTGAGGCGTTTCACTCATAACCACAAATGTCAACCTGCTGGTGGCGTTAGAGGAAGTGTCAGCAAAGGTAATTAAGATGCATCGTCCGGGAGCCATTAATACCTACAAAATCACCACGGCAACTTCATGGCAGTCCATTAAACAGCTGTAGAGGTGTTTCAGTCTGGACACAAGTTGTGGTCCAACTGTCCGACATTAAGCATGGCTAAAAAATTATTATAAAATGAATACTCTTGCCCATAATAGAATCGTCAAGGGCGGACAATCAGTCTCTGTAATAATAATAGAAAATATACAGAAAATAAACTACTTTACTTCCTTTTAGTGTTTCACGGATGCGCTGAACAAGCCTTCCCTCTTTTGTCTCCGGGTTCAATCTCAGTTCATTTACAAACAAAATAGACATCATTTCTAACTCTTCTAATTTGAACTTTTGTGTGGTGTTGTTTTCTTCTTCTTCTTCTTTGTTTTGTGTGCAACTTTACACAAATCACGAGTTCACGAAAAGGTCAATAAACTATATGTTCACTCAGTCTTGTACCTTTAGTTGGAAGAATAAGCCCTAATGATGACAGTGTTAGTATCTCATTTTCCAAATGAGCGAGAGGAAGACACAGGAAAGGATTGCTTCCTGCTAAGAGCAAGCATCGTGATAAATATCCTGAATATTTATGAAAATGAAAGAGACCGGGGAGAACAACCTCATCGTTCCCAGAGTTGACTGGCTTATACATTAGAATTCCTCTCCGAAGGAGGTCAAAAGTCCAACCGCTAAATCCTTTTACTGTGCAAGACATTGAATTGGCTACTCAATTGTGACTCACTCTGGTAGAACATCAACTAAATGTTTGATATGCAAAATGTATTTTTTTACTGCAGCTAATAGCACAAGTAGCGAAAAATATCATTGAGGCTAATGGCTGCAAATAGCAATCATTACTATCTAATGGCCTCGATGAGTATATGTATCGTAGGCCCGCGCTAATAAACTTCAGGAAACTTTTGTCTCCGTAATGGAAACGAATTTGCATCTCTCCCTCTTCTGCAGCTTCAGCGTATGATGTTAAATTATGCTTCCTCCCCCCCCCCCCCCCCCCGCACTCAACAATGCCACAGATATGTTTCGTTGCATTTACACGGGAGAAATTGTGGTGTTAACAGGATAAGGGAAACAGAAAAGCAGGGATACTGATAGCAGCCAAGTGTCGGCAGCATCCATTACGCTTCTCCGTGAACATTCCCCCGTTTAGCCTCTTCGTAATATTCAACGAGGCTAAGCATATCTCTGCAGTTGGGTTGCTGTACGTGTAAACTATCCAATTTGCGGTCCGTGCCACAGCGGGCATCAATTAGCACCTCTCTCACGCCTCTACATCTGAACTGCATCAATGTTGGTGCTCCGCGCTGCTCGGCAACGCGACGCGAAATGTGTCACGAGTTGCAAGGGAAGGGAATGTCGTGGACGCGGAGGAACTCGCTTATTGCTCACCTTGGGCTTTTATATCAAGACTAATTATCAGACTTCGTGGTTGCAGATTGAATGCGGTCTTCGTCACGGTCGGTGGTCGATTGTGTGTGTGTGTGTGTGTGTGTGGGGGGGGGGGGGGGGAAGAGGGGCGGGAAGGTACAGTGTGATGGACAGAACGAAAATATATTTTTCTTCTGGGAGGCACGTGGATCTTTTAATTATACCCCACCTGTGTAAAGCGAGCAAGGCTTTATTTGCACACTTTCCACAGTAATGAAAATAAAGGATTATCCCTGAACCGTTGCATTTGTCAAACACATTCATATGGAAAAAATAAATGAGCTGAAATCACGGATGCCCCAGATACAACTGTCCAAAGGTCATGGTTCTCATCATTATTGTCTCCTTGTTTACACATTAAATGAACAGACAGATTTACACGACAGTTATACGCTAATGCACGTTATATGTCACGTCCATATTTTTAGCTGTATGTCTATTTCTATCTTTCCTGGGAACTGTTCTTGAAGTACAGGACATTGAGAGCAGCTTAAGAACTGAAGTCATATTCCTTATTCCACACACACACACACACTTTAATAAAGCTGATTCTGATCCTAAAACATTTCGTTAAGCTCACATTTCACTCTACCACGGTAACCCATCTTTAACAAAGAGTAATTACCTTTTACTGAAGTTACATAAATAGCAGATCCGTGCTTAATTTAAAAAAAATCTAATCAAAATCAACAAATTAACACCCTGTGCTGCAGGAAAAAAATTAAATGAGAAATGTATACGGTGACTTTGACAGCGGAGAGCCGGATTTATGTCCCATCTCAAGAGAAAGCATCAATTTCCTTTTAACGATGACGATGATATTTCCCCTAATTTTAACCATGACTACCACCCTTTAATAACGTTCAGACAAAACTAGCCCTTAGCCATATTTTCAACATGGGGACTGATTATGAAAAACACTCAGGCAGTGATTACAATTGCATACTCACGCATACCAGATACTCAATCAGTACGTACTGACACTGACTTCTAAATTAACAATTCTGGGTGATTTTTTTTTTTAAACCAGCAGACTGTTCACACTGAAGTATACTCAGGCAACAGCCGGGGGGATGGTTTCAAGGCCCAGCCAGCGCCTCCATCACCGCTCCCCGAGAAAACTGTTGCATTACATTTTCCAAACGTCCCTTTCAATTGGATAAATTCACCACATATAGATATTCTAAATTGGGCGAACGTGTGCTCACGTCTAATCCTCAAAAATGCAGAAAAAAGAAGAAAAAAAAACGTAGAAAACACCGGCGCTTTTCTCTCGTGCACAAAATCCACGCACGACACACAGCATTTGTCTTAGTATGAAACATTGACAAATAATTATTTTCAGCCGTGTCTCTCGGTTGAATCAGCAGCTTCGCACACTGTCACCGAGCCGCTGGTTTCCCACTCAGCAACGCACGCGGCAGGACGTGCGTGACTGTGAAACGTCTCTGCGGTGGAAGACACTGATCGTCCTTCAGCTCGGCCCTAATCATGTTTGCTTTGCCTCAATTAGATAAGCGAGGTGCGTCGTCAACACGCCAGCTTTCTCGCGTCTCCTCGGATGGTCCCTGTGATTTTTCCCTCCCGCACACCAAATGGCAGCAGTAGGAGGCAAAGGATGCTTCGCGTTCACACCCAGACTCAGTCATTTCGCACTGGAATACATCCATCAGAATTAGGATCATGAAAAAGCCAAGACGAGACTGACAATGGAAACTGAGAAGTGAAATATGAGAGGAAAAAGCGGCAGCGGGCAGCATATGGCTTAGTGAAACCATAAGTTGCCAGTTTAGAAAATGGAGGCAGCTGGCTCGGCCTTCGTATTGTATGACCGCGCCGTGGATTCTTTACTCTTGACCAGATTAAACGGCGCAATGAGTATCGATACAGCAGCGAACCCACAGACTGCAGTCAACACTTGATCCCGGTGTCATATTTCAGCCCATAATGCCCAATGGACTGTCACTATTTGCATACGCTTTTCCTTGTGTGTATCGATGGCATCTTTTCCTCTCGGCCTCCTGGAGTTTAAACCCCCCCCCCCCCCCGGTACACGACGCCGTAACGTGACGGGATGCAAACACTGGAAAAAAAGGATTCGAAGAAGCATTTCAGAGAGGAGGGGGGGGGGGGGGGGGGGGGGGGTGGAGGACGGGACGATATTAAACCTTGTCCAACACACGCAGCACCGGCAGTCAATAGACCCACTTCACAGCCAATCTGCAATGCTGGACACAGTCCGATACCACAGCTAATCACACGATAGCATCCTTTACTCCCCCGTCAGCGGCATCGAGATCCGACGTCGAACGTCGAATCATGCAAATTTCATCGGGCTGAGATATGACACCTCACCGTGCTCCGGCCGCCGCGAAAGATAATGAGCGACCTCATCCTGATGTTTATACAAGACACTGTCAATGATGTAATCCCTGTGATTTAGTTAGAAATCACATCTGCCACATTCAGGTGAAGGCCACTTTGTCTGCTACATATTCATAGGCAGCAATATTGACAAAATGTCGTGTCTGGCTAAAGACACAATGGGAAGTGCGAAGCTCGAGGATCAGTCGGTGTGAATATTAGCGGAAGAGAAATGCATACAGGAGATTCTGGGATTAGCTCTGAAAGCTATATGCTAACGCAATCTCTTCACTCAGGCCTGGACACTGACTGACACCGAGGACTTACTGTAGCCGACTGTTTTGTCAGACGAGCGGACGGCGGTGTGCAACTTCCTAAAGGAGTTAGAGAGACGTTGAAGTATCCCTCGCCGTGAGCAGCTAGCGGTCAAACGCAGGCCTCTGCTCTCAAGACTTCACGCTGTAAATCACACCTGCAGCGAGCTGAAACCCGCGGCTGCAAGCGGGACTCGGCAGAGAGAGAAAAAAAACAGGGGGTCGATAACTCTGGAAACAGAACTACCCGTTTACCACCGAGAAGCGCTTGTGTTCCCAGAGTGACAATAGAAGCTCATTGTCAGGTGTTTAGTCAGATAAGGTCGCACACCCGACGGGATTAGCGTCTGCTTTTCATCAATGTAATGCTTTAAAAAACAGGTTCAGCTAACGTGCGGTGGATCAACCAATTTAAATGCTAAACCTCTCTCTCTCTCTCAGAAGATTGGGGCCGAGGGCTAAACACACATACTGATAAACAAATCAACCTAGCGGTAAGGACTATGAGCGAGGGAAAACAAATGAATGACCCTCGCAGCTGTATTTGTGCAGGGAGTACTGGGGAAATGGTGATACAGCTTGCAAAGTGTTGAGGTGAGAGGCCTTGTTTGGCGCGATAATACTTCCAGTGTCAAGTTCCTCCGCGAGAAAAGAATCATCCCGGGTGCACTGTATGCATGCTACGCTAAGTACGCGAGCGAGGGTCTTCAGGGGTTTTGCGATAACAGCAGGAGGAGGCGATTGAGAAATGTCACCGCTTCCCGGATTAACATAACACAGTTGCAGCCACTTGTATGTACAGTAACAATATGCGCCGCCACTGCTCGTACGCCGCGCACAGCTGTAGCTGAATTAGAGGCGGGCTGGATCATGCCGGGAAGTGACATTACTCTTTGAAAGCAGCGTAATGATCACTATCAATCTTTTCATTGTCGAGTCACATTAGTGAAATATCAGGGAGGAGTACTGGGAAGGGGGAAGGAGACCGCCGAGAGACATCCTCCGCCATGGCGGCACGGCAACGCATTAATCACGGTGGCGGGACCCTCTCTGTGTCCAGGCTGAAAACTGTCAGGGTAAACACTTCATCCGATAGAGACGTGCTACTGTAACGCCGGGAGAAAATATATTTTCTGGTGTACCACCACATCGGCGAAAAAAAGTGCCAGCTCTCTTCGTGCGACACGTATCTGCCACGCCTTTCTCATTCAAGATTCACATTTTTTTATTTATTTCTCCTCGCAGGCCATTTCAAACGCCGCCGCTGACATCTTCAATCATCTTTTCTTTTTTCATTTTTTTTTTTTTTCATCAAATTCGGCGCCAGGCAAGGACACAAAACTGTAATTATGTTCACAATCAGCCAGGCTCAACAAAAGATTTTCCGCTGCAGATGTATATTCGACTCGGTCATTCTTGAATGTAATAACAAGCGGCAGAGGCGGCGTATTTAAAACCATAATACCACATCTGGCATGCACCATGAAGCGGCTGCATGAGCGCTTTATGTCTTTCGAAGCCTGTATATACGGGGGGAAGCGCAAACGCCGGAGAACTTGCAACGATTTCATCCATTAACTCCATCAATCTGCGTTTGCCCCATCAGTTTCAGTTAATGTTGACTTGAATGTTGGTCTCTAGCTGAGAGCTGCTACAAGTGCCCTCGCTAGAAGGAAGATTTTTTTTTGGAAGTGAAACTTTTTTTTTTTCAATCTTTATGTCTAGTGTAGCAGCACACATGTCATCGTCAAGTGGTTTATGAAACCACCCCGTTCCCCGGATCCGCTACTGCCATCTAAATAATGAATACTCTGCCACTTGCAGTAATCCTCCAGCAGCTATCCCCAGAAATAGAACAAAGTCAGACAGAGCACCCGTTCTCCCCCTTCGCTTTTCAAAACAAATAATGCTGATTCCGGGAAAAACCCATTCAAATTGCTCCGTCTCCAATGATACTGCATGTAAATGTCGCACGGCTCTCACGGATGCAAACAAAAAACCGGACTGTTCGACATTCTCGGCCACATCTAGGTCGTGACTTCAAAGATTTGCCTAGTATCCGTCGGAAAGCAACATCAAAGCGTGGGTAAGCCACCGATTTCAAAAGGCATCAAGAGCCAAAATAGAAAGGTACAGTAACTGCGAAGGGCACCTTTGGGCTTCCTGTGATGGATGATAAGAAAGAGAAAAGACAGAGATGGCAGGAGAGTCGGGCGAAAAGAGAAATTACGGGGGAGAGAGGTGAGCTTATATGAAAGGTACCCTTAATGAGATGGAATGTTTGCCCTCTTCCACAAATTCCTTCATGTGGTGCCAGGAAAAGAAGAAGACCAAAGCTGATGAGTCTTGGGAGAACTATCTGACTAAGTGGCCTTTTATTGAGGGATAAAAAGCTCCTCTTTGCCTCTGTTCCCATCCACTGCCCCTGATTATGGAAGATGTGAAGGCGGATGAAAGGAGGCCAAGGAATTATGACGTGCCCTATTGTATGCAGATGCAATGACAGGATCTGGCATTTGGCCGATGACACCTATGAACCGCCGTCTGAGAACTCCAACCAATTACGACAGGAGGGGAGGGAAAAAAAATAAAATAAGAAATGCTTTGGATTAACTTTATATCATCGGAGGATAGCCTGAAGATGATTTACGAATCAATACTCAACACCACTGTGTTGAGTATCCCAGTTGCAGCCAAGCTAGTATCACAATGTCGCAGTGTTGTCAACTGTGCAGCGTGCTTATCCAAATTCATATTAGACGTCCATTAAACCAGACATGAGGGGAGTCTGCAAACAACTATGATCCAAACCGGTGTTATGGTTAAGTACCTCCATCAAAAAAGTTTGGCACTTGCAGCAGAGTTGATTGATCAAGCGGCGCACTAATGAAAGCCGCGAGACTGAGGGAGATTAGATGACTGCTAAGCTTTGACCCTGGATGTGAAAACAGCGAGGGCTGGGGATTGCTATCATAAAGCAGCTAAATGGCTTATTTCACCTCCAGCTCTGGTAGCCACCCACTGGCATCGCTGTTTGGATAATGATACCCGGTAAATGTGGGCAGTAAACAGCTGAGGAACAGGGACGGCCGGCGCTTACCTATCACCATTACACAAAGGTAGGGATGATCATCGCCTCGTGAGCTCCGGCCACTGTGGCAAGACGAGCCCCGTGACACAGCTGTGAGTTACCAACGGGGAAAAACGCGGCGTGGACACGACGGCGCGGGCCGACGCGCCTTCAGAAATACTTTAAATAATGTCGCCACCCTTGCTGCTACGGCTACAATACTGGAGCGAACGCTCAATATAACTTAGCTATAAAAATATGAGATTGATCGTAAAAAGCAGTTACAGACGATCAACACTCACAGAGCACCTTGACTCCTCCCGTTAGCCGAAGTAGGAGCAAACTACACGATACGAAGACACGTTTTAACCACAATAGTAAAGTTTATCAACGCCCCAAAATCACAAAGCATGCCTCAAAAGGGCAAAACTCACAATGTATAAAAGAAAAGAAATGGGCGACTGTGTGGTCAGTGGTTAGCAGGTCCGTCTTTCAATCAGGGTCGATGTCTCCTTGAGCAAGACACTTAACCCTGAATTGCTCCCTGTAGCTGTGTCTCCGGTGTATGTATGTAACATGATTGTGAGTCGCTTTGGATAAAAGCGTCAGCTAAATGTAATGTCATGTAAAACACACTAAAGAAAAAGGCGATTATGTTCCTGTAGTTTTGAGATGATTAACAATGGACTTACAGAACTCGCGTCTTACAATTATGCTTCTCCCCACTATATAGGTGGGAAATATTGTTTTTTTTAACTATTTTTCATGTATATGACAGCTGTAGTTACCAGCAACTTTTTTAAAAAAAAAGAAAGTTTTACATACAAACTAAACGATCAACATGAATAAATATGATTTATTGTATAGATACATTGGCATATAAGATGCTTGGCTAGTTTCCAGTGGCTCCACCGCGGCCAGCTACAAGTACTTACATGTATTTGTCAGTAAATGAATAATAACATAAATATTCCCATGTTTAAAAAAAAGGGTCTTTTTGCTTTTGATAGATTAAAGTACATTTTTTAATGCAGGACTTACACTTATAATATTGCCACTTTCTTTAGTAAAAGGATGTGAATGCTTCCTCCGACGCTGGCGACGCCATTAGATGTTTGCTGCCAGTCATTTAACACTCAGTTAGTATTTTAAATGCCTTCCTGTCTGAATTGGGGCAAATAGCAGCTCCTGCTACACTGTCACTTTTCAAATCAATATGATTCGTATAGCGAATGTAATTCCATCTGCCAGCACATTTATTTTCTGTTTCATTTTTTTTTTTTTTGGAGATGTGAGCAGCTGCACTGCCACCATGTAATTTGTACAAATAAATGGGAACCAGCGTTACGCTTGAATGTATTGAAGTGTCCGTCGAGGTGAATCAAAACAATCAAACAGCGAGGTCTGAAAAGTCCACTTTTAATTATGTCGAATCCGTGTTGTGTATCAGTCTCGTGTCATTATTGTAAATTATCTACAGATCTTCGAATTTAAGTCCTCCTTTGTAATTATATCGCATATCTCATATTTTAATTAACTTTATTCAATAGACACTGGTTGAAGCTTTCAGGTGCGCCGATTTCTCATCCACATTATTTGACTAAGTTTTAATTAAAAACAAAGACTCGGTGTCTCCCAGATGACATCACTCTGTGGACAATTTCACACTCACATGCTTTTCAAAAGCTTATTAAGATCATTTCAGATGTGGATATATACAAAGCTGATGTGTGAACAGTAATGGCAGCTTCATCTTGACAAAGGCACCTTTTCTGCCTTTCAATCAATCATGCGATGTTCGACCTGCATATCTGATGAATGTTAAGTGTACACAGAATGCGGGGCTACGGTACGCAGATACATATAGTATGTATATATATTCATGTAAGGTGTGTGTTTTATGTAAATGCACTATGCATGTATTCATCCATACATTTATTCATCTACAGGTATAGTATATTGTGTTTTTGGGACAAGATAAAAGTGCAAAAAAATGATACCATAAGAAAAAAAAACAATATATACACTGACATTTCTTGATTGTTTCACCATGCTCACCTTGAGGGCACTTTGTGGCAATCATCAAGTATAAAGTAAAAATGATTAGTAAACTAACGGGATCTTCGGGACTTAAAAACAAATTAAAAATAAGAGAACAAAAAATAAATAACACTTGCTGATGTTTCGTTTTGACAGTTGAAACTGCCGCTGCGGCTCATGACCGGATATGAGTCGAACATAACGTGATGTCAGGAGGGCCACGTGGAGAACTCGAGCGCTGCCCGATAAACCAATAACAAACAAATAGTCCTCATTCAGACATTACATAAATTAAACAACAGCTCATCCTTTCATTACATAAATTATGTAACAGTTCATCCTGAAACCACATCATAATGCACAAAAGCCTTTGTTGGCTGAGGCTCTCGCCGGGCCCTGAGGTCCTGTCATGCGTTTGCCAGTAAAGACTAAGAGGGAAATAAGACTGACGGAGCTGCCTGGTGAAACATGAGATAAGAAAATTGGAGGAAATAAAAAGAAATAAAAAAAATGGCTAAGACGGCTAATGTGAACCGCTTTAGTCCACGGAGAGTTCCGTGACACGAAGGCAAGCCTGTGCAAAGTATTGATAGTCCATCGTCATCCCCGTAATGATTTACTGCTACTGAAGCTATTATTCTGATTGCACATGGTGCTGAATGTCACCAGGAAACCTTTACCTCTCCTCCACGGCACATGGAACTCAGCATGTATGGAGGTGCATTCGCCTCTCTGTCTCTCCAGGGACACGGACCCACTTTTTCAACGTAATTACCTCTGACATATAAAGATGGCGGGATCCCAATATACCGACCTCCTCAGCAGCATGCCCACCCCCTCAATTACCCCTTCACACCGCTCCACGAGGGCGAACGTGGCCGGAACCCCCCCCCCCCCCCGGCTCGAGCCAAAAAACTAGTACCTACCGCGAGACTGCAGCTTCACAATCACACAACGGATCGGATCACAAATAAATGTGCAGTGTAATTCATCATTTTGCCCACTCACTCAGGCAGCTCAATATATACCAACCTTGCTCCACGCCTCAACTTATTGCCCCGGAAGAATAATTCATTGTGATGCCTCATAAGATGCAGAAGCCCGCGGAGGAAAGGCTCATTGCATTCACCTGCTCACATTTACCTGTAAATGTATGTGGGACTGCCCCCGACTGTATGACCCCTTTGCAGCACTCAGACTTATTCCTGTGTTGATGCATCTGCTCTGCTTACATTGGCCACCGCTGGCTACACACCAATTACTCTTCGTCTCTGTAGCTATTGGTCTGCTAAGCACTTCAATCCATCTCTGTCTCCGAGGCCGTGACGTCAACCCCAAATAGATAAATCAAAGGCAAGTCAACACCCAAAAGCAACACCTAGGGTACCCCTTTTGCATATATTACCCGTAGCGCCTCATGGATGCCATGTTAAATATGGAAAAACGGGTTTCTGTCTGAATACAGCAGCAGGTTCTTGTGCAGTAGCCAAGAAACACACGTATAACGTCTTATCGCTCCGATGCAGTTTGCAGAGCTTCCGGCGATATACTGTAATATTGCATTTCATACAATATTAAAATCCCTCATTCCCCCCCCATTTGTTTCACATAATCAAGCGGCGCTTGTGATGATGTGAGCAAAACTATAATAATTATCCCTTGTGTGTTTATGTAAAATAGCGATGAAACTCCACCACAAAGCCCCCCTCGCTATCAAACGGTTCCCCGGGTGACCCCGAAGTGACTTGACCCCCCCCCGGCCGAAGTCCGAGCGTGCGGATGTGCTTTTAGAGCAAGTGTGCAAGGCGTCGTATTATAAATGTAACACGTGTTCGGGCCGCAGTGCCATTTTAAAAACACAACACACACCGCCCACTCGTCGGAAAAAAAAGAGTCTCTACAAGGGGAACGAAAGGATTACAATAGACAGGACGGTAACAATAAGGCCCCGGGTTAACAGAGAAACCGCCGGCGCACAGCACTCCCCAATGCATTAAACATTATTCCGCCACGTCCAAGTTGTTGACAGATGCAATTCATGCTCCCAACTCCAAGGTGTTGCCAGCGCAGATGTCCAGCAAAAAACACACACACACACACTGAGAAAAACAGGATCTGTGAATGTGACCCAGATTAGAAAGATGGGTTAATTTCTTTTACAATAGGATTACAAAAGAAGTTACCTTGGAGATTACGCGTAGCGATCCCCCGCTGAGGCTTCGCCGTATCAAGGTCCTACTTCTTAAGCTGCGATGCTGCTTTTGAATTGGGATGTACAAATGCTCCGGGTTGCTCCTCTCTTGTCCCAATGTTCCTGCACGGAGCCGCACGCTGCACCAGAGCACACACACACACACACACACACACTCTCTCTCTCTCTCTCGCACTGACACATGGAACGGCACTCAAGCGATGTCAGAAGGGTTAAAACCTGGTGGACCGGAAAGTCACACCAGCATCGTTCTAGTTGCCAGCCACCGCTGCCTGCCGCACTCTCTCTCTCTCTCTCCGGCAGCTATCCACCTCCTCCTTCGCTTTCTTCTTTTCCTTTTTTCTTTTGCTCAACCTATCTCATGGGCTTCTCTCTCTCTCTCTCTCTCTCTCTCTCCTACACCTCCCCCCCCCTTCCTTGTGTGAGATGGTAGACGAGAAACGCTGGGCGATTTGCACCACTCTATCATGGATCGCGTTACGCTGTCTGGCTGTAGCGGCGGTCACAGATGATAGGCTGAGGAGCGGCGAGGTGGTCTGCCACCCTTCAAAGACCCCCCCCCCCAGAAAAAATGGAATGTTCTCCAAAAAGAGAAGGCTAGGTGACATAAACCCTTGATGTGCATTCACATGGGAGAGTGTCGCTGAGTGACTGCGTGCGGACCCCGACGCGACACTTTTAAACGCTTCTCCTTCAGGTTTTTTTTTTTTTTTTTTTTTCACGCCGTCTGATCAATCACGTCGAAGAACAATCCGCGATTTATCTTTCTTTTTTTTTGCTCGTACGCGTGATGAAAATCCTTTTTCCGTCTCATTATTTAATTATTTCACCACGTCTTAAGCTCATTAGAATACGCAGTGGCGCATATGTGATACATGCCCGCCGCCGCCGTGACGATTTGATCACACATGACAAGAAAATCTGAACAATGAGTACACCAAAAAAAAAAAAAAAAAGACGAATTAACACCGCGCTTTTATGCCGTGTCCGTGACGCGCTAAGATGAGAGATAACGCTACCCCGTCCTTGTTTTTGATGTCGTCTCGTCGACTGGGTTGTTAGTGTTGTTTGTTTGCTTTTGACAGCATTTTTAAAAAAAAGAAAGAAGAAGGCAAACTGTTTGATGAACTTTTTAAAAAGAGACGCTTTCTCAAACTGAGGCTGCTAATCAAAAGAACATATAGTTTTCCTTCACACGGTCCTGGAAATAAAGCCGCTTCCTCGTTAGCTTCTCAAGAGAAGCGCTGGATTTCTTTAAATGGAGCCTTAATAATAAAGGGGGGGGTTTAAATACAGAGTAAACAGTCTCACCATGTCCCTCTGTTACATGGCGCCATATCTTATCATCTACTGCTTCCATGCTGAGCACTTTTATAAAAACACAATAAATTTAAAAAATATCTATCAGGGAAAAGTGTTCGGTTGTATAGCGTCTCTGATTTTGATTTCATTGTGTCATCTCTCCCAAAAATCAAAGATGTATACACTGGTTGATCAATAGAATAGCGCCGACTGGCGTGTTTTTTCCCCATTTGCTTTTCTCAAAAAAAAAAAGAAAATTGTTCTTTGGCTTCCCATTCGAAAGCGGTATTCTAACTCACCTCCACCTTGAGCACATTTCGTCAAACTCTGCCCTCTATTAGCGGTTCAGAAAACTGTCCAGGATTTTGTTTATCCGAAGGTCCTCCCGAGGCCATTTTCTCAGATTTCTCAGACAATGAACAAGTGAACTCGAGAGCAAAACTGAAATTTCAACTTGAATAGAAATCCCATTAAAAAAAAAAAAAATCTATTATCTTGATAAGAATAAAAAAATATTAGGCTGACTTTTCTTGCGATTTCATAAAGCTGTGGGATTCACAAAAGACGTTTAAAAAAAATAAATAAAAAATATGGTCTGAAATTGAACATCAACCGAGATATCCTGACATTTAGTATATAATACGGTTCAAGCTCCAGAAAAACTGCATCCCACCTTTCCCATAATGCATCAGGATAGCATCTTCCATTAGACCCTCTCTGCCTCCTAAACCACACATCCAGTTTGTGACTGTCACTTCCCGTTAAAAAGGTTAACTCTCAAACCCAGTCCCAGATGAAAAGGATGCATACTCTTTTTCTAGAGATCAAATTCCAGGACTTATCTAGGACATTTTTCAGGGATATAACAGACACTGTTTTTTTTCTCTCAGTGGAAGTCTGTTTTAAAACACCTGCAGTTTATACATTATCTATGAAATAATCTCTTACGTGCTTGGAAAAATATGACAACCTGATCATAGAATAATAAAAAGCACCATTTCACCTCAACAATACAGCATTGCGTTTGAAAAGACGACGCAGTCAAAGTAAAAGAGAACCATTGGCAGTCTTTAACCCTCGTTTTGGGCTCCCATTCATAGTTTTGACCCCTGTGTCACATTCATTATTATCCATCTTTCTCAAAGCACAACACACATTTCAAACCACTTGCTCAAAGCTCGAGTTTAATCACAAACCAGCTAGCACGCACGTCAACGTTAGCAACTGAACCAAACATGCTAGGTTGGGAAGAAGGAAACGTCACGTTGGGTCGGTCATCCAACGCTGGATGACGTTTCTGACTTGGGGGGGGCTATTCAAAATACCCTCCGTTTGAACGTTGATATGACCCTCACCATTACTAGTCAAATCAGACGAGGTTGAAAAAAATGTCCAGGTCATTTGTCTTTTTCTCATATTCTTCCTGACTGGACTTTAGCTGAACTGTCCAGGTTTTTCCAGGACATGTGGGATAATATTATATATATATATATCTATCACAGGTGTTTTCACAGTCTTGTGATGAGTGCAGTCATTTTAAATCAATAAATTGCTGATGAAGTCAGCAGATCTCCAGCTGCAGCGGAACGACAAATAACTCGTGCCATCAAGGAACAGAAGCAATAAGTGACTCTTCATAGAAGACCATTGTCCATAATATTACTGTGACACAATCGATATGCGATTCACACCCTTTAAAGATTAAATTATTTGTGTGAAAAAACTGTCTGCTAGTGGTGGCAATAGTAACTACAAGAGAGAGAGAGAGAGAGAGAGAGAGAGCATCACATGATCTCATCCATGATGTGACTGTCAAGAGTTTATCAAAGCAAACGCCCCGTGCGATTACTTCAGTGGGTCTTAAATAGTGAGATTAATCTATACAGTAAACAAATATTGGACTTTAAACCCACAAAAAAGAATGTTTCTTTCAATTCATGATAAGGACCGTTAGTACTGTTAAACACGTATACTCGGCACAATGTCCAACTTGTGTCCTCTACTGTGTAAAATGCACCAAAAAATTGAAAAACAGTTCCTCATTGAGAAGTCCAATGAGTCATATATACAGTGGTGCAGTGCATCATATCTGAAAAAATCAACTCTGCGTTTCATTCGATTTGAAAAAGAAATAAACCACCGTGTGGGCTCAGCAAATCGGTAATCCTCCCGCTTTCATTAATGACCAACAACTAAAACAGCAAAGGACTCATAAGACTCCTTTGAAGGTGGACATCAAAAGTGACGCCTCTGGGGTAGAGAACAAGGGAGCGCTTCCCAGTGCGAGCGCACATTGGCTCAAAGAGCTCGGTCACGCCTGTGGGCTCAAGTGAGGAAATATGTTAGGAGTTTGGACCGCGGTCCTTGTAATCCAGGAGTGCCCCAGTTCTGAACGGCTTGAGTGAAATTCATATTGAGTGGCCCAAATTATTATATTCATCATCCGTCCTGAAGAAACGGCATTTTCGAGGACCTGGTCTAACGGTGGGCTATTTTAAGACGGAAGGCATTTCTACATTAGTCATTTCCGAACACCTTGGAGTTGATGTCGATTTTCTAATCTTTTGGGAATAACAAACGGCCTCATTATAATTCCCACAGGGTGTGCCTTAGTGAGGTGGTAGAATTAAAACCGTTGGGTAAGTTACAGCCTCGTTTCACAATATGTAAGAAGATTGTTTATATCAGATATGACTGTTTTTACAATACAGTATTCGAGCATTTATTACCATGGCATTAAAGAAAGAAATACAACAACGAGGCACGATGGGAATATAAGGTGTACAAGGGGGCTTGGTTAGGAACACAGTAATTGGAGTTGGGAGAGTAACTGAGGACATAGCGGGCTTGGGTTTGGTGTTTTTTGGGTGAATAAATATGAATCTGTTGAAATACCTGTCGCTCGAGAAGTCACCCGTCTGCGTTTATCCATCGCCTGTCAAACACAAGATTACGCCAAAAGCCCACCTGGATCCCGAACAACCCTACAGCCAAGTAGCTCATTTTTCACGACGGCGCCATGTGCAAACAAAGAGATCGGGAGAAGGAGGAATCCGCATTGGCAAAGATGCCGCAGTAATTTTCACCCGAGTAAACAATATTGGAAACGGGCCAGGATCTTCTTCTCATAATACGCTTAATTCTCTCCAGCTAAAGGGGGGAAATAGACTTGTTTTTTTTCCACTAAAGAAGCTGTTGCTAAATAAAGGCTATTCAACCCAGTTTCAATTTTGACACGCCAAAGCTGTTTGAGGTACTCAGTTGCTGATGTGGGCGGGGGTGGTAGTTCTCTTTGCTCTCCTTTTGCTCCATGGTCTCAGTCCAGCTGGCCTTTAGAATATGGATTATGTGTTGCCGCGGCCAGCCACTCGCTCCATGGGGTGCTGGACAGGGTGACTCGCTTCGGCGGACTCCCCACCGAGACCCCTGGGTGAGAGGACGCCGAGAGCCCCCTCGGTTCTCAAGGCTCGATCATTGAGAATGCAGCGGGTGTTTCCCACACTGGCACCATACGTGTGTGAAAGAAAACTAGCGAAAAATAATGTTTTTTTTTCCTTCTCTTTTTTTTTTAGAGACAAGTGAAATGGGGGATGGCGGTCGGGGCGGGGAATCGGGGGTGTGGAACAATCGAGCAAGAAGCAGAAGCAACAACCGTGATTGTGGCACAACTGAGACACTGCATCACTGCCAATCACAATGCCTGCTCAGTCGGGGGGAAAAAAAAGAAAGGGGTAGAAAAAAATAGAAGAAAAAACCTTGGGTGTGCAGCAGATTTACCTTTCAGAAAAGTACGGGGCGATAATAAGTATCCAAATGACAGCTCTGTGCCGCTGCCTTCCCGGCTAAAGTTAACCAGAGGTCCTAATGTCGAGTGCCAGCCGCCGACACAAAGGTCTAAACAGTGGGGCGCCGGAGCAGCTAGCACAGCATGGCTAAATGGGGCAGGTGATTTCCCATCTCCTCCACTGCCCTCGAGGTACTGCCAATCACTGCTGGGGAAAAGTGGCGCCCCAGCCTGTACGCCAAGCAGCCGGAGTGGAAGGGCTACAGAGGGAGCTGGAGTCTATCTGGGACCATGCATTATTCACACGCACCGCTACGGCACTAAGACCTCCACAAAAGAAAGGCCTCGGGTTCCATCAGTGCCGACTTGTTTCCAATCTATTATTGATGGCAACACTACACCCTATACTTTTCCCTGATTTACTGGATTCTATCATTGTTTCTATAATAAATGCTATTTCCAGTAAAGTCGGAAGCAAATGAGTGGAATATTTCCAAGCACGTTGCCAGTGGGTGTTCCTTCCAATGAATCTTTTAGATTTTTGGCTTTAATTACGCAAATCAAGCTTGGTTTGTAAAGTGTGTGCCCACCCTTCTAAACGCAGAGAAACTCGAAACCATTGTGCGAATCATCCATCACGTCAAAAAAGGTACAGGTTTCGGGTGCAAAATTTATTCAAGCGTGGAGACCTCCAGCTAGACCTAAGTGAAATAAATGAGTTATCCAATTACCACATTATGAGCACATGTAGCCACGGTAAAAATAGAAAAAATGTCCCCCATCAGCAGCTCTCCAGTATCTAAACGTGACAGTATGCTAAATTCTCCAAAGATTGTTCAATACTTTAGAGCGATCTCTGTGCCCACTTACAGTGGCATCTGTTTCATTGCTTTATGTTAAAGGGCAAGGGACACTGACTGAACCCACACAGACAAGGAGCTCTCATTATTTTTCGATAATAATCAGACAGCGCCGTAATGAAAATGTGCACTCATCTTGTGTTGTGAAATGGACCAAGAACCTTTAAAAAGGAGTAATGTGATGTAGCGACAGAGCAAGGCCGGTCATCAGATATTAAATGACACCACGATCAGCGTGTTTATTTATAGTCTTGCGTCGCGTCCTAATTATCCTTCGTGTTAAGATTTATATCCGGAGCGCGTTTAAAAAAAAAGAAAAAAAAGAAAGTGTTCCGCTCTTGAACTCGCGGAGGCAGAATCTTAGGGCAACGTCCACATTATTACCATGCGCACATCAAAGATCTCCCCTAAATCTCTGCAGGAAGCACAATCAATCTGCTCAGTATGCACGGACGGGACGGTGGGCCATCTCTCCCTTTGAGGATGTCGACGCATTTGACCGATGTGCAAGTCGATCCCCCCCCCCCCCCCCCCCGATTGTGGCTAATCATCATTACCGGCTGCTGAAACAATGACTTTCCTTCAGCCTGCTTCGGCTTCAAGGAGGACGCGAGGGATCGGGACAGTTTTTTTTCTTCTTCTTCTTCTTATGGTGGCTTAACACTTGAGTCTGGATTTGAGGAATTACTTGGACACGACAAAATGTGCACTCTGATCATCCATCCAAGTCATCACGCACGGCCCCCGCCGTCCGGCTCGCACTGTAAATCTCTCTCATGAATTAAACAAAAAAAATTCCGCGAAAAGGTATCGTATTTTTGGGGAAAGTGTGGTGGAGTTGCAGTTTCAGGCGTCAGGGAATTGTATTTCATACATCTGCAGCCGGAAAACAAATGACGTCTGCTATTATATATATACATATAAATATATATATATATATAAAGCAAGAGAGAGAGAGTTCAATGGGAGGCAAATCAGGACAGATGCATAGAAGGCGGTATTTGGGGAATTCTCCAAAATGGACAGCGGATTATGAAAAATGACTTCTTCTTTACGGTGCTTAAAGGTTAGGTCTCTATTACACAGAGAGCAAAATGTCAGCAGTATCGCCCGAAAGAGTGGACTATGATATTAATGGAGAGTCCAGGGAATGGGCTTTCCCTG
Source organism: Cyclopterus lumpus (assembly GCF_009769545.1). NCBI lineage: Eukaryota > Metazoa > Chordata > Actinopteri > Perciformes > Cyclopteridae > Cyclopterus > Cyclopterus lumpus. The sequence goes on from NC_046975.1 coordinate 20,590,961, forward strand.
ACTGAGTTTCCTCTCGACCAGACACATTATTCATTTAGTTGTCAGCCAGCACCTGACGCATGTAACACTAACATCTACAAACTAAATGATGGAGAGAATATGGCCCACCCAGGTAGGCAGCCAGTGGCGAAATTAAAGTTGTTTCGTGAAGCATAATGGAGAGTAAAAAGTACTACCAGTGAATCCAACTGGCAACTGAAGTTGTCGCCGAGGACTTATTAGCATAATGTTAAATTATCTAGCTAATATTGTACTTTCATTTGGCTCTTAGCTACCTCTGAGTCTAAACTAAGGATGGGGGGGGCTAAGCATAGGGGCTGTCATCAGAAGATGTAAAAGTAAAAACCTTAATTTAAAAAAAAAAAAAAAAGGTGAAGAGGGGATAATTCTTATTTTACGGCGTAAAGAAGTGGTACTCCATCTCCAAATGGAAACCTGCATCGGCTGAAAAACCGCCACAAAAAATAAAAAATATTAAAGAGGGAACACAAAGGTTGAACTGGTGTAGGTACTGGTTCATATTTAGTCCTGACCGCGGACGCCCTCATCGAATGTCTCACCCGAGCGTCTCTCCGTGTAATCTAACCGCGCAACATCCCCGGGAACACCAATGACAAAGAACGTTGGTGTCGTACGGAAATGTGAGGAACCCCCGCGGACGGAACGACGAGATGATTTAATATATTACCGAGCGAGTCATCAGTCACGTACAGCCGGCGCTTTCTTTATCCGAGATGCAAAATGGCCTCTGCGTGGAGGCATTATTGTTGGCAGTGGATTATTTTGTGAGTGATATTCTTCTTCTTTTTTTTGCCGTGGTAAATATATATCGTGTCACGAAGCAGAGGGTGGAAGAAAAATTCTCCTCTCAAGCTGTTTTAATGAAGTCCCAAATGTCTTCCTCGTAACTCCAAGAGATTCCTCCAGAAGCCTGACTGTCCCTCAGTGGGTCTTCAAGTGATAAGAAAACAAGCGGCTTCAGTGAAAGGCGGCCCAACTAGGAAAACATTTTTAAAAAAGTACATACTATAAAGGGGTCAAGGTTTGGGCTGTAAACAGGTGGTTTTGGACTATTAAAGTCTCTCTTTATGATTGGAGACGTTTGATGAATTGTTGAGTCGGCGGCGAGCTCTGATTAGGGTCGGAGAGGAATCTCTTTTTCGTGCTGGAAAAACCAAAAGTAAAAAAAGAATAGTTTTGCCAGCCCTGTGCCCAAAAAAATTACTTCTTATAATTCACTCGCAATTACCCCTTTACCGCTACATCTTTACAAAGGGGATAATAGAAAAGGGGATTTCACAGCAACCACCATTATAGGGAAAATTGTCATTCAGTGTTTTTGATAAGTGCGGCGGAGGCCGAGTTTTGATTAGAGCCAACGCGGTTTTTTTCTGGCAACAATAGCGAAGAGCGGGGCGGGGGGGGGGGAGGGGGCATCCAATTACTGGGGTAACGTGTGTGTCATTTTGACACCACATTTGGGTTTCTTCGACACCGTATTAAATACACCACGTGTAAAAAAATAAATAATAAAAAGGCGGTAGTGACTGAAAAGACTGGAGATTTTCTATTGTTGCCATTTTTTTTAGGTGGGAGTCAGTGAGCAGTTTCACATGAACGACTCAATACAGTGTCGCCGTGTCTATTGTGACAACTCGTGTCAGCGCGCTTTTAGTCGCCGTCTCTACTGCATCTGAAACCGACAGAGTGATACCTCCCCCTTCATTTAAAATGCAATTTCCAAATGTATTAAAGTGTCATTTGATCCGCTGCATCATTAAGGGTGGGGGTTGAGAGGGAGGGGGGACATATGCTTGTACAAAGGAACAGCACTATCATACACACCATTTCATAGTAAAAACCTGTTGTGCTAGTAAATTGATGTCAAATGGTGTCGCCATGCTAGCAGGTAGCTGGTTACAGTAAACAGCCCGTGAAGCTTATCTTCTCTGCACAAATTTTATTCAGGAAAAACGTTAAAAAAACACCCCCCCCCCCCCCCCCCCCCCCCCCCAAAAAAAATGTGGAGGCCGAGCCAACGAGAGTCCAATCGTTTGCGCCCTTTCCAAAGAAACAGTTTGTCACGGTCAGCCGCGGTTGGAGGTCGCGTTCGAGGGTCGTGCACCCGGGAACGCTTTGAGTAACAATCTCTCAAACCAAACGGGGGTTACCACCTTTTAAAAAAGGTACTTGTCGTTCCATCTAGAGATGACGCTAAAGTAACAACACGTGACACTGTCTCACATCACTATTTAACTTGTCTTAAAATCGCCGGCAGCTCCGCGAACGTGAGATTCAGCTCCGAGAAATCGTGCAACGCGACGAGAGCAAACTGGAGGCAGCGAGCTTGTGTTTGCCCAGCTGGCCTCTCTGATCACTTCATACCAGGAGTGAGGCATCAGATGAAACTTTGGCGAGTCCAGATATCTCTGGCTGGAGACTCAGAGAGTTTGTAAACAAGATGATAACAGTTTGTACAGAAAACTAATTGGTCGTTTTTTTGCGTTTATTAAAGCCAAAGCCAAAACAATTTATAAAATCACAGGTTTTAGCTTATAAAATGTGAATATTTGCAGTCGTCTGTGATAATAAAGGACTATCTTTGTGTTTTGTTTCCGTTTGTTAGATGAAAACAAAACATTTGAAGATGTCCCCTTGGGCTTCGGGAAATTGCGATGAACCTTTTTCACTATTTTCTGACACTTTATAGACTAAAACATGAATTAATACAAAGGTAATAATAAAAAAATAAAATAACGGGGGATTAATTGATAATGAAAGTTTTGTTTAGTTGCCACCTTAGTTTGTGAACATCATTTAAAGAAAAAAAACATATAAGCTTTTAAGTAGAGATCAGTACACACTGTAACACTGGTGTTTTGTGAGGATGCACAGTACATTGTTTGTGTGAGCATATGTATATTAGCATGTCCATTTAACTCATTATGTTTTCTCCTGTTAATTTTATCCCAGGGAGCAATGCACTCGAAGGAGACGAGGACTTTTCTTCGGCGGCGAAAAAAAACAACCCAACGGCGGTTCATCTTTGACGACAATCAGAATGGACGTCCTGTAAGTCACAATATTGTTTTGCTATATTAGCTTTTTAAATGGATGTTCCAGAGCATAACCCATTCTGTTCCCATCACCTAACCTTTAGAGCTGCCATGCAAAAACCCCGCAGACAGCTTCTTCGGGGTAATGTAGAAAAAGACAATAGGTGGAAACTGCTCTAACCTATTTGCCAAATGGTCTGTCATCTAATGCCCCGGTGCCGCTCTGTTGTCTAATCCTACTGCTGAGACCTCTAAAAGGATACATCGGCCTAATAAGATGAATGGGCTTTGACCCTGAGGCTGCTAAAAGCCAACCCTGGACAATTTATCTGAGTGACCTCTACTCTTGGCAGAAAACGTACCTCACCTCACCTGGAAGCCTTTAGGCAGGATCAATACTGGAGAGGCAAAACAATCCCAAAACAAGAAGTGTCTGGAAGTCGGGATGCAATCACTCGATGCCTTTTACAACCTTAAAATGATGTAGTTAGAGGCAAACATCTGCATGTTGGTTGTTTCTTTCTGTATTTTTTTGGAAATACTTACTGATCTGTGTCTTTGCTCTGGAGAAAAAGGTTTTTTTTTCTTTTAAATAATTGCGTTACAGTGGGGCAACTAAATGGGCCCTCATTCAATCAGCTACTCTCCTATCCCAAATGGCCAATGTAAAGCAAGATGTCAGCCGTATGATGATTCGTCGGTAACGTTATTATCCGAACCACCGCCACGGTATAGCCCAGGGCCCGTTGTAACGTCGAGAAAGGGCATTTTGAGTTAAAAATAAGACTCTCGTCGACTGAATTTAGGGATTCTGTTTCATGTCCTGTTTGTTGGGGTCGGGTTGTGTTCAACCGAGATAAAAGGCCCCCGCTCGGGTAGGTCGAGTCGGGATACGGAGAGGAGGCCACCTTTTTTACATGAGAATATGTTTTCTCGCTTTGAGCATGAATCAGTTTACACGGTATACAATATCAATCGTTGGCCTCAAATCCATAACTGCAAAGTGCTTAGGTTTGCATTGGTGATTAGATGAATTGAACTGAGAACAGTCTGTTACTTGAGCATCCCTTCACAGCCCGGATACCTAATGCCTTTCCCCTGCCTCTGAAGTGACCGCCGTCTCGGGGATGCTTTGCTCTGGGCACTTGGCCAGAAAGCTTTATGTATTCTGATACCATTCATTTTTAATCAGGACCCAGAATATCCTTCCAAACCTCATGCAAGCAGCCTTTGGCTTTAGGACATCAATTTTGACTATGTTTTAATTGATTTGGCAGTTCTCCTCGTTGTCGTCTGTATAATTTGATTGTTAATATTGGTAATATTCCGAGCAGGAACTGCCGCACGACTCGTTTAAAATCCCCTTTCAGTTTCTCTTTCTTCTGTATTTTCAGCTGCAGAATTATGCCCCCCCCCCCCCACACACACACACACACACACACACACACACACACACACTATATAGCATATAGTGTATGGCGACTGAAAATATTGCGTGTGTTCAGCACATTTCCCCTGGCTTTCCACGTCGAGCTGCCCGACGCGTCTCGGCACGCACTCAGAAGGGTTTTCTTCACATGACTGCTGAGGAGAAAGGACACGAGAGCGCGGGAGGGGAGTCTTCTTCTGTGGTATAATGAGTTTGACAATGAAAGTGACACTGCGTCCTCCCCTGGACCTTGCCGTGTGATCAATCATAACAATGGCTCACCGTTTCCTCCTCTGGATACTGACCTTTCTCCCTTCAGGAAAGGAAGTGTGCGTGTAGTTGTCTGAGACTGCGTGTGTGTGTGTGTGTGCGTGTGTGTGTGTGCCTCTAGATTTAATTGTCCAATCTCCCCTTGAAGACTATCTGCATAGCCGTAAGGGTGTCCTTAAGCAGAGGTCCATCTCCCCCCCCAAAGCCACAAAAATGCCCAATTGAGGGAATACGGATCTATTTTATTCTGCCCTATAAACTATTTTAAGTTCAGAATTTCTTATTTCTTTTTTTTTTTTTGGAGAGGTGGGAGACATTAGGATTATATATTTAAAATCCCGTCACCTTAACAGCTTACAAGGCGATTTGATGCCGTTACTCCAGTGAGGAGAACTGCCAAGATTTCATGCAAATATAAAGTATGGAGTGAGATAATTTTAGACCGGTTTCACTCATAGTTCAGTGCCCGAAACTAAATAGTGACAGAAACTGAGCCGACAGGACTTATCAGCAGCCCACTTACTGTAATGCATGTGGTTTCTGTATGTGCAGCTGCAGTACTTAAATTAAAAAATTAAAAATAAATCTTGGTACTATCAAATGGTCTTACTATGCGTCAACCACAAATGTCCCATGTCGACTATAAGGTGTCTAGACACAGTTTTATAGCCATTTTTATGCCACTCTTAATTGTTGCTTTATATGCATGTCAGGGGTACTGCTATAATGTCCTAACAACTACATAAAAACATGATCAATATAGAAACAGATCTTTACAATAATTCAAATGGACACGTCCTTTTTGGGTTTTTTTAAAGCCAGTACATTTTAGATTGTAAAAATGTTGTGTTTTTTGATGGTGTGTACTTTCATGGCTACTACACTAATACAAAAATATATATAAATGTGTATATATTGTTCTGTTATACTGCACACCGTCTGACTATCGTTGGTATTATCAGCAAATGCCCAAAAGAAAAATAACTACTTTTTACACTTAAAATATGCAGAGTCGTTGTCAGTTTTTTTTTCAGCCCTGAGTGATGTCTACAGGTATCTCCCAGGCTGCATCCAACCCTGACAGCTTCCACCAATAAGGTAGACAACCTACATTAATCCTGAGAGGGGAGCTCCAGGGTAAAAACAATGTTGACAAGCACTCACTAAGTTTACTACTGCGAGTGCTTCCTAAACAATCTCCGGTGAGCAGATCCACAGTTCTATAAGGTCTTCTAGTCTTTCATCTGGACTTCGGTGGCTGGAGAGTACGAGATCTCGGGGTTGGGTATCATCTGGGTTATAATTATTCTGATTCTTAAACGTTCTTGATTCAGATTGTTTGAAGGGGGTCAAAACAGGTAGCATGCAAAAACAACCAACATATTTATATATTTTTTTAAAAACATTAGAAAATCAATTTCACACAGGTTAATTAGATTGCTGTTGTTAAATGCGATGATTCAATAGCAATCAGTTTGTTCTTCTTTTTTTTCTTTTTTTTTTTTCCGATTTGTGCAATTTGAGATGTTAGAACTGCCTCCCCCCTCGGTCCAGTGAAATAGAAATACTAATAATAATTTAATCTAAATACCTTTCTAGGTTTTTCCTGGGACTGAAGTGTGAGGCTTTGTTTATACTCGTGGGAGGCGCCGTGACGCGGGCCTCCACAGATGGCGTGCGATCCAAGAGCATGCACAAAGGCGTTTAAAACATTTATGCAAATGTGGATTCCTCCTGCTTTTAAAGCATTGAGGGGAAAAAAAAGAAGGAAATCGGCCATCTTTGTAAGTCATTATTTTATTCTTTAATTTCTTTGCCGTTATATTAATGTGGCAGTCAGTCCGGCTTGTTACAACAATTCGGAGCTGCACAACCAAGCGCCCTTTCGCACCTTACGCACAATACGTGATGACGCCCACACTGCGCCAGAGACACTACACAGTGAGCGTAAACCCGGATTAATCTAGACTTGTTTGAGCAGCGCCATCCAGTCCAGAAAGAGCGACAATATGCGTCTTTTTTTCTTTCTTTTTTTTTACTTCTTTGGGCGCCCAATTCTTTGCATGTTGGATTCGGTTCTAATTTGGAGCCGAGATCCGGTTCCCCCGATCCAAAAGAGAACGCAATTCCATGTAATTTGAGGAAGAAAATCCACGTCGTGTACATTCTGTCTCCACCAACGTCTTTCACGTTATTAACTCAGGCAAATATTAGAGACTATTTGATAGGGGTAAAATTAGATTGAGATCGAAACCCTTTGATTTGTGGTATTGTTTGAGCTAGATGAAACACTCACATGACGAAAAACCCCTGAAATCCTGATTGAAGTCAAGGCCTTCTAATGAAACATTTATTCGTGCGCGAATAAAAAAAAAAGACTCCAACTCATTTCCACTGCAGATGAAAAGATCCAGCGGTATAATTTGTTGCTAAAATGTGTTTTTAATTGCATGTCAAAAAAAGGAAAGTGGAGCAGGTTAACACAATTAAGACAATACCCGTTTGCCCATATTGTCGTCACTAAATTGGACTGTTTGATTGTTTCACTCTGGCTATTTATATTACTAAAATACTGGAGCCAATGCTGTCAGCTAAAAAGTTACTTTCATCTCCTCCTGTACTTACTAAGGTAGGAAGTCAGTAAGATAGAGAGTGTGCGTTTGCGTTTGTGAGGCGTGAAGGAATAAGTGAGTAAATGTTAAATGAATACTTTTTATGTGAGAAAATGTGTTATTAGTAGTTTTGTTCTTCTTCCAAATCAAGACAAAGTCAATTAAACACAAACATAAAAAAAGAAGGTTTTATTGGTTAGGTGCAACATGATTCATAGATTTCTGCAATCCAGCGTGACACGAGACTCAAGAGTACGACGGCAAGCGGAAACCGGCGTGTTCATACGATCAGATGAGTCCAAAAAAAAAAAAAAAACGGAAAAATCACCTTGACTTGGAATTTTGTGTTGATTGCAGACATCCAACACTGGGGAGGGCAAAGGTCGAAGCCGCGGCACCGTGACGACAGACATAACAAATACGCTCGTGTCCCGAGACGGGCGAGAGAAAGGAGCCGGTGAAAGGAAGAAGACATGAAACCAAACAAATTGGTGGGTTGCTGCTTGTCTGGGGACGGCGTGTATGAGAAAGAAGAAAAAAAATAACCAGCGGCTCTCCAGGAAAAGAGAGGAAATCTACTTTACCCGATATAAAACAACAACAACAACAACAACAACAAAAAAAAGGATCTAGAGACTACGGTGTATCCTGACTTGTCAACTTCTGTCTGACATTCTATATTTGAGATTTTCTTACTTTAAGTTTACACTAAAGTTGTTTTTTTTTCCCACTTTGCTTGCAATAAGTGCAACAAGTAAGCAATAGTTTGCTGATATCCACTTTACAAGCAATCAGTGTAACTCACCTCAGGAGAAAAAACATTCATGGTTGCCGAGGAGACGCCGGCAACACATGTAATTACGAACAAATACAGTTGGACCGACATGCTAATCCGGCCCTTCCATTGATATTCATAGAGTATAGAAGCGGCTTCCTGACTATATTTCCGTACCGCATGGTAATACAAACACTCAATTAGGCTGTGTGATGAAGTGAAATGAGCCTTCTTCTCTTGAGGATGGTAAATAGTGGCCCTCGTAATTGACAACCGCAGAGTAATTCCTAATCGTAATAACACGTCCTGCAGTCTGGCCCTACGCAAGTGATTAGACCGAGCGGAGCGTGGGCTAACGCGGGGAGGGGGGGGGGGGGCGTCTGCAGCAACCGGGTCGGAGTGGAAAATGTTGATACTTAAAGATTAGGTGACAGAGAATAGATGTCAGGCAAAGTAAATGGTTGTGTCGCGGCACCGACGCATCTCTGCAGGAGTCTCGACTCCCCAGATGTGGACTGTGCGTAAAAAAAAGGCCTGCCATTGGCCATTGGGGTTCTCCGCCCCTTTTGCTATCGACTGATATTATTTTTGAAAGGGCACCTGGAAACGATCAAAAGCGTCGTTGGTTTTTTTTTCCACACTTTCACCCAGAACTGGAAGTGTGGAGCTAAGTCTGGCTGTGCGAGACTAATGTCACGCCTACCATGACAGGTTAACCCAAATACTCATTAACACACAAGTGCTCCACTTGGAGCTGGAACTATGGGTTGAGTCAACCTTTGGAAAAAGAAAACGTGAAACAATTAGTTGATTCATCCATTACTGGGGAGTACAGAAAATGAATCGCCGACTTTAATAATACGTGTTTTTCATGAACCAATTTCATTGTCTCATTTTCATCATTGACAGATGAATATCTTTGGGTGTTTGGACTGTCGGTCGGACAAGAGGAGACAGATTGTGATGAAGTCAAAACTAAATGATCAGTCGTATTGAAAAAAAGAAATTAGCATTTGCCCCAAAAAAAAAATCCCCATTTTGAATCCAAATAGATGCTAACGTTAATGTAGCACAATATCCAACATGTTGGAGCTTCCGCCTCGCCATAATTATCATCACATAAGTTAGCGAATTAATAAATGAGCATTAATTACCAACTATTTCTCCTTCAACCTTGCTGTGTCTTCGCATGTTTAATATATAAATGAACTCTAAGAAAATCAGTTTTTTCCCTATTAATATGCAAATGTTATTCGGCAAGACACTCCAAAGTCTTATCAGATCTGTAGGTGCTGAGAGTTTTTTTTTTTTCACCCAAAGTGTCGACACGCGCAGGAAAAAAAAGACAAAAAAGGGGGGGGGGGGCGTCCCAACACACGTGCCCGTTTACCACGTGGCGCCGGGCAGCCAAAAAAAGGATTGAATCCAAAAATGATGTTATCGGCGGCCCCGGTTGGTCATTTTGCTCCGACGGATCGGCTCAAATGTCACCGACCTTTCGCTCTGTGCACAGAACGGGGGGCGACGACCTGCTCCTCCCGGGGGGCGACGCCCTGCTCCTCCCGGGGGGCGACGACCTGCTCCTCCCGGGGGCGACGCCCTGCTCCTCCCGGGGGCGACGACCTGCTCCTCCCGGGCGGGGCCTCTCACGAGGGCCCGATCCAAAATAGAAAAAACGGAAATCTGTTTCGCAACGCTGACGAGCACAACACGTGCAACGGCACATCATCATCATCACCGTCGCACATCTCCCCCCCCCCCCCCCGTCACCCTGTCACCCCGGGCACTAACAATGTGAACACTTAACCGGCGACGGCGGAAGCGAGGCGGGGAAGTGATGACAATGAATGATGGCAATCAAAAAGCGCGCCATTTGACGAAAGCACGAGATGAAGCTCAGACAACCTTCCCACAGCTCCCATTAACAGATGATCCAACTCCTCTGCCAGTGTTCTTGGGAGTGTTCTTCCCAAAACATCACAAGATGGTCAGAAAAACAAAGAAGAAGAAAAAAAAAAACAGTTATTTATTCTTTTTTTTTTTTTGCCATATTGAATTATGAAAGTAGCGAGGGAGGGATTTCTGCCAGCTACGATCAATAGGCTGATTCCACTGTCACAATATGAAGCGCACATCTGAGGCAGGAGTTTGACAGATGGCGCGTCACCTTCGTCAGCGTGACGTCCCGAACGCACGCACACACACACACACACACACACACACACACACACACACACACGTGTGTGGGTGTTATTGCCAGCACTGTATCTTAGGGAGATATACAGTGTGAGAAACCAAGTGTGTGTGTGTGTGTGTGTGTGGGTGTTATTGCCAGCACTGTATCTTAGGGAGATATACAGTGTGAGAAACCAAGTGTGTGTGTGTGTGTGGGTGTGTGTGAGAGACAGGAGTGGGGGTGAGAGATGCAGAGTGAGAGAACACGAATATGTGCACACGGGGAAGCATGTTAGAGGGTGTCTGATACGCTTTCATACTCCCACCCAAAAAGAAGCCTTTGGTGCTCGCTGTGCTACAGCACACTTTGCTGCGACTCCTCCACTGATTTAATTAACCTTTTCCTGGCACTGTTCACACACAGTGAATCCGTGAGCCCACACTCCACTGTATTGTAGACCTGTGACTTTTTATTAAATTTTCTTTATAACGACAAATAGAAATGATCTCCCGATTGCGTCCTCCTCGTGAACGTGAGCGCGTCGCAGCCACGCTAGCTCGTCCTCTCCTCCTCCTCCTCCTTTTTAGAAATGACTTTGGACAGAAGGTGCAGTTTCCCACCGGAGCAAAAGTGATGCTTCTTTAACAGAGGATGACAGCCATCGCGGTTGGAAGTCCCTTCCTTCCTAACAAGGGGTCAGCAGACGCCGCGCCCGCTCGCAGCGGACACAATAAACCCCACGTGTGACGGGTCCTCTCCGGCCGAGGAGGGCCCGCCTGTCACCATGTGCTGCAGTGCCGGAGCTGCAGTACATTTTTTTTTTTTTTCACACCCTATTAGGAATACAACTCAACTGGACCATGCTATGTTTCTGATCCGTGCAGTCATTCATGTTTTATGAGGGGTATAATATTGATTCTGAAGGCAGCACAGTCGACATTTGGGTAGGAGGAGAAAAAAAGAAAAAAATCACTTTTACACAGCAGCTATATACGTTGACCTAACGGCCTTATGAAATATGAATATTCATATCACGATTAACACTTGAACCTTGAATATGATCATTTAATATTTAAGCATTAAAAATACATCGCCGTAGCAACCTGGTAACTGCAGGCGCCCCCCCCCTCCCCCGTTGCAAGCTTCCACCCCACAGTGGTGATACTTTATTTTTTCATCTAAAAAAAAAAAGAAGATTTTTGTGTCCTCGTTTAATATTTATTGTCTTCAGAGTTGGTTACCGGGACTGGCAGTGCAGCACCCGCTAAGGAAGAGTTCACGTGTACTTTGAGGCTCTAAATCGTGAATTTAAAAAAAAAACTATTCTAAACTATAATTGGTTGAGAGAATTGCATTCCGTCTATTACAGAGGATGGAAATATTCAATTTTCTCAAGAAGAGCGAGAGTGCGCGGTTAGTGCCATTATTTGTTTTCCAAGACATTTCAACAAATTCCACATTTGTCCCGACAGCTGCTTTGCCTTCGTGGGACTGAAACACCCCAAGGACGACATGTGACCCACATTCTAATGCATCCGGTACAAAATAAAGTGCAGTACCGTCATGAATCCAATTCTGTGTCTTGGTATTTCCATCTATAATTCCTGTTTGAAAAAGCAGCTCATTAAAAAGTACAAGAATATCTCACACGCATTGATTTCATTGAATGTTCGCACTTATGAAGGTTACAAATAATTAAAAAAATATATACATCTTTGAAAAATTTCAATAAAATTGTACGGCTACACATAAATGCATTTCCCATAATGCAGAGGAAATTAATGAATGACATGAAGTGGCCTTGCTACACTAGAGATGGGGCTTTAGTTGGACGACCTTGTTAGCGTCTTAATCTTCATGCTTACTAAAGACTGAGAATAACTTCGAGAATTTTTCTTGCAGTAAACTGTTCAAAGCTCTATTTTCTCTGCCGAGTGCAAAACATTTATTTTTCTTAAATCAGGGTGCCACTTACAGCGGCGCTACGCTCCCTACAGACGTGAGCACTGTACAGCTGGTACATGTCACAGCACTGTAACATGAGACAGTAAATGAGCATATGTAAATGTCTTTTTATATATGTATGTATATATACACACACACACACAGGTGCGTGTAAGTGTGGGTTTGTGTCAGTTATAGGAAAGTGTGAATTTAAAAGCATTGTTTCATTCTTTTAGATTTATGTAGCATATCAGCATGGATATAGTTAAAATATTGTAGATAATATATTTTCCACAAATTAGGTGAATTTCCACATTTATGTGTTAGGTGCTTTGATAGAAGGGAAACAAATAATAATGAAGAAATATATATATATTTTTTTTTTAAAAAGGCATAGAGAAATGAAGGCTCTCTTTTGTTTCTCTGGTCAAAGCAATCTGAGCTGCGTATCGTTCATGTAGTGGAACCGATAGTTTGTAAAAAAGATGGTCTCATCTATTGAGATTTACTGAGGACGTTCTTACATCTAGAAAACCAATAAAACGGATGCTTTGATAAATCAATTTGGTTTCCAAGGGATTCTATCACTGGCGAGGGATTATTTTAAGTGTAAAATCAATGAAAGCTGTTTAACAGATTCTTTCTCTTTTTAAATAATCACATATAAGCAGTTATGTTATTAGCCATTAGGGGCTTGGCTTAAAAAGAAAATTATATATATATATATATATATATATATATATATATATACATATATATATGTGTGTGTGTGTGTATTTGTTTCTATTTTTTTATTTTTTTAAGCCAATTATTTCAACACAAGAGAAGTAATAAATGTCAACATCAAACATGTTTTAAGTGTTGACACATGACCTTAAAACTCCTACTGCACAGGGCTTTACTCGCATCTCTTTCACTGGCTGGGTCCTATACGGAAAGAATATATATATACGCTTCCAAATGAGTTCCTTTAGAAAACAACCAAATAGAAAACATCCCCTCTCATCCCGTCTCCGTGGCTCCACTCGACAAGATGCCCCACTCTAGTTTCATTTTTGTTTTTGTTTAAAAAGGTGGACCTTTTATTTTTTTGAATGGCGAAGGTTAACCCTTGCAGATGGCGCGCTCTCTGAATGCGCCGAGGCTTCGGTACTTCTCTGTGTCGAAACACTCTGTCGAACGGAGCGAATTAAAATGAAATATTGAGTTCATTTATGAATAAGTGGGGCTGAACGGCCCCTTGTCGGAGCTTCTGCATACATATTCAGTTGATGGAAACCTTTGGATGGGTCATTTCTCTTATAGCTGCTTCATTAAATTGTGAAAGTCAAAAGTGCAATGCCTCGTGACATAAAAACACAAAAAGAGACCAAGATCTATAGAGGTGGAACAGACAGATCTTCCTTGACGAAAAAAAAAAAAAAAAAAAAAAAAAAAAAGAGTTGCGCCACATGCGCTTAAAAGAACAAAGTGCAGACATACTCTACCACATATAAATGTGTTTTTTTCTGAGCTGTTATGGATTTTGTAAGAAAAAATGAATAAAAAGCTCTGGCACCGGGGATAGAAATCTGGCAGGTATTGTCCCTTTAATTTGACCAATTGAGGCAAAAGCGAGTTAGATGAAGCCTCAGTGGGACGTTGTGCAAACTGGAGCCAATCAGAAGCGGCTTTTTGTATCGCGTCCAAAATAAATGCCAGAGTGTGTGTGTGTGTGTGTGTGTGTATGTGTTCATGCAGTATAAGTAGTGGTGGTGGGGGGGGGGGGGGGGGGGGGGGGGGAGCAGGTACAATCAAAGCTCAATTGAGAACCTATTGAAGCTGGACTCCTGGAGAACGGAGCAACGACTGGTGCTATGTTTCCGTGCTCGGTCTATACGGCGACACATTTTTCGTGCTCTGGAGGCTTTTGGGGGGTTTGTGTTAACCGGCGTCTCTGTGGTCGCCGTGAGCTTTCTAGTGAATCACAAACACATGCTGTGCATCGGGCCAAAGCAAAAGGCCCATACGCCAAGACAAAAATATTCAGGGTTTGGGGAAGGCATTTTGAAAAAAAAAGACTTACTCAGCCCCCCCCTTCCCCCCTTCCCGGAGACAAGCTCACCGTGATGAATGCCGCCATTAAGAAAATGACTTGTCTCAAATGTCAGACCGTAGCCAATGTTTTTCCGAATAGAAATTGATAGCGCACAAACGCAATACTTTTTAAAAAATTTTTCTTCCTCTTTTTTTCCTCTATTTAATGTTCTCGGCAGCGCAATCAACCCTAATTATTTTAACTGCCTGCCACTCTTTGAGATCAACGCTTTCTTAAAAATAATTAGAGCTTTGCGTTCAATGTGTTTTAATGGTGATGGTCTCGCACTTTGATGATGAGGAATGGCGGACAGTGTCAGGTGCACTCAACGCCACAGAAGGCATCTGAAAAGCTGTACACTGGAAACATATGAAGCCGGAAGGATAGGTTCAAAGACAGGAAAGGGGGGGGGAGGGGCATTACTGGCTTAAACCATGGAAGCCAGAAAGAAGAAATACTGTTGAAAACCAGCAGAAAAAGCCTTTTTAAAGTAGATTACAAGAGACAAGAGACAAGAAACTATCCACTCAGGAAGTGAGGGTGGCAAAACAAACCAAGACTGTTTTTAAAAGTGTACATTTCACAACTCTACGCCGCTACCTTGTACCTCGAGAATGCATTTGATGCAACAAAGATTTGCTTTCCTCAAACGCACGCCCTCAATCCGCTGTCTCAGGTTTCCAGGCGTGATCAAATTTGCACTTCAAACCTCGGGTAGCCATTTAATCAGCCATTGTGCGTGCCCAGTCAACCACTGCAGAGTTTTTTTCTAAGCAACATCTCAGAGGTAGGCGCACAAAAGCCATCTGTGATTACACGCCAGCCCACGGGGGAAACTTCATCACACTCCTCTTGCTTCCTGTCGAGAAGGACCAGGTGACGAGGAACCGCTCGATGGGAAAAAAGGCCAAATTCTGTTCCGCATGCGGCGAGGAATCGCGCCTTTGATCCGAAGAGAAGGCAGCTGCAAAGGCCTCTGCAGATACCGGCACCCCTCCCCGACCAATCGCAGCTCCCACTTGCCTTTCCACCAATCAGGGGGCCTCGTCTCCAGCGCCGACCATAATCCCAAATGCCTTTTTTCTTTTCTTTTTTTTCTTCCTTCTACACACAGATTCCCTTCCCCTTTTGCAAAAAGCGTCGGACAGCGTGATCCGCACACACGGGGGTAAGCATTTCTTAAAGATTATAAAAAAGAAAAGAAAAAAAAGAATGATGCGCCCCCTACTCACCCATCTCATTGTCCGATTTATTGTCCATTTCCGTGTCGGTGAGCGTGAGCGCCGAGTTAGAGCGACTGGAGAGGCATGAATCCTGCCCAGAGTTCGCCCCCGTTCCCCAGAGAGTCATGGTACGTTCCGGTGATACAGGTTCATGGTTTTCTGTAGCGACCGGGCCCCTGGAGTAGCTGCCGAGCGGGTGGGAGAGGCCCGTCTCGGGGCAGAGCCCCAGGCCCCTGCGAGCAGAGGGCTCACAGATTCCCAGTTGCCTCAGCGAAAACGTCTGCCCTGTGAAAGACAGAAGTATTAAAGTTAACAAACCGATCCACAACACCGTTAACGGCCCGAGAGCGGGGGATACTTTAAAAAAGAAGAAGAACAAAAATAGCACTTAAGCTAAGAATATGTTGGAAGAGGAGCGATTTAATTGTTGAATTAAGACTTAACAACGTCCTCCCACACTCGTTAACTTATCAAGATGCCAGATTTTTAAAATTCTTTTATTCTTTTTTTATTTACTGTGAATCACAGTGCGGCTCAAACTAGATTTTAATAATTATTTGAGCTTTTTAAGATGACCCACTTTGCTCATTTAAAAAGGCAAAAACTAAAATCACCAGAAATCAAGCTTCTTGTGTTCATCTACACATGAGAAAACAATAACGATTATTATTGTTGTGATTTATTGTTTTCAGTAAGAGTTTCAGACACAGCCATGTCATGAAGTTGAAATAATTTTTAGTAAAAAGCTCCCTTTCCCATAATCTTTGAATTAATGTGCATTACATAAGGTAAACTCTGAATGCAAATATATGTAACATGTATTCACTGACAACAAAATAGATAAATAATCAATGATTTTTTAAGGATTTCAAGGTCAGGTGTCAACATTCTAAAAAAATAAATAAAGAAAAAATACGTTTACTATGATTACATATAAAATGCAAAAAATTCCCCATCTGATGTTACAGAAAACTAATTTCTTCACGTTGAAATCCAACACATTTAAAAGAATCATTAAATAACGACATTGCCACACACACACCCACACACACACACACACTCTCTATCCCCCAACCAGATGAATAACATTGAATCTCACATCCACGATGATGTATTAACAGTCGTTGGCATTAAATGTCCACGTTTTAAAGAGGAACAATAGCATTCCTCCCACAACTTCATCATAATCCAGTTAATTCTGAAACGGGCACCAATTAGCACCCCGAACATTGTAAGGGAGTAATGGATACATTTTCTAATTGCAATCTTATGAGCCAAAGGAGTGCCGTAAAACAGAATGAACTGCTCAAACTTATTTTTTTTTGGATTACAAAAATTAGAGCAGTTTCAAGAACAGCCAATTAAAGGCCGCGGTTATTCACTGAGCATTCTACCCTTATGACTGTAATGTGGTCCAGCAGGGTGTGAGGAGCTGTATCCCCCACAACCATGTTACATTTCCACCCCCGCATGTTTGTGAAGATAAGACTAAATTGTGCCTTTGTTTGAGATCACCTAATTGTGTTTCACGCTGCCTGGCATCCTGACATCCTACAGCTCAGTCTTGTCAAACCTGCACACACTCAGTGGAAGATAAAACTTCAAAAATGCTCGAATTTAGTAAACACAACAGTCCTTGGTTCATTTTTACTAATGATGCGTCTACGCTAACAGTAAAATGAACACGGATAACCAGGATGTTTGTTGTTGTCTCGTATTATAATAACTCTTAACAAACTGGGACTCTGAGATTCATCCTCACATTTCCTCATCAGAGAGTCCCGAAAAATCAATACGCGCACTTAAAATTCGACCAGCGCAGAACTATTTGAGCATATTTTATGGAAAACGCTGAAGTAAAAAAAAAAAGAAAGGAAAACCAAGAGTGAACGCTTGCTCTCGCTAACCTGGCCTGCTGTACTCGGCGCTCTCCTTGTGGACCATCTCCTTGACTCGGCCTCCAAACAGCATTCGCGAGGGGTCATGGTCAAAGGCCTGGAGCGTTTCGCTGGAGCTGTACGACTGCTGGGTGGGCACGCGGCAGGCCCCCTCCTCCCGGTCAGACGAGGAGGCGGTGTATCGACGCTCCCGATCCTTGTCCCTCTCGCAGTATCTCTCTCGGTCTCTCTGGCTCTTGGACAGCGAGCAGAAAGGCCGCTGCTCCCTCACCCGTTCCATGCTGCCTGCATGCTGGGTATCCAACTCCCTCCCCTTCAAGCACCGACTCTCTCCTGAGAGACTCGTCCGCTGGATTATTTCACCCTCTTATCCCCCCCCCCCCCCCCCCCCCGACCTGATTCTGCACCTATTAACCCCCCAAAAACTCCCCTCCCCACTTTGTCTTCTCGGTCGGTCTCTTTCTTCAGTCCACTCCGTCCTCCGCTCACTCTACCTGGAGAAAGAGAGAGAGAGGAAGCAAGGAGCTCAAATAACACTAATCCATCTGCTTCATCTTCAAAAGTACACACTTATCTCCCCCCCCCCCGCTCGCGGCCCCATCCCCGCCGCAAGCTCACCAGCCCTGAAACCTCACCCGTGAACTCTTGTCATACATGACTTCCCCCTCTTAAAAAGAAGATCACCTCGTCATTCCGCCTGCTTTAGCCTTCAAAAGAAAGTTCATCTCCACGGCGGTGAGTTTAAAAGCGTTTTTTTTATTTATTTTTTTATAAATCGTGCAGCAAAAGCAGTTTTAGTGAAACTAAATATCACAAAGTGTGTGAAAGATATTTCATGATATGCCATCCATCAAGTGTCAGATGCTGGTTAAATGAGGGATGAATCAATGCATCACATGGAAGTGGCACTTTTTGACACGATCGTATCACACTTTTTATTCAAACTGTCAAGCAGAATTATAATTTGAACCCATGATATGCACGTTAACCCAGTTTCAGATTAAGCACACTGAACAGCAATGAGAGGACATATTTCAATCAAAAATGCATATCTGCAGTTTATAGATATTATTTGTGTGTAATATTGATCGAATAAATCTCGATTTTAAAATGCAAAAAACTCTGCTGCATATCAAATCAAGCGCTTCCTAAATTGACAGCCAGCCAACAGGGGGCGATGGAGATGTTTTGGCTTCATTTTTGGGGAGCTGTTTACGTCACGCACATGCACGACATGCAATCGAAGGCTGTGAAAGTGCAATAAAAAAAAAATACTGTGTCCCTACAATCAATTATATATTGTGATAATTAATCATAGTCTCAATATTGATCAGAATTGCCTTAATTGGGCAGCACTATAAGAGTGTGATGTCTAACTGTGCTGTTCTGGTTGAGTTGCAAACACCCCAATACAATTGCAGTGCATGGTGAACTGTAGTGGTCAAACCTTTGAACATGTACTTTAAATCAACATCATATTTGTATGATCTGCAAAATGAAGTGATACAATTAATTTGATGAACTGTCCCTTTAATTCCGCTATTCTCACAGATATGCCTCAACGTGCCATCTAGTGATCCACGGAGGTAGTTATTTATGTCAAAATGGGCTCAAGAATGAACACGAATGAAAACATGAACTGAAAATGCATAAATCCAACGGCTAGTTAACCTTTTGACATCGCTACGACAATCACGCCACCCGGCGGTGACCAGCGGGATTCGCCCACCGCTAGCTAGCTACGGAAACGATGACACAAAGTGGATTGTTTTTCTCTTTTCTTTATTTATTAAAAAGTGATGTGTGAGACAACCCTGCACCAGTTAAAGCTACAAAAGCATTATACGGTGAGGATATATGACCCTGAATACATTAAATATGGATTTGTGATCGGTAAGATATGCAGTGTATTTATTTTGGTTATACAGCTGACAGAGGCATAACATATCCCCCCACCCCACACACACACACACACACACACACACTTCGGGAAGATGAGATGTCAGAACTGTTTCAACAACCAGGTGCCCTAAGTTACAAAAGGTCGAGAAGAACTCCCGACATAACTGTATGCCTCAAGGAAAACCCGACACGCATCCGACTGTGAGCGCGCATGCTAACCAAGAGCAAACGCACGCACAACAGCAAGAGGAGCAGTGATGTGGCATGACGCTCTCACAGTACGCAGACCTGCGTTATGACGGGCGGCAGCACAATAATTAAAATGTCACACACTGCCGATGACCTGGCGACCGTATCCCAATTCCTCTCCGTGTGCACGGCCCGACGGTGGGCATCGCATCAGACACACAACAAATACATTAAATAATAATTTGGCTCTGTGGATGCAAACATTGGACAGATGAATGTTAAAATCCTTGAACTTGTTGAAGATCCGAAGAAGACACTCTCACAGGTGGAGACGGGGCTCTAAAATATGGACGGGGGGGGGGGCGGCAGGTGGGTGGAGGGGGTGAGAATGTGACTAACCCGCAAAAAATCCTCGAGTGGAATGTGGATGGGAGCCCTGGTGTGTCAGAAGTGTTTATTACCAGCCATTTTCCACTGCCTCCTGACACTGAGATACACACACACACACAAACACACACACACACACACTTCTCTCTCTTGGCTGAGCAGTAAGACTAGTGTATCAGACTTCCCTCCTTCCCCAAATGGGATCTACTTCGTTTCACATCAAGCATCAAAACCTTTTCCCGATGAAGCCGGGATAGCGTGCTGCCGCGGTCGCAAGTAAAGCACCGGCCCCGGAGAGACTTTTTTTTCTTCTTTTTTTTTTAACCAAAAAAAAAAACAGCTGCAGTACTGGATGGGATAATGAAAATGGGTGAGCTGTGTTCTAGGCCTCTTCAACTTATTTCTTTTTTCTTTTTCTTTTTTTCTCTCCTCTTCCCCCGTTGTCGCCGAGTTGCTGGATATCATTCTGTTCCCCCGATGGGCTGAGATGCAATCAGTGACACACTCTCTTGTAACCCTGACACTCTCAACACACACACACACACACACACACACACACACACACACACACACACACATACACTTGTTTTTTACGATGCCACAGGACATCTCACTCACATCTCATCACTTTCAGGAAATTGTACACACACACACCCGTCCAGATTGGCAGATTAATGTACAGGATGAGTGCGAGCTGACACGCCCAGAAGCCTCGCTGATTACGACCCCCCCCCCCTTCTTTATGGACTTGTAAAGAGATTCGCTGTTTGAAAAACAGTCTTATCCTCTGAGCTGCTCCCCCCACCCTCCTTCCACCGCCACTATAGGAGGAATTGGATTTGTGTCCTAATCAGCTATAAGCCCTCAAGTGACCAGGCATGTCCCCGTATAAACATTGATGCTTTCCTCTGAGGACCTGAAGGTGCCATCTTTTTTCACGGCTCATCAAAGTGTCCTGCCGACACGGCCGATGCACATGGGGGACTCCATCGGGGGCACGAGAGAGACGTTGATGGTGGTTCTGAATTATGTACAAAAGGTCATAAAGGCTCTTGGGGGGTTGAGGGGGCTATTGTGTTTCTGCAAGCTTTAAGTTTCAAAGCTTTTTAACTGCAGTGTGAACTTAAAACCACTTTAAGCAGGGAAGAATAAAAGCCAGTGTGTCATGCCTTGATTGTGCAAAATCTGCTTCTAGTCACCCTACTGAGAGCACACACTAATGCACACAAATCTGTCGAAAAGGGACAGAGGAATCAAAGTGTCCGATTCAGTTCGAAGAGACAATTTGCATGTACAATCACCACGTTCCTTTTTTTTCTTTTCCTCCTCTTCTTCTTCATCATCCTTTCCAGTATCACCGCACTCCTTTACATTTCCCCTCTACCTTTGATCGTGCAGTCGAACCGGGACAGTCCGTCACCCGTGACCACTCAGTGGAAATGTCGACACTGCAAAATTAGTGTCACACAGGGATCCCTCTGGCGAGCCAGCGAGGCACGAAAAGAAAGAAGAAGAAGAAGAAGAAGAAGAAGAAGAAGAAAAAAAAAGAAAGAAGAAGGCAGTTCATGATCTATACGCAGCGCAGCTCCACGCTGCCCAACGACTCCCAAGCCAGTTGAGTACGGGCCCCCCCGACGCCCCGGTGCTGTCCTGTCCTACACCTCTGCACTTCTTTGAAGCATAAAACCATAAACCATCTGTATTAATATGGTGTGATGAAACGGTGTCCAAGTCAATTGGCTCTTCGGGGGCAGTTGGAGGGGGATTCAAGGATCGAAGTGAGATTTACTTTGTTTCATGTCTGACGTCCGGTTGTTCATCAAAAGGTGAGCGCGTTTTATGCCTTCCGACTGGGTATTTGGAAAAAGGAATGACCAAAAGGGGGAGAGCAGCCTTCTTAAGACGTCCTGGAACCAATGCGTTGCTTTCTATCAAATTCAATAAGCACTGGACATACAGGTATGTTTTGTTATTCTTCGAAAAAGCAACACACACACACAAAAAAAAAAAATTGAAATAGAATTCTGATGCTTCAAGCAAGGATGGCCAACGAGTAGAGATCAACTTTCCAGGCATGGCTGAATCGATAAGCCGGTTGATTGGCGCTTAAACCAGTGATCAATTAATTGATTTGTATAGTCAATCCTCGACAAGGACACTCATTACATTCATTATCTGCCTGTTGCTTCTTCTGTGCTTTTTTTCTCGTTTTCTTATGAATTGTTAAACGAATATCTTTGTGGTTTCCGACTGTTGGTTTGACAATGTCGCCTGGAGTTTCTTTTTACGAAATATTACAAAAAATAATCATTATTTGCAGTCTCGCAACCCACCATCAAAAAACAAACCGCTTTGATGATAAATTATTATTCAAAGACCCTGGAAAACTACAAAGCTTGACATCTCAACTATTTGTGTGCAACATTAAAAAGGTGCAGTGTGTGCAATTTGGCGACAACTAGCGGTGACGTTGCAGAATGCAACCGAGTGAAACTTCTTCGATGTGCCACGGGGCGAAGGAGAACTCCGGGGGCGGAAGTAAAAACATGAATGTATTTGGTTTGTCCGCTGTGGGCTTCTGTAGAAACATTGATTATTTCTGGGGATTTATTAACTAAACGAAAGATTATTCCCTTTATGCCAATAGATCCCGCTAAATACTACACTGCTCCTTTAAATAGTCATGACTAAATAATCAACAATCAAAAGTAGAACAACATTAAGTATTTATGTGGGCAGGGTTGGTGTTTACAAAATATATCTTCCATAAATTTGGAGAATATGAAATTAATTCTGTTGCTCCATCCAAATCTTGATTCAAGTTATATTGAAGAACTTTTAATTCAAATTTGACAGTAATCACAGTTGAGTACTGTTTACGCAGCCTGCTTTAAGGAGTAATATTACATCATCGTGACTCCATTCTATTCCAAATACCGACATTAAGGTCCAGATATAAAGGGGCATGTCAAATTTGGCAATTAGTGCCTCCTGACAACCTTAAATATTATCAAGAGAGCTGGCTAACCTCTCTGGCTAAGCCCTCCTTAGTATTTGTAATTATAAAATGCATCTAGAACCCCAACTTGGCTACAATGTTACATAAAGATCTTTCCTTCTTTTATATTTTTTTTGTGCTTCAAACCAGGTAGAAGAAAACAGACGAATCAAAGAAATAAGACGTTTCTCATGTTAAATAAACAAACCTGTTCTAATTTAGTAAATATAGGAAACCATTGCTCATAGAAATAATCTGATTGAGAAAGTACTTTTTCATGGCTTTTAATAAAAATGTATCGACATTCGCCGATTCCAGATCCTCAACCGCATCATTAAAAATTAAAACACCTGCATTTTCAAATCGGACCACAGGAAATTACACTTATTTTATATATATATATATATATATATATATATATATATATATATATATATATATATATATATATATATATATATATATTTGTACTTGCATCTGATATTGTTGAAGAAACAAAAAGGAAACAATACTCGGAGCGTCGTTTTCCAAGATTTCTCGCTGTTGATAAAGAGTTCTGTGCTACAAAAAAAAGAAAAGAAAATGGACTTAATAAACAAACACGCCGGCTTTAAGTGAGTTGGTCGCGCACACACACACACACACACACACACTCCTGACTTCAGCACACAAAGCAGTTTGCAAAACAGAAGTCGCCCCCGCTGACCGGAATGCTGAGACGGCAACTCTTCGCTTCGGGCCTCAGTTCGGTAATTATATTTCCTCGGGGCCGCCATACAAATCAGCTCACATCTCCCCGTCGGTGACCTCTGTAAATAACGGTAATAAAGAGCGCCTCTTGTCGTGTCCCCTCCGAGACAATCCACCTGTCGCCAAGTGGCCTGCCCCCCCCCCCACCCCCTCCACACACACACACACACACACACACACACACACACACACACCTCCCCCTTCCTCCTCCTCCTCCTCCTCCTCTTGTTGCTGGCCATTTGCCGGAGCACGCGGATCAGACGGCTCTCCACGCCATGGGGGAGCGGTGAGAGTGGTTGATGGAGCTGGTGAAGATCAGGGCCGGCTCCCTCTAACACAGCCAGCACCTCCAACAATAGCCGCCTCTGACAGCTTTGCATAATTCATCTCGTCGAGTTCCCCCCCCCCCCCCCCCCCCCGTCCCCCCCCCCCCCCCCCCCCCCGTCCTCCTCGACGCTCCTCTCTCTCCTCTTTCTTTTTCGGTTTCTCTTCAGTTCTCCTCTTCTTTTTCTTCCCTTTTTCTGTTGCCTCCCGGCGCTTGGAGAAGGGGAGAAGGGGAGAACAGGGAGAACCGGGAGAACCGGGGCAGTGTTCCATCAGATGCTGCCTGTTTCCCCCCGACGCCAGTGATTTTGGAGACACAGAAGTGTTTGTCTGCAGCACGTTGCCCAGACTCTGTGAATTCTGGATGCCATCTGAACCAGATTGTGTTCGTTATTTATCGAGGCTCAGCGCCTTAATCCCGTGCTGCAACATGAAGTGTGGAACTATTACCTAAAAATAAACGACAATCAGAGTCAAGAAGATCCATTTCTGAGAGGCTGATCTTTTGATATGCAACTTTCGAGGGGAGGGGACCTGATTAAATACTGCTTGTTTAATTGAGTTGTAACATCTATGGAATCTTTATTTTTTATTGTTTGAGGATTACTGTACTGTACGATTTCTTTAATCGTTATATATGACTGTCAGGTAAAGAGACAAAGAAAGGATACATATAATATAGCTAGCGATATCATTTACTGGCAATTAAATTCCAAAGGCAGCTATATCCTTCGCAAACTTGCTGACGGACGAGACTCTGAAGATGATGAAATCCTGCTCCATCCTAAATCTCTTGTCTCAGTGTATGATGCAGAATATTCACAAGTGGGGTAAAGTGATGCAAATCTCTGATGCAGCCACTTCAGATTATTCCATGCACACGGCGCCTGAAGCGGCGTCCCTCATAGTTTCGGCACATTTAGAAGGCAAACAAAGCTACTGTGACTACGGGGGAAAAAAAGAAGCAAATTACCAAAAAAATTCAAAACTCTGAACTCAGTTTTTCCTCACTCTCTCTCTCTCTCTCTCTGTCTCTCGTCTGTCACTGGTAAATCATAGCGGTCAATGTCTAATCCTAACCATTTTATTGTTCGCTTTTTTGTGTGTGTGTGTGTGTGTTGTTGTCTGTGAATTAAATAAAAAAATAAAAGAAAGAAAAGCTGTCTGCCGGCGCCAGGATGCAACATAATAAGCTGAGCGGGGCTGTTTACAAATCCCCCCAAATAACCCTTCACCAGTGACAGTAAGAGTTATATATTCATTGAATCTTTAGTGGGGAAAACCGCAAGCACAGCCAAATTCATTTTTATAAAATGTAATTGCTAGGCGTGGACAATTGGAATATTTAAAAAAAAGAAAACGGGGGTGTGGGTTTGGGTGGGGGCTGCCGTGTCCTCCCCTCCATCTCAAGTGGTAACAGCAGGTTATTCAGTGCATCCGTATACACGCCGGCTCCAGCGTTTATCTATATCCAAGACTACTGCTATTGAAACCAGCTCTTATCAAAAATAGGTGCTGCCTTCCACATCACACAGCCAATTACACCAGGTGCTCTTAATTCAATGGGCCCCAGTGTGCCATCCCTCTCAAATTGGTACCACTGCAGTTTTTTTTCTTCATTTTCACACGGTTGAAGCCTGAAGGGGAAGTAATGATGTTCATGTACATTTGGCTTAATTGAGGATCTTGCAAAGGCGACGTCAACAATTGTCGCCTAATGCAACCCCTCGTAAATTGATTGGCTCCAGGGGTGTGCGGAAAGAAAAAGAAGAAGAAAAAGAAAAAAAAATCAACCCCCTCTGTCGGACCATGTGGGCCGTTTACAGACCGATCCACGATCTGCCCGTCGTGTTACGGAAATGAAATTAAATGAGGATGGAACTAGCATCATGTCCGTCTGGTAAACAGAAGAATGAATAACAATCATCGCAGGTATCTTACCCATCGAGATCGACGGCGGCGCTTGATTGCTAATTCTCAAATCAAACGCGGGCCTTCGCTCGACTATCTCATCCGTTACTGTAGCGCCGCTGTAGCCCGTCAACAGAGCACTCCGGCAGCGGCTGCAAGTCATTACTCAAACTGCATCGGGAAATGCTGGGAGCTATACGAACCTGGCTCCCAGATGAAGAAATTCCAACGCAGAGAGATATGCAACAACAAAAAAGTGCTGTCATTCGAATGCATCTCACGTGATTCTACAACCAGCTGGCCCTCCCTGTTTGTGCATGTGCAGAGGGAGACGGAGTGTACACAGCGATGCTCGGGGAAAAAGAAAAAGGAGGCAGACAAGTGAAGAGTATGAGGGAGAGCTTCAATACTGCAATGGGGAAATGCAACACCCTGGCGCTGCAGTGGCTGCTGGGAAAATATCAAATCTGACATAATAGAAGACTTGAACCCGGCTGTTGCAGTTGCACATCGGCTTCACTGTGACCGGAGGAAGACGAAAATACTCACACAAAACAAAAAAGAAATATTGCATTCATACAATGAGTTCAATTTTTGCACTTTACAGAGAATAATATATATCGGGTGCGTTTCTTTTCCTCTTTTTCCAGGCACATGGTGTCACGAATGAAAACACGATATGAAAAGAAGCTGGAGGGTTTTATTCTCTTGTTGTCAGCGTTTTAAAAAGGAGTATGTAGGTCATGATGGCACACTATCAGAATACTGAGAGACTGCAAGCCTTATTAAAGAAACATCAATCTGAAAATTCACCAACAGCGCACTGGTTTTTTTTCGCTACTTCCAGGGGTGAAGCTGGGAGAGTCTGCCCCCGTGGAGATTGGCTGAGACCGACTTCTGAATTGCACACCAGCGCTCTCCATTGGAAGTCAAAGATTGCTGACCTGTATGCCATTACGCTGCCTCCGAGGCACCCGTTGTACACTCTTCAGTGGTCTGATATTTAATATTTTCTTCCTCCTCACCACGCTGACAATAAAAAAAAAAGACAGAGCATGTCGCCCGCCTCCTCCGCATTTTCGGTTCCTCGCCACCCGCCGGCTTTCAGCGTCACAGAGGTCGCGTCAACAGAATTATTGAGGCCGTCGAGCAGCTCCATTGACAAGCATAGCTGACGCCCAACTCCCCACTGGGCTGTCCAAGGGCCACAAAAGACCCGACCTGAAGCCCTTGTCGGGCCGAGGCTATTCTGGAAAACCTCCCCCAGGGCTAATATTGCTTTGTGCAATCAGAAAAGTGCAAAATAAATCCCCCCCGCGATGGAGATTAAAGAATTCTGTCAGGTTAAGGCCCCATGAAGAGCAGGAACTTGGAAAAGGACGAGACTGCCATTTGTAATGCGAGCGTAATGATGGCTCATTGGGCAAAATCGGCTAGTGTAGTTAGTGACAGGAGGTCTTGAAGGGTAACATTAACCCGACTTTGAGTATAATGTCAGTGTTTCACAATCGCGCAATCTATGAACGGCGCAGGTATTCAATTTCCACAAGCAGAGAGCACAATGCATTTCGATTTCGCTCTCCCTATGACTGAACTAAGCACATTTCTGTTTTCGCCTCTCCCCGCCAGGCTGAGCCCGGCGCACACGGGGAGAGTTGCACCGTTGCAATGTCAAGCCCGCTCCTCAATCTTGCCACTTTTGGTGTTGACCCAGAAAGTCCAACCGGAGCACGCTGAGCCATGAATGCTAATCTGTAGGTTTACGACAGTGCGAAGCGGCGCTGCATCCCAGAGCCGGGACCAGCGGGACGGCGTCCCGTGGCTAATCGCAGGTGGCTTTAATCTCGCCCGACTTTGGCCAGAGAGCAGCAGTTCAAAAACCCACAAAAAAATAAATAAAAATGCTTTGGAACCTTCGCTTTCCAGCCGAGATGACTGGCGCGGACAGGTTTTTTTTGTATCCGTTGAAACCCCTACGGCGCAGGCCGCCAACGCAATCGCACAATTAAGAGGCAGGGATCAATTTGTGTTATGCACAACACATTGTCTCATGGAGGGAGTCGACTATAGCCACGAGGCGGGGTACAGCCGCTGTTCCCACGGGGGACGCTCTTCTCTCCTTTCCAATCGTAATGCAAAGGTATCACATTAAACTATGGGCAAATATTCAGAATGGAAAATACTATGTAAATCCATCTTTAGGTTAATAGAAAACCCTTTGTATATGCTTAGCTGTCAGTAAAGCTCTTTTTCAGCATCCAGGCTTTTTTAATTGAATCCAAATTGGGGGGGGGGGGAGAAAGAATACAAATCTGTTGTACAAAGAGATTTTTAAAAACACACCGTCGTGCAACCGTTCTCCCGTGCAGCAATGTGTGCAATGTGGTTGACCACAGCGGTAATGCATCAAGTGCCGTCACCAAAATATCCCTACTCTAAGCACATTTCAAGAGCATGCAACGCCCCTCCTGCCCAATCCCCGGGTGACTTTCAGCAATGATTGGGCAACTTGCATGGAAAGAACTTTGCCGCGAGTGTCACGTCACGTCGACAAAGCCAAATAAACCTTTGACTTAAGGTCATTAAAAGCAAATATGCGAGCCTGTCCGCCGATGGAGGTCTCGCTATCCCAAAGTGCGCTTTCTTTCGGGAGAGAAAAAAAAAAAAAAACACGACCGACTTCCCGATTCCCTAAACGCATCGCGGCACGCTTTACTTTTCGCGGCGGCTATTCATCACGATGTCTGGCTACTCCCACGGGGAGCGAAGGGGGAAACTGCACCGAGAGAGAGAGAAAACAGGTGAAATAAGACTTCAGCATTGCAGTGCCCGTGTGTTAATAGTAACAGATTAGAGGGCAGCAATTATGTAAAGCAAATATGACATGGAACCCAATCCGTCGAGCCCAGGGAACTGTGGGTAGTTTGTCAGGCTGTATTAACCTTCACGTGTTTGCTCCGATGTGTTGAAACGGGCGACTCGGCGACGCCGCTCGCCATATCAAATGTTATAATTCATAAGGTCATCTTCTGAGCCACTGTCGGCATCAACAAGTAATAAGGTGAGATATTATAGGGGCAGGTCTGTGCCCCTCCTCCTCCTCCTCCTCCTCCTCCTCCGTATCTCTAAGATCTGAGAGGAGTTATTTTTTACAAAGGGAGACAAGTAATCTTGATTGCCCCCCAAACAATCTATAACACTGTTTGGAGCCAGTATTCAAGCCGGCATTATCCCTAAAGGAGGCCATTCTCATCACACGGAATATTAAATTCTCCCCAGGAATAATGAAAGAGGAAATTACTTAAGGACGGGGACATGGAGTGGCAGTGTTGTGTACACACAGTTCTTCAAATCATATTCCATGAAGTCAATTTTTCTTTTTAAAGCTCCGAAGCACCGAACCACCTTCGAGAATCTCCGGCTGAGTCTCAACTGCGTCAGAAACTGTAGTCACCTGCCTTGATCGGAGGGATTAGCGGCATTACGGCACATGTATGCACCAGATTATTGCCTTTTTTTTTTCCCGGCCGTAGAGATGTGCAAAAAACGAGTCCAGAGACTAATGCTCGCGAGAGCACGGTCGCCTTCGGTCCGGGTTTTGCTTCTGAAAGGTGTGAACGCGACGCTCTGCATTTAGTGAGGCTTCTGTGACAGCCTCCAGAACATCGGTGGCATATGGATTGCGATGTCTGATTCAGCAAAGTCACTTTAAATGATTATCCAAACCTTGGGGAGAAAAAAAAATGATGAAGCTCTACTCGTGCTCTGGAGTCCTACTACCAACCCACATGTTTAATATCACCCATAATGTCCCCGCAATGCCTTTTTTTTTTTTTTTTTTTTACAAGCCGCCACAGGGTAGACCCTGGTAGTTTGGAGCCGGTTTTAGTTCTAACGTGGCCCCCGTGGACACAGCCAAAGGATAAAGATTAAGGGAGCATTGATTACTTCAAAATTATTCTTTTTTTCCCCCCAATAACACTCTTTCGCCTCTTTCCTCTAACGAATCTCCCAAATGCCATTTTGTCAGAGGTGATGGCAGAACGCGTGGCGTGTGTGTGTGTGTGTGTGTGTGTGTGTCTTGGCCTCAACCGCTGCAGTTCCTCAACAGCACACATGGACTCACCCATTGGCCACGAATCAATTCAGCGGGGCCGATACGCTTGTCCTTTCTGAGCTATCGCGTGGCCTCGGCAAACGGAGACGAGGCTCCAACGTCGCGTTGCCCCAAAGGACACAATGAAAGGGGGGGGGGGGGGGGGGGGGGGGGGCAAACCAGTTCGTTTTCATTGACAGCGCGTCCTGAAGACCATTCAGTTCTACTATACGACTGAAACGTCGAATCAAACGACACGCGCGTGCACGTCGGTTGTAATGCAACAGCAACCTCCTCCTCCCTCCTCCTCCCCCCCCCCCCCCCCACCACCCTCCCAATGCAGACAATGTAACCCAAAAGTTGTGGCTTCTGCAGGTGCACGTCTCCCGAGAGGCTCGGAGTCCCTGGGCAGACCACAACCTTCCTGCAGGCCTCTTTCAAAATACATTCAAAGGCTCTGATGAAATTCTCTCCACCCTCTTCCATGCACCTGAGGCCGACCCCACAAGAGTGGGCACAGTTTAGCAAGCGCGTGTGTGTGTGGTGTGCGTGTGTGTGCTTGTGTGTGTGTGTGTGTGCGTGTGTGTGTGTGTGTGGCGTTGCGTGTGTGAGAGCAAGTTTGACGCTTACATTATTGGTGGATGGAACAGGGTGATCTCTGCAGGTGATTTACACCCCGGAGAGGCTTTCAGGTTTGTTTATTTTGTTTCATATAAATATTAGCATTTCATGAAACATTTTGGAGCAGAGTCACCCCTACAGTGTCAGCTCCCGGTCAGAGGTGTGGAGTAGGACACCGGGGGTGGGTGAGAGGTGATGGAGATTGTGCTCTGATGGTCACCGCTGAGAAAAAAAATATGAAAAAGAAAATATCGACTCCAGCGCAACCTGCAGCACCACAATCTTATTCATTCCCTCCCCGTGTGCCATTTTTTCTTCTTTTTTTTTAACATGACATTTCACACAAAAAAAAACCAAGACCTGCACACCGTTAAAAACAAACGACGCGCTCCAAAAGTGGATGACTTTTACAAACTGCATCTTTTCGACTGTGGAACTTATGGTTATGATGTATTTTTTTTTTTTTTGTACAGGTCCGGAGACGCATATACATCTCTGGTCAACACTCGGGGGGGGGGGGGGGGGGGGGGGGGTTACAAAAATCCGCACGGATGAGAGTACGCTTCTAATTCATTTCATGGAGGCAGTGATGGGGAAGCAGCTTTTCGGCTTCCACATCTTTGGGGCGCGAGGGGATATCATATCGCAACAGCGCGCCGCAGAGCAAATTAGACCCCGTTGTTGAAGCAAGGAAGGACCGCCGATTCGGCCGTTTCAATCAAATCACGTGGGTGGACATGCGACGCAGAGACAAGGATAACACACAATATTTAATAGTTTTAAAACACTGACCTGCACGCAGCGTCTGCGAGCTCGTCCGAGGAGGCGGCGGCGCGGCGGGCACATAAACTTCCAGCGGAGCGCTTTAAGTCCAAACTTGCGGGGCAAGCGGAACGCGGTCGCCTGTGTCAGACCGCGCGTGGGATTCGAACACTATATACGGTTTAAAGGAAGAATATGCTAGCTTCCTTCCTTCCTCCTTTCAAATCCACTTCACACACCCCCCTCAACCGGGCAGCGGGTAGAAACCCCTTCCTCGGTCTTCGGTTGCACACGTCGACGGCTGCCGCCGACCGCAGGGCTCCGAGACCCAGCGCGCAAAGAGCCGTGGCGGATGGGGACGCTGCGCTGCGTCGCGGCGGCGTCAGGAGGAGCAGAGGAGAGCGTCGGCTCGCCAGCTCTGCGCGTGAGTCTCTCTCTCTCTCTCTCTTCTCTCTCTCTCCTCTTCTCCTTCCATCCTCTCTCTCTCTCTCTCTCTCTCTCTCTCTCTCGCTCTCTCCGCGCGCGCGGTGATCGTCCTCGTGGCTCGGCTCAGCCAATACTTCCAACAATGCAGTTGTCCCCCCTTTTTTTTTTTTCCAGGACGTAACACAGTTTGTGTTTCCTATCGCCCAGCAGCGGTGCAGGATGTTTTTTTTTAATTATTTGTTATGTATTCATTATATATATATATATATATATATATATATATTTTTTTTTTTTTAAAGAAAACTCACTCGGAAAGGAACGCGAAGGCTCAGCAGCCGCTCAGCTGCTCTTTTGTCCGATATGCACTTCTTCTTCTTCTTCTTCTTTTTCTTTCTTCTTCTTCTTCTTCTTCTTCTTCTTCAGCTGATGACTTGCGCATCCCGTCGCTTTCCTCAGCACCCACGCCTCCGGGCTGCCTATCAGCGCCGGTGGGAGGTGCAGGCCGTTAACACCCAGGGTGTGGGATGGGGGCGGGTGTCAACTATGACCTCCGGCCAAAAATAGCTGCCCGTCTGAACAATATAGTTCCATTATTTGACAAGAAAAACATAAAAAATGGGGAAGGACCATTTCGGACTATCCATCGGTGTTGGTAACCCTCACCAAATCAAGTGTGTGGTGAATTGGACAGGCTGGAGGAATATCTCCATATCTCCATGCATTCCATTTGAAAAACAGTAAAGGCGTGTCCTCTAATCCACACCTGCCCGTTCTCCCTCCTCTCTACCGGGAAGCGGCTCATTAAGCTATAACCTATATGGTCTCGCGCTGCCTCATAATTGGCTATCTCTCACATCTTCCAGTTTCTCATCCTCAGTCTGACAAAAGGAAGAGAGGAAGAAAAAAAAAAAACAAAGGTGGGAGGGGGGGTGGGTATGTGGGGTGGGGGGGGACTGATGTAAATAAATGTGTTATTTCTCACAGAAGACTAGCAGCTGAGGTTTATCCGAGCTGTTAATTAAACTGTTAGATAAACAAGAAGGCCTAAACGACTTGTTCAAATTAAAATGTTGCATTCTCGGCTGGCTGTCGAGTAAAGCTTGATTCATATTGTTTGGCTCCCTCCGCCATCTGTAGAGTGGAATTGATCAGTTGCAGCGGCGTCGGGCATTCAATATGCTCCATTTGAGTTCCATCAACCCCGACTATTAAGAAATGTTATTCCGATGCATATCATTGTCAGATTTCTTTTTTTTTCTCCCCATGACGTTCACATTAACATCCAGCGGCGTGCTCCGGGGGGGGGTTACGATGGCTTGATTTCACACACAGAGTTTGAATCCTTTTCTGTGTTTTTCGTGGGTGTGAAAACATTCCAGTTACAGAGAAGATAAGTACACACACACTCGCCTCGCGGCCATTTTACGTCTCCGGTCTTTAAACCAGAACCACATTAGCTTTTGTGATTGAAGAAAACCATACGAGACCCTATCTCTCATGGGCTTCAATGGCATGCCTTTAGAGGATGGACTGCGGAAAGCAGAGTTTCATTAACTACAAAAGCAACAGTCCACTAATCCCACTAGAAAGGCGTTTTTGTTTTAGGCCGAGTCGGGTTTTTTGGGGGGTTCTGAGGGGAGGCGAGAAGAGAGGAAGACTAACGATACCCATGGTAGATCACAGACCTTCAAGCTATGGTCTGCAGGCCTCGCAGCTCAATAGGGGGGCCAACTGCTGCGGCTCTGACTGGGCACTTTTTTTCTTTTTTTTTAATCCCCTCCCTGAATTTAGCCCACGCCCGACCACATGCCGCGATGAAGTTATCAGCGAGGACAGCTTCTCTCAAAGCGAAAATCATCCGCGGCCTTCGATGCTCGATTCTTCTAATATACCCGGAGCACATAAAAACTAAAAAAACTAAAAAAAAACTCCCCTTCCATCAAAATGGCATAATCGACATGAAAGGCAACTGCCCAACAATATGTATCTACGACTCTGTCATTCAATCTTCAGTCAAGGGCATGCAACAGAAGAAGAAGAAAAAAGAAGAACAATGAGAATGGACATTAAAAAAAAAGTGAGGAATTCATGTAAAGGCTGTTGAAGCCAATTGCACTCCCTTTTTTTCCCCTCTATACTTAAAATCTGACTCTTTTTTTTGTCCCCTCCTCTGTAATATTCTTGGGGCCATTTAATAGACACTGGCATGTGGAAGTTAGTTACCATGCAACATATTCACTGGTTCTTTAACGCTTTGCTACATCCAGAGGGTTTTCCCGATTTAACGGTCCTTCATTTTTCTTGAGCCAAAGAAAAACGTGCGAAAAAAAACTCATCGTCTTTGCATCCTTGATACACATTTCCTTTTTTTCCTCTCAGACACTTCAACGCACACTTTTTGTTCCTCTCAGTCACAGTGTGAGCGTTGTCCAATGCAGTCAACTATGCCCTCTATTGGAGGCCAGTCACTTTCCACACACACACCATTCAAACCCAGCCCCCCCCCCCCCTGGTGTGACGGCTTGTGTGTTTTTGTTTTTTTTTGCATGATGAAAAGAACATTAAAAGGAAAACCGTGCATTTGAGTGCGATGGAGATTTAAGGATTCAACCACACACACACGCACACAAAAAAAGACGCTTTGTATCAAACAAAGGGCCCACAGACACGTATCAGTATCGTATCAGTATATGAACACGTAGTGCAGCGCCTGTTTTCTTATATTTATTTGAGACTTTCCGGTATATTATAGTCAGTGAAAACAAATGCAGCCTACATCATTTGCATCCTGGCCTACCTATATGGCTCGCAGGGAGCGTGGCTGAGCACACAAAACATGAACCAGAAACCTCACCGCCGAAGCCCAAGAGCATAGCATACATTAAAGAATAAGAGGCCCGTATCTCTGCTCAGCTCTGTATGTTTTACACATGTTCAGTCTCAGCAGAGAAAACAGATGGGCCACACCACGGGGACAAAGGGACCCGTGGTCATTATATATACATACATATATATATATATATATATATATATATATATATATATATACACTTTTCTTTAAAAGCAACATTGACTAATTATGCATATACTCTTCCTGTGCCTGCAGGAATTTGCCCCCGAGGGGTCAGAGAGCGAGTCCGATGCGTTTGACACTGTGTCCATGTCTTGTTTGATGTCTGTTTAAAAAAAACAGACATCCACATTTTTTTTTTTAAAAAGCAGCGGCGACAATAGATGCACGCTCGGCATATGTGGGGAGCATTATATTCACACTGTCGAGGCTGTTGCCTTTTGTTAGTCTGGCATTGTGTCGGGCAAACTAAACGGACATGTTTAAAGGGATTGGACAGAACTTTCCTTTTCATGTGGAAATGAATCTCTTCCAAAAGGGGACAAAACGGCTT
Source organism: Cyclopterus lumpus (assembly GCF_009769545.1). Taxonomy (NCBI): domain Eukaryota; kingdom Metazoa; phylum Chordata; class Actinopteri; order Perciformes; family Cyclopteridae; genus Cyclopterus; species Cyclopterus lumpus. Next base: position 20,626,191 of record NC_046975.1, read on the forward strand.
TCACCCTCGGTTATACGGGGGAGAGATTTTAAGAGAGCACCTTGAACCCCCCCCCCCCACCCCTTCAACACATTTACATTTACATTTGAGGGAAAGGCGAACATTTAATGCCCCAAAAAGAAAGTCTATGCCACTTTGTTTTTCTTTTATTTCCTTCTATTCATATATATATATATATATATATATATATATATATATATTTTTATTTTTTTTACAGAATAGAATACATTTTTCGAGAGAAAACCGAAGCTTTAACTTTTTGCCAACACAGCTTTTTTTTAACTTTAAAAAAAAAAATTGTTTATTTATTCAGAGAGACCGGAAATCTTTCACTGTCGTCTGCAGTAAAAGAGGACGGAGATGGATGCCTCTCCGGCGAGCTTTCAAACCTCAGAGGACACGTTGAAGATGAGGTGAGAGGGCCTTGTGTTTGCTTCATAGTCCATTCTCTGAATATTTCTATTGATTGTAGGGGATCGCTTTAGCACCACCAAGCCGGAAGAGGAGAGCTGCTGGAAAACCTGAGAAACCAGACGGCTACAAAGCAATTTTCAGGCCAATGAAAGGTAATTCAAAATGAATCAACATTTTCACCTTGGATTATTTCAATAGTTTGGGATTACAATGAACATATATGTGCATCTCCTCAAAGAAACAAGGTATTTTTCTACTCGGTCGCAACCTTTGGTCACACAAACAAAATTATTTTCTTTTTTTTATATACAAGAAACTCAAACTAAAACAAAAAAAAAGAATAAATGAAATACATTTTTAGAAATGTCAAAAGGGAGGGAAGAGGCGTATGGGTGGGAGACCTTGAGAACGCCATTCAGTTCATTTGAAAAGGTTAACCAATAAGCACCGAGGGCAGCATCCAGAGATAAAACACACTTCTTTTTTTCTTTTTTTCTGACCCACGAGTTCACCGACGAGCTCTCTGCCAGAAACACCTTTTTACGGTAAGGCAACGAAACCGCGGTTAGGTTTAAGGAAAAAAATCTGTTTTTTTTTTTGGGGTTAAAATAAACCCTTTCTGGCAGAAAGCCCTCGAAGGCAATCTTCTCCATGTGTGCCGTTTTATTCAGTCATAACCAGACCATCTGCCGAGCGGCTCTCAAATAGAAAACACGAAAAGTTGCACACAAAAAAAAAAAAAGTCGAAGTCGAGTACTCAATGTGTTTGGACCACGTCCGCTCCACAGAGCCACACGCACACGCGTTACTACGATATTTCAAGTAAATACAGTATAACTCTGGAGAAAACATTCCCCAAAACATGTATCCTTAATTATATATTTCGTATCACCAGTATATGATCTTAACCTAAAATGCTTTTCTTGAGTAATGCTGCAATCATTTAAGCATAAAAAAAAGGCAAATATTTGATTTATTTTTCTGCTTAATCGCACCAACTGTACATTACATTACTCAGAAATTGCATTTGTTGACATTGACTGGCTCATTGCTTTGTGCACATAAAGAGGTTCAACACTTTATTTCTGCAGAACTCCAACAGTTATATATACATATAGTAGTAACCTCGGTAGTTTTATATATCACTTTTCTTTTCTCTTTACGTCTTGAGTTGCCGTGACCTGCAATCAGTCATCAACGCTTAAAAGTAGGTGAGAGCGAGCAGTCGCACGAAAGGCCTGAAAAGAAAAGAAACATGAGCTTTGATAAAGAGGAGCTTCGCTTTATGAAATGACACCGCGACTCACTGAAGAGGGAGACAACGAGAGAGCGGCGTGTCATGAAATCAATAACCTCTTTTTGACCGGCTTCCATAACCAGGGAGGGGGGGGGGGGGGGGGGGGGGGGGGGGGGGGGGGGGGGGGGGGGGGGGGGGGGGGGGGGGGGGGGGGGGGGGGGGGGGGGGGGGGGGGGGGGGGGGGGGGGGGGGGGGGGGGGGGGGGGGGGGGGGGGGGGGGGGGGGGGGGGGGGGGGGGGGGGGGGGGGGAGGGGGGGGGGGGTCACAAGTTCACTGGATTGTGTTTAAAGCTCGAGGTGGATAACGTTGGTCACGCGATCTCGGGACTGAAGTGTTTACCTCGGTCAGCTGTCTCAAACATCTCCCTCCCCGTCGGCGGCTTGCGAGCAACGCGGACGTTGACGAGTGGAGAAAAAGACGCCGAGCAGGTGCCGCCGTCAGTCGAGGAAGCCGTTGCTATTCGATCGGGGTAATGAAGTTTGACTTCCTGCGCCTGTCCAGAGTGGCTGTATCACCTCCTGCAATAAACATCCAATTATTTCTTTCGATTTATACCCGCCGTAAAGGATGGGAATGTGAGACGAGTGGGTACCCGGCGGCCGCTGGAGAACAACTAGCCTGAAAGCTATGAAGGACACGATGATGATGATGATGATGATGATGATGATGATGATGCGTGCATGAATATAGCAGAGCAAGGCCGATATATATTCAATTCAATTCAATTGAGTTTATTTTGTACAGCCCCAATATCACAAATTACGAATTTGCCTCAGAGGGCTTTACAATCTGTACACATAAGACATCCCTGACCTTTGACCTCACATCCGATCAGGAAAAAAAATAACCTTTCACAGGGGAAAAAAAAAGGAAAGAAACCTTGAGGAGAGCAAAAGAGGAGGATCCCTCTCCCCGGATGGACGGACACAATAGATGTCATGTGTACCGAATGAACAGCGTTACATAAACACATTACATGAATATGACAATGTATATAATATATGGAGCGTTATTCTTTGCCCGAGCAGGGCTGCCTCTAGTGGCCGTAGAGAGCATCATCTGTTGGTCCAACAAACACAAGACTCTCAGGCAGCAGACCGCTGTCCGTGTCCCGCGTGAAAACCAAAAGTCCGCGTTCACTTATTTGAACTTACGAATGCAGAACTTGTTGATATATTGCATCAGTGTTTGTCTACAATAGAGCATTTTATATTGAAATGATAAAAGTGTATCCTCTAGCTTAGTCACAATCATAATAAAAAAAGATCTGTATCAACAGTTGTGTCAAATAAATGATATGTCAGATTTTCTTTTTTCTGGCATCCGCCTCATGAATCCAGTATTAATCCGGCTATAATACGTCAATAAATAAGTTAATGAATAATTGGTTAAATTGAAAAATGCTAAAAAGAAAACACAAGTAAATAATAATTATAGAGTCATATATCTTTGACACTTTTCTCCCACTTTTCCTTGAAGTCATCGCTGCCCCCGCGTCGCGTTACGATGCGCGAACATTGCACATCGATGGATACTCGGCGCTCTCGTTGCACCAGACACCAGATTGATGCACGAGACGGTCAGTGGAATAAAGCCTGGCTATTTTCCCACATTAAAATATATACAAACCCACTTTTTTCTCCACACAAAAGCCCGGAGCAATAGTCTCAGACCAAAGTTAACGCTGCATGTACTTTCTTCACTTCCTACACAAACAACTAACTCTCCAACTTTCAATATATTGATGTCGGGTCAGTCTCCTGTCTTCGTAAACATTGTGCTCTGTCTTTTTCCTGCACTGAGATCCTTCATGTCCTACTGTGCACTGTGTGTGTGTGTGTGTGTGTGTGTGTGCGCGCTAAGTATACTTCCACTCTCGCATTGCCGAATTGTACCTGAGGCTGTGTCAAGCCCATCTTAGCTGAGTCCAAGTCAATTTTCAAGACTAAAAACCAATAGGCAGTACGTTGTGCGCATGTCTGTTCGATTGCAACATATCGCTTGAAGTCAAATTGGAATTAAATATAATATTAAATATTTTTTGCCTTCCACACAGCTATTGGACGAAGGGGGGCATGTAAAAGATGTATGATACTTCATCAAAATCGTATTACTTTCCCTTAAAATATCAAATCACACGGGGTTACTTAATTGTAAACCAGTAGGCATACATACAAATGAACTCCCAGCACTGAGGTTTGTATTCTTTACAATATTGTTATTATTATAACAGATATCAGCTCATTTATATTCAAGACAATTCATTTTTTTTCTTCTTTTGATGATTTGAATCACTAATTACGAGTATCCTTTTCAGACTGTTAAACAATGTACTTAATTATTTGTGAAAAAGACATTAAAGTGGTCGCTAAGCTTAATATATTAGAAAACAGTGTAATCTCTTCGGTCACGAATACTCATACTAGAGAATACTATGGGCTCCTATTACATTAGGGGCCGCACGTTTGCCTCCATTTCCATCACATCAACCTCTCCCTAACTGATATGAAATTGGTTTATGAATTGGAAAGACGCCATCCACGGCGGTGTTGTGTTTTGTTCCGATATCGGGGGGCGATATAAGTGTTTGTAGTGTACTTTCTTACTGTTTCAGTGGATTCTTTTAAGTCTTTTTTTCTCTTCTCTTCTCAAACTGTGTCCTCCTACGACCAGAGTTGTGGACACCCCCCTGATGTATCACATAAAGGAGGCAAGAAGCTGTCAAAATAATTGCACATATAGAGATGTGTGCAGAAATTTCCGCTCATAAAAAAAAAAGTTGGATAACAAGGCCTTTTTTTAAAAAAACAGTGGTCCTTTTTCTTTTTCAACATTTTTTTTCTTTTTTTTTTTTTTAATTGGCTCAGACGTTATAAAAAAAAACAACACACACTCCCCCAGAAAAGACACCTCTGCTTTGTTTTCCATCTGGGAAGAAACAACTTTCCTTTGTTGCATTCGTTATAGTGTCGATGAGTGAGTTTATAGTGTGTTTATAGAACTGAAATTTCACGACCAAAAGCGTACGAATATTTCTTTTAAATTGAGATATACGTTTTAGTCACGGTCCATCTCCTCATGTTAGGGACTGTCTGGAAATTACTAGGGTGAGGATTTGCACATTATTTGCCACTGGAAAAAAAAAAAAAAAAAAAACACTAACATCTAACTTTTGTCTTTTATGGGAAAGGCTTCTTGGGGAAAATGACTCTGCAGCAGTCCTGGATATTTATGGACTCCAGCTCCCATCAGCGGTGATGGGAACGTCACACCCAGACACCAGATATAACCGAGTAAAGTAGACACCAACATCTTTCACTGGCTCCACCCGGCTTTCTCCAATTTATGCTCATTGGCGTGTTCGTGACATCAACTGAGACACACTAGGAAGAAAAAAATAATCTAGGAGTCTTTTTTTAGCAGGTTTTTTCCCCCTGCATTCATTTGCCACATTGGTGCCAGCTGTGGCTCAGTGGCAGAGCAGGGTCGACCCTTTAATCGCCGGCCCTTGTCCATGTGTCCTTGTAACACCAAATTGCTCCCGCGAGCTGCGCCTGCGGTGTGCGAATGTTAGTTAGTTCTGATGGGCAGGTGGCTCCTTGCATGGTAGCACCATGTGATCAGTGTGTGAACGGGGGAAGTGATGACATGTCGTGTCGAAGCGCTTTTGAGTGGTCGGAAGACTAATAACATTTTTTTTTTTTTTTAAAGAAGCGAGGTCCAATTCTTACCATTTAAAAAAAGAAAACTGCATATACGCTAACTATGGTGGCAGAAGGGTATATGGTTACATTTTTTCATAGCTTCTTTAGACTGAGCGAAAGCTGCGTCCTCTTTATGGCTATTTCAAGAACTCAAGGGTCATTTATTGTCATCGTGCGACACAGAGGATGCACAAGGAAATGCAGATGCAACAAATTACCATCGCTAGAAAAACTACAAAAAGCAGTTCCTGTAGAGCAAAAACATTTTAATAAATCAACACCAGGGACACATTGTTTGAGCACCATTGGTGTAAACACAGAGTCCACCTCCTCTCAGTAGTCCAGCTCTCTGTCCTGAGGTCCGGCCCGTCAAGTGAAGCTTGATCCGGGATGCCACGATTGGAGCCGGGTGCTCAGGCCGGGTGGTGGTGGGGCGGGCCCTCAGGTCCTAGCCGGGGTTAGCTTAGCTTCCATCTCAGCTCTCCTCCCTGGGGCAGTCAGTTGACTTTCAGTGGCGTTTTGGTCGGGCAGGTCTGGCCGGGCGGTGATCATCTCGACGTTTGCATTTTATTCCGATCGCCACGCTTCCTTCTTTCATTTTTTTGTCTCCCGCCGTTGATGAATGCGTTCTATTATATTATGCCATAAGCGCTGCAGAATTAAATACGAAAAAACGACAGCAAACTGAGACAAAACGGTAAACACGCGCCACCGTTTGCCATGACGTCGACACCACATCATCTGGTTCATAGAGAAAAACGAGTACGTAGACAAACAGGTGAGGCACCGGTGCCCTCCGAACCTCGTGCAGTTTGACGCGTGATGAAAACACGTCTTCTCTCTGCAGGAGGAGTACACCGAGTCAAACTAAATCAGTCGTTTTCATTAAGTCCTTTTGTATGCTGCCGCGTGTGAGAAATCAAGATGAGATTCAAGAACAGCACGAACAAGACCGCCTTGTAAAAAAAAAAAATTACAAAAACTGCAACGGCAGCCGGCGCGCCAGATTCCTTCGCAAAAAAAATAAAAGTGATTTGGATCTAATGTAAGCTGAGTACACCATTACGGTCTTCTTGGCTGGTTATTGCACTTAGTGCGAGCAGCAATAACATTCACTCCGAGAGGACTTGGTTAAACGTAGGCAACTTTTGTGTGCTAAAAGTGCCAGGGTAAGAAAACATCACTGCGTTTATCAAAGCCTGAGTGAACGCTACTGTACTCCAACACAGAGCTAATGAAGAGATATGTCCTCCATTACGAGGCCATATTCCTGCTGCAGCGATTAGAAAACTCTCCAGAGGGGTTCCATCACAGGCTTTCATTGAGTCCTGGACCTTTGCAAATCTTCATATCCTGCACAATTTTCATAAATTGAAGTCTAATGAGCGCGGTTGACATAACTATGATTTATTGTCTCAAGAGGGTTACCAATTTCGCCGCTGCACTGCAAATTATGAATGTCAAGGGCTTAATCATATTCGTATATATTCTCAACAAGGGGAATGTGATGCGTCACGCGAGTAAAAAAAGGGGCTTTAAATGTCTCCTTTTTTTTTTTTTTTTTTTGTAGGTGTGTTTATGATAACACTTGCAAACACGCAGAGCGCTAACAAGCTCCCCGAGGTGGAACGATAGCGTCGAAGGCGAAAAGCAGAGCAATATTTTCCAAAGGGATCTCTTTGGGACATGCTGCTATATTATGATTGCTCCATTTCCCCCCACCCCGCAAAAAAAAGGCACAATTACCATAACGCAGTTGTTAATGTTTACGTGCCGTAAATTTGTGGTGAAGCATCAACGTTAAAAAGAAAAATAAAAAAATTGTGAATGAGTTGACACTTTTTTTTTTTAACTTCATGGTGTAGGTCGGACAGTTTATATAATTAACGGCTAAGCAGGGAGGATGCCGTCCTGGGCACTCTCTCTCTCACACTACTCCATACTTTTCAGTTCACAAATAACTCTGAGACATAATTGCGTGGCCTCTGTGACTCACTGAAGCTCTTTTTAATGTTGGATTGGCAGCGTAGAGTTTTAGAGAGTGTTGTCATTTCCTTTTTCCTTTTTTTTTCTTCTTCCAAATGTATTTTTAAACAATTTGAAACCAACATGGACCTCCCCCCCCCCCCCCTTCATTGATATCCTTCATTTCCTCCCCGTCTATGACCACTCCACAACGCTGTGACGGTCAATTCTTTCAATTAGCTTCCCCTCACACCTTAAGATACGATCGGGGGGGGGGGGGAGGGGCTTCGCCGTTGAGTTTTCGACACGCGGGTGGAAATGGCGTACAACTCGGCCCATTGTGAGGGGCGTTGATAACGGCCCCGTGGCACTATATTGACACGATAACATTTCAGTCCGCCGGGGCCACGGTGGCAGTGAGCTGCGATAAATTGAGATGAACGATCAGTCGATGACAATTTCCATAATCGTTATACCTTCCGTAATTCATCAAGGTAATGATACCCGTGTCCCTAATGTCACATTTATTCCATTTTGTGCACAGCGGCAGGCACAGAGTGAGCCCCCCCCCCCACCCCCCACCCCCCCACCCCACTCCTCCTTCAGCTCACTCCCTTTCCTAAAGGATTGATTAAAACACCGACTGCTTTTTCGCTCCTGCTTGTGAGTGGAAGAGCAATGTGTTATTTGACCAAAAATACAATGAAGGGGATGGAAATGCAATCTAATTCCGGTCATTCAACTTCCTCTCTCTCCTACCAGTGACAGGAAAACAGGAGGCCATTAGAGTTCAGTGCCGGCGGTCGTTTTGCCAACCAGAGGGAGAGGAAAGATCTCCGCTTCCCCGCCTCTCTCTGGTACACCGGGCGAGATTCATCATTTATCTTTTTTTTTGTTTTCTTCTCCTTCTTCTTCTTCTTCTTCTTCTTCTGCTTCTTCTTCTTCTTCCTCCCTCCCTTTCCTTCACTCGTTACTGACATCGTTTACTCTCTGACATAGTATTAACCGTGATTAAATTACAGGACGCGGCCGTTTCGAGATTTAATTTCCCCGACGTCGCATATCGCCGCAGACCGTGCGTTTTGCACACTTTAAAAAATAAATGAATAAATGCAGTTTCTGTTTAAAGAACTACTTCCTGCTTCGGGTCTTTTCTCAGTGCTTCTCTTGTGTCAGTAACTGTGAGGGAGTTGCTTTCCTTCCAAATGCTTTCCAAGAGCCCGAGCATCGATAATAAACTCAGGCAGCGCTCGGCTCTCATTAAGCCGCCGTCGACTCTGCAGCCATGTTGTAATCATCAAGGCTGACACAGTGCAGTCACTGGATGGCAAACGTGGCGGATTAATCTGGTTGCATTCATACGGGCGTTATGAGAGCCTAATTGAAATGCCTGACTTAATCTGAAATTAATTGAGCTACGGCGAGACGTAAACATCTTACACGATTTTCACGACGTGTGTGGATTTGTATTGGGTCGTAATTTAGTGACGAGAACGAACGAGCACGGAAACGAAGAGTTTGTAGCGCGGCTGCATCTTCTTCCTTCTTATTCCATGGCCGACGTCTCTGTGCAGCTATATATATGGTGTATATATATGTGTGTGTTTTAATAGCAGGTTGACTCCATAGTGCACCATAAAACATAATTACATCTTTTAAATCCGTGATTAAAAATAGTCGTGCTCAACAGTTAATTGTATTGAACATCTGTTTGCAACGAGTTTGCATTACTTTGCCATATTGTGCCATTGAGCAATGGCCGATACTGGAGTTTTAAGGCCGATACTGATTTAGATTGTTAAATCAGTATTGACTGATTTGAATTGTTAAATCAGTATTGACATCAATACCAGATTGGCCACATTCCTGTTTAAAAAAAAAATAAAAAATATATGGTTTATATGAGACATTTGCCAAATATTGCGATAGCTGATTGTTGGCGGATACTGAAATTGTTAATTGAGTAAAAGAATGATTAGATGTTCCCGTTCTTTTTTTTTATCTTGACATAAATGCACAATGTGTCAAACATATCTGATAAAAATGTCTTCATTTTGGTTAATAAATAGTTCTATTGAGCAGGACATTTTACACGTTGCTACTTCTCTCTGGCGGACCAACTAAGCAATGATTTTTTTTTACCATTTCCATTTTATTGCCCGATATATATGCATATATCTGAAGCCGGCGACGAGTGTCTGGTTTTCAAAAAACAGTGGAGCAGATTCATCAGTCAGTGTTAAACATTCACATCGGACGTGTTTTCTAAAAAATATTGTGACATTATTTCCGTTCAGAGTTCCCAGGAGCATATTGGGAGTGATTCAATAACTCAAATGACGCCTTGAATTAAGAACGACCAATGTCTGGTTCAGGCTGTTTTTTTATTTGCTGAGTAATTATTATCTATATGTCGCGGTGTTGCAGCACATGATGTGTGGATCGTACGGAACACCAGTGAAAAAATGCTACTCCAAATCAAAGCCCACGTAGAGCATTGAAACATGACTGACTGGCTGCCTCTTCAGTGAGATTATTATATTTCATTTTATTCTTCATCTCTGGCAGACTCCTGCTTTGACCGATCACTTATTCTCTCCTGCGCCTCTGTCTGTACCTCCGTCACTTCCAGTGGCTCTCCTTCCAGCAATCTCCTGGAAATGGAGACATTTGTTGTTGTTGTTGCTGTTGTTGTCTCTGTCGTGTAAATACAACCCACATATACCTTCAGTATCACCACCACCTCCTTGGATCGCATCAATTTCCTCCGCAGATGTGTAAAATTCACACCTGAAAAAATTCTGCAACGCCACGGAGCTATTAAATTATCCCAAAGCCCTTAATACATAAGAGCCTTTTAAATGTATTTAGTTTACTTTCCACATGTCGAGTGATGCGATTGGGGGGCGTGAGACTCCGGCTTTCACACGCACGCTGTGATTGACGCGCTATTGATTCGTCTCTCCGAATCCCCGAGTGATGGACACGGTCAGAGAGGAAGACGGTGGACAGAATAGGAGCAGCGGATGAATCAACAGTTCCCCCCCCCCCCCCCCCCCCCCCCCCTATTAAAAAAATAAAAATAAAATAGAGGTGCACACGGCAACTTAGGTTTACTAGTAAGAAAAAAATGATTATCTCAACATCTTTTTTTTAAAGATGAGAGCAACTTTCACAGCGGCTTGGCTGAGGACTACAGAGGGCGACGAGCAGCGGGAGTGGATATAATTGAGCCGAAATTGTCTCCCATGGCAATGATACTTTGTTCGGTGTCGTGCTCTGCAGTGATTGGACGATCGGCTCGCTCATATCCTCCTCTTGAAAAGAGGCTCATCTATTAGGTTGCCTAACATCAAATCCTCGATAGTAGACATAATTCTTGCCTTCAGGGATAACAAGAATGTTTTTTTGTTTTTTAATCGTGGAGACACAGAGCCAGACCCATGATGCTTTGAATGTCATCTGATGTCATCTGAACTCTTTGAATGTTGGCCTAACATTTAGAGCGCTTGGATGTTTATTTACACACACACACGCAGACACACACACAAGCGCTCGCACACACACACCTTGTGTTTCTGTTCAGTGATTTGTGTCACACCGAAGCAGGGCTAACGTTCTTATGGGAGGCAGAAAATCATAACTTGTGTTATTTTCTGACCTGAACCAGCGTTTGAATGGAGTAATTCGATTTCTCACGCATCTCTTTTTGGGATCAATATTTACATGTGGGAGAGAGGAGGGGAAAACTGAAAGGAAAGCTCGCGGGGGGGGGGGGGGGGGGGGGGGGGGGGGGGGGGGGGGGGGGGGGGGGGGGGGGGGGGGGGGGGGTCCTGGTGCCTCCAGAGATACCGAAGCCATTTAAAAGAGAGAGAGAGAGAGAGTGTGGAGATGAGCCTTCTAAATAAAGGTCTTGAATGCTTTTGTTGTTTTTTTGTATTAAAGTAATGGCGTAGGCTTATACTACAAATGCGACACATTAAATCCTGAGATAAGCTCCTCGGCAGCTTATTAACATCGCATGTCCTGGCTGTGAATGAACACGTTGACATGATTTTGACAGAACTGTTTCCAATGCAGTTGAAACGTGACCAAATTCCAAGGCCACGAGCTATTTCCAGCCATTGTAGTAAGGTTAAATGTAGCCTAAGTGACGTGGGCAGCAGTGCGCAAGTTAAATAGTGCCACCATCACTATAATGCGGTCTATAATCTGGCTTTAAAAGATGAATAAACCACCCTGTAAAAAGGGCCACATTCTATTGATTATTCCTGTATGATTACATTATTCTGGGGAGTTATTTATGTTTATGTAATGTTTATGTAATACATGAGCTGTCCTCAATATGTGAAAAGCGATTTAGATTTTTGCAACATCTTCCTTTTTAGTGATGGAATTGAAATTTTGTAGTCGATCTGACTCATTGGCTAAGTTAATATCATGGCCACTAAGCATCAACCAGATGTATTGTTGCTATGGTTACCTACAATTGAATACACCTTTCCCACTGGACTTAGACCTCTGCGGTATAACCGGTGACTGGGCTTTGTTTCAGGTATCCCCTTTTTCATGGGATTTTAAATGCACACCTGCCAGCCAATCAGAAAATACGATATTATATTTCAAGGGCATAATTACCGTTAATACTCTGGGTGAACTCCGCTTAACTCCTCTCTGTGGTCAAGCAGTCTCAGAATATTGGATGAATATTTGCAGCTGCTCGCCCTCTGCTCAGAGAATTATGTATATCAGACAATAATACCGATGGCACATTTGAACTCTGCTTGTCTCAGAGGAGTCACGGCGTTTTTGGAGTGTGAGAACTCGTCAGCGGAGGGATTTTCTTCGGCCATCTTTATTGACCTTAATTGGAGAGCCCCTTTCTTTTAAACAAAGGGGCTCCTGCAACTCACCTGTTTTTGCAATCGTGTATCCAATAAGTACATAAGCAGATGGATAACGATACAGCACAATAGGGCTGCGCAGTGAATCCAAAATGTTATTGAAATCGCATAATGGCCGACTGCAGTGTTTAAATGAAAATGAGAATAAGGATGCACAAAATATCTCGGACTGCATATAAAATCAAGATGATTGCAGTTAGATATTTGATGGTCAGAGACGTTACCGACTGTAGGTAAATCCTAATCATATTCCAGGAAGTTAAGAGGAAAATTATTTATTTATTTTTTTTCCACAAAAAGAGTCTGAAACGAAACCAAAAACATGGTTGACATCCTCAAACTCACCGCGTGACATAAATGTCAACACTTTGACTGCTGCTAAATTACATGTCACTGACTGACCATGATACGGTTGCAAAGAAGTGTACACGTGACATTATTGAGGATCCCATCCGGGGAGAGGGATCCTCCCTCCGTTGCTCTTCCTGAAGGTTTCTTTCACTGTGAAAGGTTATTTTTTGGGGGAGTTTTTTTTCCCTGATCCGATGTGAGGTCCTGGGACAGGGATGTCGTATGTGTACAGATTGTAAAGCCCACTGAGGTCAAATTTGTGAGGCGGGTAAAAAAAAACGGTCAGATAAAAACGACTAGAAACCACGGCGGGGAGTCTGTCGACGGCGCCGACTGACATTTCTCATGATGGTGACGAGGCTGAGTGACTCTCGGGGAGGGGGGGGGGGGGGGGGGGGGGGGGGGGGGGGGGGGGGGGGGGGGGGGGGGGGGGGGGGGGGGGGGGGGAGGGGGGGGGGGGGGGGGGGGGGGCCGGCTGAAATATGAGTGGCGGCACGATGACGAAGCCCAATGTCACCATTTCGTGGTGATAGAGAGAGAGAGAGAGAGAGAGAGAGAGAAATAGGCCATGAAATAGGCTGAATCCTTTGGACCGGCGTACAGGATACCAGAGATGTGCCACGCTCACAAAACCACGTCTTAAAACAGCGGGGGGGGGAGGGGGGTTCATCTCAAATCTATTTTCAGCTGCACTCATTGTAGCCTCTGATCGATGACCATGTGTGCGTTGGTTGTGCGTCTGTGTGTTTCATCAGAGAAGCAAACATTCTCGCTCAGAGGGCTCGCTGTTTGCTAAGTCCTACATTTTTTTTGTTTTTTTACGGCCATATTCATAACGGAGGAGCTTAGGTCAATTTACTCGAGTACAGTATTTAAAGACCAATTCACAAACTGTGAAAAAGGAAGACAACCCAGTCGTCGTTTTTTTTTTTTGTGGGCTTCATGTATCAGAACACATGGGATTCAACAAGCCGTTCAGATTCATGTCAGGCTCATTAGAATATCCCCCCCCCCCCCCCCATCTGAGTATAGCTCTACCTTCCCCAATCCCAATGGTCCCCACTAAGGCCTTAAGTCCTGAACCGCCAGGGACTTCACTGGCGTGATCTGGTACATCTTAAGCGTGAGATGCTGTAAGGGCTCGAGATGTGTAAATATGAATGGGACAGCCCTTTGTGTCAACATATATATGTATATGTTGACGCAAATTTATATATATATATATCAATCAATAACGATATGTAATACTTTCTATGATAGTATATGTTGATACAAATCTGAAAGGCTACTTGTCGACTTTGCCTGACGGAATTACCCACAATTCATAGTGGTTGCGACGTTAAAAACAGGGTCACCGGCGTAAAAACCCAGAGGCCAAAATATATTTTTTTAAAAAGGGTAAACAAAGGGGTGACGGCACAGGGACGTTCAGCCTGGAATATGAAGTTTACACGGAAACATTAACATTAAGGATTTATGATGGTACATAAAAAACACATAAAAATCAGAGTAATGTAAGAATAGGCGAAATTAAACACCTGGTTTATTCATCAACCATTTCTTTTCATTTGGTTTATTGAGGGTGTTTTGACAAAAACAAGTAAATATATCATCTGACAATTACCTTGTCTCAAAGGAGTCAAATCAGGCAGTAGAAAACACAATTGTACATAAATGTTTTTGAGTTCGGTAATGTTATGTATATATAAAATATATATATACATAACATTTAGCCTTAGGTAGGTACTGTTATGTTACTTTACTTCTGATCCCTTACTTTTCCGACAAGTAGCCTTTCAGATTTTTATCACCATATACTATAGAAAGTATTACATATCGTTATTGATTAAGGTACCAAGCCGTATAAATAGTATAACGTATCCTCACCCAAGGAAAGGTCATTCTGGCAATTGAGTGCTCACTTGTGATAATGAAGTACACTTTGCTCCTACTGATTCTGTGCTAAACCTCTCAATGTATGGCTTTCACTTTTACATAGTGTCATAACCAATGCGCTGAAACATATTCAATTAAGCGTGTACATTTACACATCAATCGGTGGATATTTCTGTCAATGTTGAGCTGGAGGGATCAAACTCACATTAACCCGGTGAATGCTATTAACTGTGTGTGCAATCAGCTCTTCACTCCCCCCCCCTTTCAAGCAATTACAAGCAAAAAGAAATGTACTTTCTTTTGCCTATGTCTATTTTCAACACCATTCCCCCCCCCCGTGTAGTTGCTTGGCAACCAGAAGTGCATAGCGCGCATACTACATAAGGCTCCTCGTATACCTAATGAGCCGTCTCTATTACCAGCAGTTCTCGTGCATGCACCTTGCGTTTGAGCAGCAGAAAGATCGGATCAAAAATCCTCAACCTGATGTTGGTATTTAACGTTTTACAGCTGGTGTGTTTTCTCCCCAGGTGTAGTGGGCTTGTTTCAGCTCCATCAGGGCAGAGCGGCGCCTAAATTGAACATCAAGAGCCACGTCACAACAAAGTTTAGCTCAATAAGATGGATGAGGGCCCCACCTGCTCATCTTGGCCAGATGAAGGCTGCGGTGGACTACGCCGTCTCCCGCCCCGTTCTCAATTAGCCACGCCCCAGCTGTAGTAGACCCAGCCGTCAGGTTGCTGCCGTCCCGCATTAAGCTGCCTGGCCCGTCGCTTTCCCCACCAACATATGCCACTCACCGCACCGGACCGCCGTGTCTCCAGCTCCACTCGAGAGCCCCCGTCCTCGGACACAAAGGTTTAAAAACTGCTGTCCAAATGCAGGAATGGCCTCCCCAGAGGAATGTACTGGACAGATAACAAGCACTGGTCTTCAAGCCTTTTAAGTGCAGATGAATAGAAAACATCCTGACCACACCGTTAACAGAATTTGATTGTCGAACGCCGGTGGACCATGTCATTGGTCAGCCGATGCACTTTGGCAATTCTACTCGGCTATTGATCGCAATCGCAATCAATTAAAATAGGAAAACTCTCCCAATAATACAGCACGAGCTTATCATAGAGTGGGTTGTGCATGCTCGGCAACTTTAAAAACTGATAAAAGCACAACATTTTCCCCTGGAGAGTCGTGGAGTTACAGTGTGGTATGAAGAAATGTACTTATACCAGACCTTTGAGGGGTTGGGGGGTTGGGGGGACTTCAGAGTAAGTTTTACAGCAAGCGCTGTTCTTAATAGATGGTATTTTGTCTTGACAGATGAAACTCTAACATAAGGTCCTGTGTGGCATGTAGCCTAGCATGATAGCAACATTTGTTATAAACTGAAGGGTTTATTTGCTGTTTTCATGCACGCGCCTTCCAGAGAACACCAATGGAAATTGCCGTTGGTTTAATTCATGTTAACAATGGCTTTTATCCATTTTCAAGGCATGTTTGGGCCTTGAAAGTTCACCAGCTGCAAAGCGCCATCAAAGTCCACTTCCTAATTGCGGCTCATTCGCATTGAGCTGCACAGGGGTCAAACGCTTTTGTTCGGGGACACGCGCTTAAAGCCCTGGAAGTTGTGTATGAAGTATGAATAAAAGCTTAAGGAGACAAAAGTTGAAGTCCGTTAGCGATGAAATGAGTTGAGTAACCCATATCATTGTTTTACGTTTTCGCTGATAAGAATGAAATAGGCGCTGGGCTCTTTCGTAGTCAATGAAAACTTGAGGACGATGCCGTCTTGTTTCTCCTCATCAAAAGAAGTCGTGACCGACTGAATCCCACTAATCCGTCCTCACAAGAGTTCAGAGGAGTTGTGCGGCAATCATAGGTCACCGTGTCCTCGCCAGGGAATTAGAGAGCAGAGTGAATGTGTTGTGATTAGGACGTAAAGGAAAGCGCGGAGGTAACAGCCTCTCCATCTGTCTCCATCGTTAGTCAGATTTCTGGTCTTTGGTGGGTTTTTTCTTTTTAGGCTTATGGAGTGAATAAATAGAATATGTTTCTCTGACATCCCTGACATATTTTTTTTCTCCTTCCTTTAATTACTCATCAAAAGATGCCTCGAGGCTGAACGATGTTCATTAGTTCAAAAATAAATGTAAAAATTGGACGCGATACAATATCGCTTCTTTAGATTACATGAGGGTTTCATGCTCCATTAATCATCCTCTGACCCCCAAGGAACCCTCCCATCCCACCTAAAACTTCACACTTACTGCCTTAAATGCTGCCTAGTCTCCAGACAGGGGGGGTGTTGTAACAGACGAGCCACCTGTGTTAATGTGTTGCATCGACGCACACGACGAGGGAGGAGGAAACACTGGCCTCCCCGCTCAAGAGTCGCATTCCAAACGGCTGATTTCCAGGTGCTTGTTAATCCCCCATCATCCTGACATTTACTTAGAAACAGTTTGGCCTTTTCATTGTGTCGGTTCCTGTCGGCACCTGCTTACTTTATTTTTTCTTCTTTCTTTTCCCCACCACCTGCGACAATGTCGTTAGAAAGAAAAACACGATGCTAACACAACGCGCGCGTTAATAATAGGACACGGTGGCTAGGTTAACACGGCAGCTCTCTCCTCCCCGCGAAGGAGTCGGGTGGTTCGTCTATTCGATCCATTTTTGGCAATTATCAATCAAGCGAAGGCGATTCCCTGCTGCTGTACAGGTGAGGGGTTGCGTTGAGGTTATTAAATCATCGGAACGAGTGAGACGAGGAGGAAAAAAGACGACGGCAATTACGGAGGCTTCTCAGAACCCACGGAAGTGGAATTAATATGCCTGCCGGATTTGACAATGAACCTGCAACCAAACAGCATGTTTATTTTTCCGAACAAATGAGTATCCCCTTTTCTTGAGCTGCACTGAATACATAAAAGGGAGGCCGTCATTCCAAAAAAAAAGAAAAAAAAGAAAAAGCGTTCGCATTTCAGAAGCACACCGAACGCACCCAGAGCTCACATCCACTCTTTCAAAGCCTTTAATCACGTTATCTTTCTTCTCTTTTTTTTTTTTCCGGTAGAAAAAAACTTACTTGCGAAGGCTGTTAGAAACATAAATATATATATATATATACGCCGTCGCCGCTCCCCTAAATTAAAAGAACGAAGACGACAAAAAAATCAACAACAAAAAAATCAAATGATGGAGAAAAAAAAACGGTGTCAATACAGACGCTGTTATATTCTGCCCGCAGATGCAAAGACATTGATTGTGATTATGTATTCTGCATGCCAGACACGCAGAAGAGCGGAGGGGAGCATTAAGGGGGCTTGGCGACCGCGGGACCCCCTGCTGAGATGAGAGGGGAGGTAAGAGCCAAGGAGAGGGGAGTTTGGAGAAGGCTAACCAATCGGCTGTACGCTGGGAACGGGACCAATCGTGGCTCCAGCTCGGGGCTCTGTTGCTCCCTTGCTCTCTGTAATTTTGTCTTACATCTCCGTCTTATTTACTTCTCGGTTTCTAATCTCTCTCTCTCTCTCTCTCTCTCTCCAACTCTTACCTCTAGTCTTCACTGCTGTATGCCTCGTGAATCACGTGATCAGGCCTCACACGTCTAAACCCACAACCTCCCGAGTACACCACCCCCCCCCCCCTTTTCCCCTTCAAACCTCAACACTTAACACTTTCCACCCCCCTGATTTCTTATTCACGTCCACCCTGCGTTACACAGTCCACTCCCCGTTTCATCAGATTATTATTCCTGTCTGCAGTCACTAAGGAGATGCACATACCATCCATCACAATGTACAAATTCTCAGTGCGCAGATTCGGCCGGGTCCTAATTAAAAAGCCTTTTTCTTGAGAGATAATTAGACTTTCATCTCACCAGGATGCCACATCCATAGATCCATTGTCTGCTCCCAGGAAGCCCTATAGGAGACCAAATAAATTCAAGAGTCTTTAACCACTCTCCTCCAGGGCAACAGTCAATAATTAAAGATATATTTTGTAAAGTCTGCTTTGAGTGAAACAAAAGAAAGAGACTAACACCTTCCATTCCTTAAGAACATGTTTTAAACGGTTAGGAACTTTCTTTTCAATAAAAGGTTGAGGTTATGCCGTGCGGTGATGAGGCCTCTCGTATTGCAGAGTTTACGATGGATTTTTTTTCTTTTTTTCTTCTTCTGTAACAACATCGGTTCAAGGGTCCACTTAAAAGCTGGTCCACGGCAGCGCCTGGCTATAAATCTGATGTGAGCTCGGAGGCCGTGGAGCTTTGGGCCTGATACGAGACAGCTGGAAGGGTTGAATTATTGAAGAGCACGGACCGGCTCTGAAACACGGGCCGTGTCCTCCCAGCTGCTCCGTGTGCTGAAGCCGACACTTCAGCAGTCGTCAGACGTGTGCGGTTAACAGGGTCCATCTGTTATTGAGGCGTAATGAACACAATCGGAGCCGCGGAGGAATGAATCACTGCCACTTTATTAATGCTCGACAATGGCAATGATTGTGCCATTCGTACAGTCGCAATGGTAATAATTATGATATCTCTGATTATAATGATGATTGGGATGCAGATGACGGCAGCGGAGATGATGATGATGATGATGATAATGAATGTGATGTGTGTCTGCCATGATGATGACGGTGCACGAAAAAAAAACACTGAAAAAAAGGGAAGAAGAAAAAATCAACATGCTGACAGCGTTCACATTCATGCTCATTATGCATGCATGAAACAAAAAACGATTTGCATATCTGCGTACCGGACGAGAGGACCTGCAGGCCCGGGGGTGGGGGTGGGGGGGGGACAACAAAACATTAAAGTCATTGTTGCTATAATTGTTGACAGTTTCACATAAACACCTGGCGAATTGAAAAGTCATCATTCTAATGTAGAACAGGCCAGCGATGAAAAGGCATGCAGAGTGTAACCTCCAAAATCAATAACCGGCTGGCCTTTCATTACATAAGTGAAATTTGTATTCATCTCATAGATATATATTTATCCCACTTATACCCTTGGCTCAGGAGCAAATTCATTTAGTAATGATTACCTGACTCAGGTAAACCCAATTTCCATTCACTTGTTACCCCGAGTCGGTGACAAGGGCGCGGCCAGGGTCACTTTTCAGCAGTTTTTGGTTGCAGGCGCACCATCAGCACTTGATGTCATTGGCTCGGTGTGAGCAAAGGAACATGTGCGTGTGTGTGTGTGTGTGTGTGTGTGTGTGTGTGTGTGTGTGGAGGCATCTATTCGCCACGAGACTGTCACAGCAGGTGCGTCGCGGTGACACGAAACCAGGGGAAGTGAACGCCGGCGTCGGTGCTGTTGCCGAGTTTGAAGGCTGTCAGCGCGGCTGCGTGGGCGTACAGCATCCTCACTCCCCTCGAGGACCGCGTTCGGATAAAAATACTCCGGCACTGAAAGACGCCGAAGGGGTTTTTTGTGGTGTATAGACAACACGGTCGGACGTGGAACTCGGATAACTTGCGGAAAAAGTATCTTAAAAAAGGTGAAACAGGGGCTTGATTTGGGGGGGGGGGGGGGGGGTGCATGTTACTGCAACAGCTGAAGATTTTATTTTTTCTGTCAACACAAAAAACTTCAGCCCAAAGGCAGAGACGCCATTGCTTGATGTCATTTTGAAGGGACCTTTATTTATTTATTTTCTTCCTCCTTTCTGCTACTCTGCCAATTTAAGTTAAAAAAAAAAACAGCAAAAAGCCCAAAACAAATCAGAACAGGTGATGAATTAGTTGTTCCCTCATTTAAATAAATCCATAAATACATGTGTCGACACTGCACGGCTGTTTTTATTTGATTCTTTTTACACTAAAATGATTCCTAGTAACCTTCAATATCCACTTTCCATCAATATGCTGTTGCATAAGTTGAAGTCTTTTTCTCGCTGATGAACATGAGATCAATACTCGAGTCACTTTTTGTTTCATGCTGAATGACTAAATACACTTTATGGGCACATCTCTGATAAATACAATCGAATTGGCACTTTTATGTGATTCTTTGTGGAGAAAACTCGGTCTATTAAATTGTATAAATAAGAATGTATTTGAGTTTTAACTCGGGGGGGGGGGGAGGGGGGGGGCTGGACTGAAAATGTATCCGACATAGAATATGAATGTATGATTTCCAGTGAATCGTTTTGAGTAACCTAATGACACCACTGCCTGCTCCGTCACGTTCTACCAATAACTCAATAAGCAGCGTGCGGTGTTGAGACTTCATCACACCTGATTAGAAATGTAAAGTAAAAGTAACAAATGACCCCCATTGGATATTGCATCCATATGTACGGACTGTACATATACAAATCTAGACGAAAACCTCAGAAGACCGCGGCTGCCGGGCTCAGCGACCAACCCCAAGAAATTGTAGAAAGGCTATTCTAATCTAATTTTATCCAAACATATTATCAAGCCATCCAAGGAGAACTGAAATGGGCCCACGGGGGTGGGGTGGGGAAAACACATTTTAATACAGATTCTGAGGTGTTTTTATTTTAACTAAGGCAGTAAGGGGGAGTAACATTCAGCTGCATTCAGCTCTTGTCGAAGTAAAAAAGGCTTAATGAAGTTTATTCAACTCCTCAGGCCCATCCAGATAAAAAAAAACAACAACAAAAAAAAACTGTTACCAGCTGCACGCCAACAGGCTACATTTGGAATTTCACAGACCATAAGTTTTGCTCGCAGTTTCATTTACTCAGCTATTCGATTTGTTTCTCTCCATTACAGACTGCGGAGATAATCGTCGCAAGTCATTCTGTCCATCTTCAGGAGATGGCGACGAAACACGAGCTGGGTCTCGTGTTCTCGTGTAATTACCAAATGAATTAACGGTTCTTTAGCCTCGGTGTTCATTCGCAAACCCCCCCCCCCCCTCCCCAACAAACAAAAAAACTCCCCCGCGGTGTCAAAATTAAACACGTTGCACTCTAGCAGCGAGGTGCAGGTGTGTGCTGCCGCGCGGCGTCGTGCTCCCATACATGTGCTAGGGAACCTAGTGTCTGATCGGGCACTTAGGCGCGTGTAAACCAAAACTTCCATCCTCCTGAGACGTCGCCCCAAACCGCGGGAGTTCTCATTAGTGTTGGTATCAGGTAGGAGGTATAGCGGCGGCATCATCTGCTTGATCTCCATCAATTTGCTTTCCCTTCGTGCAGGGAGTTCAGTCACACACACACACACACACACACACACCGGTTTATTTGGTGTGCATGCGAGGAAAGTTTTTGAAGTGCATATTGTTCACAGGTTTACTGAAAGGTTCTTTTTTTCACATTTAACTACCAATGGCAATGGTATTGGTTCTCGTGGATCTTAGTCTCTCTCTCTAATTAGCTGCTGTGAGCATCTGACAAGAACAACAACATCTTTGTTGCTCTGTGGGGGGGAGGGGGATAGGGGGAGGCGGGGGGGGGGGGGGGGGGGGGGGTAGCAGAGGGTCAGAGAGAGCCGAGCTGCTGCAAACGGCACAACAGAAACACATTTCAGGTCAACAGCTAAATTTAGCGTCGCCGCAAAATTCATGCCAAAAAAAAGCCAAACAACAACCAACAGTTGTATAATGACATGCCCGTGTAATAATCTACATGTGAACATGCATCTCCCGGGAAGTAAAAGCAACGAGGAACAGACAGGTACCCAACAGGTACCTAACCTGACGAGGATTTGCTTTGGAATAAGGAACAATTTCGAGAGCATTTTGGAAATGGGACACCGCGGCGTGTAAGGCGCATTAGCCTCCGCCTTTTGATTCCCGTGCCTGCTTTAGGGGGGAGATGTTCAAAGCTCTTCCACGGCAAAAAGAAAATTAAAAATGCCGCACGCTTTAAAAGACCCCCTGCTGCTGGTGTCAGAGCATCGGTTCTCTCTGTACTCCATAAATTAAAGTTATCCCAAATGTCTTGTGGCATAAAAGGAAGCTTCAACCCACGGCGCGCATTAATTAGGACTATGACGCAACCTCGTAAACACTGAGTGGTTTTGTATCAGCTTCAGTGTCCTTACCACCCCCCCCCCCCCCCCCCCCCACCCCCCCCGAACAAAAAGGTGTCAACTTCAGCTGATCCTTATTACAATGTGTGGAATGAGAGCCTACCGATTACGATTACGCGTCACCACGTTATTTGTTCGTCATCATCATCATCATTACGTTTCTGCTCACAATTAATTAGAGTAATTAGGTGTAATCCAGGTAAACTTCAGGTTTAGTGTTCTGTAAAATTGTTGAAACTTTGCCATGGGATATCTTTGATAATTTTTTCTTTTTATAAAAAGGCTTTGTTAAATAGAATATTGATGAAAATGCACCCCCACCCCAAGGAATATACATTATTGCATATTCCCACCACAGAAACCCCCCAGAGATGAGGGGATTGATTACATTTTCCTGTCTTCTCATGCCCTAATTAAAGATCTAAGGGATGGACCCTCATGGGAGGACTAACTCAACCGTTTCATCTGCACGCCACATCATCCTGGTCCACCTCCTCTTGCACCTCATTTACTTAAGCAGCCCAGTTGATTTTGATTTGACCAATGACATTTGCTATATGTGGCGGATTTATGGGCGAGCACTCTCGCTGTATGTATGGGGGGGGGGGGGGGGGGGCACATTTTTTTTAAACAATTGATTTTCTGTGCTTCCTCCATTATGACATTATGGATTATTTCATCTGGGAGAAGAACTGGGATTGACATCGTCCCCACGCTGCAAAAATATGCTCATTTAGACGACTGAAACTGTCAGAACATTTTCTTTAAAACTGACAGAGGAAGGGAATTATCATATAGCTTCGTTGCCGCTCATTCCAAACAACAACAAAAAGCGTACCACGCGAGAATAAAACAGATGGCGATGCAGAAAACGTTAGTCGGTTCCATTGATTCGGCGACAGGTGCCAATCAAAGTGGCCCGGCGCTGACGACTTTGATGACGGCGGAACGCATGACTTTCAACACGCTTCATTATGCTTCCTCATCATCTGCAGCCTGAAGCACGGCAGAAAGTTGTTGTTTTTTTTTGGACAAATGGACGTGTCTTAATCGCCTTCACGACAGCTTCAATTGACTCCAAATCAATAACTCTCTCTCCAACCTGAAAGAGAACAATGATCGCAGGGACTCGCAGCACTCCGGAGGACCTTTTTTTTTTCCTTTCTTTTCTTTTCTTAAGCTTGGCAAGAAATTGGTCTAAATGGAATTTGGAAAAATCAGAAGAAAAAAAAAGAAGAAAAGAAATCTTTACTAAGCAAATAAACGAACGTTGTCTTTTGGTATGTGAAGTCAGCGGGGAGAGGCGAGGTGTCCAACCCTGATTGGAAGCTCCATTACCAACAAAACAGTTCAATTGAAGTACACAGATTGGTTATTTGTCTCAATTGTCCAAATAATTCCTGCTACATTCATTCTAATTAACTTCAATTTGAACTGGTTGTGTTCTACGAAGCAGTGGTAATGGTGGTCAGCGCTCAGAAGGAACTAATTTGATTACTTTGCCATTAATCGTGTTCAATTTTCCATTCCAAGTGTTTTCGAAAACACTCGGGCGGAGTGAAAACATTACTTTATCTGTGGAGATCAGGCAGATGTTGCTTTGAAGGCTGCATTCGGGAGGCTCGTGCAGTTGAGGAGATGTGTTGCCCTCTCTTCCATGTCAGAAAATGTGTAATGGTGAATGACACGGGCAAAAACATATTTACAGAATATGACATTCACAGCTCTGATGGTTGTAAAAGAAAAATCACTGACTGTAAGTGGACAATAAACCATCAAATCAGGATTTCATATTTTTTTTTTTTAAACCCACAGGACAATGATATACAACAGTTGGCCTTGAGGAGCCATCTTCACAACACGCTGTAAGGCTGAACATCATTTTTTATTTTTTCAAATTAAGTCTTTAGTCAACAATGTGTCCACGAGATAAGTCGTCTTTTTTTGTAATTCACGTCTTTGCTCAGGGTTAAATTATAGGTCTTGCTTTTGAAACCGTTTGGAATGTTTTAATGAATGTTCTCAATTGTTTTTTAAATCTTGTTTTCTTTTGCATTATGTTTCGATGCTTTTAATGTTTTTTTATGTGAAGGACTTTGAATTGAAAAATAATAAACTCGCCTTAAATGAGAATACTCATATCTGGAGGCTAAATACAAAACTTAACTTAGCACAAAAGACTTGCCACAGTGACTAATCATTTCCTGGAGTCTCCATGAACATTGGAATTCCCGAATGAGATATGTTGTGTTAATAAGTGATCTCCGGAGGTGGTCTTTGTCACCTTTGGAGTAAGGCTCGCCGTTTCCTCGTTTACAGTCTTTGTGTTTCAACTCTCAACTATTGGCCATGTACTTTCACATTTTTATATTGACCTCAGAGCAGGAGAGCCTGACACCAAAGGAAATGTTTCCCAAAATGTCAAACTATTCCTGTAAATCCTAGTTTTTTTTCGTCCGACTAATATATATATATATATATATATATATATATATATATATATATATATATGAGTTATGATTGGATTCTTTGTTAAAATAAACAATGGTGGTATAAACATAAAGTCTGCGCATTTAAGAAGCTGGAACAAGAGTGGGCTCAGTATTGTTTGCTTTATAATTGCATTTACTCAATGCTCAATTAAATTGCTAAAGTTTAGACTTGTTGTTTCAGCACGACACACACACACACACACACACACACACACACACACACTTAAACTGTATAAAGCATAATCGTACGACACGCCCATCAGCGTTTCAGCTTGGACAAAAAAAACAAAAACATTCAGACATCCTTCAGAATGGGTCAGAAAAGCATTCAGTCTTTAGCGTCACATCTTGACTCGTCGCCGCCCGTCTGCTTTTACAAAGCGCGGACTGACACTCACGTTCCTCTATCGCGGGAATCTCTCGTGGTTGTCAGGAGTTTGGACAAATTGCCTCATGAGCAGCCAGTCAAAACGCAGCTGTCGCCATAGCTGTTAGGCATCAGCGAGAACTGCAGCGAAAGAGCATTTTGTAATGTTCAGAAGTGACACCGCGTTGCTCGTCGAACCGCCGTGATGTATTACAATAACTACCGGGCGCACGTTGTCATATTGTTCGCGAGGCTCATAATAGAACAATGTGTGTGTGTGTGTGTGTGTGTGTGTAAGCTTGTTTATATACATAATGCTCGGTCATAGTTCGAAAA
Source organism: Cyclopterus lumpus (assembly GCF_009769545.1). NCBI lineage: Eukaryota > Metazoa > Chordata > Actinopteri > Perciformes > Cyclopteridae > Cyclopterus > Cyclopterus lumpus. Next base: position 20,651,933 of record NC_046975.1, read on the forward strand.
TGATACCGGGGCTCGTGGACAAAAAGATAATAGGTGGATCATTCCGTCAGAAATCAATCACTCTGACATTTATTTCCCCTACGCGTTCAAACATCAATAAGAAGAGGAGATATGCGTCTTTAGGAGGGGGGGGGGGGGGGTCAACTTTGAGGGCCCCTGCCTCCTGAATGGTCGGCCATTCTTGTTAATCAAACCACGTCCACCAACTCGCTCTCATTTAGGCTAACATTCTTTGAAAGGGTTGAGGTAAGAAACGGATTGATTTCTGACTCAATGCCCCAGGTCTTATCACTCTATAGCTGACAATTGACTTCTCATGAAGGTAAATCATGTTTAAATGACAATTAAATGACTACATATAGTTATATCGTCATATTAACTATATTTTGAATATAGTGTTATAGTTTAGTAATCTTTCTCCTAAATCCGTCAGCTGTTTTGCCCATTTGTCAAACCAAAAAAAAAACAACCCAAAAACGAATGAATGTTTCATTCAAAAAAGAACATGTTTTCCCTTTTCTCATCATTTAAACATCTGAGTTACATCCAGAAGGAAATGAAAGGGAGCAGACGCACTTTCTGATGATGCGTGGCATAAACGGCAAGCACGTTTCAGTTTGCCCCTTCTTATTTAATATTGGACCCATTTATCTAGAGGGCCTTACAGCATGACTATATAGGCATATAGACGTTGGGCATCAGTAGTTTAACACAATGCTAAAGAAATGATTCCCTTCCAATTATGTTATGAATATAAGGGTGTTTTAATAAGAATATTAAATGTGGATCCCCACACCTTGCATTGAACTTTAGAGGGCAGGAATTAGATGCCTTCGCAGTGCAAGCATTGTTCTTGTTAATTAGCACCTTTTCCAGCATAATGTCCTCTAAGTAGGTTATTTACAAACCCATTGTCGGGCATTACTTTACCAGCTAAATGAAGTGCAGATTGCATAAGGCGAGAAGGTGATTTAAACAGATTCACAACGGGTCACTTTTAGGCTTTAATACATTTTCTAAATAGAGAAAGTAGGTCATGTAATAGGAGTTGAAGAGTAGAAACTTAAAATCAGTAAATGAGGCATATTTTACTTCTTTATTAACTAGTATGGTTACTTAAAAAGGAACAATGTGTGGCATTTAGAGGGATGTTATATTCTACATAAGCTTCTTACTGAAAACAATATATTCTGTACATACGTGTTTTTGTGTCAACAAACATGAGTCTACTACGGGAGAAATGTTCCTTGGTTGCAGTCTGCAACCTTACCGCTAGATGGCGCCAAATCCTACATACTGCACCTTTAAGAAGAACTGACAGCATTACATTACATTTTATTTAGCTGACGCTTTTATCCAAAGCGACTTACAATCATGTTACATTCATACACCGTAGACACAGCTACAGGGAGCAATTCAGGGTTAAGAGTCTTGCTCAAGGACACATCGACTAGGGCGGGGATTGAACCGCCAACCCCCTGATTGAAAGACGGACCTGCTAACCACTGACCATTAGTTGCCCTTTGTTGCATGCATTGTTACATTTAAGTACGCAGTTGCCAAAAAAATGTCTCTGAACTGTCGATAAGCCAATCTGATTCACTTTAAGTCTCCTTTTATAGATGGAATTAAGTAATACATTAAAATCAAGATACTTTCAAACATATGTCTATTGTCAGTCACCCAAATGATTACCAATCTTCTTGGAGGGGACCTCAGTTAGCGACAACCCAAATCGTAATTCATTGCACATCCATTTCATAACATGGTTCATTTTAGAAGAACACAGTTCAACGCTGACACAACGTTTGGATGACATCACAGTGTGCGGTGTCACAAAGATATCAACTTCTTAAAAACCCTCATTGATTTGTAATACATCAGTCACAAGTTGGCTATAGACCACGAAAGACAAGGTATTGATTTGCAGTAGAAAGAGGGATGGCTATTACTCGCTTCGCAAAGAGCCACTGGGCCCCGGGTGAATTGTTCAAAGTTAATTCAACATGTAAAATGATACGAATTACTAGAATTACACGTTTTTCTCCGCTGCCCCTGATAGCTTGACCCCGGGGACTGATAATGCATCTCATTCATCACTGTGTATGTCACATACTGTACTTTGTATGGCCATTGTTATTCCTATGAGTATAATGGGATTCATCTGTTTTCAGTAAAGCTAATGAACGATTAGTCTCAGCGGCGTGCACGTTTGAAAGGTGAAAACAAGGAAAGCTAAAAAGCAAGAAAGGGAGCCGAACCTTTCATTTATCTGTTTGTGCAAGTTCTAGAAAGATATTAAAAAATTGGATGTACTTTTCCAATTATTTGATAACAATCCCTTGTCAAAAAGTCTTTTGACAATTCTTAAAATCCTCCAGGAATCAAATAGGAATTTATCTTATTTTTGCACCAATCCTGGAAGATTCGTGGCCCAAAGAAAGATCTTTGGGCCAAACTCTCCTCTGCTCCAAATTCGTTTTGGCACTCCGAGGGTTCAAGAGTAATTTTGAGATAACTTCCCGTATTAATAAAAGACATGATGACATAAGACCTAAGAAGCAATTATTTACTCATTAAATGGGTTAGCAGGTTGGCCTAAAGCTGCAAAGGCTAATTAATAAGGTAGTAGGCTCAATCCCTAATGGGAGGCTGTATTCCCTCTGTGAGCCAGTGACTGAGGGGTTCCACGAGTTACTTCTTCAGGACAGAAAAACACTGACGCAAAGTCAGACGAAGGCCCTTGACCCCAAACTCATCAAGTAATAAGGTTTTTAACACAAAAGGATTACACGGAGGACGACAGAGAGGTGAAGGGTGATGTCAGACCAACATGTCAGAAAGTAATACGACGGAGGACGGTGGATGAGGATATGCAAGTCCCTTCAACTCATGAAGAACTTGCTTCAATGCAAGTCCATCTCAATTAAACTGATCACGCAACAAACCCCTCTTATATATATATATATCGTAATGGTTTGGTCCTCAAACGATGGCGGCTACTTTTCCTTCATCTGGGTTGTTATTAAAAAGGCGGAGCATTGAATTTCGAAGCTGGTATGACTGTATGGCTTAAAAAAGGACTATGGATATTCTACATTCCCTGAAAAGACCAAAAACCAATAACTGATTGATCCAATTAAACTCTATATGTAGCCAGGCTGGGCTGACCGGCTGATACATTGGGTGACGTGTTCCTTCAATACCACGTTACGTTCCTGTCTCTACTGCAGCAAACGTCCCCAACGAATGCCCCATTTACTGCTGTTTGAGTCACGTTTCGTAAACACTACAATGCCCAGCTGTTTTGCAAAATGATTTTAATCCTTCTTTAAATAAATTTGAGAGTATATTTGTGACCCGTTTTACGACTTCAGTAAGGATTAATGGCCTTCGGGCTGAAGTTGGAAGTTAGGACACAGATCAAGAATATCAGCGGCCTTTTTTAGTTGAATTTTGATGCAAAATACACGTGTAAATGAACACATCTGCATAGATTCTCTGCAACCTGAAATAAAAAGGTTCTCTATATAGCTCTGCCACTAGAATGGCCCTACAGTAGCGGTGCTTGAGAGCAAATTACATGTCTGCCGGTACTACGATGTCAGAAATAATTTAATCCCCGCCATCAATCACAGTGGTTTGGCAAACGGGAATGGCCCCACCATCACTATGTTCCCTCGGCAACATCAGGGAGAATGAAATAAATAAAAAAGAAACATTTAATCAGTCACTCCATCAAACAATCTGAATCCCACCTCAGCATGCCGGGGTTACACTCCTCCCCAGACACTTGTGTGTCTTATCAGGACTTCTCAGGCAGCAGGGGGATATAAAAAAAAAGAGAAAAAGGAAAGAAAAGGACAGACATGCCACTGCCAATGCTGGAAAAAAAAAAAAAAAAGTGCCTCTTTTTGCACTCTTATGCGTGAAGAGGAATGTAAATCTCCGGAGTAATACCTGTGGTTTTTGTGATACATTTACCAAGACGTTTTCTCCTCTAAAGACATCTCACACACCTCCCAAAAACATATTTCTAAGACGTTTAGGGATCAGGTTTTTTTTTTTTGCAGTAGTTAAAGCTAGTGTACCGAAAGAATCATGGAGTCCCCTCATGTGAGGCAGCACCGTATTTGACAGGGGACTAGTCCAACATCCATTTTCCTTTTCCTCTATTTAAATGCTGTTAGGCTGGCATTACAATTACTCAAACGCCCCCAGACGCACCAGTGGGCCGTCACCTTAGCCACTTGGAAATCCGATTGAGAGAATTTACGGCGATGCCTCGATGCGAGCCGGCAAATTCAATTTTGCAATCATGCGAGAGTCATGCGAGTGCAGGGCTGCAGCTTTATCATTCGACACACACCGTGTCGTACATAGAACAGCCGAACAAGCACCGTGTGTACTTAATGCTTCAGCCCCATCCCCTGGATCAGAGGCACAATTACATTGTGATTGACTGAGCCGGATCAGTAAAGCTCCCGGTGAGCACTGCTCTGTCCCTTCCCTTTGTCTAAACACCTCCCAGCAGAGTGACTTTAATAGACCCCGCAGTGTGTGGAGTGCATCTAAAATCCTCTACCGGGGGTTGTTTAAATGTATCAGTTGTGACAACTAAAGCAGGGCGGTGAAGAGTGATTTTTCGATAAATGAGAAAGAGCGGAACAGGAAATGCGCGTAATGGAATTACGGAGTCTTGTCCCACACGTGTACCGTCGTGAGGATCCTTTTAATGCTTTCCTTTAAATGAATCCCCAAGTCCAATGTTTCATTGGTGTGTGTGTGTGTGTGTGTGTGTGTGAGGGCCTCCTTTGTTCGACTTTATTTAAATTGATTCCTCGGGAGATGAATCTCCTTTAAAAGAAATAAGAGTTGTAGTTAATTTCCCGTTGCAATATTTCATATATCGGGCCAACAAGCTACAACTTATTGCATCATTTATCATAAAACTGCAGCATACAGAAGAGTACATTATCCTTTAGTACTAGAAAGTACAGTGAAAGAAGCGGCGTACACAAGGACCATGCGAGATTATTGTCTCCAGATAAACGTAGTGTGCATTATAAAAGGAAAATTAGTCGTCAGTGGGCACTTTATGCACACAAATTCACAAAATGTGTCTGATGTGTGCGCCATCGTGTACAATATCGATACACTCGAGGATCTCGATCTTGTGGTGTGTGATACCGCAAGAAAACGCACTTGATTTTGAATATCAGTGTACATGCAAAGATTTGTGGCCGTCATAAATCACGAACAATCAAAAATAAACTTAACTATATACTTAACGTGTTACACGTACATTATGACAATATATTGGAATGGTAACCCTCCTGTACTCAAGCTCAATGCTACGCAATGCTAACAAAAAAAGGCCAAAAAGGCCACAAAAAAAAAACACTGTATAGTGTAAAAAAAAATAAAAAAAAAATAGAAAGAGCTCCAAGGTTTTTTCCGCTCGTGGAAATATTGGCAGCGCGTGAAAGCTTTAAAAACATTTTCATGCTGTAAAAACCAAACTTGAAAGCAGAGCACACTGTGGCTCCCGCTGCATGCTCTTTATTCATTAAAATTATTGTTCGAGAGACAAGAAAAAACGTACAGCACGTTGTACATTTTCCTCCTCAAGAATCCATCCACCCACAGACGGGGTTGTATCGTTACAACCCAAAAAAAACATTTTTACGATGCACACTGCGAAGTAGACTGCTAAACGTGCATGTTTAGGAGCTGCAAGCCACAGTGAGGATGTGCATCTCGCTGGGCAGCGTCTCCTGTTAGTTAGAAGCCTTACTGTTAGTTAGAAGAGCATGCTTGGATTTATCTTTAATCCGGGCATGTCTGACAGTCTGTTCGGCGCGCTTCAACTAAATGAAAAAGCAAACACTGGATGGCCTCGAATCCTACGACTCAAACATCCCATCACAAATAATGCAGCTGTGTCTAAGCTCCTGAAGCCTCTCTGTGTAGCTGGCTGACTGATTATGCAGATTTGCCCACATGATCTCAAGAGCTGACATCGGTACGGTTTATACAATGGATATATGGCTCAAATGAGGAATTAATATCGAACGGCTGACATTTTTTAACACGGTGTGCGTACGAAACTCCGTATCGGACAGTGTTGACATGTGATTTTTTTACATACGGTGATGTCCAATGTAGACGTTTTTGTGTGACTTATTTCAAAAGCTGCCTGAAAAGCACGAGCATTATGAAAAGACTGCACTAAAACAAGCCGAGGGGCGCTTTTATTTCCTCCCCTAAACATTTATGAGCTGAAGTTCTTTGCGATTAAAAATGACTGAGAGATAAACAAAGTGAATCACTTCCTCCTAAGTTAACCAATTTTGTTAACAACGGGGGGCGGGGAGTTATAATACATATATTTATATATGTAACAACAATGTACAGTCAGTATCAAAAGGAAAGCGAGAACAGCAGCAGCCATCATCAAGTCCTGTAATCATCCAAGAATGGATGTGAATACATCGTAGATGTTGTATCGGCATACCTTAAAATTAAAAAAAGGGAAAGTTTGGAACACAAAGGAGGATAAATGTCAGCATTTTTAAATATGCTAATGATATATTTTTACTTCCAAGAATGTTCATGTGATTTTGATGGTATACCTCATTATGATTAGGTTATTACCCCATTAATATTATGATATTACCCTATTTTAATATTCATTATATTAATATAAGCACTAACATAACCATTTATTGTTGGTAGTTTCCCACATTGTTACCTAAATATTACTAGTAATCTTTTAATGCATTTCCCCATTATTCCCCTTTGCTTTTGGCCCTTTATTACATTGCTACATACATTTCAGTCTAATATTACCCAGATATACCTATTGTTAATAACAATAAATGCCATAGTTATTACTTAAATAGTATTACTTAATTATACATTTTTCACTATTAAACTATTACCCCCACCGTTACGTTATCACTGAGCCGCAGCACAAAAGTGCTACAAAATGTATTAAATGTTGACACACTTACGTAAACAAGGTTCTCATTGACAAAAAAGAAATAACAAACAAAGCGCAGTTGGCCAAATAAACGTGTGAGAGAAGGTGTGTGAAAATAAAACAGCAATTAGCTAGGGAAGTGGGATTTCTTGGCTATGCTTTAAAAAAAAAAAAAAAAAGGCAAAAATTCAGTATTGTTTTTAGTGACTTTATGAAACAAACTTTTCAGGTGTGAGTACTCTATTAACTGATGTCGTGTGATAGATTTAGGTTATGTATTCTCTGAGGACGGATCTGTTCTGAGGAACACTTTGTCGGGTGCCAGCCGAGGACTGGGATATTTCTTGTTCTTGTGGCTGACAGCTGGTATCGCAGCTTACCTCGTTGGCATTTTACCTCCTGCGTTTCCTTTGAAAGTCGACTGATCTTTCTACAGACCGGTCAACGGTGCCATCTGAACTTTTTCCGTTTTTTTTTTGCAACTTTGTTACAAAGACGGGTCTCTGGACAAACCGCGGCACCATCTGTCTGGGACACCTTGGAAAAACGTACAAAAAAAAAAAAACACCAAAAAAAAAACGAGCTAATTGACTTCGCTGGCATTCGAGATAAAGTAGAACGAAAGAAAAAAGGGTCTCGGGGTGGCAGCGTCTTCTTTTTCCTGTGTTCAGAGGAGGAATGAGGAAATGCTGATTTTGCTAAATTGTTGTAAATAACTGACAAAATAAAACCGAGATGGAATTCCCTCAACTAAACGCATTCATTAACAGTTTTTGTTAATGAAACAAAACAAAAAATTTGCCGGACACCATTTCATATAATTTAAATTAATAATGCAACTTGATTTCAATTCATACATGAACACCATTTATTTTGAAAAACTAAACTATCTAGAATATCTTCTTAGGGTTTTAAAAAAAACAAACAAGAAAACCCATTGGTTCTTACTGATACAAGAACATATTTATTAATATTAAGTCAATGAGACAATCCAGAACAGTATTGCTATTGGATTCATTAGGAATAATATCCGTGCTTGGCACTACAGTATCAATAAGGCCAGGTTGGGTTCGGTTATCATGCTATACAACCGTTTGCCAATACCTCCAAATGAATTTTATCTTCAACCACACCTTACATATTTTTTGTTGTAGAATAAAATGTGAAAACCTTTTGACTTAAATCACATGAAGGTCACTTAAAGTTTTGACTGTGCTATTCCAGTAACAACCATGTCTGTCGCTCCATATTCTCCATATTCTCCATATTATTCAGAGTATAGCTAGACTCATAAATTAGATGCAACAAAACACATTGCCAGATTTTTCGCTTCTTACGTCGTATCGATTGCGACGAGTTAACGAGAAAGCGCGGCACGGAAATATCAGCTGATATTTAATCATTGGACTCTCAAATCGTAAAAAACGGAATCTTAAAATCCTGTATCACCCACAACTATAATTAAATCCCCCCCCGACTGCATATTGCAACAGCATTCTGCCAGCAGCCGTCCGTCAGGAAAGAAGACATGTCGACATGTCGTCCAGCGGGTATTACACACTGTGGTGCTGGTGCTGTGGTTTCGGATCTCCACACATCTTCTAGGACGCCATTGCACTCACCTGCATTGACATTGCGTGTGCACCCTCCGAGACTGTTCTGAAAAACATTATGAAATAACTTGAAAAGGCGACTGACAAAAGTTATTATTAAAAAGCTATTCTTTCAACAGCTGTTCTTTAATTTTGATGAATAACACCGGTGGAAGTAATAATAATTCTCTCTCTGTCTCTCTCTATCTCTCTCTCTCTCGCACAGACACCCCTGTCAAAAAACCACACGAAAAAAGTTTGTTTAAGGAAAAAACAATGAATAAAATATAAGTGAAAATTGTATTTTTTTTCTTCATATGAATAATGTAAAAGAAGGGGGGCACGCTGTTGGCGTCCACGTCTCAAGGTTAGACTATATTGTTAGTTCCCCTCCGCCCGGCCTATACGCTTTGTTCTTGTTTGGCAAGAAATGAGAGGATCCAATTCTATCAAGTTTTCTGTTCTGAGGAACACTTTGCCTCCTCCGCCGGGATATATGCTATTCCAGGGAACTTGAAAAGAAAAATTCCAGACCCAGCAGGAGGTATGTGGTGTCAAGGCGGTGCCATATGGGACGACTTGGGAGAGTACGGCAAAAAAAAAATAAAAAAACTTTCTTCACCACAACCTGTTTCCCTCACGATCGACCGCTTCCTACCGGGAGGTAAATTGAAGGAGCTGAAAAAAAAAAGGACTGCTGGAGGAGCGTTGATTCATATGCACGTATTATTAAAAGATGACACTTGATTGATGATGGCGCGCGCGCTAAAAAACTGCTCTCCGAGGAAATTTTAGTCCGTAATCAAAGTCCAAAAAACCATTAAATCTAAAGGTTTTGCGTTCATCAATTGGTTTCGCTCGTGGATAGGCCAATAAGATGTACATTGCAGGTGTGAGTGAACTGCGCTAGACGGTCATGCAATTTATTTTTATGATCAGAACCCAGCAGGGAAAACGAGGAGTGGTGCACACTTTTTCTTTTTTTTTTTTGCACACTTAACTGCCAACTGCACGCCGCATGCACAGTGGGAAGAAATAAAGTCGGTGAGCCCGTTAAAGACTTTTTTTTCCCCGGGCTTCTGTATTGATTGTCTGCTCCTTATTTTTATAGCGTACAGAGAAATAGAGTTATCAATCGTGATACATTTTTTTGGGCTACAGCATATTCCAATACGAACAACAAATGAGGGAGTGTGGGGGAGGGGTTCTTCTGTTTCCTGCAATCCTTAATGGAAAATAAAACCGTTCCTTCTTCTTCCAGAACTGACATTTCATATGTTGATACTTTGAGATCTGTCTGAAGCTGATCAAAAACTTTGACTGAGTCTCAGTAAAGTTTAGTTTTTTGGACTATGAAAGAGTGGTATAGAGGTTATTCATGTCATAGATAGCTCGCATTATATGTCCTCGCGCATTTTTTTCATCTCATTGACTCTATTTCTTAATCATTATTATCATCGTTATCCCGATTAACCAATGGAACACTCTTTGTTCATTTGAGAGCAACTGCCTGGTAATCAACTTGGATTTTTACTTTCACGGGGGTTGATGAGGACCGCTTCCTGAATGTCCAATTAGTTTTGGTCCCTTGTTCTCATTTTGGGAAGAGGTGCAGGCTCAGAGTAGACTTTTAATCTTCTGAGGGACCAACCTTTGTGGAGCACATCCTTTGGAAGATCCAGCCTCTGAATCGAGACACGGCTACGGTATTTGGACTTTCCGCTTTCATCAGTTTTTTGATGTACTCTGTTAACATAAAGATCAGTCGGGTGCGTCAAGCAATCGCCTGCTTATTCTGGGTGTACATGCTCTACTCTTTATGAAAACTTCACATAAACGAGGCAGCAAAGATCCACTCTTTTGCGATGTGAAGCTCAGTGATCGTGCAGACTACTCTCAAATGAACATGCCGCAAGATACAAATAGTATTTTCATTTCAGGGAAAATAGGCCGTGATGAAATGTAAATGCGTGCTGTTATTAGAGGCCATCGAGGTGCTCTCACTTACCTGAAATAGCCAAATTAGCTATTTAAATCCCATAAAGAATGATAGAGTACATACGACTAATACTCAGAGTAAACATATGTTCTCATGCTTATAGCTGAATAAAAAGTAGGTGGAGAAAAATCTGGATACGACTAGTTAAATAGTCATATTTTAGCCGAAATTACAATGTATTAATGCGAGCCCGAAACCAAACCCCAAAAATAATATCAACTACATGAGGCATAACGACGCCCTAGATCAAATTAGCACATAAATACCAAATATGTGAAGTACCTGAGAATATTCAAATATGAATATGAATATTTCACTAGTGACATCAATAGCGTGAAGGCAGAACGCGTGCTCCGAAAAAGAGAGCAAATAAATTAGTGTCGGATGCTCAATCAGTATACCTTTGATGTACCTGTCGATGCGGCGGCTTGATGGAAACATCTACGACGAGCACATCTGCAGGACATAAAGACCCCTGCAATAAATTCATGCCTCTGACAAAACTGAATTGTTGTAAAAAGCACACTGAAAAAGTGGACGGAGCAGCAGTCAGCAACAAGGGCAGCTTAGTCAGCTTGCTGACATTCGCCAAGCACACAACAGACCGGCCCGAGCCGAGACCTCTATACAAAAAAAGGCACAAGCTGTAACATCGGCGAGCTGCAAATGCCTCTCTGGTTTCCCGGCATCCCCGCAGTGAATGAATCCCTTGAGAAATGTCACCGCGATCCCGAGCTGCCAACCAGCACAGTCAGGTGGTTTCAGCTCAAGTAAGCGGAGCAGTCTGCTGTGAAAGATGGGGGCAACCGGTGAACTCTGCCAGGTCTGCAAAGGCCATCCTGCAGATCTGTATGAATTATTGGATGTTAGTTCAATAAGTGGTGCCCAGTCAACCCACTCAGTTTAGGTGCAATACTCATTAAAATTCTTCACTGGAAGAATATTCATTTGAAAGCACAAACTCACCGGGGGGGGGGGGTGAACTTCTAAGTAATCTAACAGGAGAGAAAACGTGAATGTCAGTCACTCGCTCTAATAAGGGCAAAAGGTAATTTCCATTCATGTCAGCACGTCCTTTTCTGACAGCTTGAAAGTTTTGTCAATGGCGGCCGAGTTCCTTTTATGGAAGGAGCCAGGACCCTGCAAACGGCACATCTGGAAGGAGTGCACGCCTCGTTGATATTAGTTATTAAACATCCTCTTTCTGCTGTGGCGTCTCAAATTGGCTGCTGCCAAGATCCAAGATGGTACACGATTTCCCCACGACCTGCTCGTCTACTGCTCAGTGCTGCCACTAATGGCCGGGGGCCATACTGCAGTCTGTGGTCGTGCAATCAGCAAATCATGCAAACATGCTGACATTTCTCAAAAGTGTTTTTCGGGAGTAATGTTTGATTCCAACACATTGTCTGTCTAATTAGCATTGCGAGCTTATAAGTTATATTGCAAGCCACTTGAACACATTATTATTCCATTAATTGTATTTATCAAAAAGGATAATTGACTACCTTCCATATTATTCAGAATGACTTCCCTTGTATGTACTTATTTTCCCACAATTGTATTTTTTTTCAAAATGTCCACAAATGCAAATAAGTGGTGAAAACAACTGCTGCTTCGGTTACAAATATAACGCATGTTATACAGTATGCAGGCTATCTGATGTTGTTGTCGCTATCCCCGCTAATTAATGTCACCCATTGATGATAGAATCCCCCCCCCCCCCCACTTGCTGCGAATTATGTGTACGGCCCCTTTAAGGGAGAACCCGTCCATTAAGCACGTGACTTAACAAGGAAGCAGGAGACCTTTATAAGTAACTTTTTAAGTGCGACGTTGCTGGGATATCACTTCACCACGGCTGCTAAACCAATAGCAAAGACAGGGGCAACATGTACGTGTCTCTCCTGATGTCCACCTTTACGGTCCTGTTTCAACTCGGACACGCGTCGCTTCCTCTCGTCATCAACACGTGGCCATTCAAGAACGCGAATGCTGCAGGTAAAAGTTACACGCGTTAGGTTCGCATGGTGGTCCACGCGAGACGAGACGCTGTCATTTAATTGGCCGGAGAGTCAGAAACACTCCGTTGACGCGTGACTTTGCACGTGGCCACGTTAAGCTACGACAGGAGTTTAAGAAAGACTCGTATTAGTATTTCGTTTGGTCTCAGCATTGATGTTGTTGACCCTGTTGTGCCACCGAATGACACCAAAAAAGAAAAGAGATATCCGAAGTGTGTTCACCACCCAGAGGGGTCGTTGTTAGTTAGCTAGTAGCAGGCTAACTAGCTACCCCACACAGTGCAGACCTGCATCCTTTTGAAATGCATTCAGGAAACTCAGAACTCCAGTGCAGGTTGAGGGAAGCAGCAGCTGGACCACCAGGGCTCCAGGTGAGGTCTTACTCATGGCATGTCGTTAAGAATTACCATGTTATCCTGCATTAGCAATGAAACTGAAGGACCTTTGGGTAATCTGACCTCATGTCAGCACTTTTGGATTATGTGATGTTGAATTAAAAAAACAACAACAAGGCTGTGTATTACCTAAATTGCTTTCAAAATAAATGCATATACTACTTCATAAGGTCTACATTTATTCATTAAGGCATTATTTTTGAAATGCATTCAGGAAACTCAGAAATCAGGTTGAGGAAGCAGCAGCTGGACCATCAGGGCTTCCGGTGAGGTCTTCCATTGGTTCTGTGTTGAGGTGTATTATCATGGCTGACAGTGTAAACATTGTCTACCTGTTTTTTTATTATATTACCTGTTATATTATTATTATTATGTTAAAACATGCATGTGCAGACTAGGATAAATTCTCTTTGCTCTTTAGGGAACAGTTAGTTTGAGTGACAGTGAGCGTCATGAAGTGAGTGTAGCAGTGTCCTGGACATGAGGAGTGAACCATACCATCCTGATCCGAAACTCATCAGAGTCCAGCAACTTCAGCACAAGAAGTTACGGTTTCAGGCAAAGTGGTTGCGTCAGTATCTGTGGCTGCATTATAGCCCTACATTGAAAAAGGTACTTTGTTTTGAGTGTCAAAGCATTACCATCAAAAAGACAACTCTGGGGGAAAAAAAAGAATGACACAGCCTTCTGCTCAAATGGTTTTAGTAATTGAAAAAAATGCCATTGAAAGCTTTAATCCGCATCAAGTGAGTAAAGCACACCATCATGCTGTAACTCATGCATTGGAGAAAACACCAGTTTACACCCAACTACTAAGTGCAATGGCTAAAACACAGCAGGAGGCAAGGCACTGTCTAATAAAAAGTATGATAGATTTATTTAAAATGTCTTTTTCAACTGGTAAAAGTTGTGTATATGTATGTATATATAATATTTTAGCCAAACTTTTCTCATTTATTTAGTGCAGAATACTGTTTTCTATTTAAACTAAGGTTTTATTACTGTAATTATGTTTAAATCAGTTCCAAGTTACACAAATGTTAATACATTTTATTAAAGCTTGCCTGTTCAACATAATATCAAGTTATATAGTTATACCCTACAGTTTCCTTCACGTTTGTCATACTGAACTGTTTCAGAAGTTTTTATCACATCTCTGCTGTTGTATTCTAGACTTTCAATTTCATTATGAAGATGAAAACAGTGTTTTGGTCACCAGATGAGATGTGAAATACCTGCAAAATGGTATAAAAACTCACATCTTATTAGCCTTGGAGTTCTGTCAAGATAAATAATGATTTTATTTGTTCTCATAATGCTGGTTATCGAGTCTTTACAGTCTGAAAATAAATGCATTGTTCATGCCGGTTCACGTGGATGTAAACGTGACATTTGAAAGAGGATATCATCCGCCCGCCTGTTGACAGTCTGATATGATTTGTTTTTATTCTTTGTGACTTGCATCTACTTTGAATTGTGAAGTAACCGTTAATGTCTAACTGTCTTGTTGCCAAGCAGGAGCTGCAGTTTTATGAATTAATTTAGTAGCATATGGTCAAAGCTGTGTGTCATTTTTTTCTTTTTATATGACTCATGGTCCAAAGAATTATAGTTTTATCTTCGATGAATGAAGCGATGCAGCACTCTTTATAATTCTCTTGGCAATTATGTTTAATTTGTCCTTTCTCTAGTATTCATGATTCTTTTGTTTAATTTTTTTTTTTTCTCATTTCATTCCTGATTAGAATAATGATTAAATATTCACAGCTGAAACCATTAGTCGATGGGGAGAACATTTTTCTTTTTTTTTTCCTCCACTAAAACAGTTTAAACCCTACAAATATGTGAGACCATCAGAGTTGTGCAGAACCCCCCCCCACTCGGCTTCAGAACTGCCATTTCCAGGTCTGCCCTCCCGTTTTGAGCTCCTACAGGATAATACATTTATTTATATAGCACCTTTTAAAAAAACAGGGTTTACAAAGTGCTCTACATATAAGCAAGGTAAAAACATAACATCAATACAAGTAAACATTTCAGAAAATACATGAGGCAATGAACACAATAGAGGAATAGAAAATTACAAATACAAAATAAAGCAGAACAGACAAACTAAAATAGGGGAAACAAGGGGAAACTGCATAAAAGGACGACATCACTTAAAAGCAGTTCTATAAAATGGTGATACGTTGGACATGTTGGAATTTAAACTGAAAATATTCTGACTTATCTGTCAAGTGGACTTGCACCAGCCGCGCGTCAGAACTTGCAGGTGATACAAGTTACCTTTTTAAAAAAAAAAATAACCTCCCCATTTGATTGATGGATAGCCTTTAATTCATCAGATGGGCATCGCCTATGTTCCCTGAGGTGGGTGTGAAAATGAAAAATGCTATCTGTTCAGCGGGTAGGTATTTAAAAGTGTCGTCTGTGAGCCCCCATTGATCCGCCCATGCAGATCTCTTTTTCCTAAGGGGGCTTTACGGAAGCAGCTGAGAATAGCCGGCTAATCTCCGATTCCATTTCGGCTGCATTTTCTGACTAAAGAACTGGAATGTTTGATATGTGGAAGGAAAAAAAAAAGAAGAAATAATGATATCCTGAGACGAGAGCACTTGCCATAGATGGTAGACGGACATCATTTATAGATGGATGAATCATAAACGATGAGAGGAGGAATCGGTGTTGGCATCCCGCTGAACGCAGTGTGATGGTCTGAGAATTTAGTGGCAAGCTGGTGACGAGGCTGCCAGTTGGTATTTTGATCCCCCATGGGTGGGGGGGGGGGATCAGTGGCCAAATGCTTCTCAGCGGCTCACGTCCCATTTATTAGGAATCCATCGTGCTGCTGGTCACCTCCATGCATCATCTTCTATATACATTAATTTGTACATTTTCATTTCCTTTATTTGTAATAACTTGCACTAATTTATGTCTTCGTGTCTCATTTAGTTGTTTTTGTTTCCCTTTTTTTAATTGGCATTGTTGACGGGAACTTGACAGCCAATATTTTCATTGACAACAAGATTTAAAATCACTGCCTCCAAGACTCATCGGGGAGATTATTGTTGTTTACTATTAATAGGATGAGAAGCCATCACTCGTGAGAAACACATTACACTCAACTGTATCAATACGTGGTTTGCTAAATGTTTTTTTTTAAATTTCACACTAGCTGTCAAAACGGCTATAAAACTAAAGTTAGTCGGGAACGTGACGCACACCCTTTTCTTTCCTGTCGTACTTTTCCCGAGACAAAGCTGAGCAGCAACAATGCTGAGTGGACTCCAACAGCAGGGCCGAAAGTCACTGCGACGCCATGTGACCGGCTGACCGGCGTGCACGTGACACGTCCTCTCCTGTGTGTGTGTGTGTGTGTGTGTGTCGTCCGTCTCCCAAGTTCATCGTGCGCTGACCGTTTCCTCTTCCCGCTGCAGCGTGGAGCGCCCTGCAGTCCGGGGCCTCGGTGTTGGATGCCGTGGAGACGGGCTGCGCCCGCTGCGAGGCCGATCAGTGTAACGGCAGCGTGGGCTTCGGCGGGAGCCCGGACGAGTCCGGAGAGACCACGCTGGACGCCATGATCATGAACGGGTGAGCCGTGGTCTTGAGCTCTTTAAGTCGACGTGAGATTTGTTAGGGATGTATTTGTCGTGCGGCACGAGACAGCGGTTGATCAAGAAGACGTGTAAAACGTGCGTCTGGCTATCGGAAAACAGCTGTTTTTTTGTTTTCTATCCAGCTGCCGTGTGTCTGCCACCTGAAAGCAGCTGCGTTAAGACGGCACGAGCACAGATTTATCTTTGCACAAGGCTGCTGTTCTGAATTCCATGAAACAAGAACACATAAAATGGACTAAACATAAATTACCTATATTTCATTAAAAAAAAAAAAAGACAACTCAAATTATGCACCAGCAGCTGTCGGCATATTGTGTTACTGTCACAATTTGAGCGGGTGCTATCTATCCGTTAAAAAAAAGCATTTACATCTGTGACTGGTTGACCTTTCTCTTTTAATAAAGCACTGATTAAGATTATCATTAGGATCTGAACGCTCGCCAGTTATTAAATCCATAACGACAAACATTTACACATTGGGAGGTTTTTCACTGGAAGCAAATGTCAGCTCGCGGCGACCGACAAAAGGCGAGCAGTTTGTTATTACCATAAGGAATGTTCCTTCTTCCATTACACAGTCATGAATACATTGTGGGGAAGAGGATAGTCTCCCACACACTATCCAATATAGCTGCACGAGAATCACCAGCAGGCATATTGTACACCTCGACTGAGCGGAGGAATCGAAAAAACACCTGTCCGGTTGAATGAGATCCACCCCTGCAATGAAAAAAATGAGCTCTGTAATGAATTCAAAAGTGCAACGTTCAATTTTTCGATCTTGTCAGACACAACGTGGAGACTTAAGTTTGTTGTGGTGAATAAATATTAGAAACTTTATGAGGCAATTCATTTCATCACCACAACACGCTGCAGGTTCAACAGACGTCGTGTTTATCGACGGGACGTTTCTGGCGAATTGCATCACTCCGTAAAGAGGGGTTTATTCTTTTTTTATAATTATCCAATTCGTACATAATCAAATATTGGGTAATGCGATGTCGGGCTCGACTCATTGTGCTAATTAGCTGATCTCGACCACGGCGTGTAAGAGTTGCAGACAGTGTCTAGAAGATTTTAGAAAGAACTTCTTTCAAAACACGAAGAAAAACTTCTGTTTACATTCAGTGTTTCCAAAATGTCTGATTGTCTTTTCTCCATAAAACATTGGCAAAAGCTTATGCTCTCAAGTTTTGAAAGCTGCATCCACCACAGTGTGACATCACTGGGGGGGGTTATCGCACAAGAGAAAGAAAACCGCCCCCGTGACGACCTCGAGGAGTCAAGACGTGGGCGGTCTTCGCCACCCGAGTCCAGTAACACCGGCGGTGACGTCTACTTTCTCCCCGTCGCCAGGGATACGATGGAGGCGGGTGCAGTTGCGGACCTGAGAAGGATAAAGAATGCCATTGGAGTAGCGAGAGCTGTGATGGAGCACACTGACCACACACTGCTCGTGGGAGAGTCGGGTGAGGGTCAATATCTGCATAAACTAAAAATATGGTTCATGTTGGAGGGAATAATCTTGACATTTAGGAAAGTGTGTGTGTGTGTGTGTGTGTGTGTGTGTTCATCGTAGATCTGACACGGAGACGCCTTGATGTTTGAATTTGCATAGTTTTTTTTTTTTTGAAGCGCGTGAATAAGCTTTGATCACAAACATCAGGAGGTAGCGATGAATGCGGAGCCTTCAGGTTGTTAAAACATAATTTTTTTTTTCTTTTACGAGAGCAGTAAAAAGAAAGGAATGGAGTCATTTCAAGGAAACTGAAGGCCAATGTTGAAACCTTTTATTCCACTCCGATGAGTGACTTGTAAACCAAATAATACGACTCGTCTTCCAAGATGAGAAAAAAAATAATAACGCCGACATTTTTCCCCCAGTGAGATTCAGTTCATCAAATCGGAAATTGAAACAGCCTTCTTAAAGGAACGGTGAGGTCACTGCGGCGATGTCGGACTCGTCCTCACTCTCGAGCCAGAAGACTAAAATGAGATGCCCCTCTTTTTTTTTTAGTTTGACCCTTTTGTTTTCTTAAAATCCAAGGTCAGCGTGTAACTTGACCTGAAAGTGTTGCTTCTCTCTTCATAGCGTCTGTGTTTGCTGAAAACATGGGCTTCATCGCAGAGGACCTGACTACCAACAAATCTGTGAATATTCTCTCCGAGTGGCTGAAGGGCAACTGCCAACCTAATTATAGAAAGGTGTGTGTGTGTCTGTGTGTGTTTTCTCCCCTCACTTGTATTGGCTACAGGCGTGGTGCTTCTAAAAGATTGATAATAAGCAGAAAAACTGACAGGCATACGAAAGAAGTTCATGAAAAATAAATAAAGTAAGCTTTTGTGGTGGAAGTGATGCCTTACAGCACCGGATTGTTTCCACTCCTTTTTTAAAATGAACCCTCTTCACTTCCTCAGTAATGCAGCCCCGCCCCCAAAAAACTCCCAGAATCGGATTTCCTTTTTTTTGTTGTTTGTTTACTTTTTCTGTTATTGCTCCAGAGAGTGTGCAGCGCCCCCGTTGATCAAATTTACACCATTTCGTTCCACCTGGGGCGGGGGGGGGGCATCTCAGAGACAGAGCGCCACACTTCTACCACCCAGCTGGTCGTGTCAATGTGTGATAGATTTGGTCAAGGTGTGCAAATGATTGCAGCAGTAAATACTGACAAATAGTACTAAATATCACTCTCCATACATACTTCCATGAATTGGTCTCCTCCTACGGGGGGGGGGGGGGGGAGAGAATAACTGAACCTCCGTTCTGTAAAACTAAAGCGAATGTTTTCAAGGTTTTTACCTCCACCGTCATGAAATGGAATATTTTAGACTTCATGAATTATGCACAGTCTTTTTCATTAAGCAGATTAGTTGTGCGCCCAACTTTTGGTTTATTAATGGCCGCCCCCTCCCCCCCACCCCGTATAAAGGTAGCGCTGACGCAGATACGTGACCTTTTGCTTTGCCATTTTTTTTTTTTGCGAGCAGACTTCCACTTGCATGCAACATCAAAGGAGCCGGATGAACATCTCCCTGCAGGTCAAGCTGGCGCATCAGAAGGCACCTTGATTTAGAGAGACGGGGAAACCTTTTTTTTTTTTTCTTCCTCAAACTACGCTCCCCTCGGGTCCACTAGGTTGTCGGTCTCAATGAAACGTGGACTTTGACTGCAGCGGGGTTCATTCGCTGGTTTCAGTCTCAGGGAATGAGGCGCTAGAGAGAGTCCAAACGGATCAAGACCCTCTAATATTTTTGTCACGCGCCTCGATTTTATGAAACGCTTGTGTTTTGTCTCCTGTCAAAAAGAACGTGCTTCCAGATCCCTCCGCGTCCTGCGGACCCTACAAGCCGAGGGCGACAGCGAGACGGAACAAGAGGGCGCAGGGTGCCAACGAGCGCTCCCACGACACCATAGGTACGTTTCTTTTTTTTATTTTTATTATCTGTGAAGTGAAGCCAGCTTCCCTCTGCCATTTTTACACAGTTTAGTAAGTGCTTCATTGAAACGAGGCGTGGATGAGAGAGTGAAGCCCTTGCACAAAAGTGCCAGAAGAGAAGAGGCAGACCAAGTGGAGTATATTAGTAAAGGTCAGCAGGGAACAAGTTCTGGAGGTCTTACATTTTAGTTTCCCTCTAAAATGTCATATATTGTGCTCATTTTCAGGTCCATACTTGTATCGTTGGCTTCCTACTTGAACATGTGTACATGCTTTTAATGTAAAAAGGAAGAAGGAAAAAACACTGTTTTTCCTCATACTGTCTGTCTGAATAGACCTGCGTTCACCGTGCGCCTGGAACGCGAGTAAAGACGTGACGCCTCCTTGCAAAGGAAGTCCTCAAGCCGTGGGCGGCACATTCTGAAAGAGCCCGCATGCGGCATCGGAAGGGGAGCCAAAGCTGAGCGGCTTGTTGAATCATGTCTCCTGATCCAGGCAGCCCACAAAAAAAAACTAACTGGGCCGTCTTATTTCAGTTTGTGGGTTGTATGTGAATGAGCAGTGGAAAAAAATCAAGTTGTTCATGAGCGATAGATAAATATATATATATATTTTTTTTTTTCCTGACCCAATTTGAGCACATGGAGTTGTTAGGAATTCAATATTATGCTGTCAAAGACGGTATTAGCAGTATAAGCACTACCTCACACAAGGGCTTTAAATGACTTTTCCTTTAGCTAAAAGGATCTCCTGGGGATGGCTGACATTTCAAGACCACTTCTCTTGTTTTTTTGTTTTTTTTGCACCAGGGATGGTGGCTCTTGATCGAGACGGTCACATGGCTGCCGGTACATCGACCAATGGGCTAACTCACAAGGTTCCAGGGTATGTAGAACTGCGTCTTAATCTACTGTGTATATAATGTTTTATTCAGTTGAATACCATTTATAATAATAAGTGCATATATGAGAGCCTTTGATAGAGCTACTTTAATAGAACAATTGGGTTGAAAGGGTTCCATAATGAATTATAATAAACAAGATGCTGCAAAGCTGAGTGTTACAGTGCAGTGAAATGGTGGCCATCTAATGACAGAATATGACTTATTTACGTCGTGTTCCTGCCCCGCAGCCGTGTCGGGGACTCTCCCATCGTCGGAGCAGGGGCCTTCGTCGATAGCTCAGCTGGGGGCGCCGCCGCTACCGGAGACGGTGACATCATGATGCGCCTTCTGCCGAGGTACGTGTCGCTTGGGCGCCGCCGTCTCTTCCTCGCTTCGACAAAAAAAAAAAAAAACCTTCCTAGTCTTCCGTCAGAGTTGCATTTTAAATTCCGTGAGGAAAGTTGACTGGATCTCCTCTTTGGCACACTAACCAGGATTTATTGGTACTTTCTTTTATTTTTCTTCTTTCTTGCCAGATGAACTGTCTTTTTTTTCATTCTTTTTTTTTTTTTTTTTTTTAATAGTGACACATGCAGTTCTTCCAACAGCCAATTTGCAGCGTGAACCTCTCGCTGAAAGTGCAACAACAATATTATAAAGAGTGGAGGTGTGACTACATTGCCCCAAAACTGTCATATATGTACATTGCACACTTTTAGACTCAAGCTGTGAGAGTTTGGCAGTTTCCAACGGTTTACTTTTTTAAAATTTATCTAGCATCGTTTGGGGAGTACACGCACAGTTTTCCTTTAAAGTTGCACCGGAGGGGCCGCCTATTTCAATCATAGCTTTCTGATTCACTTCCTGGAATGATTTGGGGGGGGGGGGGCTTTTTCTTTCTCCAGAAAGACCTCGCTACTGGGGCGGACTGAAGAGTGTTTATCATTCATTCCCAATACCGAAATTTTTTTTTTTTTTTGTTTCTTTGGTATGATTGAAAGCCCTCCCTCTGGACTTTACTGTTAAAATGTACCCGTAACACGTCACCCGAACAGGAGGCCGTGTTAAAATCCTGAACCTTTTCCTTTTTTTAAGCGTTATGATATAAGTGTAAATATAAAGTACCTGTTACTCTAACTAATTAGCCATCTTGGTGTGGAAAAGAACACCAAATAGTAAGTGCGATGACTCTCTTGCTTTAACACGGCGTGAAGCCGTCAGTATTTCTTGACAATTTGTGTGCGTCCGATTCATCTCGCACCATAATTGCGAGTCGTTGCATCATCATCATCATCATCATCCTCCTGGTCGGTGGCCCCGACAGCACTTGTTAGCTCGCCTCCTGTGTACTGCATGTAATCCTGCCAACAGTTACTTGGCCGTGGAGCTGATGAGGGCCGGGGCAGATCCCTCGGCAGCCTGCAAGACGGCCATTTCCAGAATCAAGAGGCATTACTCGGGGTTCTTTGGAGCCATCATCTGTGCTAACACAACAGGCCATTATGGTGAGTGTCGGGGCTCACGAATACCGACTGTTTGGCCACCGCCAAAAAGGTGTTGAGACACGCTCGCGTCTCCAGGGATGTAGACAAGCAGGTGTGTGCGTGTGAACACATTGATTTGTTGTTTTATTGCGTTCGCTTTCAATTTGTGTAAAACATGTTAAACTTCCATATTTTAAAACATGTTGAACTTCCATATTTAAAGTTCTGAAATTCATTTTTTTCAAACATTTTTTTAAACATTTACAAAATTAATTAAATGAGGTTTCAACAGACATTATCTGTATGAAAAAAAAAAATGTATCGGGTAGTTCACTGCTTCATTTTAAATGGTCATTAAAATATTTGAGGCTTTAAAAAAGAGCTTAATCCAAATCAGTACACAACGTATTTAAATATTTTCATACACAATTAAGACGCGTCTCTATCGTGGCCTTGCTACTGTGATCAACAAAATATTCACAAATTATCAATTTAACACGGACTCTGATGACCGGCGCCTCGACACTGAGCATGAAAGCCTGTTTGGCAATGAAATAAAACGTGATATTTGCTTTCACAGATGTTTCAGTATGTGAGACTTTCATTATCTCTAGTACGGGCGATCTGCATGCCGATCACATGTGTTGTGTCAACATGTCTGACCTGTAGCGTTTCCCTCTTCAGGTGCCGCCTGTAACAAAGTCCCCGGCTTCTCCCAGTTTCACTTCATGGTGTCAAACTCTGAGTCCGAATCCCCACTCATGGAATATGTGGACTGCCTCTGAATGCTGTATGAGTGTGTGTGTGTGCAACTCCTTTATATACTAAAATGAATTGGCACACTCCTTACTGTATCTGTTTAGACTTGTTTTAATTAAAAAAAAAAAAAAAAATGTAATTTAAAAACATGTCGCATGGCATTTAAATTATTTCTTCTACTGTTTTGGATATTTATTAATCGTTCTCGTGATGACTTTGAAACGCATCGTTGACAGATGAACATGATGCACATTGTTGGATCGGTAGGTCACACAGTTAATGAACATTCGCCACTCGTAACCATGTTCACTACAAATCTGTGTATTTCACAACGTTAATTATGGTCCCTTTCTGTATCGTACATCCATGTATTTAAATGAACATATAGACATCCGAGTAAAACACATTAACAACCAGGGAGCCATGAAACCCCTGCTCCCTTCTCTACCCACTGGAAAAAGTCGCACTGTTTACCCTTTTGAAAGCAGCAAATGTAGAAATTCCGGCCGTTGTTGGGTCCCAGTTTCAGAACGGTCCTCATTAAACAGCGTTTCCCATGGTGACAAAGGGGGAAGTGCAAGTCAGCCCACTGCAACAGAGGAAATAAGGTTTTTATTAACGATGTTATCTTTTATTTCAGGCATTTAAATTTGATGCAAATGCATTGCAATGGTTGTGGCGAAGCCGAAACTAAACTACTTTAAAAATAATAATTAGTCGCTGCGACGCCTTTTCCAGATTCACCTCGAAGAAGTTACACTTGGTTTCTCTGGGAAGCGAGCAGGCGTAGAACTGCCGTCCCTTGTTGTCCCCGTCCTTGTGGACCGTTCTGAGGGCGGCCGGACGGCGGTGGGATGCACAACGGGGGGCGACGGGACCGGAGGAAACTAGGGGGCTCGTCGCTTCTAGTTTGCGCACACTGACGGGAGTGAAGGGAAAAACAGTCCTATTAGTTTGAGACAAATAGAAAATAAAACGCAAGTGTGTACCCATCACATCAACTCTTTATTAGGGGACAAACAACCTCTCTATACCCGTGTGTGTTAACTTGCACTGCATCCTACGATGGCTATTCATCAATCTGAACTTTGAAGAAAAATAAAAACATCTTTTAACAATGTTGTATTACAATGCCACAGTCTTATTTTTTTTTTTTTATTTTATTTTTTTTTCTCCATCCCACTTATCTCCCTGAGGTTCCTGCAAAAAAATAAAAAAAACTTCTCTTATTATAAACTTATTCATGAAAAGCCAAGCGAGGGATTCACTCACCCGGAGTTGGGGGCTCCATTTTGAGCATTGTTACCGGGAAAGGGGACGTGATCAATTCTCATTTTCTTGGATGGCTGACTGTAGGAGGCCGGCGATTCCCCGTTGGAGAGCTCGGCACTTTGCCTCCCCGAGCCACCAGAGGCATAATTGGGGCTTGTTGTCCCTTGGCAGACCCTGTATTTATATAAACCTCGCTCTGTCGCCAAGGAATTCACATGACTGCCGGCTGGGGAGGGTGGGGAGTTTACAGGCTCTGGATTCTTGCTCAAGTCGGAGAAAACCAGGGTGGAAGTCCCGAACGCAGACCTCCAGTTGACTTTGAGCTCCTCCTGTGGCTTCTTGAAGGCAATGCACGGGTATTTAATCAAACTGGCGAAGTCGGACACCTCGGTGTTGCCGTCATCTTTGTGGACTGCGGCGAGAGAGAGAAAACTCGTTTCATGTATGGCAGCTGCAGCTTATTCCGATTCTCTGGCCACGCCCACAAAATGCAGGTCGTTGTGTCGGCTTTAATTGGTCATCTTGCTATAAAATGTACCAGTAAGCAGCAGACTGCCGCGCTGTCGTCAAATATAATGTCACAATCTGTGAGGCGCGGATGCAAAATTTGATGAAATTACCCCCCCCTCCCCTCCCCTCCCCTAATGGTGAACTACGATATTACTCTCCCCGTCCCTCAACGACCATCATTGTGCCCTTGAGCAAGGCACTAAACCCCCCCCAGCTGTTTTAGTGAAGCGGCTCAGTGGTCAACAGGAGAACATGTAATATAGAAATGTACAAATAAAAATCTAAATTTTTAAGTCAACTTTCTCTGGGGGAATTAAGTGTTTTTTTTTTTTTTAAAGGAAAGACACCGGGGCTGGTTTTTTTCCCCCACACGTCAATATAGAGTTTGAATATTTATATTTTCACAGTGAGCATCTACTGAGCCTCGAGTTACAAAAAGGTTGAGAAACCCTATTATGGTGGATTCGTTGTGGCTTTTCTTTTTTTTAACGTTAATCAACAGGTTAATTTTTTTTTTAAAGACCCTTGATGGCAAAATAATCTAATTTCAAATGTTTTTATCGGCGCTGTTTTTAATCTGTTTGGGTCATCTGAACCAAGCTGCAGGAGTCGAGGCCAAAAGCCGGCGTACGTCAACCTGCCGTGCTCGGAAAACGCAACACGCACAACACAATCAGCAACGGTTGAGATTCTCCTACAGCTGCACAATCAGCTGTCATTAAAGAAAAGCGTGATTTCACTCACCCTCAGGTCTCGGAGTGAGGCACGCGTCGCAGGCTTTGGCTGCTGGCTGGTTGATGAGCGTGCAGAGTTCACAGGCCCAGTCCTCTTCCTCCCTCTTCGCCACGCTATCGTCGGTCCTCTCGTCGCAGGCCCGGCTAATCAGACTGTTCCTGACCGGCAGATGACTGGCTCAAAGAAACACGAGAGGGACGACAGTTTAAAAACAACAACATGAAAACCAGACACTCATGAAGGAGGGGGGGAGGGGGGGAGGGGACAAAGCGACCAGCGATGGCCGGCTGGATATTAGGAACACCGATCAGTATGACATCTTAATTACGCAGCAGCCATAAAATACTGCCTCCAAAAAAGGGCCGTACAGCTGAATCAACAACTTTCTAAAAGCAACAAAAACATGATGACCTCGGTGAAAGAAGGGTTTCTGAGGGAGGGGGAGGGGGAGGGGGAGGGTCATTGGCTTTAACGAGGTGTACCTAATAAACGGGCAACTTGAGTATTTCACGAGTCTTCCATTCCGGGAAAATGTGACATCAATTATTTACACCGTGTGTGCATAAGTAAACATACATTTCCTGGATCCCTGCTTAGGAACTACAAAACGAGCAACACAAACGTTCACGTTTAGACAACATATACTATTCTTATAAGCCGATTATAGAAGAAGACAAAAAAAAAAAAAAAAAAAACTGGCGACGGGGAAAGCGCCATCTTTAACTTGACAAACATTTGCAGTTCAAGCGGAGGATGGAGATACGCGACGCGGGCAAAACGGGGCGTCGCATAATTGCTCGGAGCATACATGTTGGTGCTCCGACACGAAGCTCGACTATGTTTGACAAGAAGGCAAATCTGCAATGCCAACAGTCACGGAGGAAGCAAAGTAACGGCGGCTTTGAGGAAACTTTCCTCACAGATTGCTTTATCAGCTGTGTAATGCGTTGTAAAGGCTTTAGGCTCTAACCCCTCGCAAAGCTTTGCTCAAATACAACCCAGGAGGTGTTGAGCCTGTGCCCCGTCTGGCAAACACAGCCGTATATGCGCATTAATTCACCCCCCCCCCCCATAACACTTCCCACTCCCTGCCAAGCCCATCTGCCTGCAAAGATGGCCTCGCTAAATATGAGCGTATTATCTAAAAGGCTTTAGAACTTTCTGCAAAAGACTAGGTTTAAAAAGAATAAAACATTTTTAAAAAATGACACCGTGTCGCTTCTTGGTATTGAATTAAAAAAAACTATTGGGAACAATCGAATGAGAAAGGTGTTATTCTATATTGGAACATTAGAATATGTGGAATATATATATATATATAAAGAAAAAAAGAAGAAAAAAAAAGTGATTGTCTTTTTTGGTCTTACTACCGTCAAAACATCTCCGAGACCAAAACTCCAATGAACCACGTCCTGTCGGGAACGCACGACCGCGCCGCTTCAGTCAAAAGTGGACCGAATGTCCGGGAGGAGTTGTACCTGACGTGGACCCCGCTGGGATCCCCCCGCTGACAGCTCCCGCAGAAGTAAGTCATCCTGCCGCCGTCTCCGAGACGACAGACCGTGATGACGCCAAGGCACCGGCCGCACCGGGGACGCTTGTAGACTTTGTAATGTTTGTTGAGAGGGGAGCCAGATTTGCGACACTGATAAGAGACGAGTGAGGCAGGCGAGAGTGAAGAAAAAAAAGAAAAAAGATGGAGGATGAAGAGCAAAAAAAAAAGAAAAGAATCAGTCACCTTTCCGTACTCATCTATTATGCATAGACAGGAATATTTGTTTTATCTCTTCTCGAGGCCGGTGGGGGGCTTTTGGCTTCTTCTCTCTGCAAAGCAGGATTGTACATTAATCTGAGATTGCTGCAAAGTAAACGTGCGCACACACACACACACGCACAGCGCCTGCCATCACCATCACCCCCCCCCCCCACGTTTTAAATGCACGTGCTTTATGGTATGGAGAAAACCTCTAACCTTGTAGAAGAGGAGCGTGAAGTCGCGCGTCATCTTCACCACGTGTCGGATCTGCTCGTCGGTCAGCTGTTGGACCTGAAGAATCGAGCGAGAGCAAACCTCGTTTGTACGGCTCTTCATTTCAAGACCGAGATGAAAGGCGCTTCACAGTCAGCAAATCGATAAGAAAAGCATATAAACAATTTTTTAAGGTTTTTTTTTTTTAAACGAAAAGAAGTGGATTTAAAAATGATGCAACGAAGGAAAATGACAGTCAGTGTATTTCCAAGACTTTGAGCCCAGGCAGCAGGAACCTGACCGGCTCACACTCTCACTCTCTCTCACACTCTCTCACACACACACACACACACACACACACAATCCAGGGGCTTGACAAAGGGAGGGGAAGCTCATGAAGATTCAGAGGTCCCAGACGAAGGGGCCAAAAGTCCTAGATTAATGTTTTGGTCCAGCATGCTATAATTTTCTAAACCCCATGTCATACTTTCTAAAAAAAGAAATAGGTGAGCGGAGCCAAAACCCAACCCCTGGTAAAAGTTGCGTAATAGCAGCATTCATGCCGCAAAGTTGTCTCTTCAAGGCAATGGATGGGTCACAAAGAAATACATTAAAAAAAAGATATTTCGTGAAGTATTGGATCTTTCACATGATAGATTTTCCAGATCATGACTAATACACATTAAAAAAAACATATTACGAATCAGAAAAAAAAACAAAACTATTTGAGTCTCAATAAAGACGATATACGTTCATGAAAAAAAAAAAAAATCTGTGTCGCAATGCGCTCGTTTGTCTTTTTCCCTGTTTCACCCTCCTCATTGCAACGCATCAGTCAATCATACAAGAGCAAACAACTTTTCTTTGTTGCATTTTTATGCTTTTTTTTTTGCGTGTGTGTTCCTCTGCTGAACACAATCCATCATCTTTTCCATACCTTCACGGCTGGATGAAGGCCCGAGTCAAACAGGGCTTCGTTTTTAATGATGTTGCCGACTCCTGGCATGACGGCCTGGTCTAGGAGAACGTCGCACAGCATCCTGCCGCTCTGGCTCCTCGCGGCCGCCACGGAGCGGGAGACGCTGAACTTGGAGGAGCACACATCCAGACTCTCCAAGGCCCTCACCTTTTGCTCACAGTCCTCGGTCGACCTGCGGGGGTGGGGGTGGGGGGGGCCACGAAGGTTACACGTAACAAATAAATAAAAATGCTTTCACGTATTCTGCTTCGGGTTTGTTTGATAATAGGTCGGACGGCGTAGGTTAAACTTTCAGGCCCGGCAGAAAAATGATTGTCTGGCACACCGGTGACCTGACAGTCGACGAACAGGAGAAATGTTTTTTCATGCAACGACAGCCGCCGTCTTCACACACACACACACACACACACAATGCCTAATGTAGGACATGCCCACTGAATGAGACTCGTACTCCCAAGGTGAACCTCCGCCACCTCAATCTATCTCGGCTGCGCCCGGCGCGTCCCCGTTACCTTATTTCCACCGTGCTGTCGAAGAAGCACACGATGTCGTTAGTCAGGTGTATTTGCAGCGCCGGGGCGCGGCCGGCCCCGTCCTTCCTCTCAGCAGGGTTTATACGCATTGATCCATTCATCCCAAAATGGACTCTGAAAAACACAAAAAAAACAAGAGATCAATTCTCAGTTTGCGTGCAAGACGTGGTAACAAAAAAAACACGGGAGAGGTGGAAAACGTCACCGGCTCCAAATGAAGAGCCACAGAATATGCTGAAGTGTACTCAAGCAACGCAGTAACACTTCAACGCAGCTGTGCATCCTCTCAAGACGAGTGGTTGATTATAATTTGATGAATAAAATAAGTATAGGCTCACTCTATGAATAGTTACAATTAGAGCTGGGTTATGTGAAGACATATACAGTATACGCCGTCCGAAATCACGAGTGTATCCGCTGTTACAGTTGAATTTCGCCTTTTAACACTTCTGGCTGCATACTCGTGAAACTCCTCATTAGGTCAGAATTTGGATTAACCCCAAAAACCCACGATGCAGCGACTGAGCGAGAAGTGAGGATACTCTACACAAAAATATGAACTGTTTCCTGCAGTGTGCATTCAAATTGGGAGTCAATACACTGCACTGTGACCCCTGCTGCTGTGCAGAGCGTTGTGGGTTCAGTAGGACATCCTGGTATTTTTTGGCAGACTGGATTTGTGATTTGTTTTGGGACACACTTAATCTTTTCCTGGCATACTAAACAGAATGGAATGAAGGCGCAGCAACAACAAAAAAAAAGGCTCATTCGAGACGAGCCAGGCCTGCGTTAGCATGCATTGTGTTGCGATGGCTGGTGATCAGATTGCATGGCGGCTAGATTCGTGTCCGACTTGATCCAGACTTGGTCTGACGCCGTGCACACGTGTGGGCGACAATGACCTCTACATATCGAGGCCCCTGCAGTTTACAGAGCCAGTGTATCTCATCCGACTGTGAGACCAGGGGCATGATGGGAAACGGCTGGCTGCCGCCTGATCAAAGATGCTGATTGGCTCTTTATTTGGACAACAAACCCCCACATTTCATCTTGGATCCAATTTTTGTTGGAGTCTTATTGAACGTATGATTGTAGGCTTTTGTTGCGCAATGACGGACCAATCTGTTAATAATAAACAATAAATGTTGTTTATATAGCACAATCAAGTAGCAAATACAAAAGTAAATCTTGTGTGTATATATATATATATATATATAGAGATATACACAAACTGTATATACACACATATATATATGCGTGTATATATATATATACATATATGTATATACACACACATATACATATACATATATATATATATATACACACACACACACACGTACGTATGTATGTATGTATATATATACATACACACGTGTACATATATATATATACACACACACACACATGTACGTATGTATGTATGTATGTATGTATATATATATATATATATATATATATATATATATATATATATATATATATATATATATATATATATTTTTACCATGGTTGTTTAATTTAACAAATAATCCAATCATAACTCAAATATATATACATGTGTGTATAAATATATTTGATTTACACACACATAGATGTATTTAAAAACAAATTGAAAAAAAATCTGAATGTAGTCAACAAACTACGAGTAGCCTACAGACGGCTGCTGGGAGGTCCCACATCTCGAACCAGCCTCATCTCTTTGTTCTGGCATAACAAAAAGTATGGCACTACAGGTACTGGGACACACACACACATAGTACATGAACAAGTACAGAGCACTCTCCATTACCTCAACGTCCTAAGGTACTGGGACACACACACACACACACAGTACATGAACAAGTACACAGCACTCTCCATTACCTCAACGTCCTAAGGTACTGGGACACACACATAGTACATGAACAAGTACACAGTACTCTCCATTACCTCAACGTCCTAAGGTACTGGGACACACACACACAGTACATAAACAAGTACACAGTACTCTCCATTACCTCAACGTCCTAAGGTACTGGGACACACACACAGTACATAAACAAGTACACAGTACTCTCCATTACCTCAACGTCCTCAGATACTGGGACACACACATAGTACATGAACAAGTACACAGTACTCTCCATTACCTCAACATCCTCAGATACTGGGACACACACATAGTACATGAACAAGTACACAGTACTCTCCATTACCTCAACGTCCTAAGGTACTGGGACACACACACAGTACATAAACAAGTACACAGTACTCTCCATTACCTCAACGTCCTCAGGTACTGGGACACACACACACACACACACACACACACAGTACATGAACAAGTACACAGTACTCTCCATTACCTCAACGTCCTAAGGTACTGGGACACACACACAGTACATAAACAAGTACACAGTACTCTCCATTACCTCAACGTCCTCAGGTACTGGGACACACACACACACACACACACACACACACACACACACACACACACACACACACACACACACAGTACATGAACAAGTACACAGTACTCTCCATTACCTCAACGTCCTCAGGTACTGGGACACACACATAGTACATGAACAAGTACACAGTACTCTCCATTACCTCAACGTCCTCAGACCGAAGTACATGAAGAGCTCCTTGCCCAGTGTCTCCACTCCGGTGTACGGGCTGCCCACGAGCGCGTGGAAGGCGTTTCCCACCGGCTTGTTTTTCTGTGAGGAGACAAGGAGATGAAAGTCGTCCAGCAGCAACACGGTCACGTGTGCTGGGGAAACGTGTCACAACACGACTTACGGCGGATGTGGTCAGACTGCCTCTGGTTTCCTTCAACTTCTGTCCCTTCTGGACTTTAGAGCGGATCTTCTCCCCGTTCAACGTGCAGCCCGGACCTTCCACCATCTCACGGCCAGGGTTTGAAATGGCATCAAACGGTCAAACTGTCCGGCAACGAGGCGAAAGAATAGAAAAATAAAAGTGTGTCGACGTCTCGATTCCCCGCCACGGGATTCAATTGTGCGCATGCGTTGTCCGGTTTGTATCCGGAAGTAGGCGTCACATGCACACGTCGAGTGCATGTGGTTCATTAACCTATTACTATCTGTTAATAGTAATTACTAAAGAAAATCCCAACAACTATATAGATAGATGATATATACATGTATATATACATATATATATACATGTATATATATATACATATATACATGTATATATATATACATATATAGATATATATGTGTATATATATATATATATGTATATATATAGGTATATATACATATATATGTATATATACATATATATGTATGTATATATACACATATATATGTATATATAGATATATGTATATCTATATATACACACATATATATATATATATATATATATATATATATGTATGTATATATCATCTATCTATATAGTTGTTGGGATTTTCTTTACCTAGTACAGATAGTAATAGGTTAATGAACCACATGCACTCGACATGTGCATGTGACGCCTACTATATATAAATATGTATGTTGATGCATTACTGCTTTCCCTTTAATTTCTCAAATATCATTCATACTTCAACCACCAGTCAATGAGAGTTACATTTTAAATCATAAAGCAATGGAGATAGTAGATATATTCAGAGTTCTCATCGTGCAGCCTTTTTCTAAAGCTTACTCCAAATATGTACATGCATGTACCCCTTGATACAGTGGAATACATTTACTTTAGACATAGTCTTAAAAATACAAAGACATACTTTAGTCTTACACAGTTCATTTATTTAGACGCTTTACAGGTGCCAATAATCTGTTACATCTAGAAGTGGTAGTTGTATTGACTGTCCACTTGAGGGCGCTGGTGTACCATTCTTGGGACTAATGCCCACACAAGAAGACATGTCTATGATATAACCTGTAATAGATAGATAGATAGATAGATAGATAGATAGATAGATAGATAGATAGATAGATAGATAGATAGATAGATAGATAGATAGATAGATAGATAGATAGATAGATAGATAGATAGATAGATAGATAGATAGATAGATAGATGTGACACATGCACAAAGATATATATACTTATATAGAGAAATGACAATAACTATGCCATTTTTTTCTGTTGACTTCTTCTGCATGTTTGAGTATTCAGTCTGATGTACAAATAATGTCATTGATAGTGTCATTGATTCCAACACATAGAGTCATATTTAACAATGTTAAAATATATAGAGCGAGTAATTAAATACTGGACCTTTATTTCCCATTGCATGGGATATTTAAGTTCCTTCAGATGCCCTTGATGTGTCTCCTTTACTCCGACCATTATACCAATCGCCCTAGGTTGTTTTCAATGACCAGATGTGAGCCTTATGGCCGAGTCCTACAACCTTCCATTCCTCCACCAGGGTGTCCCATCTGGCCGAAAAGAAATCCAAAGGAATTGGAATTTGCATTATTGTCAAAAGATTTTCTGCATGGCTTGCTTCCGTAATTGCAGCAACTTGTTTGCTCTGCAGTTTCACCATCCAGAAGCCCTTCTGTGGGCGCAGATAAAAATAGATAGAGTACATGTTCTCCAGCCAAGTGTACAGCCATCCCCTCCTCTAAAAAAAAAGGGCAGCACTCAGCAATAACGTGTATTAATATCTGAAGCCTGCTCTCCCACATTGGCTCCGAGGGAAGTGGCATACTTGAAGTCTCACCCAAGGAATTGTAATTTAATTCAATAAAAGTTGCACTGGATTGTGCCCTCTTTGTCTTCAGGACCTTACAGCATCCCAGAATAAAAGCAAAAATGTGTCCCTTCATATCTCCACTGTTCCCGTTTAAAAGGCAAACTACCAAGTCGCCTGATATGAAAAGGATCACAATGACCGGCAACTCTATTATTACACATATATTCCATGTTCGTGTAACTTTTCATTGTGTTCACATTGCATCCAAGGGCAGAGCAGGGTGTGGTCAAAGGATAAAACGGAGCTAAATTCAAAAAGTTTCACAACAACGTCGAGAAATAATAAAGCATAAACAAACGCATTGCTGGAGAAAGAACTTATGCACTACTATACTCTTGCGATATTGGTCCCAAGCCGGTTTCTTTGTAATAAAGTTGTATCAGCAGCTTAGGACGGACTGATGATGATGTACTCCAATGCATACGATGTGTTTAATCCACTTCATTGTTATCTATTGTTAACATACTTTCCAAGCGTACAGTTGATAGCTAATCTGCACTTATAGATATTTGTGCCCTTCTCACAGTGGGTATAATTGTTTCCCATGCTTTGCTTTGTGCACCGGTTTGAACTGTGAGCTTCCCCCTCACAACAAAAAGGCCATAACTGTGGTCTCTTTGACATCTTTTTAAAAAAAAGGGGGATTCTTGCTCAGTGAAACCTCTGAGACTAAACTCAACAACAGACTCGGCGGAGCGAGCAACACAGGCCCTCGCAGTTTGTCAGCTGAGGAAGCCAAAGAGCATCCTCAGAATGTGGAATTGGACGACTCGACCTCGGTGCATGTACAAACAGAGATGTGCATGCACCTGTGTGTGTGTGTGTGCATGTGTGTGTGTGTGTGTGTGTGTGTGTGTGTGTGTGCATTTTTGTAGGTCGCCCACGCACGTCTTTGTACACGTGGACATTCTTCTGCAACAACGCATTCAACTTATTTGGCCACAGCTGTGAGTTATGATGATATGAGGTTTATTTAACTCTCAGTGACTATTGAGAACAGAGTGAGCAGTTGTAGATGGCTCATCTTTAAGTGACTTTAAATGTCTATTGACGCCGTATTTACACCCCACTTTTCCACAAAGTCAGCCTTCCATCTGACCGTGTGTTTATATGCTCAGACCCATCACATCTGGCAGTCGTTCAGTGTGCACCCGGTGCACCAACAAGTTGGAAAATGATCTGCCAAAAAGGAAAAAGATGTTTTCGTCCAGAAAATATAAAGTTGATACACCTGATGGGAGCTCAGCGCTTTGCTTTTGGCCGCACCGGGGATTTATTTCTGTCTGTGCTGAACATACTGACAATGCTAATATTTTTGATAGAGCTGTCAATCAATAGCTCAAAGTCACGTTGAGACCTGTACTCTGTGGCACAATAAGGTAAAAGTCTGCATGGCAACTCCTATCCACAAATGTCCTTAAACCATTTTAATGGATGAAGCAACCTTCTGACGTTCTCCTAATTATTCACTTATAATACATCGTAATACATAATACATAGGGATTACAGTAGGTGTGCAGCTGCTACTCTCTTTTTGGTGTAAATACATGTGTGTGTCTGTTTGTGCACCGATCTGTGGACATGCACTGTGAGTCACATCTCTCAAATGTGCACGACTACATGATTCATTTGTGTATTTACACCGAGGATATTAAAACACAATTCAATAAACCGAAGTTCGGGCCGTTTGATGAATACTTCACGAGGTCTGAAGTGAAATAGGATTTCATTCATTAAATAAGAGTCAAAAAGCCATTTAATTGCTGGGAAGCATAAGGCAACGAGCTGGTTATTGACTTGCAGCGCATAATTTATGACTTTAACACAATCAGGAACGTTGAGTCAACTATGTAATTTACACATTTCTTCTTCTCCTCGTTCGAGGTTACAGAAGAAAAGAAAACTTAGCACTTTTCAATTGGGATTCTTCTGGGAGGCCTTTATTTAAAGGATGTATATTACATATTTCAATAGTCAAAAGTATATAAATATTTAAAAACATTGGAATAATAAATTTGCCGTTGGGGTGTACGAAATCCGTGGTTGCTAATCACTCATAATATTTGTTTTAAGACTGTGAGTGTCGGAGAGATAGGCCCACACTCTTCAAACAGAACGGTGCTTATGTTTTTCTCTGGAAAAGTTTACCGTATTAAAACTGCCTGTAAAGCAAAAATGACAGTTGTTTCTTTGGCGGAGGGAAGCTTAACTGCAGATGGAGATGCGTTGCTATGCAACTGGGATTTCAAAAGTACATTTCAATGTCTGTCTCTAGCAGCTCGACGGGAACTGATGACTTCTAATAATGCTATTTTTAATGCTTCTCATTTGCAAAACCTCCAAAAAGGTGAATTTTCTATACAGCATCTACTGTATAATGTGGACATATTGTATATTACTCAGGAAACATACGGGGGGAACTTCGGCCTTTTTATTCACTTATCATACGTTATTATTCCAGAGACTAAATGTAGTGGCACTGGACATATTCATATTGCAATTATTAAATGCTCCCAATAATGTCGGCACACATTTAAGGTTCATCAAATGTGGAATGAGGTGCATAGAAAAGCAAAAAAAGAAATCCTATAACACCTTCCTGTTTCTAAACATCTTAGTTTTGATCCTGTTATCTTTACAAAAACATCTGTTTTTTTCCCATAAACCTCTTCACCCCCGCTCCTATATTCCCCAATCTAAAGGGTCTTTCAAATGCACAATATGTTCATTGTGTGACCTGCTGGATGTTATTGTATTTCCATTGGTCAAGAAGGTTTTGAATAGCACACATTGGGTAAATCATACCTTCACAAGAGAGTCCCTCTTGTTTGGCCCTCTCAGCTGGAAACATCCCAAAGAGTGCTATTTTAAAGACGTAAATGACAGGTCACGTTACTTTCGCCAGTCAAAAGCATAATATATATATATATATATATTTTAAAATGACTTGTCAGGATGGAGCAGCTTCCACAGCCCAGCTCACCACATTAAACCACATCCGTGGGCTCAGCGCGCACACACACACACACACACACACACACACACACACACACACACACACACACACACGACCCTTTGCAGACGCAGAGGCCTGCTGGGAGACGGAGAGGTCGGGCTGAGCGGGGCGGGTGCAGCCTTCTGAAGACGTGCACCGAGTCCACCCCGGAATGACCTGCAAAAACAGGAAACACCGAACCCCTGTTTCCTTTAAATGGGAAGGAACGAAACAACACACAACATCACAGGAAGAAGCCGTGCGCGCTGGACCAGAGGCCGACAAAGGGTAAAAATAATGCGGATAAAGGCTAAAACGGCAGATGCTGCTCTGTCAATCAATGGAAGGACACAAAAGCCAAGTTCTTGGCCCTTTGACGTGATCGTGATGAATTCATTCAGAACAAAATGGCTGCAGGGAAAAGTGACAGTTCAGTATTGCAGTACGATATTTATCCTCTAGGTGGCAGTGTTTCCTTCTCCATCAGTGGAAGCTCTCTTCCGGATAGGAATTGGACCCCCCCAAAAAATGACATTAATTTCCCCCCCCCCCCCCCCTCCGCCGCTGCACACCAGGCTCCACTTGTCACTGGGAGAACTGGTGCAACATGAGGCATCACAAATGACTGCATTAAAATCATTTAAATCCAGACGACCCGGCTTTTTGAGCTCATCCAGCCGCTGCTGTCAGGTGGAAAAAGGTAACTGTCAGTTCACATCATCAAGAATCTCTATTACCCCCATACAGAGCATAGCCTACTGTTAGACTAATTAGATAGTGGCACATTTAATCAGGTATAAATGATGCCACTTGGCGGTAATCGACACGAGGCTAGCTCACTGAGGAAGTGTTCTGAAAGGGGACACATCACTGCTCATTTGCATTTTCAACTTCATACTTATATTTTGGGCTTCTGCTAGAACATGTGTACAGAAAGTCTAAATATACCTGTATTCACCATGCTGTCTGAAATGCTCTGTTTTAGCAACCGCCCCTTTAAGTCCGCCCCTTTAAGGCCCCACAGGTAGTTCTCAATTGGTGGGTGGCGTTTCAATCCATCTGTAACCACGCCCAACAGTGATTGGGCCAAAAATGACTCAACTTTAGGTCAATTAAGACAAGATTTTTTTTCAGGGAGCGTTACGTTGCTCTTTATGCATAAAGCGAAGCTCAATGTCGTGATCTGTAGTTGGCATTGACCTCTGAGCAAAAACAAAAGGAGTGTCTTTCACTTTTCACTTTGATCAGCGCCGCTCGTTTCTTTGTGAATTTGAAATATTGATCATTTAAATGACTTATTGACTAAATGACTTATAACAATTGCATTAACCTACTGAAAACGTGCAAAAGGGAATGGAGGGGTGGGTGCATGGTGCACTTTTTCTTGCGAGCAAAAACTTCTCTTGATTTTGGGTGAAGATGCCATTGGTAATCACGCCGTGCCTCGCAGATCATTTTTGCAGATCTCGCTTGTTTACTGATTCCATTCAAATCAACCTCTGCCAAATGACACCGAATGATTGAACTGAACATATTCCCCGTGAGGCTGTTTTTTTTTTTTATTCTACCAGTCACGACAGTTTGAAGCCTATTTCTGATTTGGAGGGCCAATAAATAAAAAATAAAAAAAAGACTGTTGGGCAAAGCCTTACATTGGGGCTCACCGACCAGCTGATGAAACCGGCACAACCAGCGCACATATTTCAAAGGCAATAACCCCAATCAGTCAACACGAAGCGGTCGAGTAGCCACATTTTCTGTCAATTTCTGCTCCGTGCGTACGTCTCATGTAACAGCTACTTACACTCCATTATGATGCGACTAAATATATCTGAATTGCACTGCAACACAGTATCATTACAGTCAGTGTAACGAGCTATCTTCAGTATATTTTTGTAAACTATACACGGCAGGACAAAAATCCAGAACCCACAACTTTCTTAAAACAGACTCGACTTTCTCGTTTGTGTATTTTTATTTGTATTTATTTTGTAATCTCTGTGACAAACTCTTGTTTAATGTAGTCGTCAGAATGGACATGAATTAATTTGCAGAGCTCAGCCGTGCACGAACATCTGTCTCGTTATCAACCGAGCGGCGACGCATTCGTGTCTTCACTACATGCAGAAACAACAGAGCAGAAGCTTTGGTCTAAATCTCCTCGCTGACAGATTTCAACAGTTTCATGATTTTTGATAAAAACAAAACCTTTTTCATCTTTTCTTCTGTACAGTTGCAGGTCGGTGGTTCGGAGCAATTTGTCGACCGCCAGGCGCTCCGTTTGAAGACGGGAACCCTCCCACTCGACATTCCAGTTCCTCAAAAGAGGGGAGTGATGTTGCACTTGATATCGATATGTGCATATTTGATGTTTCCCACGGTTATCAGCGTGCACGGTGCTCTGGATCATGACTTTGTGGAGTTTGTGGTACCCACGTACTCTTTGAAAAAAAAAGTTCTTTTGAAGCAGACACTACAAAAGGAATGTTACAGTGCATATTTCCACGGCACTCTCCCTTAAACTCCAACTCCCAATTCACTTTGGCTGAGTTTCAATTCTCAGCCCTTCATAATTCATTATTAATTACAAGAAAGTATACGCGATCGGGGCAAAATAAAGTGCCTTTATACATAGGAATGTCGTTGTTTACTTTCTAGTTGCCAGGCTCAAAGTAATTATCAATATTTGGCTTAATATTCAGGTCCATCTGAGTTTTGACATCACACAGAAGACACTGGAAACCTCCCACCCGATGATATCCTCATACATTCCCTTATACACGTCATCCTATCTGTCCGTTAAGCACAGCTGGAACCTTTGGAAGAGGCTCCTGAGGCCTGAAACCTCAGAAAACTCCCCAATTAAGTTGAAAACCTAAGTCCAGGAACTGCATTATCCTGCCAAAGTGTTAATGGCCGTTGCATGTAACCCGTCAGCCCTGCTGTGTCCGTCTTCTTCCAGTGGTCTCCTCTTGTCATGTGAAGGTGAAGACACACCCTTTAGCCTTTGACTTCAGAAAAAAAAAAGGATAGAAATGTCTCTGCAGTACGACGAGGCAGTACGTTAAATGCAATCTTGATTTCACGGCGAGTAAATGTAAATGATCACAATATGTTTTCACAATCTTGTTTTCCTCACAGTTCACTAAGTATCTAACTTGATATGTATTTATAGAGTTATTGACCCCTTAACAGGCCTCTCCACCACATGCACACACAGACTCCTCCCTCCGAGCACGTGGACGGCATGTCACGCGTCGTTTTAAATGAAACACGGGTCACACAATAAAAATAATCAGTCCCGACTGAATCAGTGCGACAGGCACGCCCACCATTTGGCATTTAATTCACACACAGATACACACACACACACACACACGCCCACAAGTACACACAGCCGAAGCACACGGTCATTACTTTGCCCGGTGCACACATTTCCACAGCTAATCCTTTGATCTGAGGCCTTGATTTTCTTTTCTTTTTTTGGGGGGGGGCGTGTCTGTGTTCTCCGCCGCTTCAGGCTGCATTTGAGCTCTATTATTCATCCCGAGTGTCACGGGACCCAGAAGGGAAGGGAAGACGAGAGAAAACAAGCCTCATCTTCCATTATTCTTTGATACACCTCCTCATGCTCAGTGTCACTGTGAGTTTTAAGTGCTCCGTTTCAGTGAGCGACAGTGACGTCTCTATGTGTTCATTGTTTTACCAACATTAATACGCGTTAAGTTTTGAGAGTTCTTATAGGTTCATTAATGGGGCATTGTGTTACTTTCAAGTGGCCATAATCCATATTTTGCATCAAACCACAAAGCACGACGTCTCTTTGTCTGTACGGTGTGTATTCCTAAGGGAGTGCAGATATGGTATGCAATTTGGACATGCGACTTGTTTCATACGCCTGAACTTTGAATAAATAAGCGAGCAGCGCTCTGTGGGGGGGGGGGGGGGGGGGGGGGGGGGGCGGACGGGGGCCTTCAGGGCTCTGCAGACGGCGTCGACGAGCATGGCGCCCCAAAACTCCTCTTCACTTCCCCGGAGACAATAAGAGCGCGGACGATTCTCGACAACGCTCCCATGCAAGCGCCTCCGTTTGGGGGACGGCCAATTGACGATTTGCCCCCCCCCCCCCCCCCCCCCCCCCCCCCCCCCCCCCCCCCCCTCCACTGATCCTTACGGCCACTGCACTCGTACTATATCGTACGGCAATGTGAGAAGAATAATCCCTCAACCCTGCAGCTCCTGTCGCCCGACGTAGCTCACTGTTAAACTGAGCCCAAACTTTACTGTTTTCAGTTCGCTCTGTTGGTGTTGTTTTCCAGCTCTAGCAGGCAGCTGTTTTCAGAAGAACAAAAAACTCTCTACACAACACCTGCTCGGCACCAAACAGCAGACTGTCGAGCATTTAGCAGCTAAAAAGCAAGATGTTTCCCTCGGGAGCTGGTGGAAAGCAGAACCAGGGCGAGAAGAAAATGAATACTTTGACTTTTATTCTCAAGGTGGCCTGAGGCACAACTCCAAACACATTGTAATGTTGCTTCGTAAGTGCTGGAGGTAGATCAAGTTTACCATATCAACTTAAAAGGTCATTTTTTGCCTTGGATTGCCATTTTTTATTCAAGAAACTTCATGCCAAATAATTTAATTTTAACTTGAATTCGGGACTAACTTGAAACCCAGCTGTTAAAATTTGTTTTTTTTTCCTACTAAGCCCTCTATGGATGATAAATTGTGCTGAAGCCTGAATGGCTGCACAATTCCAATAAACACGGTGTCAATAATATTAATTTCGAAGTTTTCTTTTCACTTTTTGTAGATTTTAACTTCCAGATTATACGGAGGGCATTACACACCCAGGTCTCACGACAAGTGTTATGTTGATTAAATTGAATGTTTTCGAATAATAATACCCATGTCGGTATTTTATGAACGATAAACTCAACACTTTGGGAAATACGCCTATTTCCTTTGTGGCTGAGCGTCAGTTGAGAAGGTCGACTCCCATAATTACCCTTTACACATCTCGCTAATTAAGAGGTTTTATCTTAATGGTTTTATTCATTCTTTTTCTGGTTATTTGGCCCCAATCCAAGATACAGTGCATCCGGAAAGTATTCACAGCGCTTCACTTTTTCCACATTTTGTTATGTTACAGCCAACCCATAATGACAAAGTGAAAACTGTTTTTTTGCAAATCTATTAAAAATAAAGAACGAAAACATAACATGTACACAAGTATTCACAGCATTTGCTCGATACTTTGTTGAAGCACACCTTTGGCAGCAATTACAGCCTCAAGTCTTCTTGGGTATGATTCCACAAGCTCGGCACACCTATTTCTGGGCAGCTTCTCCCATTCTTCTTTGCAGAACCTCTCAAGTTCCATCAGGTTGGATGGGGAGCGTCGGTGCACAGCCATTTTCAGATCTCTTCAGAGATGTTCAATCGGGTTCAAGTCCGGGCTCTGGCTGGGCCACTCAAGGACATTCACAGAGTTGTCCCGAAGCCACTCCTTTGTTATCTTGGCTGTGTGCTTCAGGTCGTTGTCCTGTTGGAAGATGACCCGTCGCCCCAGTCTGAGGTCCAGAGCGCTCTGGAGCATGTTTTCATCCAGGATGTCTCTGTACATTGCTGCATTCATCTTTCCATCAACCCTGACTAGTCTCCCAGTTCCTCCCGCTGAAAAACATCCCCACAGCATGATGCTGCCACCACCATGCTTCACTGTAGGGATGGTATTGGCCAGGTGAGGAGCAGTGCCTGGTTTCCTGCAGACATGACGCTTGGCATTCAGGCCAAAGAGTTCAATCTTTGTTTCATCAGACCAGAGACTTTTGTTTCTCATGGTCTGAGAGTCCTTCAGGTGCCTCTTTGCAAACTCCAGGCGAGCTGTCATGTGCTTTTTAACTGAGGAGTGGCTTCCGTCTGGCCACTCTACCAAACAGGCCTGATTTGTGGAGTGCTGCAGAGATGGTTGTCCTTCTGGAAGGTTTTCCTCTCTTCATAGAACAACACTGGAACTCTGTCAGAGTGACCATCGGGTTCCTGGTCACCTCCCTGACTAAGGCCCTTCTCCCCCGATCGCTCAGTCTGGCTGGGCGTCCAACTGGTTCCAAACTTCTTCCATTTCCAGATGATGGAGGCCACTGTGCTCATTGGGACTTTCAATGCTGCAGACATTTTTCTGTACCCTTCGCCAGATCTGTGCCTCAATACAATTCTGTCTCGGAGGTCTACAGATAATTCCTTGGACTTCATGGCTTGGTTTATGCTCTGATATGCACTGTTAACGGTGGTACCTTATATAGAGAGGTGTGTTCCTTTCTAAATCATGTCCAATCAACTGAATTTAGCACAAGTGGACTCCAATCAAGTTGTAGAAACATCTCAAGGATGATCAGTGGAAACAGGATGCGCCTGAGATACATGTTAAATGTCATGACAAAGGCTGTGAATACTTATGTACATGTTATGTTTTCGTTCTTTATTTTTAATAGATTTGCAAAAATTTGCAAAAAACAGTTTTCACTTTGTCATTATGGGTTGTTGTGTGTAGAATCTTGAGGAAAATAATTAATGTAATCAATTTTTGGAATAAGGCTGTAACATAACAAAATGTGGAAAAAGTGAAGCGATGTGAATACTTTCCGGATGCACTGTATGCATATGCGACTGAAAATTGCTCCATGAGTGTGATTGGTCGCGTTAGTACTTTTGCGTAAGTTATGGATACACGGAAACTACTGCAGTCGCCATTAAAAAAGGTAATCAACGTTGACTTTTTAGTTCTGGAGAAATGGAACAAGAGGTCCAAATGTCTCGGGCTGTCCAACCCACCCCGACCACCACACCCAGGTCATTTCCTCCTTTGGCCCAACATACTGTAAACACAGTGTTACACACATTTAAAGAAGTAGTAAATAACAGGGAGGTTGTGCTTGAAATTAAGAGTGTAATCTAGTTCCACAAATGTCCAGTTTTCAGCGCATGCTACGACCCGGATGCAGCCAGACGTGATTGCTCTCCACAGTCTGCAGTCGTAATGACTCGGGTTCAGAGAGTTAACAAGTCCTGTTGCGCGCTGACGGAGACAAATGGCAAACTCCTTCTCTTTACCCTTAACCCTCGTTTTTTTTTCTTTCTCCCCCCCCCCCCCCCCCTGAGCATCCAGCTGGGCCTACAGCGGAGACGGTTACAGATTTCATGTTGCAGCTTAAGAATTCCTGTTTCGGAGCTCGAGAAAGAGAAGAAGGAGAAGCAAGGAGGGAAGACATGGACATGTGGTCTTCCCTCTGTGGGAACGGCATCGTAGCCGCTCTATAATGGGCTCTGTATCACACAGGTGCTTTCCCCAGCGCGACTCCAGCCACAAACACAGATGGAGGAACTTCATCTTAGTCTTTCTCTCACAGTCATTCGCCATTTTTATTTTATTTTGACGCGTATAATTTATTATATCATTTATAAAGCT
This sequence comes from Cyclopterus lumpus, assembly GCF_009769545.1. NCBI lineage: Eukaryota > Metazoa > Chordata > Actinopteri > Perciformes > Cyclopteridae > Cyclopterus > Cyclopterus lumpus. The sequence continues at coordinate 20,696,298 of NC_046975.1, forward strand.
TTCCCACCCTATTTTTGGCAGTCTTGTTACTGCGTGGTCACACTTTTCTTTCCTCTTCTATAGTTTAAATTATATATTGAAATACCATATATATTGTGTTTGTTTTTCTATATAGGACCTTTCTAGGACCACTATAACCATCAGTATTCATTTTATTTTGAAAGTAAAAATAAAGATGATCACACCCAAAAGGTAATTAATGTCGCGACCACAAAGGAAATTAGGAATGTTAGAATTGTATGATTTAATTCACTAATGTAGAAACACATGGGCAACAATCTGCAAAGACGTGCTTGCCACTTTTTTAAAAATATATTTTTTATACTTTGGGAGTTCGAGGGATAGAATGAAGACAGATAAATAGAGCAGAAGCAGGAAGACGGGACTACAGACTCTTAAACGAAGAGACAGTTCCTTACGTCACAATTATGAAGAACTCTGTTTTGTCCACAATTATGAAGAACTCCGTTTTGTCCTCTTTGGTGGCACCACCTTTATATTAAAACCTTTGAGAGACTGATTGCAAAGAAAAAAGAGTGGAAAAGAACAAAAAGGAAAGCGTGGGTGCAATTTTATCTTCTGACCAGACAGCAGATCTTTTACGAGGTCTAAAACGTCTCGCCTTGGCATTTTAATGGGCAGATTTTCCAGGTCTCAACACTCACCCACAGGCACAATATAAAGTCAGAGCCAAACGGGAGGGAAAAACAACAACAACCACCTCATTTTGTAAACTTAATTCGAAGCATGATGTCATAATCTCCTAGCCGTGGCCTCATATCTAACAGAAAAGTACTGGGTCGTCTGTCATGGTAAACACTTTGAAAAAGACTCTTTCGGGTACCAATTTATTTAAAGAAAAGATATGTGCACAGCACCAACGGAGTTTAAAGTTAAGGGCCGCCGACCTGCCAGTGAGAATGTGTTGGGCTTGACCTGCATTGTGTCCAGGGCCAACAACCAACTACTTCGAGTGGAAGTAGGATTTCATATGTAGATTAATTGTGTTCATAATGGTATTTCCTGCTTGTGTAACTAATTTAAAGTACTTTTTACCCACAGAACACGAAGTTGACCTCATTTTCATTTGACGACCAGAGGGAATTGCTTCTCCGGGCTTTATGGGATTCCAGTTGACGTGTATATAGGTGTGTGAGCTCAAATCTCACCAGGAACTCCGATTATGTGGTTTTCCTCCAGTTGAATCTTATTTTTTTCTCTCTCCTTTTTCTCTGCACATTTATTAAGCAGAGTCATTTAGTCCACGCTTAAGTGCGAGAAAGGGCAAGTGAGTTCCTCCTCTTTTTATTTGACTTTCTATACCGCCACGGTGCCTAAAACGTATATCTATAAATATGTGCCGTCATAGATTCATTCCTCTGATTTACTACGACTGGTAATACGGACAATTTATAATACCAAAAAAAAGCGCTGCGAGAGCATCACATAATCGGCTCAATGTGTGCATCTGTGTGTGTCTCTTCTCTAATTGCCGTTTATAAATTCCGGGCTGACTCCCGTCTAAGTTGTTTAAATGAAATGCCTGACTTGTGTTTGGAAGGATTGACTGATGAAACCCACCGTGCACGAAGGTTTAACTCAAGAGACTTCACTTCCAGGAGCTGGCGGGTGGGGGGGGGTTGCCTGGCAACCGGTTGTGTGGACCAGCGCTGCAGCCTCCAAACATATAAACCCACTCCTTTTTTAAATGATCAAGTGAGTCGACAAACTGGAATTTCAAGTGTCCCTGTATTTCCTTTGGCTTGCTTCCATGATTGTCAGTCCTTCTTGCTCTTTACGGCTTTTCTTGTAATGACTTAACCCCCTCTTTAAATCCCATCGCTCATTCATACAGACACCGACGGTAAATAAGGAGTGAACGTAGCCACCGACGACGTCATCCACTTTGTGGACTCGCCCGTGTGCATTTAAGAGCGGACATCCTTCCACGTACCAGGGCATCATCACCCTTTTTCAACCACAGTGGCCCCAACACATGTTCTCCAGTCTCATTTCTGTGTTGCCCAAGGGAGATGTTTGCATGAAGGAACTCTGCTTACAGAGGAAGTCTCTCCCGTGTGCCAGCCAGGATGCCTATTTCCATAGCAACGCTATCCTGCAGGAAAGCCAGAGAGTGGGCCTTTTTTAGACCACCGAGCTGTTGCACTATCTTGCTCGTCGTTTTGTAACCATGCATATCTGATCAAAGACAATACGTATTATTTTCTGAATTAGCAATGCACTTACACAAGGGCATGCCATATATGATGTCTTACTGTATTGTATTGAGTTTTGAAATGCCTCCGACAAAAAGATGTTGAAGAGCCCTTTATTTCTATTAAAATTACAGGTGTCAGGGCTTGTCAAGTAAAGGGATTAATAATCTAATCATCTTTTTTTCTGAATATAAGTGAAGCTAAATCCGCCAGAAGCGGGAGCTAACTGCCAATGTTTTGTGTGCAGATTCGGCGGTCTGAATATCTGGTTTAAATTTTGATACAAGCCAGCATAGATCATCATCTCTGAAGTATGTGAGAAATGGCAGTTGATATGAGACAAATGTTAGTAATGCTCACTGGAAGAAATGGCTTATCCCGTCCTGCCAAATATGCCAATGAGCCGCAGTATTTCATCGACTGTATTTCAGATGGGTTGAACTAAAAAGGACACACGAGAATCCAAAATATTTGTGCTCATTTTCTCACGATTAGGAAAAGGCTTTGGTTATTCCCCTTCTCAAACCAGCACAGATGTGAACACAGAGTGGTCAGAGCACCAGTGGTCAGGGGTGGGGCCGGCAGCACGGAGGAGTTTGTTTTAATATGTCCACTTTGAAAAATTTTTAAAAAAATCCTCGGGGGAACTATCATGGATTCCGCTGCAGATGTTTCACTGTGTTTGCGTGCTCGGAATTGGGGTTGGGCCCCTTTTGATCTAAATGAAAACGGGCCGCAGAGGTTTGATGCGCGGGCGAGTCGCAGACAGAGAGAGAGAGAGAGAGAGAGAGAGAGAGCGAATCAGAAACCGTTTACCACCTCCGGATTTTCCCAGGTTCCCCTGCAGAGTCTACCTTCTGTGATCTGAGACACGGGGACACCACGGCCCGTCGCCTTGATCCATCTCTCTCTTGGCACAGCGTGCACTTGGCATCTCCAGTGGAAACACTCTTGAGTTGGTGCCAGCAGTGGCAGACCACCAATGCCTACATGCTTCCTCCCACAGAGTTCATTTTTTTTTTTTATATCATCTCCGCTCTATCATCAGCCTGTAATTTCAGCTTTTTCAATGCAAAATAGTTACAAAACGATCAACCAAACAGCAGTAGATCTGCTGCAGGAAAAAGTGCAACATCACATGCCAATGGAACAAAATAACAACAAAATAAACCTGATAATCTGTAACCATTGTGGGCGTCAGCGTACAATCAAACTGCAATAATAATTTCAAGGTTTTTAATCAGATTTACACATATGACTCACAGACTCTCGCTCAGATTAATTTAGGATTAGCTAAATGCTCACAGTGTAGTAGCGTTGCCAAATACAAAACAAGTGAGAGTAAGCATGTGTATGAGGTTTTGGGTACACTTTACTTTAAGTCCCCCTATTTAGATTCATAGAAATTCTATTCATAGGAAAATTTAAAAATATATTTTCTGACACGCTATAACGTGTGTGAGCAGCTATAAGGACATGTTAAAGTGCTTGTTTATATAGTTTTATAACTTCTCCTATTAAGACATTGTAAATGTGTTTTTTACTATAGTGTCATTCAATATACGTCAAAAACATTTACATCAGCTTCCAACTACATTATAAATGATTTATTAAAGGTTGCTTATACATACTAAATAGAAGTGTTTCTGTGGTTATTTGGCTCCAAAAAGATTTGCCCGACTGACCCGAGTGATGCATCAAAAAGAGACGTTGGCGTCTCCGTCGGGATGGTCGCGCTCTCTTTTATTAGGTTACCGTAGGAAACCATTACGTTCAACAAATTCCTTTTTTTCCCAGAAGGCAAAGAACGGTCCCATCATAAAAACATTTGGAGCGTCGTGATCTTAGAATTTATGTCACCTTCTTTCTCCCTGTTGGAAACTAAAATCAGGCCCTCTCGAAGAACACTGCGTTGATTGTCTGTCTGCACAAGATATTGATTGGTTTATTTTTTTATTACGGCTTCAGGTTGTAATGGTTGTTTTATTTATCCAGGACGTCACAATAAATCACCACACAGGCAGACAAAACATTGTAAGACATACACATTTGATACCAAATAACAACATACAGCTTCAGTCATAAGAAAAGTAACTGATCGTGGTAAATTGTATATATTCATACATGACAATTGTGCGTGCAATAGCTATCCTGACACTCTCTAAAGGTAGTGGCACTAGCATGAGCATATATTGTAGGATATAAAATAAAAAATAAATAAAACCAGCTCTGCTCTCTTGCAAGAATACCATTTTAAGTTTCCTATCAACTTGTGTAACATGATATATCGAGTTATCTATAGACTACATGGCAGGGGACCCAATAAAGATCCCTGTGGGACACCAATTTCCCCTGCCATGTAGTATATAGATAACTTGATATATCATGTTATCTATAGACTACATGGCAGGGGACCCTATAAAGATCTTTGTGGGACACCATTTTCTACATTTTCGGGGGTCCATTTGAAATCATCCACAGGTGGACCATCCACAAAGGGAAAACAGGTTAAATCAGCTTGAAGTACAATGGTCAAAACCTACGGAAAGCCATTTATCTTACTGAATGGTGGGATTGACAGTTCCAAATTATTGAACCCATATCCAAACAGTGGAGCACAATGTCGTATTTAAACAAAATCTGAAGGCTGTTATTGAATAAGGATGTGGTAGTCTTGATTCTTTCCAATAGCTTTGTATACATTTCCCTAAAGCCCGTTCCTGAGAGTTTGCAGTGTCTGGTAGTTGTTCTACTGTAATTTTATGATTATATTACATTCTAAGTGTATTTTTCCTTCACCCACCGGTAATATTTTGTGCTGTCTTTAGACATTAGACAATACCGTACCATTTTGACAGTTAATTCCCAAAATCTTCATGAACAAAATATTTGGCTCGAGTAACCGTTGCCTCAGGGTGAACTTTTCTGAAATCAATTCAACATTCCGATTATTATTGAGGCTGGATTTGGCGATACTTCAAGGCAGACGTTTACATTAGCAGATGTTTGACATTCATGAGCAAACACAATTGTTAAAGTCATTTAGAAAATATGTGGTTTGGCTGGGGTGTGTCCTCGGCTTTTGTGTGCCAGGCATTTACATTTCAGCCTTAACACGGTTACTATAAATGAATTACTTTATTGTTGCACCAATATTACATTACACCAAAATGTATAACAGTAATAGCCCGTGAGCTCAAACAAAAGTAATATTGTAAAATAGTTTAAGGGGAGTTAAACAACTTTATTAAAATCTTAAACTGCTCCTGAACTTGCTTCCGTGGTGGCACGTAGAAACATGTGGTGAACTGCAGGTCTGGATATCGCTGCTGCTGTGTCTCTGCAAGTTTATTTTCAAATACTTCATTATTCTTAATATTAATAATTTTCTTGTGATCGCACATGTTGAATGTTGCTCCTTACTTCATTCTTCTTCCTCTTTTTCCTTCATATTTAAATCAGAATGATGGCAATATATCAATATAAACATATAGAATAGCGGTCTTTCACACTGTTCTTTCTCCTTCCATAAAATGATGATCTACATTAGTAAATATGTATTATTTATTCTTTTACTGTATTTTTGTGTCTTTTCTCCATTCCTATCTTAGATACTTAAAATAAACCTATTGATTTAATGTGGCAGAATCAGAATCACACTGAACAGTTTTACGTTGATAACAAGTGAAGATCAGTAAACGTAAAAGTTTTATGATGCAACTCAGACATGTACAACGTGTACAAAGACCTCATCAGCCGACCAGATAATCAGACGAATGCAGGATGAAGGTGAACATATTTTATGTTCTTTGAAATGTCGACAGGGTTCCTTTCAAAAGGGCTTTCTTTACCTTAAATGGTGGGATGCTGCACGGTAAATGCACTCCTCACATCTTTTACACATAAAGCAACAGCATCTGACTTGCGCTCCCCTAAAGTTCTGTTCTCATTAAATACCGGCTCCAACCACATATGCATTTAGTCGTAAATGAGGTAGCAGAGCCAGGGTCTTGAGTCCCCATCCCATTTGCCACAGTAATATTAACTATTACGAGGGTTGGGTGGTATGAGCTGGTAGCACCTCGTGCATCATCAAGTGTTGTAAAAAAAAACAAAACATGTGGAGGTGAAGCTTTTATCAATTAGATGGAATGTAAATAATTGTTTCGCAGTTCAAATAATTACAAAGTGAATTCGCTCACTCTCGTGAAGTTGAAAGCAAAGGCAGGACCTCACAAGCTATTTGAGACACTGCTGGCCATGCCTGCTCTAAACTCTCCACGAGCCAATAAAAACAGCCTCGTTTTCAGCTGCAGTTACTTGGCACACTGTACTTTGAGATGAAAACAGCCTCTACGCCCCGTCAACTTCATGTAGTGCTGTGCATGTACAAAAAGAAATCGTAGTCATATGTAAAGTGAAGTCAGTACTTATTCTTTGAAGAGTCTATATAAATTACGAAAGGCTCAAGACTCTGTTTTAAATGGTTTGCCAATGCCAAAGGACCACTTTTAAGAATCTATCCAATAACTCTGCCACTGTAAAAAAAAAAAAAGAAAAAAAAAAATGAAATACAGTCTTCTTGTGCAAGAAAATCCACCTCTGTGCCAATATGCAGAGCTCAATGACAATGTTGATCCTTTTGTTCAATGTCTCTGTGGATTGGACGGGTGATAATGTTGTGTTGCCACTGAAAGAAAAGCACAACAATGTGTTTTCTTTTTGTTTCTCTTCTTCCTTTTTCTCAAACAGATTGCCAGTGTTGTTTAGAGTTGCATTCTTTAACCTCAATCCCTTTTCGAACTTGTAGAATACTTTCACTGCCGTTAAAAAGTTTTCTTGTTGAAGATGCAAAGATGCGTAACTTTTGGGACGTCAGGGATGCACAAGTCCCATCGTGCTACTTTAACCTATTCAAGCCAATACCTGGGGGTGTCGGACGGCTTTGATCCCTTTTACAGACAAAGAGCGGGACAAAGAAATCCGTTCTGTATTTAATAATTCTGTTACAGTTTTACATAAGAATGTTTGATCTTATCTGACTCTGACTTCAAAGACATTTTTTATTAGGAAAACCGCAGCAGTTGAGTATAAAACCCATGCGGCCCACTAACTGCCAGATAGTCTCAAGAGAAAAGAGAAGCGGAGAACCGAGGCAAAACTTTTATACTGAGAGCTGAATTCATGTCATTCTGACATCAAAGGTTACTCTTTACAACACATTAAAAAATCCTGATTGCAAATCTAACTACAGGTCCTGTCAAATGTCTTTGTTGGAAAATCACCAGCAACAAAAAGATATCATCAATTTACTGTAATTATCTACCGGATAATTACCACAGCTGCACCGCACTACCGACAAAAAAACATGATGCAATTGTTTAAATAATTGCAATATGAATTGCAGTAACTCGGTTTTGGATTTCATTTTATTTCAGCATTTATAAAAGTTTCCAGAGAAACTTGAGGAGAGATTCTTACTTAATATTCAATTCAAGGTGTCTACTTAAAGCAGCTTGACATGTAGCATATGACTGACATTAATTCCCCCTGCTAAACTAAGTTACAGCATATTTTGATTTTCGGATTGCAGTTATCAGTTTAATTTGACGAATTCTTTTTGTGCAGCTTCTGGACATTGTCTGAATTAATGTTCAGATATCTGGGGAGTAATTTTGAACCTAGTGGGTTTTCTACACTCAGTTTCAGGGAGTGTTTGCATCCATTACTTCGAAACAATGGCAGACACTCAGAAGCCTCTCTTGCGTTTGATTGAAAGAGTCTTCACTTAGCACAATAACTGTGTCCCAGTTCAGGGACTGGATCTTCCAAAGTCTGCATTTCTGGACCGACATCATAACGGTTTGATAATCAATCATAACAGCTTCCACTTCAAGGTCGCCTTTTTTTAAGTCTTCGGAGCATAGAGTCGTAACGGCATGGAGGTACCAATTTAAAAAGGTAGTTCGTCACCGGTCAATCTTTCTCTGTGTCTTCACCACTGTAAGAAATCTACTGGAGGGCTAAAGTCAATTATATACATTTATGTTTCACATGCTACGTGGATGAATGGATTCATGGATGCAACTGATTGCAGAAACACATTTGTCTGTATTGTGGATAGGTTACATCATAGCCAATTACCAGTATGTCAAATAAGGTAAGTATTGGCAGTCCTTCAGAGATAGCAACAACAAACCATCTACACAAATGTAGATATCATCCAAAGAACAACTAAAGTGAATCACTTGGCTTTATATAAGAACAGGAATGAAGAAAGCGAGGAAAATCAGTTCACCCTACAGACTCATCACGACCTTCAAATGATCACAGCTGAAGATGTACGCAACACGTCCGTCTCCCCTGACTCCTGCTTAGAGGAGTACAGCTGGTGATCAAAGTCAAGAGCACCCCTTGGGACCAGATTGGGCATTTGTGGATAGAAATGCTCCTAGAGAACATGATCTGATTTTGGGGGGGGGGGGAAATGTGAGCGAGCCAGAAGAAATAAGTGGTGGTAGCGACTGAGTTTTAAAAAAAAGTTTTTTTTAAAAAACAGAGTGAGGCTGATTTAGTTTAAGAGATTGGCCGGAGAGCAAAACACTTGGCATATGTTGGCTTTGGTCTCCCATCAAAGTGCATGTTGCCCATCATTATGTTTCAGAAATGGTGGTATGTTCAAACATGGTTCTTTCTTCCTTAAAAGGAGACTGGCCGGTCTCTGTTTATAAGGTTATGTCACGGGAGAGTTTATTTTAGCTTCACTCAGGACTTCATTTGAAATACTTGTCCACATTGTGAACCGAGAGGAGGAAACACAGACAGACTAACTTATTCAGAGCTCTCCTTCGGTGTGTGTCTCATTAAATATAATGCGATTTTTAAGGGCTGCCTTTTTAATTTCTAGATGGGGCAGTGTGCTCGACTGATTCAAGTGAAGACAAACATTTGCTTTAGATTAGTGCTGCGCTGATGCTATCGGCACCGATGTTGGGTGTTCACCGGTACCTCGTATAATTATGAGCGATGTTCCGTTGAGATTTTCCAGAAGTTGAATGACTGGAAAGTCTGGTTTCCTAAATCTGTACACCTTCTCTCCCGGACGTAGTGTAAACTGACCCCCCCCCAGTCCGTTGTGTTTTTTTTTCTTCTCGTGACCACATCAGTCGGGTAGATTTTTTAAGAACTGGCTCGGCAGCGACCCCGGCCATGAATGGGACATTTAGAGGACTGCTGACTGGGACCTCTGTTGTGCCTCCACATGTGGTCTGTGACCCTCATTTCAAACAGTGTCGAAAAATGAAAACAGGATGAACCATTTGACTCGGCCCATTTACGTGTGTGACTAAAAAGTGAGGCAATGGGGCAAGTCCAGGCGTGTAGAAAAGAAAACAATCCGGTGATGGTCAGAGTCTCCGGGGGCCTTACGCACTTGATCCGTGATCTAACGCTGCAAAGCGAACTTTAAACTCAAAACCTTTTACAAAATATATTGTGTTTCTTTTTCCAACAGAAACATTTTTCTCAAAGCCCAAGGTTATGTCTTTTAAGATGTCTTGTTTTGTCAGTCCAAAAACCCAAAGATATTCAGTTTACTTGGATATAAAATAAAGAAAAAAAGCAGGAAATCTCCACATTTGGAAGACGTTACACGCCATTCTCTGCTATTTTGGCATGAAAAATTGCCTCCACGGTTGGTCGATATGTCAAGATGGTTGCAGATAAATCGGGCAACTAATCAATTATGCGACTAATTGCTGCTTCTTTCGCATAATGAATGTATAGCTTACAAAAAAAAGAAAAAATGTCGAAGAAAAACCCAAACAACAGTAACAAAGGGTTCTTCAGTTAATATTTCGTATTAAACTAGCAATGTTACTTTACTTATGAGATACTGCAATTAGAAACAGTTCCTCTTAATTTAATTTTGTGCGTCATCTTTTTATCTAATATTTTTTATGCCAAACTTCGGGGCATTTTCAAGAACTTTGTAGATAACCGTGAAGATTAGTTCTACCAAAGCTTTCTTACATCCGTATAAAAAAAAAAGAAAATTAAGAGGTCATCCATGCAACGCGGCTAAATATACTCTTACACGTCTCTGAAACAACACAACCTGGAAAAGTCTTGTTTACATATGGTACCACGTCACCCTTTCACCCTCAGAAGGAAACATGGAGTGGCATTAGAGACCATCAATCTCTGTCTAGCGCGTGACAGAGGGCCCTTGTGTTTGGCTAATACTCCGATGTAAAAGCTAACACGGAGAAGCAGTCAGCCCTCATGTCCCGGCTAGCGGAGCAAAGGAGGCAGTCACCGTGGCTACCTTCAAAGGACGTGATCAATGACTACATGAAACTAATGGTTTTATTTTCTGGGAGCTAACTCTATAAAGGAAACGTTTTTTTTTTTTGTTACTGGGGCGGAAAAGAGGGATATCTAAATATGAGCAACCACAGACCTAATGTATCATGCAAGCCTCGGTACTTATGGCAGCTGAATTACACAAAGTGAGATTTGTGCAGTGAAGTTATGACTTGAATTTTACAGTATACTTCTTCCATAATGGGATGATTTAGTTGCGGTGTGAACTAAAGCAGAGAACATAGATAATTATTCAAAATAACATAAGAAACAACTGTACCTCATTACATGTAGAAAAACAAGTTGTGTAAATGTAATAGCGTTGCTGTGCCTGACAGCCATATCAATAAAGCCATGTGCTCAGTACCAGAGACAAAGTCTGATTTTACACAATAAGAACTGCCTATTGCCTTTAATCAATATGAAAAGTTTATTCTAATGACTAATCTACAGTAAATCTGCATTTCAGTAATCACAATATTTCAGTGGAGGGGAAACCTCCCCTCCTCATTTCCACGTCCTTTTTGTGTTTGTTTGTATCTATGAATATTTTTGCCGTTAACTCCAAGATATTATCTGTAAAACAACATCAACAACAACCATTATTACTTGAAATATTAATTTCAGCGATTTTGGACAGGTTATGGATAACTTTAGCTAAAGAGTTAAACATTTTAAATGTGAGGAGACTCACTCTAAAATTAATCTAATTAGTGTGTTTTATACAATAAAAAAAGAGTCTTCAATGTCCTGTACTTCAATGGAGATTACTAAATTCCATGGTCAATGGTTATTTAATGGTACACGTCTCCTTTACCAGTGCCAGGGATAATCACAGGGTTGTCGGGATCCATTCACAGGGAGCTTCAAGTGAGTGATTACCCACAGGGCCCTGGAGACCCCCTCACACCATGTGACTTCTACCACCTCAGGCCACGTGGCATGTGTCTCCTATGGGTCAACGACATATCAGCCCACTGCCATGACAGGGTCCAATTCCCAAAAAGTAATCAGTGAAGAACTCTTATCTGATGAGTTAACGTCTATTTTCGTAAATTCAGGCTGTATTTTAACATTCAACTAAATTAGTACAACTGTATTACTCAATCTTAAAATATTAAGGGTAGCTCTACAAACCTTTTTTTCCACAGAAGAAGGTTTGGCTTAATAGGGAAATCAATAATCAATACCCCTTAACAATGCCTCCCAGTAAATCATGTCAACAATCCAGCATGCACGTAACTTGGGCCCATTAACTGGCTGCCATAATGAAGTTATTAATTACACCTGTGCTTTATCTGCCTGTGACATCTAACAATGTGTGCTGTGGCTTGCGCATAGTCAGTTCTGACAATTTCACCTTAATTACAACGTGTGAAGCTTTCCACTTCGATGTCAGTGATTTATCCGTACTTAACCATGCCCAAACCATTAGTCAGCAGAGCCTGCTGAGGACATAACGGGTTCTGAATAGGATAATCTGTGTTTATCAGTCTGCTTGAATGCTCCGGTTTGGAGCTGAAGCATCTTTAGTTTTACTCATTCCGTTGAATTCATTTAATGATTTATTTTTTTCAAACCTGTCCTTCAGGATATTAAAATAGCATGCCGAAGACAAAATGACAAACTGTATTCCCCTTAGTTTGAATTCATCATCAGAGACTCACAAAGTGTTCCTCCGGGGGTTAGCGAAACACACTGCCAATTAACTGGGTGAAACCCGGAGACCGTGACTTTTTGACCTTGCTTTCTATTAAAGATGCATTTCCCTTTTGGCCGTCGGCGGGGTCGCACGTCTGTGAGTAATAGCGTCCGCTGTGAGAGGCTTGTCAGAGCTCATCAGTCCCGTTCCCTCGGCGATCCGCGACACTGCCACCATGTCATGTGTGGGTGCATTGTAGTGATACGGAGATACGCTGTGACGTTAAAGCAGCTCACACACCATCACTGGCCCAGAGGTGCTCCAGGATAAAGTCTCAGTCCGATGGCCTTTGCTGAGCGACTTAAGTCAGGGAGGAGTTGACAACATGCCAGAGTCCATCGAATTTACAATTTATGATTTTTGCTTTTATAAATTATTGATGGTTGCAATGTAATCTAAATGTTTCCAGTAGTTTCAATACAAACAGGCATAGCGCTCTACTTTGCCTGTGGTTTCTCTGTGGTAAAATTGTCGTATACGGCACAGTTGCGTACGTGATTTATTGCAGGATGTTGAATGTATAGTGCATTACAGAGTTCTGAAAACCTTTCATCTTGGTGTGGTAACACGCTGTGGTTAAACGTTGGACGTAACGAGGAGACGAAAGCTGCAATGAGAGACATCTGTCAAAATGATTCAACCTACAGTGTATTTCCTCTGCCGGGCTGCGTAAATAATTTCCTGACCCGTGATTTATACTCCATTAAAGTCAAGGGCCTTACATTCCCCCCGAAAACCGCTACTGTAGCACCCTATAATTATCAAAACATAACATGCACTCCTCAATATGGCCTTTTCCCTCCATAATTGAACCAATTAGAGATGCTGGGGTTGTCATCTGGATGGGGCTGTTATATTCCCCCCCCACCCCATCAGTCGGTGTTCCAAGACCCAAGTTGCGATCGATTCTCAGATCGATTCTCAGACTGCGTGTCGAAATGTATCGTCAGTTGCCAGTTAAAGGAGATGGGTGGTTGCAAATGTTTACCTGTAGTGAATCTTCCAAGATGTACGTCTTGTAGATATGACAATGTGACTTGAAGGAAAACAGGATGGGACTATAGCAAATCATTTTCTGGATCACATCTATTGGGCATTGTACATTTCTGCAAACCACGGCTGTCTTGAATTTAGACTTTTTTTTTTATTGGGTCAGAGCTAGTGACGTGGTGCGGCGAACCATTATTAAAAATGACGTGAAATAAAAAAAGTTACGTGCTGGAATAACGAGGAGAACGCGCAAGAGAGTTCACGAAGGGTGCTGGATGTGTCAAATAAACACAGGACTTTCACCCAGGAGACCGCTGTTCGTGTTCCTTGTGAAACCAAAAGTAAATGTTGACTTTACGATTGTTTTTTCCGCAATGTTGTGTTGCGTAAATGCTGCGTTACACAATATAGTCGTGTTTGTTACTTAACGTTACGTTAAGATGCACCAAGCGAGGTTGTTGTGTATCAAACTATGCACTTGCAAGGTGTGACCCAAGTCGCTTCAGGGAAAACACTTTGAGAATAGAGACAAAGATTTACAAATGTCACACTATCCCTCGATTGTTAGAGGAGTGTGAATTTAAATGTCAGTTTTCTTTGAAGATATATTTAGATGAATCTATTTGGAGATCGTGCATAATGCATATTTAGCAACAGAGTCTAGGAACAGTTTGCAGTGATGGGAAATGACAGAGATGAGTGGAAACTGCAAGACCATAAAGGTCTGGTGGTTGAGATTTGATACAGGCCCAGAAGATGTTTAAACTCTGGGGAAAAGAGAAGTATGACAGATGGAGTTTATTCTCCATATTCTGCAAAACAAGCAAGTGAGCAAACTTGAATCTAAAGGGGACAGTCCTCTTTTGTCCATTTGAAAAGTTCCCTATCAGAAATACCTGACTACTTTTATGACAACAACATTATGCGGTGCAATTCCGTCACAGCCTCCTTTCCAACTTCCTTTTGCAGAATAATAATCAAATGCTTAACGGTGCAAACACTTCATGATGTGACCATTCATGACGTGAGATACAGTACAATTCCAATTGTAGGTGCAACACTTTTCTATAGATATCGTTGATTTTGCCGGCAATATAGTAAAACCAATAAATGTATATCTTTTGGTTTCCAAACTGAGATATATTTGGATAGAATCATAGCAACATCAACTTGGGAGTCTAGTGGAACCTTCACGTATCCTTTCACACTTCCAAACGCAGTGTATAAATGTTCCTTGAACACACACACAGGAATATGGTGTTCAGTTTGAATTATATTTTCATGTCCGTAAGGGAACGAGCATAAAGGAAACGATGCCACCCTTAACACCTTCCATTGTGAAAAATAAATGTCAGGCACCTCTGAAGCACTGAGTTGAGTTTGAATCTATCATTTTCTATAGAATAATCTCCAGAGGTGTACAAGGCTCCATCTTTTCAGCGAGTTGGATATGCAGAGGAAAGGTCAGACCTGTAATCTATTGTCGAGATGATTTGTACGCAGGGGGAGGCAGAAAGAGACTTTTCATTGTGCCTCAGGTCAAACTCCAACAGCATCGAGTATTGGGAACATCTGATGTGCTGAACAACCAACCGCTGGTGTCGAGGCCGTGAGATGTACGGCACAGTGACGGTGCGGGGTTGCATTTCGGTGTGAGAAAAGTTTGAGTTTCTATTCACGCTGCCTTTTTTTTCTTTGTCACTTCAGGCCACAAGTTAACCGACACTTCTGTGTCGGGTGCAAGTTAAGAGTTTATTTTTCCTCAGGGACCAAATTGATTAAAATGTAAGTTTCTTCCGTTAAGTAAAGACACTTAAATTGCACCATGATGCTGCGGTTTAGCCTGACTGAGGTTACCTTGGCTTCACACAGGAGGAATTGAGCAGAGGGTGGGAGGTTGTGCACGAACACACGCACGCTCACACACACACGCACACACACACACACACACGCGCATACGCAAGCACACTATGAACCAGACAAAAACTGCCCATGCTGTGTCACATCTTGTGCCAAAGCAGTGAGGTTTCCTCTAAAAAGAAACAGTGAACCAACTGAGGAAGTCAGTCTGTTTAATATTACAAAAACCACACTGGGAACTGGGAGCCGACGGGTTTATGCAGTAGCATCTGGCGTCACCGCAAATGCCTGCCAGGGCGCACATTAGATCAGAATAATTGGCCAGGACAGCAGCGTGAGATGGACAAATGAGAGCCTCCTCCTGGGTGACCTGATGGCCGAGAGCGAACAACGCCACGTCAGTGTCTGATAAGGAGCTTGTGAATGAAAGAAAAACGTCGAGAAGTTTTAATGGAGAAGTGCTGCCTTCAGGTTTTTAAGTTAATGCTTTTAATATTAGGCAGGTTTACTCAGTCACGCACAAAGCCAATAGATAACTTTGTGTGCCAAGTCTCAACCTCTTCACCACACAATCTAAAGGTTTCCTGATTCTTTGATAAACACTTCCTGGTGGTTACTTTTTATTAATAATAATAATAATAATAATAATCCATTTAATTTATATAGCGCTTTTCAAGATATTTAAAGACACTTTACATGTTACACCATAGACACAGCTACAGGGAGCAATGCAGGGTTAAGTGTCTTGCTCAAGGACACATCGACTAGGGGTGGGATTGAACTGCCAAGCCCCTGATTGAAAGACGGGCATGCTAACCACTGACCCACAGTCGCCCCGACTATGGGTCGGTGGGTTAGCTGAAAGCTTATGTTTATCTCTGTATCTATATGGAAAATCAGTGTCAAGTGGTTCGAAATTGGCATTGATTATAGAGGTATGGGTTACTTTTATGGTCACCCTAGTTGGGCACTTGGATTCACTCACTTGACCTTTTGTTGAGATCATTGTATAAAACTGAAGCATTGAAGAGGCCTAACGCCATCAGAACAAACCTGGATAATTAATTAAGTGGGATACGCAAACTTGGAAACATCATACATTTTTGATACATTTCTATGCAGATGATACCATTGAAAAAAATGTACTTGGTGGCACACCACCTATCAACATGCACCTTCATGCAGTCATTTTGCATGTTGTGCTGCTGCATGGAGATGACCCATACACCTACTACCTTGGCTATTATTATAAAAATGTCAACTTAGGGTGCAACATGTTAAACCTGAGGGGCAATGCTATCTTGTATTCCCCTCTCCCTGTGTTCTTTGGACAGCAACATTAGCTTAATAACTGTAATATAAATCATTGTTTTGGAAAAGTTTGGGGGAAAGTAATAATATTACAGTAAAGCAAAACAGCTGATAACGGCCAAAATGTCGTTGAGGAAGCATAACGACCGCTCTCCAGTCATTTTGCATTTTCATGTCATTGTTCTATCAACAACTACATGAACAGAAATACTATGAGGAGAAAATTCTTTTACCGTTACGATACATCTGTGTTTTTATGTTTTGCTGAGAGATATACTTTTAACCTTATAGTGGCTATAAAATATAGTTTTGTTTCCTAAATAAAACCATTATATGTGTCATTGACGTCTTCAAAACACATATCCAGTATCGGGGTGTCTTTGCTTTTGGACTTTTGGAAAATACAACCATTTGGAAATTGTTAGCAATAGTTTTGGATCGCCCATATCTATATATACACGTACCGTACCTCCAATTAAAAATGGAAGCATTTATTTTTGATGTTCAGTACAATGATACACACAAACAGTTATTGCAAAAGGTAGAGATAAATAACTTTGGCATACGGAAAAAAAATTGTAAAACATCCATGACACAATGGCAATGTAAAAATAGCTAAAAATGAAAACTGGGAGGCTAATACTACTGTACAGTGACACAAACAAACAAGACATGTTGGACCTAACGTTTCCCTTTCATTACACAAATAAATATCGACGATGAACAATCTCAAACGTAGCGAGAATTGCGTGACGCTCGGCATTCCTGAAGGCATTCCTGAAGCGAGCGCATTTGAGACAGAATTAAGAGTTGTAATGAACACCACCCAACTGATTCTACATGTGCAACTTTGATCTTCTCTTTGAGAATCTTTGGTAGAAAAAAGGCATGATAGTACAGAAAGAAAAATGTAGACGAAATATTTACACATAATACGGTCTCATTAGCGAGACAATTTCAGCAATTACCGCGGCTTCAGATTAAATCTGTAAGGAAACGAGAGGGGAGCAAAAAGGAAGAGAAAAAAAAAACTGCTGATGAAAAAGCACCTTTCTTTGCCTTGGTGGTAATAATAGAGGAGCGGAGAGAGTAAATCAGCTGGAGCCAGCTCTCGACATAAAAAAAAAAGAAAAAAAAAGGACTTGAATAAAGAGGCTCCCATTTTCCATGACACCATCAGCCCTCACTGGCTTAAAGAAGAGAAAATACCTATATGTTCTGATCTGTGAGCTGAATGAAATAGTCTTCAGCGCACATAGGTAATAGTCCAGATCTGCTCCAGTGCATTTTTTTTTTGTCTCTCTAAAATGCACTCAGGGCACACTATTGCTATTCCACAGCAGTCAGATCCATTCAGAAGATTTATTAGATTCCAGTCTGTTCTGCTTCATCCAATTAGCGTAAAGGACAACAGGATAAAGGGACAATCTAGTTTGCTCCGAAGTGGACGAGATACGGAACGCCGCAACGAGCGGCAGACGTTCATTTCTAACATCCTGTGTGGTTCCAGTGGCAGATATTACGCTGGTCTCGGGTCAGTCCAAGTCATCTTTGCACACGCAGGCGCACTCCTCGTGGTGCTCCAAGGGCACGTCGGCCATGGACTTCTGCAAGCCTCTGACGCCGGTTCGGTGCTTCAGCAGCAGCACCTGTCGAAGAGAAGGAGGCTTTAGTTAACGGCTGTACTTCTGCAGTGGTTCTCAAGCTTCTTTTTTTTTTCCAGTAATGAACCCGCTGTGAAATATATATTTTTTTTCAGCCGAGTACCCCCTAACCAGTGCAAAGCATTTTGGGTTGGAAAAAAAAAGAAGTAATACGCAGCATTTTGCCATCCGTGTCTGATTTGATATAGAATATATACAATTCAGTACTTACACTTATATGTTCTTGAATATTTATTAAATAACTATTTTCAAAGGATTTTTTGATGAATGCTCATTTTAAATATACGTTTTTGTAAATATCAGATACCCCCTAGAGTGCCTTCGCGTACCCCCAGGGGTACACATACCCCCATTTGAGAACCACTGCTGTAGAGCATTGCTCTCTGGGTACTTTATTCATAAATTATACCAGTTTGTTAACAATTGTGTCAGGTTTCAAGGTGTTCACCGAAGGCCTAAAAAAGGACATAATTGACCCATTGCACAACATTTTTCTAAAGAGTTTTGATAATACCAATAACCAAAGGCTCAATCTCAGTTTCTGAGCCGTATAGAAGTGATTAAAGTACAATAGTGTTTTGCAGTGTAATGGGAATATTGCTTTTCTGAGAGCCTTGCTACTACAATATGTGAGTGGTTATACATGTTAGGTCATGAAATCCCTAAATTGAAGTATGAATGTGCTCAACAAATGTCATGTTTATCACATTATGCTGTAACTTGTGTATAATTAGAAAATACTGTAAAGGGTGTAACTTATGTAAACATAATATAAACTGAAATGTTTATATAGACTATACAGGTTACACGCTCCTCGTACTTTCACAATCACACACATATATATATTTACCTCGTGGTATTTCTTGGTCACCCTGGCTGGAACGCACTGGCAGTCGTAGCAGCGGTGAGAGCAGCAGGCACAGTTTCCACCACAGCGCTTCACCAGGAGGCAGCTCGGCCAGAAAATGGCATCTGTCCTCTTCAGCTCCTCACGCAAGGACACAGAGAAGTTACGTGGAGTGCAGCTGTACAGTCGAACTTCCTCCCTCAACAGATTGAGATCAAGTCCTCCTCGAAGACACACAGAGAAGTCACGATCAGAATCACTTTGCCATCGTCTTTCTGACACAAATATTATAGTTTTGAGTTGTTAATCAACGGCTCTTTTAATACGTCGCGCTTTAAAAACAAAATCATATTGTTTAGTAAACTATTTGTATTTTCTTTCACAATGTGCGAGTTACAAAGCATCCTACCTCTGGCCTTCTTATTAAGGATTAAGGATTTGCCCAGCACATGCCATGTGGGTTTGTACAACTCCTCCATATCCAGCTGCCATCGCTCCGGCTCCAGGTACTTCATGACCTCCTCCACGGTGCCCAGCCCTGCCACCGCCTCTGACAAGTCCTCAATACCCTGCTGGGATGGGGGGACAACCGCAGGGACTTCGGTTCCTGATACACTCTGGCAAGATGAAACCCCGGCAGATGAGATGGAGAGAGAGAGAGACAGAAAGGAAAAAAGGTCAATTATTCAGTAAATACAGTATTTATCTATAATCAGAATCAGCTTTATTGGCCATGTGTGCACATACATGGAATTTGACTCCGGTTACGCTCTCGTCGTACATACATGTAATATACAAATGACACGATAAATATAACAAGACATTAAAGACAGAGTAGCAACAGGTATGTACAAAATAAAAACAACAATGACAATGAATTGGGGATGTTAGTGCATAAAGGTGATAATAGTGCAAGTATTGCAGATGGAGGCGACTGATATACTGTATGTATAAAGTTGCATAAGGGAAATTGATCACATTCATATGCTTAATTTTTGTTTGATCGACCCGTACACTGGGTTCAATCCTCCTGAACTGTGCCAGAGAAAACATAATGCTTGTGTCCCAGACACATATTGAAGCTTCCACACCCAGAAACCCGCCTCATTACTGCCTGAGGATACATCCAGAGACACTTATTGACTTTAAGAGCTCTCTTGGTTACGAAACACTTAAACAGGAAAACAACACAGAAGGAACTAATTAGTCAGGGGTGACGAGATGTGCGATATTTGTAATGTGGGGAAAACCATTTTTTTACGGTATTGTCCTGCAACTAAAAGCTTGGGACTCCACTTCTAATCTCTGGTTGAGAGCAAATTTGCATCTGAACTCCAACAAGACACACATGAAAAACTTGTATCCAAACCGTTCAATGCACTAAAGTGGAGACGTCAACTGATGGCATCATTTTTTTTTTGTTTTGTTACATTATCAAATGTGGTCACATCTCTGTCACCTCCTCTGCCCACTTTGCATAACAACATTTGTCCTTTTCAGCTCCCGTAGGCGGCGGTATTCTTCATTTCAAGCTCCCGGCCCTCCAGGCTTACGGCGTGCAGTCACAGAGAAGATTGATACCCGGGGTGACGGTCTCCCCGCGAGAGAAGAGGCTAATCTGTGGAACCTTTCAGTCCTGTGACGCCTAGTTTGTCCAACATGTCAGCTCGTTGGGTCTCTCTAATCTTTGGTGACTGACAGGTAGAAGGCAACATTGTGACACTTACAAAAAAAAAAGAAGCCTGTGAAAACATCGGCTGCTGGCTGCGTCTTTAAGCTTTAAGCAGAAATGTTTGAAAAGAAAAAAAATAAATAATGATTCCAGGAATCTGTAGCTTCCCTTTGATGACTTATAGAGCCGAATTAGGAAGGAATTCAATGAGAAATGATGGCTAGAGGAGGTGAGGCTTTCTTTTCCTCTGAGAGAGACACCAACATTGCACAGATTTGTGGTTTGATTCTTATTTACTACTTATGCAAACAAAATTATATATATATATATATTCAATCATGGTGCTGTAAAACCACCCTGGACAAAAACGTATCCATCAAGAGGCTTATATCAAAGGGTGTATTTATAATCAACCACCGGTAGAGCCAACATATATATTTAAGATGGATATATACGTAGTTATTTTTTCTACAAGACTTGACCATTGGCACCTTTTCTATCCACTAACAACTGCTTTTTTCAATTCATAAAAACAACAATCCAGAACAACTGTATGTAGTAGAACTGCAGGACGTTTGTTTAAAAGGAACGATTTGGGTGAATTCTTGTGGATATCGCATTAGAAATCATTTCTAATACAACTCTCTGCAAGTTTTTTTGAATTCTTCACACTCCAAAAAAAAAATCGGTGTTCTCTCCCGTGTTGTAATGCTGATGCTTCACCGTTGTCTGTTTGCTTGTTTTAATGGCGTACTTTTATAATGCAGTACGAGAATGTTTAGCAGCGAGGGAGGGCTCTGTGACGAAAGCTCTTCAGGTCTTTACTGTGACCTTATCCTGTGTGATTTAACATCTTGAATAATAATAATAATAATAATAATAATGTAGTCTTCTTCACAGAAATTAATGAAATGCTGAGATTAAGGCCAACTGTATATTATTTGTTTTTCCCAACCCCTTAAAAATCAAAAAAGCCTCACGACCCCTCTGAAGCTTTAGTGACCCCTTGGGAGGGTCACGACCCGCAGGTTTAGAACCAGTGGACACAACGGACAAACAATAAATTAGCTAAAACACACCAGCAAGTGTATTGACAGGTTTACATTGAATACAATGCGTAAGACACTAAAAAAAAAACCTGAAGATTTATGAAAAAGGGGGAAGTCTGTGCAATACACTCAGACTTAAAGTGTCCGTTTGTCGTAGATTTTAAGATGCCGGTGGTTTGACATGGCTGCACCACAGGCTTAAAAAAAAAAAACAAAAAAAACACAGCTGATGCCCAGCTGTGTTCATGCCACCGATTAGACTCATTAAACGAGGCTGCCATCATAACCACGGAACATATCGTTGGTTCATTTGGCACCTCCTGAGATGAGCAGACACAACCGGTCATATACAGTAAGAACAAGTCAAAACAGGTCCTCTGAGCACAACTGCATTTCCAGACAATGGTGGGAAAGCTGGGATTCTTTTGAGTTGAGCCTCGGCAGTGGCTTTCAGCGTGGACTGGAAACCATTAACAGCTTGTGAATGTCGACGGTGCAACACTCTCCCAATTAGCGGCGCTCTGCGAACTCCGGCGTCAGATAGAGAAACCAGGCAAGATGGTGTGAATTAAAGCTTTAAGCAGCAGATGAGAGCTCCTGTTTTAAGACGGTCTTAAACAAAGTACTAAAAAAAAAGAAAAAAAGAAACGGACCACCAACTGCAGTAGCTGGCGTTCAGCGTGTCAGTGCGTCACGTTTCAAATATTACGACGCCAGTATCGGAGGAGTAATGGAATAAGTATAATTAATTAGTGGCCCTGTACTTGTAAAGCGCTTTAACACTAGATGACATCATTCACACCCATTAATACACTGATGGGAGGAGCTAATGTTGTACCTGCGCACTAGCAGTAATTAACATTCACACACAGATTCATACACGGCTATGGGAGATATTTTAGGGTTTAAGCGTCTTGCCCAAGGGCACATCGACATGGGCTAGCGACCCTGTGAGCCAGTCGCCCAAAATTAATCTAGATCTATGATTTGATATATGATGGATGATTTTATTTTTTGCAATCAACGTAACGCAACGCTGAGTGTGATAGTTTGAGATGCAGGTCAACTGACCAAACCTCAGTGTTGTAGAGATTATAATCCGGATTTCTACAGGAAAATACAAGATTTTGGTTGAGATTTTTAACGATTTAGGACCAAAAAAAACCATATTGTATATTTCTGAACAAAACAGACTCATAATTAGCTACAATTGCAATGTTTGTATGCGAGTCGTGGTGCAGGGAGCAGCAAAGGCAGAAAGGACCCAAATGCAGACTTAAAAAAATACTTAAAGTGAAACAGGCAGAAACAAGATATAAACAAAACGCCATGCAGCAATGAAGACAAAGACCAAGAAGACGAGCTGATGAAAGACAAGGGGAGAACAGAGACTAAAAGGAGGGAGGTAACGAGCGACAGGTGACAGCATGGCTGACGAGCAACAGGTGACGCTCAAAAAGGGCGTCGAACAAACAAAGGCAGGAAGTAAAAACATGGGGAGAGGACTTTCAAACTAAAACAGGAATAACCGTAACAAACGATAGTTAGTTTGTTAGCCTTAAAGAACACGAGTGTCCTGTTAGTTGCAGAAAAACGTACAATTGTGAATCTTACAACATAAGTAAACATATAAATGCACGGGCAGCAGACGGGTATTTAACAAGATTACAACGTACAACTCTATTGAAATAATTGGGTATTTCGAAAGAGACAAAGTGTAAAAGCTTGAAATGTTCCTCTTATCGCTGACACATTCTCTAACCTCCTGCCCCTCAAGACGTAACCTTGTGATTACTTCGTTTCCAGCTCTCTTTCGTCGTACGCTCGCTGCGACCGCACGCTCTTATTTCTGGTGACTGAAATGACAGGTTCGGCTAACGATGTTGAGATGAAACTTCTGAAATAGCATCTCGGGAGAGCTCTGGAAAACAATATCTTCTCTTTCGCATGTCGCTGCAAACCACTTCCTTTTGCACAAGACGGCTTCGAGTAAGCAACGAGGTCTGCTGTGCGTGAAGAAAGTGTTTTCTTTCTTTCTTCCTCTCACTATGAGACACACACACACACACACACACACTGCAATTGAGGTTGGTGTAAAAACAGACCTCACTTTATCATGCCAACGGTGAAGCGTATACTGCACTGCCGTCTGATTTAACGAGCATTTTATTCCTTTACTTATTCTGTCCCGTCTACCTTTTTATTCAGTGTGCAAAACTGTCTTCGATCTTAAAAATAAATAAAGCTGGCCCCGCCATCTTCAGCGGGGTTTAATACTTCTGTATTGGGACCTCACAGAGACAATGATGTATGTTTTGCTTGCTCCTTTAACCCACCACTCAACACCCCTCATGCTCCCTTCAACAGACTCCTTCTCTTCTATGTTTTAACAACCTCTTTGCCTCTGCCTTTTTTTTTCTTTGCTTCCCCCCCCCCCCCCCCAAAAAAAAAAATCTCTTCCTGTGAATTACAGACCGGGTCTTATTTTTTTCTTCCCCCCCCCAAAAAAAAAAAATCTCTTCCTGTGAATTACAGACCGGGTCTTATTTTTTTCTCCCCCCCCCCCCCCCCCCCCCCCTTTCTCCATCCCCCAATTCCATTCCATGGAAGTGGTGGGGAGGAATTATTGCTTGTTTAAATATAAACTAAAGTGCCGGCCCCTGCGTGGCACGAGTTGACCACAGAGGAAACAGAGTGCGGCTGTTCTAGCGTGCTATCGTAAAGGAAAGTTCAAAGGGGAGCCGGTCTGAACGTGGCCAAAGCTTCCTTCCCCCCCCCCACCTCATGGTTTCCACACCTCCTCCAGTTGGGATATGAAAGACAAACCCGGTCTCTTATTCCATCACATACTCAGTGACAAGACATTTGAGAATAATTTAATTCTCCTGCCAAGTTTGACTTTTGAATTCCGAAACAGCCCAAAATGACGTATTTTTTTAAGCTAACGCAGGAAAACCGCCGCTCCGCCTCACATCTTCGCTAAGGTGCTGGAAGTATCAAAACGTCCAGAACGATATACGCACACTTAGATCACCGCAGTGGACACTTTATTTGATCTTCAAGCTCTTTTATCATGTTCCCAAAGTGCACCCAACGGGAAGTTCTTATGATTATTAGACGCCACACTCTTCTTTTATAACTATATAACTAATAATTAAATCCCACAAAAAAAACACAAGGTAAGCTTCAAAAAAGGCCAAACATGTATCTGCAGCCTACCATTAGGCCTATATCCCTAACAACATTTAACCATCTAAAAGAAAAAAAGAAAATAGAACCATACGGAGAGACGCCGTTCTGTCTCTTAAATAACATACTTATTACTTAGTCCTTCTCACGGTGTTTTATTGGATGAATCCCGCTCTATTATATTGAGCAAGGCCTTAGTTGTGGCTCTGACTTCACAACCTATTACAGTAAATATACTGTACAATTTGATACAATATATTGGCAACATTAGTTATCATCACCGGAGATTAACCTGGTTTTCAGTGACTTAACGATCTGCATTAACTCGACAAACCCCATTGGCTCTACCACAGGGAGCTCGTCCACACAATGACCGACTTTCCCCTCCTAACATCTCTGTTTATTCCTGAGAAATACAGCTCTAATACTCAGCTCGACACTCGGTGTGCTTTGGGTTTTAAGGATGAAGAAAGAATGCAATAATGACGTGAATGGAGAAAAAAAGAGAAGAAAACAGAAAAGCTTTTGAAGCAGACGGAAAGCAAAAAAAAAAGTCACAGACAGAATACAAAGTGCCGTCGGTGACCTCAGCTGCCTATTTGTGCTTGTCAGATTTCCCAGGGTGCTGCGGGCCATTAGGGATTAATGAGGAGGAGAACTGTTTACTTAAAGAAAGTGAACAGAACTAAAAACATGACAGCTTAAATCATGGCACTCGTCTCTTCAGTTTATCTCCGGGCTTTTGTCAGGGACGATTCTGTGTGTGTGGTCTCAAGACCAGGACCGAGAGAAGTGAGGCAGTGGAAGAGGATGAGGACTGGGGAAGAGAGGGGGTGGATCCAGACCAAGATGGCTAAAAGTACACAGAAGTCTTAACGTTTACATTTTTTTTTTTTACAGAAGTTCTGCGAACATTTTTGTGGAGGCAGAGCGGTTCTAATCTCACTGATTAAGTTAAAATTCAAAGGATTGGAGTTTTTTTTTCTTTTGAAAAGAAAAAAAAGATAACAGTCTTCTTCCCACAGAAACATGAGTGGCCACGTTTTGTAGATTGACGCACAGAAATAACCTCCGAGATGACATTTTGTCTTTTGCGTCGACTGCAAATGAGATCAGCCGGACGGATACGCCGCTCGTTATACTGACCGGGTCGGGCGAAACCAAACAAAAATGCCCCCCCCCCTCCTTCCTCCTGAAAAGAAACCAGATAACACAAAGTTAACCCGAGTCAGAGACGGGCTGGAACAAGGATGTTTTTTGGCAAACATTTTTAACAATAAGTACGTTTTTTTTTTTTTTTGTGGTTTAAAGGGAAGCGGATGACAATCTTCAAGATAATCTAGGTGTCAAACTAATTTTCCCCCTGGGCCACATCAAGCCTTGCGGTTGCCCTCAAAGGGCCGTTGTAACTGTAACCCTTTATAAACTACTCCCAAGCGTTTGTTAAATAACACAAAAAGCACTTCTATCTCTTAATTTCTGCTTTTATTTTCAGCCGTCTTGAATGCACCCCCTCCCCCGCCCCCCACCCCGAAGGGTCAGAGGACCTCTTTGTGAATGTGAAGCCACTTATTTTCTCCATCCCAGTATCAAGAATCGGTGACATTGAGACACAGTGCAGGTTAACGGGGGTTTATGGTTTTATATGTGAGGGTGATATGGAACATAACGGTTCGATGATTTAACAGTGGAAACAATACGGACACCATAAAAATGAGAAAAACCTCTGAAGTTCATTATTTTCGATTTGTTGTGTGATTTTCTAACGTTTTAGGACGACTCCAGGGTCCGTAAAAAAGGAAAAAAAAAGTAGGGTGTACGCTCTCTCATCGCAAAGATGGTGGACATTTCGTTGGGATACGTGTATACGCTGCACATCATAACATAATACAAATAAAAGACACCACGTTGCCAGATGTTCTGAAGGGCTTGAACATAATTCTTCCCCCACCTGCTTTAAACCTTGCGTCCGTGTTATGCAACAAGTTAAAATGATCTTTAATTGTGCTTGCAGTGAGAGAGGCATCGCTTACTGCCGTGTGGGATGATGAGAGGCAGAGAAATGCTGTACTGTACGTACCACAGGGAGGACGGAGTAGCGGATGCAGAAGCCCGGCTCGGAGGGGAAGTACTCATCAGAGATGAAGCGGATCCTGATCTGACTGCCTTTAGAAGTGTGACTAGCTGGTGCCGACTGTGACCCGCACCAGCGACCCAGGACGGCGTTCTCAGTCGGATCCTCTATCTCCACAAAGTCGTACCTGGTAGAGTGAATGAGACACACACAGTGCACAAACTGTAAATTTTTTTTCGTCTCCAAGTTATGACGCACACAGCCGCCATTTTGGCTTTCGTTTGAGCTTTCGCGCGGCACATTTAGATCTCTTCACATGCACGTTAGTTCACTTTAATTGCGCTCGCTGTGAGCTCGGCGCCACCTTTTGATGTCGGCCGCGGCCGCTTCCTCCTCGGCTCTGCCTTGCCCCGTCTGAATGTGAGATTTTTTTAATATCAATAAAGCTGCCCAAGGGAAATAAAGGTTTAACCTCATTTAAAAAATTAAAAAAAAATTAAAAAAAGCCTAGCTGTGAGAGATGAGATTTGTTTCTTATTTACAGCCTGAATTAAAAAAGTCAAATGAACAGAAGATTGCCAGTGAGGACACATCTCAGGTTGGTTGACAGTGCAGCATTAGCAGCTATTCTTAGCTGTTATGGCTGCTGATGCCTTTTGACAGACCTATTACAGCCATGCTACGAGTTGTCAATGAAATATGGCTTTAATTAAACCTTGAGCCTACAACACTGTACTGTGTGTTGATTGTGGAGGACTGCAGGTGTCTTGGACTCAGTCGTTTGAAAACTCTCTTGGAAATCATCAAATGTACATGATTGCTGGTGTATGTTGGACTTTTTTTTTTTTTTGGGACAATATGAAAAAGTGCAGAATGCAAATGCGAAAAATAATTCTGCAATAATGTGTATCTACTAACCTCCTATATTGAGTATTCAGAGTCATATTTCTATTTTCACTGTCAGCAACTCTTCACATACTTCACATTTAAATTAGATTTAACATACATGGGTGTCATTGGGTTTAAATCATTTCAAGAAGAAGAAAATGAGTGTGATCTCCCTCGTCGTGGGGGATCACTCTTTGTGACCCTGTGATTATGTGACAGTCTCTCTCTCTCTCTTCTCTCTCTCTCTCTGCACCGGCCACCCTGCCATCCCATAATACAGAAGCGTAGGGTTCCACGCTCCAGACTCCTTTGGTGTGCTGAGGCCAACGTGGACCGACCTCTGCCCTCGAGCCACGACCGGTTCAGGAGTTCAGCCCTGTATTATTTATACCTGTGCGTAACCAGCGGCTGCATTCAATACCGACCTTGTTTCAACCGACTCTTCGCAAGTCTGGGATTAATCACTTTGCCATTTACGTCAACACGCACGCTTAACCTCCCTTTCGGCGCTGCCAATTCGGATATTTGGGTTCCGAGGACATTGTTTACATTTTGCGCATGGCTTGACAGATTCAGTTCAAGCTGGTTTCAATAAAACAACATCGAGGGACATGAGAGAAACTAAAAATGGATTTTCTGTGATGTTAAATAAACTGAAGGGGAGATGGAGGGGAAGGGGCGATACATTCACTGACTCCGCTGGCTTTTTGGGGATTTGGAAAGTCATACAGGAAGTTTGTAACTGCACAAACAAACATATTGGGGTAAGGTGAAACTGAAAGTATGCTTTTGGCAGTGCACAAATGTTAAAGACGACTTTAAAGCGCAAAAACCAAACTGCCGTGAAATGTTTTTTTTGGGGGGCAATAAAGGGATAACATACGAGTTTAGCTTTCTCTCTCTCTCTGCCTTTCTCGATGGAGGTCGGTGAAGAGAGAAGCCTTCCTCTCTCTGAAAACCCAGCCCTCAGATAGCTCCAGAGCTTTTTTTTGACAGATGGCTCATCAATAATGCACGACACCCCCCCACCCCCCCCTCGATCATCAGACATCGCCATGTGTTCAGAATCACCTGTCGAACAGCGGTTCTCAGATTTACAAAATGCGCCGACATACACACCGAACTGTAACGTACAGTACACGGCGAACGGGTTCGGGACGACCGGCAGAAAGCGTGGCCTTCCTTGCTCAACGCAGGGGCCACACTGCTGTTTAATATTCGCAAAGCTTTTCTCCTACAAAGTGTTTTTTTCCTCGTGCATTATTAATAGATACCGCATCCACCGCGGCCATGACGCAGATTAGCAACACCAACACTGTTTTTTTTTTGTGTGTTTTTTTTAGTCCTCTCCTTTTCAGACTAAAAAGGCAGAGAGCAGAAACGCCTCTCCGAGATCAGTCCTGTCTGTGAGCCCGTCGAGCACGACTCTGCTGCTGCCATGCCAACCGGCAGCAAGACCCAATCCCCCTTCAATATGCCTCTCCTCCGGTGGATTTTTTGGTAAGAATGCTTTTCATCGCGGACAAACGTAATTGCAGATGAGCATCTCGGCTACACGGCTTCCCTCTCGTCCCCCCCCCCCCCCCCCCCCCCCCCCCCCCCCCCCCCCCCCCCCCCCCCCCCCCCCCCCCCCCCCCCCCCCCCCCCCCCCCCCCCCCCCCCCCCCCCCCCCCCCCCCCCCCCCCCCCCCCCCCCCCCCCCCCCCCCCCCCCCCCCCCCCCCCCCCCCCCCCCCCCCGGGCGCTCCAGGCGTCGCTGCCAAAGCTGAACACATCTCCCACCGTTGTTTGTTCATTTCCCCCCCCCTCTCCTCCATTGCTGTGAATCACTGGGCAGGAGATGACTCGTCCGGTTTATTTGCATCACATTGTGCAGTGACACAACCACTGTGTGTTTTCTCTCTGCCAATACAGTGGAATGAAGTTCAGTACATTCAGTTTTAACACACGTGAAAGATGAAGTGTATATTTTCCGACTATAGGCCAGAGGCTTGTGCATGTGAGTGTGTGTGTGAGGGACGAGAGAGAGATAGAGAAAGGGTGAGAGAAAAGACAAGCACATCCACTTGTGAATGTATGTCTGTTTCTGCTTGTGATTGCATGCTGCGTTCATCTGTCTGCCAACCCTGCCAAGAGCGTGTATCTCGGGATCCGATCAAAAACCCTGTTGGGCCTCATTCCCGGGGAAGGAGTGAAACATGTGAAAGTGGGAGCGGTAGACGTGGCGATGACTTGGCCCGACCCTGAAAAAAAGAAAAAAGAAAAAAGGATGCTGTCATTGTCTCTCGCCCCTCTCCCCCGAGGACGACTGACTAGTTCAGTCTTGCGCGGGCCGGACGGCACAAAGCGTTGTCAGTCCGCGCCCTCATTTCGTCAACGTGCGCCGAGCGGACTGTTTTTTTTGGTTCGTTTTTCAATTTTCCAAAAGCAGGATATACGGGAAGTATATTGTCAAACAGAGGCATGAATCCTGAACGGCAGCACCTGAAGACAGCTAAAACCAGACTCCGGAGCAAAATATGGAGTCAGATCTCTCAAAAGATGCACGTTAATCTCCAGCTGCCGTGTCCGACGCAAAAGCTTTGCACTGTCATTCACCCTGTCATCCATTAGGGGGCTCTCCAGGAATGACTAGCGAGGCCACACTCCCCCCCAGCAATTCTCTACCTCCTCCAATGCTAACCAGTCAGCTGTGATATATTGATAGCAGGGCACTGGGCGTAATGCAGTGAGGGTAAATCGATGGTTTGAGGCTCGGGATCCCAGTTTCAATTGAATGGCAACCGATGCAAACCCAGACAGTAATTGAAAGTGGACTCCTCAATAAAGCAGAGGATGCATTGTGTGTGTGTGTGTGTGTGTGTGTGTCAGAAGGTGTGCCGGTCTGAACCATGTCATCGGGACCACGTCCCGGGCAAAATAAATCACTCTGCTGCGGAGTTTTCAATATTCAATAGCTGCTACGGCAGACCAAAAGGCAATTTCCCAAATGGACACACTCTAAATCTTGAAAGATGGTTCGGGCCACGCAAGGGAGGTCACGTCTCAACCCCCGCCACGCGCCACGCGGTGAAGCCGACATTTCTTCGAGAGACGGCCGAGCAGAGGAAAACTTTTAAAGAGAACCTACAGCTACCTTCAGAAGGAGATCTTCCTTCTCATCAAGTGAAATCAATAACCTTTTCATTTAGACAACGAAAGCTTCCTTTTCTCGTCTTTTTAAAAAGGGACATCTATAAACCATTCAAACAATACACTTGTTTTTGGGGAGGTCGGCACCTTTGTCGAAGGACCCGTGTATCCTGACCTTCTCGCACACAATAGGCCCAGAAAAGTAGCCTATAGTTCGCGGACAGTCAGAAAGAAAGGACACTGACAAATATGTTGCAAATAATCAGGATAGAGAGAGTGAGACATATTCTTACTTGCACATGCCATCTTCTGGGTCCTCCAGACCGAACCTCTCGTCAAAGGCGAGCTGGATCCTCATGTTGTTGGTCGCCACGAGTCTCCAGACCAGCACAGTATTCCTGGGATAAGTGTGTGGGAAGTCTGGGCTGTGGACCATTCCCTCTCCAGACACTGTGATGATCTTCTCCTGATGGGAATCTTGCACTCCTTTTAAAAAAAACAGAAATCAGATTGTGTTTTTGTAGCAGTTTCATTGGTGCAGGTTGAATAAGTTCGAAACCCAGGTGCATTATTTGGTATTCAATCTCGAGATTTGAAACGTAGACATGTCAAGCACTTTGCCGAAAGAGACGGTGCAGTATGAAATATTGAGCAGATGTCCGATATGAAAAGGTGGGACTTTAAAGAAGGAACACCGGATTGATGCTCCCTTAATGCTTTATTCATCCTTCGACGTCTGTCTCTAACTCAAACACCGTATTAGTATTTATACAGGCGGATTATTAAATGATGAACCAATATCATTGTTCCATTGGGGTGTGTCTTTAACCTTAACATGCATAAACAAATGCAAGAAAATATACAAACACGCGACAACAACAAAACGCTCAGCGGCTCTGAAGCTTTTACAGAAATCTACAGGACTAATTTAAGAGAAATTAAGGGGATGTTTCATTATTGATATTTCAATTTTGTATTGATTCCATTATGGAAATCGCTGAAACTTCATTGAAAGGAGCCTGGGCTCATAATCAGGGCGTTGCTCTGATACACACAGAGGTGTCAAAAGTATTCACATTCATTACTCAAGTAGAAGTATAGATACTAGGGTTTAAAAATACTTCTGTAAAAGTTGAAGTATCAACTCAAGCTTTTTACTTAAGTAAAAATGTAAAAGTGCTGGTTTCAAAACTACTTAAAAGTATAAAAGTAAAAGTAATGTAAGGGGAATTTTTTTCCATTAAGGACAAACTCTTAAGCCACGTCTCAGGGGCCTATAGTGCACTACCCCCCCCCCCCCAAAAAATAATCATTTTACTAAAGGCCATACTGACTATAATGTTGTATTAAAATGTTATGTTGAAAAATGTGGGATGCACTAGGCTACCCATTTCAGCTGCATATATGCCCAGATGATCTTGGCCTAGCAGTAAGATCCCTGACTTACAACTGTTGTCCCACCCAAAGATATGAGTTCGAATCCCGTAAATGTAACTTTTGTCATATCTTTTTTTTGGTTTACTTTACTACAGAGTTCTGCACAAAACAAGCTCCAAAGTCGATTATGTTTTATTTGTAACAATTTTATTTCAAAGGAAGAGCAATTTGGTAACTTCCTGTTTCAGCACATAAACAGCAAGCGACGTTTCAACTCGAGTGGACTCTTTCTCTCAAAAGACTCGGTATGTTTAGACCAGACACTGTACACGAGAAGGTTTAACATTGAATTGAGGAATTAAACAATACAGGCATTGGCGAGGACAGCTACGTGTTCTCGCGCTATTCTCAACAGCTGCCGTAACTACGACAACAACAGACGCATTCGGCCGAAAGTCGCCTGTTAAACCGTAACACCGGAATGAAAACAAACCAAAATGAAATAGTAACGAGGCTATTTTTAAAATGTAGGGAGTAGAAAGTACAGATATTTGAAAATGTAAGGAGTAGAAAAGTAAAAAGTCGTCTGAAAAATAAATACTCCAGTAAAGTATAGATCCCCAACATTTCTACTTAAGTAAAGTATTTGTATACTTCCTTACTTGACACCTCTGGATACACACAAGGGTTCAAGGGTAAGACATGTGGCGCGTACGCTTGAAGAAAAGGTGGAGACGGACCGTCTGACAGCAACAAATCAAACAGGTTGAGTATGCCCAAAATATGAACTCCAAAAAATGTGTTTTCCATCAGAAACTACGCTGAAATGAACACATCTACAATCATTAAAAGATCCTACACACACACACACACACTAGGAAATGCAAGCAGAGAGGCCGCTGGGGTGAAGTGAAGGAAACACACAGTTTCTCCAACACACCTGGAGAGAGGGGTATTTGGTTGGTTGCAATATGCTACGCACCACTAGATGCCACTCGATCTTACAAATGTACAGTACAGGCCTGTACAGTGTATATAGCCTCATTGAGCGTATGTACAGCCTGTGGCCTGTGTTTAACGGGCGTGTTGTTAACACCGCTCTACAGATCTAAAACATTAGCTCAATGCAGAGTACTTCAAGCGCGACGCTGCCTGATGGATTTCACCAAGCTCCCTCTCATGAAGCCATTCGGGGGCCCACTGGGACCAGTGGCTGCAGGATTCAATCACTGCGACCAATCTTGTCGCTGAGCCCCCGCCCCCCCCACTCCCCGCCCCTCAGGGTCCCATCAGGATTCCTCACCTTGTCGGGATGCTTCCACCTGAGCCTCAAAACCGCTGCAACGACAACACCCTGAAGCCTTGCTGACTGTTTTCTATTCATCGGGGTCAACGTGGTGCATCTAATAGAAGCACGGTATTTCCAAGTTTTAAGCAATCAAAATCAACAGAAAGTAGCATCCACAAGCAACCTTTGAGTATAATCAGCACTTCAACACAGCCGAGACGATTGCAGAACACAAATACTCTCTCCAATGCGATGTTAAGCCTAGTTTAGCACACACACACACACACACACACACACACTGGGCGTACAGGTGGACATTATGCCCTTTGGTTAACTTTTTAGCCAGCACATTGGTAACCAAGCGTCAGTTGGGTTTTATCCAGATTTATGAACGTCTGCAAACATTTAAGCGTTGGACTCATTTTTATTAATACAATATCATGTTTCCTTTGCATGTGCGATGTGCAGACAGAGCACTCGAGGCAACGTTCTAGTCGGAAAAGGTAGTATAATAATGCACCCAGGAGAAGGAGCGTGCTGCTGGAAGTTTGTTAGTGCATTAAACGGATGAGTAACCGTTTCCCCGGTGCAACCTGTGTGAGACACGTTTATATTTGGAACACATTTTGAGCTTGATTACTCTTTATTTTGTCAATTTAAGGTGATTCAGAGGCCTTTTTTTTTTTTGCTGCTTGCAATAGAAACAAAAACACGGGCAGGTTAAGTTCGTGCCATGCTCTCACCCAGCTGCGTAACGTCAAACTCTGGTCTCTAAGTGCGACTCCAAAGACAACAACGCTGTCTGACGGAGTCGCACTTAGAGACTCTCTGGAAGGAGGTGAGCAAACCAACTGCTCAGTGTTACGTCATTTAAAGTCAGTCACAATTTGACAAACGTGGCAGACTCAACACTTACAATTCAGAGTGACTTTTGAAACAATGTATTCTTGATTTCAGACGGGGGCTCAAATGTCAGCTGTATTTCTTTTCTTTGGAATGCGAAAAGAGATATATTTTTGATGTATGCATATTTCAAAACAGTCTCTATGTGTGTGTGTATATATATATATATAAATACACCCTTTGGAATAAAATGATATAAGCCTCTTGATGGATACGTTTTTGTCCAGGTGGTTTTACAGCACCATGAATGAATATATATATATATATATATATATATATATTATATATATATATATATATATAATATATACACACACAATATATACATATATATATACATATATATATATACACACACACACACACACACACACATATATATATATATATATATATATATATATATATATATATATATATACACATATATATTCACTTTAAATTACAGGAGAAAACACAGGAGGACGATGCAGTGTGTTAAGCCTGGTCTCACCAAAAGGACTAAAATACGCCAATTTCTTCCATGCGATAAGTTGTGAATGAGGAAAGCTTAAAATAGGAGTGTGAAAAAGCTCAAAATGCGCAACAAATATCCTTAAAACTGGTGTGCTATTTATACGCCTTCACACAAGATACCGCTGCTGTGTTACATAACATACATCCAGCTTTACCCAAATGTGTATGGCGTCTGTGAACTTTCTTTTTGGACTGCCTCCTTTTTCATGTTGTTTTCTCTTTTTATTGGTCGTTTTCGACAGAAATGGCGTCTGATTTTGAATCAAGATGTAACTTGATGACATCCGCACTCACTCTCTCACTCTCCTGGCATCCACCACTGAATACATAATGACAACAAAAGACACTTAACAAAACAATTACTTCAGATTACAGATATCCCTTTGATGTCTTTATTGTGGCCTGGTGGTGAGCCAGGTGTGCCAGATTCAAAGCAAAGATAATCCCAGTCATGACTTCTCAGTGAACCACATTGAGAGGAGTTTAGCTTCAAGTACAAACCAAATAATGACCACCATCGTCAGGCAAGTCAAAACTTAAAAAAATAATAACACATGCGCTCCTTGAGGATAGAAAATAGACTGCACTGATAAAACAGATAGCACTGGAAAGCTATATTCTTTAGTTAAGGACTACACCCTCTTAATGGGGTTAATAACAACATGATCAGATTAATCAAATTAATCTACTTAATGTGTTTCTCCTGCAGTCAATATTTATTTGATTTCCTTGAAGACAATACGGAAATAAATGGCCGATTGATCTTTTAATCTCGGTTTGATTGACTGCTTTTGTGTCTATTCGCTGGCTCGGGAGGAAACAAGCAAATATCTTTCAGGCGATTAAAGCCCTCCATCACAATGACATGTTTTTTTAATTACGCCCCCATTACTGTGGGCTCCAACATAAATAATGAATAATGTGAAGAAGAAAAAAAAAGAGTGTTTATTTGATACATACGAGTCCAGATGTACTGCACATACCAGGTACATGTGGTATTAACTGGCCAAAGTGGCCAAAATAAAAAAAATTATAAATATATGTTTGCTATTAAGGACTCTTAAGGGGGGGGGGGGGGGGGGCAGACAAAAATGCCTGGACTTGAAAGCAAAAGGTTTTCCAGAGATCCGCGTGGATCAAATCACGCTTAATCCAAAAAGAGTCTGCAAATATCCAGCTTAATCCTCGACGCACTCATCACGCGTAATTGCAGCAGGAGGGGGAACGACCCGTTTGCATTCCTCCTCTCCGGTTCAGGTCTTCGTGGCACGAAGAAGCTCAAGAATGAACCATCCGTATCCTTTTGTTCACTTGGCCGCAAACTAGCCTCCTTCCTTTTTTATTATTCCCTTCCTTAAGCTTTTCTTTATCAATATCACGAACAATAGTCTTTTCATGCCTCTCTCTCTCTCTTTTCAAACTTCCTCCCTTCTCAGATTCACCCACCGTGCACAAGACGCGCTACCGGGTCGGATGCCGGGCGTAACGTTGACTTGAATGTGACCTCACTCTCGGGGGTTAACCAATGTCATCTAATGATCAGAGGAGCGGGTTTCCCTGGAGTGAATTACCTCAAACATGACTTTTCCTTGACCTACTTTTTTTTTTTTTTTTCCCCCTCTGTGAGGAAAGTCGAGCCGACTATTAAAAGGGAGGAAGTGACTCTGAATAAATAGGAGCCTATACAGTGCAGCCATTGTGCTTTGTTCACACGTTAGTGGGTGAACCATTCATGCTGTTAAACATTAACCTTTCCCCTGCCAAAACAAAACTGACGCGGCACACATGCAGAGAAAACCATGTTCGCTCCGTTCAAATGAGTGCACACGGGCATTGATTATTATTTATGAATGATAATTCTGAATACTACTACTACTAATCATCGGAGCAAAATTATAGTATAGTATTAAAAGATGAATGCACACACACACACACACACACTCACAAAAGCCCATGCACACACAGGCACACACATGTGCATTGCATACCCAGATGCATTAATAAATGTTAGCTGGCCTGAAGCTCAGATTAACTAATGAGAGCCCCCTTGTCCAGAATGCTGCATGTTCCTCATAACAATTAAATAAAAGACCGAGAGGAATGAGAACCATTCATTCTGGCTTCTGTTAGGCTCACTAAATTCATCTTTCCACACAGGATATCATTACAGTGTCCCACTACTTTGGAGTTTATCTTTTGGTAGACATAACTATGCCTTTCTTCTGGAAAAGTAGGAACATTTTGATCTGAGAAAGCAATAAATATCTCTGCCTGCCTCAAATGTGAGGTCTAAAGACACTTAAAGGTGAAAAGCTATTATTTACAACTCCAACTGGTACTGGTTAAAATACAAAAAAAACTTCTTTTTTTTTTTTTATGTGTTAAACTACAAGAGCCAAATCAAAATGGTATAGATGACACTGCCATGGTGGTTGTATTTACCCGGTGAATTAGCCACGTTGTTATCTTCACACATTAAGGGCTACATCGTGTTCTCCCAGCAGCCTCGCGCATCACGGATAACCATTCGCGACAGCCACTTCCTGTCCGGTAATCGACAGCCGAGACACCGGGACACTAAATCCAGATTGTTTTTCTGTTGCCTGCTGATCAAAATGTATTGCGAGGCCCCCCCCGAGCAACAAAGTTGAAGCTAATTTGGTCAGGCGATGAAACAAACAAAGAATTACATTTGTTTTTGGTCGCACGCCTTTCGGGCTCAATGCAAAATCGCTCCGCCGTCCGTCGCCTATTAAGACGGCGCAGCGGTAACTGCAGGTGCAGTAAATTCACCACCCTGGTTCGGATATTTATTGCTTTTGGGTTTGCAATTCAGTCGGGCAAAAAAAAAAAAGAAAAAAGGAGCTGAAACACGGCACGGGAATCTTTCATACCGTTAAGAAATAATTTGGCTGCGTGGGACCCTTCTGCACATGCTCCTGTGTGTTGAGCTGACGCGGAAAGCAGGTGTGAAAGGTTTGACGCGCCAAATTCCCCCCGCAGAGGTTGTTGAAATGTAGCAGGAGCTCACACTCAGGCATCGAGTTAATTTTAATACACAACCAAGTCTTCAGGATGAAATATTGGCATGACGACTGATACGTCCAACGTCTACATTTTTTTTTGCATTTGGAGTGAGCTAATTATATTGAGCGACCGGACGTTACGTTGTATAAAAAGTTAAATGGTAACAAGCGAGGATGTTTACTATGGGACGCGTGGTGGACTTTCACTCTGGAGGCTGCCGTTCGTGTCCCGCGTAAAGCGAAACTAAACATAAGGGCTAACTAAACATTAACTTACGTTCTTTTTTTTTCTAGTTTTAACCAAACCAATCGATCCATAACATTAAAACTTGGCATTTTGTGTTTTCGCAAGCGTGATATAAAACATATTTTTTAGTTCAGAAACATTGATATTTAACGTATGCCTTAGTTTGCAGAAACCTACAATGCCATCATTTGTTCTCCCTTCTGAGTTGCACTACACAAAATATCCTCTATTATATTATGTATTCAGGTATATAGTGTGATGAAAGTTGGTTGACTTTGTCTTCATCACATGCATGTCCCGTGTACATTATGTATACAATGTACGTACGGTGTACTCATTACCATAATAAGTATGAATACAATGGGATTGACAGCAAGGTCAAAGCTTTATAATATTGCTTATCTCCTCACATGGCAGAACGTCACAGATAATATTGATCACAGTGTCCACCAACAACTTGAGCAGCACCCCCCCCCCCCCCAAGCAGACTTCTACATCACTAATTTATTGCAATTTGAAATATGTCACAATGGAACATTTTCTCACTAATTAAATAAATTATGAAGCTAATAGTTTTAATAAATGATCAACAGTCCTGATTGGCTTACTTGCACAGAAGCATCACTGTCATCATCCAACTCACTGTTTTAGTGAATCAGTTATTGTAAAGTAAATATCTGCGACTTCTACTCAGTCTAATTCCAATAATTTACAATTGGTATAACTTAAATTTAAAATTAAACTCCAGTAATTGATATTATGAAAGCTCCAGTAACACGCCCAACCTCTAGGGGGCTCACCGATACTAACTTTTCCTATTGTCTGCAACTGCTCCACAATACAGAACATAGTTACGGTATGAATATCTATTTAATACAAATACTTTCAAATGACTTTTTTTACCAGGATTTACAGCATTCGAGGGATAGAAAATAACCTGTTAACCTGCTTTGCCTCCAAAAGACCGAAACAGAGGTTTGGATGATGGAGGAGAACAGTTTGTGTCCTTGAGTGATGAGACCCATGACACATATATGACATCACTGGTCACGATGGGA
Source organism: Cyclopterus lumpus (assembly GCF_009769545.1). Taxonomy (NCBI): domain Eukaryota; kingdom Metazoa; phylum Chordata; class Actinopteri; order Perciformes; family Cyclopteridae; genus Cyclopterus; species Cyclopterus lumpus. The sequence goes on from NC_046975.1 coordinate 20,735,669, forward strand.
GATACGAGCATGCCGGAAAGAGTACGAGACCTGTGAAGATCCGTTAAGACAAACAGTAGCAGCGCTCTCAGACAAGCCGTTTCCTCCCCTTTTTACACAGAAAGTGGATAAAAAGAAATGCAAACTTCACACTAATAACTCGCATTTGCTGGCCAGAGTACGGCTGTCGACTTCACTTTTTAGACCTCTGGAACGCCCAGTCATGTCATCAACAGGTGGACAAATATGAACCGTGAAGGCCCCTTAAGTGAAGATGTCAAAGGTCACAGGAAAATAAATCAGTCCCAGCTCTGAAAGGGCTGAGCCCCTTGGTTTTGCCCGTGTAATAATGTGACTTTATTGATCCCCGCTATGAAATGCTCCATTTCTATGCCCCTCTATCTACAGGGAGGCCAGACCTGCTCAGGAAGAATCTTGCAGGGCAGATCGTTACGACATCTGTTGGCATCTGCTGCACAGGCAAAACATCTGCAGATCATATCCGATGGCCCCGATACCACTAGTGTGTGTGTGTGTGTGTTTCTAGGCTACCTTAAGGGACACATTTTAGACTAAAGACCAGTTATTGCAGATGAAAAGCATAATTTTGGGTCATTGGTAAAGTAAATGTCACATCCTGGGGACAACGTGCACGTTCATGATGTAAAGCGTTACATTTTTTTTAATAACTTAGTTTATTAAGGTTAGTGCGAGGTTCGGTTTAGGATTACAACATATTGTAAACTGTATCGTAATATGTGTGAACATAAGACATATCGTAAAACACATGCCGTCATCTATTTAATCATCCTGGTAAAAATAGCCTGAGTTGAATAGCATCAGAAGCCCTCGAGCCCACGAAGGACTTAACTTCCATAACTGTTATGAAACGTACCCCTTAATGCACAATGTGCTATCTGACACTTGATTACAAATTGCGATAAGATTTTGTAAAGTCACAGCTGCAAGCTTGTAAATGAGTGTGTGAGCACATGGGGGGGGGGGGGGGGGGGTGGCGTTTGAAAAGCAGACACACACACACACACACACACACACCGGAGCTCCACCGAAGCCTTTCAACTTCTCAGGCGCGTTTCAGCTCGGCGACTGAAACTCGCCACCACACAACAGCCTCTCCTCGGGTTACGACGCTCTCCGGCCCCCACGAATCGTTTCCCGGAGCCTCCAATTAGTGCCAACACTTGTTTGTCATCGAGAGAAAGGAAGATTGAGTGTCAGTGTTTTCACTAGAGCCGTCTCTTTTTGTTGACCCTCTGGTATTCTGCGTCTTAGCTAGATTTAGACAATATCAGCACCGACATCAGCATGAACAATAAATCCATTTAACCTCAGCGTTACCCCCCTTTCCTTTACAGAAAAAGTGAAGTACAACAAGCAAATGTAGTTTGTCTTAATTGAAGTGCATATCTGTATAAATATACTTGTTTTTATTAAATATCTCCTTATTGCCTTATTCATGAGGCAGAATATCTGCCTATTGCCTTATTTATGAGGCGGAATTCAGCTAGCATCAAACTAATTTGTTTTTAAACAAAATAAATAAGAAAATGAATGGGTGTTAAAAGAGAAATTGCCACCACATAAAAAAAGAAAAACACGGCAGCAATTAATGTCATGTTCAAATGTCATCACAATACTACTGACAATGATAAACGAGTGATCTCTTGGAGACACGGTTTAAGACAAAAGTTTAAAACAAAGGCAGTCGTTAAAGCCTTCAATAAGGAGCAATAATCTTAAATGCACATTTTTGTATTTGATTTGTTGACTAATATATCATTTTCCTTGTCGTCCGTCAAAATCAAAGTTAATTATTACGTAGATGGAATGATAGTTTAGCACCAAAAAGAGAAGTTAAAAAGGCTGTGAGATGTTTCCCACAAACTGCAGACAGGCCTAACTTAACTTCCCCTTCTGGCTGGGGAACCAGGCGTTGACAGACGAACCACATCTTTTTTAAACTTCTCTCCGCAGCTGTGGACGGAAGCTGCAGGCTGCTTTGTAGTCACATCTGTGAGCTGGACAGCTGGATGTTTTGGAGAAAATTACAGTTTGATCTGTGGCGGGCCAGATTGGAGGACAGCTTCGCCGTACCAGATCCAGACACTGCGATTAAGACTGATCAAAGACGGTGGTCTTTGCAATGAACGTATAGCGGAGAGGATTGATGGCTGATCACGATCCCCTTTGTAGCTCCCCGGCTATATAAGACGGAAACAATCAATGCTGCAGTGAAGTTTGGAAGAGGTCAATAGGGTTCCCAGCTAATGGTTTCTCAAGGGATCTGAGCTGGAATCTCAATAGAACTAGGTTGTAACTTGGAGAACGGACACATTTACACTCCGTCCTCCCCTTATTCCATTACTTTAATCTTATCTTAAATCCTAAAAATCCAAGTAACAGAGGCATATCAATGCTCGCTGTACTGGATGTGTTGACTCTTAAGAAATTAGAGCACTGTAGCCCCCAAAGTAATATCCATGCAATCACAACAAGCTTGTCCGTAATTCCTGCAACCACCCACCCCCCCGAAAAAAGAAATGACATAGCAGACATAACACCTCTGAACAACCCTTTTAAGAAGCTTGGAGCAATGCAAGCAAATCTTATAAAGCCTTCAAAAGGTCTGAGGAGATGTTCAGCTGTAGCAAATTGAATGATTAATCCAAATAACAGTAAAGGAGACACGGAAAAGAACATTTCAATTGTGTCAGTTTAAGAGTAACATTCTCTGGTGCCTCCAGATACGGATCGATTTCTTTAAGCGGGTTGCCCCGGATCTCTAATTACTCTGCCACCCCACTAACCCCACTAACCTCTTTGGCCCGGCTGTCTAGAGGAGAGTTGCAGTGCAGGACTCAGGGTAATGAAAGTATATTCCTTTCAACCCTTTATTTACCAAGGGAGGATTTGCTGAGCTTCCCACTACAGCCACGGTTTCTGGGCTATGGTCAAATGCACTGTGACGACAGTTGTTGAAAGAAGGTGAGGAGTGTGTCTAATTCACTGCCCGAAAATTCTCACGGGACTCAAATTGACGAACCCCACTGGTCAAAAGCTTCCTTTGCTAATAATTCAGGTCGCCCCTCGTGCACCCACCCGCTCCATCGCTTTCCAGCATCAATGCCAAAACCAAACCGAAAGCATACCCTCCAAACTCTAGGGAACAATGTCCGTGCACACCATCCCATAACAACTCGCCAACAGGCTTGGCTTTGCTACAACCCGGCAAGTTTGTACCTGGATGTTCAGAGTTGACACGAGTAGCAATTTGAGGATTAGAAAATGAAATGAGGGTGTTTCTGAGGGGGGAAACGTCTGCAGGCGAGAGCAGGGACTTACTGTCTGCAGATAAATTCCCATAAAAGAGAGGGAATACAATTATTGTGTAATTGCAATGTCGCTCACAGAGCAGCTCACGATGGGTCCGAGGGCTTCGTAAAAGGTTTTTGTGTATCAAAACACGATAGCAACTGTTGTGTGTGTATGAACGTTTTAGAAAGCTAAGTTAGGACCTCTGAACATTTGTATCTTTCACTGAATTGCCTCATCTCTCCCTCTTTACTCTTACTGATCCTATAGCAATAGTACGGCCTTGACCCCGACAGTCCTTAAGTGCCTTTTTACGAGGTTTGCGCGGTGCACATCGCATCGCACAAGCCGTTGGAAATAATTGGTTTCAGAGCGCAGTTGTGCCTTTGTGTGAAAGACCCTCAACAGTTGGTTGCGTTGGCATATCTTTGATTCACAGGTACTGAAAGGTCATTGATCTCGATGATGTTAGTCCTGGTAAAATGAATTGATGTGTAAAAGCTTACAATGAGATATCATGGGACAATACCACGAATAACAGTGGCGTTATAAAGCAAATAGGGCCTCTGAAATAGTTGTTGTCAAATATGATTTAGTTCAAAAGTTGTTTATGAAGTTAGCAGTGTGACATTTAAAACAGATGCATGGCTCTAAAAGTCTATAGTGGCATCCAAAAGGTCAGATTTGCAATTTATATATAGGTTTGGTGTTGATGGCTACCCATCAACCCCGAGAAAACTGACCAACCAATTATGGAAACAATTGACCAATCAGAGTTAAAATAAATAGGGACATCATCATGAAAGGTAGCTTTCATTCATTCAAAATAATATAAGTTGTTCTTTACTTAGACATGTTTTCGTTTTTATATTGACATTTGTTTGTGAAAAAAACAAACAAAATAAAAAATAAAATGAAAATACTTCTTCTACTTCAACTTCTACCGTAGTTTAACGGCCCCCAAAAAAATATGCCAAATGTTTCAGACTAATTAAGTAAAATAATATGAAGCCAGCAAGCAAGCTCCAAATAAACACCTCCACCAACTGAATTAAACACCTGCCGCTGTAATGGAGAAAAAAAAATAAGTGATTGGGATTCATGCACAGCGTTTAATAAACCCAGTGGTATGTAATCAGTTGCTCTAGATGTTATTGCAACTCATCAAACCATTAGTATCTTATTAACCGGGGGAATTTAATCACGCCACCTGAACTGAAAGTAACCCCCATGTTTCACCTCCGATCAATCACCTTTACATCTTCCACACACACTCGTCATCGTGACTGATATCTGCTCAGGACGGATGTGATGTCACCAAACTCAGTGAGTCTCATTTGTATGCGGTTTGTTTCGCGAGTTGTTTTGAGAAACGACAAATTAATGGCGAGCACTTAGCTCCCAGTTTGCCTTTTTTAATAATCTACACAGGTCATTAAGCCTCTGACAGTCCACTGTTTCCCACAAGGCCTCCAAGCCCCTCATAAAGAAAGCCTTTCAATCATGTGTGTCCGTTTGCATCTAAACATAAACTGCACGATGTTGTTATTGTTATTTTATCTTTGGAAACCATGAATATTCATGGAGCTGCACTTAAGGAACAATAGTTGTGTAATTACTTCCTGAAACAAAACCGTCCTCTCCAGTGCGTGCAGAAAGTGGATTTGTACATCTGGGTAAATATTTTAGGCTTGGGGCCAGCAGCAACCAGTAATTAGCATGGATATGAGGACCTTAAGAGTTTGTTTCTAATAAATCAAACGCATTACTGACTCGTGAATTGTTGGTTGGCTGATCAGGAAAAGCTGTTGCATATTAGACCACCAAGAATGAATATTTATTGACTCATTATACAAATGAATTAGTATTATACCCGGGAGGTGCTCCAATCAATATGTTGTCATCAACAATAGATCAAAGGAATCAGCACTCCACAAAACAACAGAAAGAGAGCCAGATATTTCCCTCAGGGGTTAGTGGAGAACAAAACGGAGATGAAAGAAGAATGAATATTGGGGCTTCGCTAAGTAGCCAGAAATTATCCGTGTTTTACACTGGATGTGTAAATAAGTAACTCTTCGCAAACACGTTCTCCGAAATCAATTTTTAGAAGATGATGATGTATCTGCATTGTCTCGCTGCACAAAAACAATTACTGTAGCGAATTATTATATATACGTTACATAATGTGCCTTTAGAGTAAAGTCAGTATTGGGCGGCGTTAGAGCAGTGTTACTCATTTTGGAGGGTTGTAACCAAAGTTGCGTTACGTGCATAATCTCGTGTCTTTTTTACTGCTAGCTAACCACCGTTTATCCTACAATTCGGTAATCATTTGTTTTTGGTTCAGTTTGTTCGGACTTGTCACAGCCGGGAAAAGCCCCGGAGAAAGTCATTTAATTATCGGTGCCAGTCGGTTTCAATGTGATCAACTACACCTGCTAGGAGCAAGCCAAAACAATGTCGGCTGGGAAAAAGGTCAACGTAATAAGCTGATAATTTGTTTGCCCCATTATGAATGCTTCTTTTTTCACAATAAGCATTTGTCAATACTTTAATTATGACTATGAGTACAATATCTAGCAATAAGTGACCCGAGGGGAACGAATCAATTATCATCTGATAGCGTCAAAATTGTTATTTGTGTAAATTCTAAGCACTTTAAGTCGACTCCTTTCTGTTTTTCTTTTAATCCTCCATACAACACTGTATGGAGTAAAGGGTTATTACAACCATAGGCCTGAAATAATAACAATAGCCCATATGTGGCACTGAATGAGGACAATCGCCTTTGTCATGTACCCCAAAAAACTTTATTTTTATTATATTTATCATATGGGTGGTCTTCAATGTACCATCATTTGTTTGATTCTCTAAACTATCAATCGTTTCTCAGGGCTTTTTAAAAATAGTAGTTATTTACATTTTTAATGACCACATTATGACGAGCGTAAGATCGCATTACTGTGAATTTAAATTATGGTCTCATTATTCAAAATGCTTGGTGTTTGGGAATATCCGAATACGCTTCGGTGCGCTCCCTGAAAGGAAATGGCATGTGATACAGTGAATGATATGTAACTACGGAGCTAATGAGCGTTTCTGTTCTCTTCTGTGTCTGTAAGCGAAAAAAGAAGGCTTCGTCAGATCAGATTGACGAATTGACTCCGTTCGTATTAACAGGAATACTGGCAGCAAGAGAGCGGTGGAAAAAATGCTTCATGTCCACGGCATCCAAACATGTCAATGATCTGCCTGAGAAAATCCATCACCGCGAGCATCTGATGCCGCATACTGCGCCAGAAAACAAACCAACTCGGTAAATCTGAGGCCACATTTACACATAGCCGGATATTTACAGAAACGAATATTTCTGCCCCTCCGTTTTCAAAAATAACGTTGTACACACAAGGTCGTTTTCAAGTTTCTGTTTATACCCGCATAAATACGCCCCCGGGCGCCATCATAACTATGCCAAACCTGTAGTCGGCAGTGTAACGAGAAGGATAAAGACATGCAAACCAATCAGAATTCTCAAAACCAACAACAACTATGAAAAACACGATCAACTTCCTTTTCGTTGGCAGGCAATGTACCTACGTCTTGGGAGTATAGAAAGCTGAAGAAGGACTGCTGACCTCCGTGCAGTTCTTCGCCTCTGCTCCTTGATGTAAAAAATCTGTTGTGTTTGTAAATACAAACAGGCCAAAAGGGTTTGCATTAACGTACAAATGAGCACTACCTTGACACCATCCATGATCAGTAGCCTAAGTAAACTAACTGTAAACATAGGACGCTCACATGACGTGAAGCATTTTTAGTCGCATACTGTGACGTTTGACAACCTAAAACACAAAAACTGAGTTTTCAGAAATCTCCAATTTGGCCGGCGTTTTTAGAAATGATCGTTTTCCGTGATAAAACCTCAGTTTTTGTGTAAATGAAAGGCCAAAACGCATGAAAATATATGCGTTTTCCCATTGTGTAAACGGGGTCTGAGGCTCAGGCCTGTCAACAGGTGTGAAGGTGGACGGCTGGGGTGTGGTTAGGCTCAGCTGCAGGGGGGGGGGGGGAGTGGCTCAGGGAATAGGTCCTGGGAAGAGGCTAGGGAATTAGCCTCAGCTGCAGTGGATCAGGGGTAAATGGGTCTTGCCCCTATATCAGGTGTGTGCAGAGTTGCCAGGTCCGCGGTTTTCCCGCGGAATTGGACTACTTTTAAAGTATTGCCGCGGGTTGAATTTTTTGTCCGCTGGTTCGGGTAGACCTATTTTGCATGCAAATTACATGAATATCTTAAATAAGGACCTAGGACCTAGGTGAAATAACTGTTTAGGGAAAACTGCTTTTAATGCTGGCATACTAAACATTTGGTGTTACTTTGTAGATATTACAATACATTTGGCAATGATAGCAATGCTGTTGGACTTTAAAAGCAGTGTATATGGTTTGGCACGGGCATATTTTGAGTTCTGATATTGGGTTGGTTTTTGGGCTGGTTTTATTGGCCATTGGGCTGGTTTTGATTGGCCATTGGGCTGGTTTTGTCACACAGAACTGGCAACCCTGGGTGTGTGTTGGAGATGGAGCATGGGACCGGCAGAGCAGAGACCTGAATAAAGGATATTGCCAAATGTTACACTCAAGTGTGCCGGAGATGGTAACAGGAGTTGTTACAGTGGACAAAGTGTTGCAAAGATGTTGGCTGTCCAGGCACGACGTGTAAAGATAGATTTTGACAAATGGTGTGTGAAAGATCCGCCTTTTCAATGGCGTCTCGTTAGTTGCCGTGGTTTCCGGGGAGGCGGTTTATTGCCGTCGTCTGTAAAAGCCCTAATTAAGAGGCAGCGGAACAGATGTAAGATATGGAGGGAAAAGAAGAAAGAGGGGGTGAGGGGGATTAACACCTTCTCTACTAGTTGGTAACCTGTCGTACCCTTCTGACGGAAGGTGTCATTTCAAGTGAAAAAGGTCTTGGAAAGACATGAAGAGAGCCAGTGAAATGTTTTAAATTCTTCTCAGGCCCGTTGTATTCTGAAGGAAGAACATGCATCTCTTTTTATATTATTGATTTAATATGAGCAGATACTGCATGGACGAACGGTTAGGCAAATGGTACCAACAGGTCTTTTTCCTTGATTTGATTTGTGTTGTTTTGTTTTATGTTTGGGGGTGTGAACATCTAAAAGGTTTTCCGTGTACACCGATGTTGTCTCAGCCCTGAATGTTTTGAGTGTGTGATTTAGGCCCCGACGAAGGCAGATCAATCTGAAAACCACTGCTGGCAGAACAGAAGACAGCAACCGTGTGTGTGCACATCAACATCCAGCAAATGTGCCAAGGCGCGGAAACACAACGACAACACCCATGTTTTCCTTTTTCCTAATGCAGACTTGTGTGGCGACCTGCCCAGTTTGTGTCACGTTAATCATCAGCTGGACGGAAACACAGACTCACTCATTCCAGACCAAGAACACAATCTTTGACATTCAAGATAAAACGCCTTGAATGAACACATTTTGTTTTTATTTTACATTTTAAGACCTTTCTTTTTTCCTATTTTAAGACACTGTCTTGTTTCTACTTAAGGGTCCAGCTGTACAACCCTAAATAGACCTTTCTCAACCAACTGGCAGCATATATCACATTACTTCCAGCTTAAAGCATATTTGACATGCTCCCACTACACTATCTAGTGTAGTTGTGTAATTCCGGATGCTCTTTAAACTTTCCAGTGCTTTTCACCACTTGACTGGATTTGTCATATGTTGTATTCCTCAACTGGTGCCGAGCCACGCAACATCTAGGTACTGAACCGTTTTCCTCCCACACACCAAGTGTAACCACAACCAGGATCAGATTCCCTATCAAGTCGTATATGCGTTAAGCGTACAGGGCGCAGGGAAAAACCAGCTACTCGCGAGGACCATTAGAAAGAGGGCTGCTGCTGTCCTTTATCGGTCAACTAGATGTCTCAGGAAAAAAATGTGAAAAACAACCAGGCATTTCCAACCGATCTTACTGAAAGAGTCAACGTGTTTCGGCGTAAAGCTGTTTGAATGAATCACGTGCATTCTTCCAGTAAATCCAGCCAGGGCTGCCAAGTTCTTAATCATTTTTTTTTTACGTCATACGAGGACAGCAGCTCCTCGTGGCGCAACAAAGTTACAGATTACACGTTGCGTCGCGTTCACGCAACAGTTTCCTCAATGAAGACGTGGGAGTTGAACAGAAAAGGCAAAAGCCAAATATCAGGATATTATGTATACCCCGGCCATTCAATAAGTAATTTTCGAGAAATCATTGAATTGTATTACATTGTGTCCTCTATTACCGGTATCAACTGCCCTTTTTAGTGAGTGTTATTTATGGCAAAGTTCCAGATCACAAGCAATAGACGCTATACCAAGATAGTGGCTCCAAGACGAAGCCTTTTCCAGCACCACGGACAATCCTGTATTATTGAGGAGCTGGCTTGGGTAAGAGGCAATTTCCCCCCTTATTTTATTAAATGGAGATTGCTGGAGATCCTGTGCAGACAGCTACACACTCACACACACACAGTCAGTCAAAAGTTGTAATAAGTAATGTGCATTTTCATTCCATTTGGGCCATAGAAATGGATACCCTCCCATGGGGATCCGAGTGTAAGCATGTCGTATCCAGTCTGCACCGACAACACACTTGTGCTTTGGGAAAAGCCATACATTCTTAAAATAGTATGTGCGATTGGGTTACCGTGTCTGTATGCCACTGGCATAGTGTCGTGTATCACATCTCGCCATGTGCTAGGTGACATAATCCAGCCAGCATGGGAAGGAGCTATGCCGATGATTACTGGGACAGGTGTGCTCCTCCACCCCGCCCCAAATGCATTAGAGCTGGGATATTTCACGTCTCTATTTAATAGCTTCTGGTACTTTTCTCACTCTCCTCCGATGGCACATAAAGACACAGTGGTGGTTTGATTTCCATGGGAATGCATGACTTATGGGGGTTAGTATTGTAAGTATTTTGGCTTATGGAAAACATTTATCCACAAACACTGTTTGAGTGATGATGCACCACACGCTACATAAGAACCTTTCAAACAAGATCTAAGAGGTTTTTTTTAAAAAGTAGTTTATTTAGCTTAATATCTTGGAGAATTGGAGAACACGTAAAGGAAACACTTCATTCTTCAACATTCAAAATCAACACCTCTGGAGACACGTGGCTTTCACTGGACAGGAAGTAGCAAGGAACCAAAGCTGTCGGATAAATGGAGTGGATAAAGGAGTACAATATTCCACCTCCAAGATGTAGTGGAGCAGATAATGTTGCGTAACATGGAAATATTCAAGTAAAGTATAAATTCCTCATATTAGTACTAGTACCAACAATTGACAAGCAAGTCACCATCTGTACTTCCTTTCTGTGTTAAGATCCGATTGAACACAAACCTGAGCAGTAACTGTGTAGAATACATGATGGGGTTTCAAATGTATCGTGGCATTCATTGAGTTATTGATTAAGCGTATTATCTTAGCTTAACCGAGCACATTCCAAGGAGCATTAAATGCCCCATGATGCCTCCTGTAAACGCGGCGCACGCTTTTTATTTTTGCAATGTTTTGAAGTTCATAAAAAGCTGCAACTACAGTCACATTTCCCTTTTTTTTTTTTTTTATTCTCCTCCCAACTAGACATGCATATCGTATCTGCACTGAGGAGTGTGGGCTCTAAACCGCGTGACGCTTCTCAAGCATCAGTAACTCTCGCTGCTGCTTTTCTAAAATTAGCACCATTAATGATGGTGCCTGATAACCGTGAAATGTCTCTGCTGCATCGGATGAATCCAGTAGCTCGGTTACAGATGCCAGGACATTTATGTGTCATGACGAAGAGGAAGGGAGACACAGGAGAGAGAGAGATAAGTGTTGAGTTTGTTAATGCCATATTGATGGGTGTGCACGCGATGACCTCTGAGCCTTCTGCTATCAAGCACTACGTGGTCTACAGTGTATGTGGGATTCCAGGAGAAATGCAACAAACTCCTTATTATATTAGAAAATATGGTTCTGCAGGGCGACAGACTGTAATAAATGTAGGCGGTCACATAATCTTGTTAAATTTTTTTTTTTTTTTTGTCTCGGAATGAATAAAAGTTCAGAGAATTATACAGGATTTTATTTTTAGAATGATTAAGTTGTTCAATTAATGGAGTCATTATAGAACGGATGGTGTAATACAGGTCAAAACCAATAGGAACAGAATGGACCACAAATAATGGGCAAATATGCACATGTTGGTCACGTTTAATTGACCATCTTATTTAGAGCTTATCAGGGATGACGCATTAACAATGTGGCCATTAGAAACTGGCACTCATTAACAATGTGTCGAGCAGTCGGGTCTCAATTAACTTTTATGGCGCTTGATTCAGGAACTCTACCTCCCCTATAAATTGGTCCCCAAGAAACTCCTACTCCGTTTCGAAAGACCCAGCTGTGGGGGTTCTTCAGCACTTGATCCGGGTCAAGCTCCCTGTCAGTCAGTCGCGAGCTTGAGGGCCCACGAAGCCCGTTTGGAATGAAGAGTCGAGTCACTACAGGACCCTTTTGAAATACCTCTCCGATAGGAGGTGATGACATCTGCCAAGCAATGCAGACGTGCCCTCCAGAGGCGATAACCGAGGTCAGCTCATCTCGCTGCCAACATTTTTTTTTTTTTTGTCCAGCGGAATCCCAGTTGCCACAAGAGAACCAAGTTCTCACAGGACGAGTTGAGGTTTGTGTAAAAACAGAGCCCATATACTGGCAACGTGTCAAACCCTCAAGTTGATTAAATTGCCTTATCAATGGAAGCCTCTGTTTTGGAGGTTTCTTTTAACAACCGGAACGATAATCATGGTTGCCAGCATTTACAGTCCATCAAACAACCTTTCAGAGCTCTCTCTCTCTTTTTTTCCCCCTTCACACTATCATCATTTGTATATTTCTTAGCTTCGAGATAAACACAGTTTACTCGCCTTGACATGCAGTGGTATCAATGAAAAATGCACATGAATCACCATTGTGTTATACGCAAACTCCGATGCACCTCTTAAAGAAGATTATTGATCATTAACCAAAAATGGAAATGTGATACGTCATGCTGAATATGTTTTTGAGGGATACGTTGGTTGGCGTTTGGGTGACTGTGTCATTTTACCATTTATTTAATGAAAATGGCATCTGTTTTGAGGAAAATGTTCTTGACCCTTAAAGTCCTAAGTCCTTTTGTACCGGGCGTGTTATTGACCCACAACAGGTCCGAGGGTTATTAGGGTTAGGGGGTAAAATAGTCGGTTTAAAAAAAAAAAAAGAAAAGGTAAAGGAGCTGAGGAAACAATGTTAACTCGTGGGGATTGACAGGTATTTGTTCTGACAAGTAAGTAATCTTGACTTTACACAGACGTACTCCGCCCTTCGTGTTTGGACTGCACCAGACACTTTCTCTCTGCCCGCCAGAATCAATGTTAGCATTGGGACTGTTTACAGTGCTGTGTTTATGCGTCTCTAAACTTACACACTGTACATTTCACCGCTCTGCGCGCTCTAGCGGGCATGCACTTGACTCTCAATTGCTCATTTTTATTATTTTTTTTTCCCTCGCTTTGTTCTATTCGGTCTGCTTTGCTCGCTGCCAGCTGGTCCGACTGTAGCCGCTCCTGGAAGCATTGTGCGGACAACATTCGCCGAGTCCTTTCCTCAAAAGGAAGCTAAATTGCTTTTCGATTCGAGTCATTTTCATTCTGTGGATGGAGGGAAGCGAAAGAGAGAGAAAAAGACATGATAGAAATGTTATCTGTGTTTTTTTTTAATTTTTTTGCTGCATAGAGAAAAACGTGGCGACGTCAAATCTGTACAAACTGCCAAAGAAACGGTGGCTCTCGGGAAGAAGCGTTTGCAACTAACCATTTGACAAAGCCACACATTTGGAACAGCGTTGCCAAGCGGATTGCGCAACCCCCAGTCGCAGGACGATCCTTATTTGGAAAACGGGTAATATTTCAGTGCCTGTTTCTCGTTGGAGGGCCAAGCGACGGCGGAGCAGGACAATGAGGCCGCTACAGAACGGAACCGATAAGAAAGCTGAAAGAGGAGAACTCTGAACCGACATCAAAGATTTCATTTAAGGACATTATTTATCCAGGCAATGTTTGCTTGAGCTTGAATGGGATTTGTCACCAACACCCTGATTTCTATTCAGACTGTTTCAGACACACCTGGGAGCTACGAGTCCTCCCATTGATACTGGCCACTCGGTAGCTTGCGATTAAAAGAAATAAAAATGAATCTCCATATTGCACACCAATGCAGAGACTGTGGTGTCTTTGGATAATTATATATGTTTACAGCCAGCAAACTTTATTTAGAGCCACTTCAGGTCTACAGATCTCCTTGATATGGTTTGAGTACCACTTTTAAAAGCTGGACTATCAAATATTTTGATATCAACAATGGGTTGAATGTTAAAGTGGTTGTTGCTTGACGTGACACCCAGATTCCACTCTGCTCTTCAGATTTATTGTTTTTGGTTCTATTGCACCACTCGTGCCAACTTCTTTTTTTTTCTTTTTTTTTGTTCTTCCTTTGCAGCAACAGGCAGCTGTTTTCAGTGAAAAGGCTCTTGTGAATCCACTTCTAACTTGCCTGCTCTTCACCAGAGACAAAGTACCAGACGAAGTTAGTGACGAGCCGGTGAACACGAGTGGAGCACAAAGCAAGATATTTCCCTCCATGAGACCAAAAAAAAAAAAACTGCTCGCGGCCTAAAATGACAGCCGCAAGGCGGTGGCATGCTTTGCTTGCCAAATACAGCGCTCCACGTTCAAATAGTGCTGACAAGGAAAACATAACCACTGTTATCCAGGGTGCCCCCCTGCTCTGCGGTGAGATATCGAAAGGGAAAAAGTCCTCCTGCTAGAAGACATAGACCTGTCTGTATTCAGAGGTCGGGGAGTTTCTACCGCCGCTATCGTGGCAAAAAAACACATAACTGCAGATTTGGGGATTTTATTTTTCTTACTTACACATACACCTTTAAGGATGGACCCAATAACAGTGGACAGATGACCCAATAAATGAATGGGTCAACTGCGGGTCAGTGGTTAGCAGGTCCGTCTTTCAATCAAGGGATCGGCGTTTCGATCCCCGCCCTAGTCGATGTGTCCTTGAGCAAGACACTTAACCCTGAATTGCTCCCTGTAGCTGTGTCTACTGTGTATTAATGTAATATGATTGTAAGTAGCTTTGGATAATAAAAGCATCAGCTAAATTTAATGTAATGGGGCCCAAACCATTAAAAAACATTGTTCAAATAAAAATACTTTTAAGCATTGGATTTGTTGATCATTCATTTGAACCATCTTGGCAAACCTCTTTTATTATACATGCAGGTTTCATCTTCCATTAGTGACATTCTCAATGTAGTTGTTTCTCTCTTTGCGTCCCGCTGAGTTCATTGAATATTCGACCCGTCGCTTTTCTCCGATGGTTTTAATTCAGCCGAGAATACCGGCTGCTGTTGCACTGCCCGCAACAACGATGGACTCCAAAATGCTGCATTCATTCATATCAAAGTGCAGCCTTCTGGAACTGGAAACCAGCTTTCCCAGAACATCTGACCCGTATTAAGGAACGCATGCAGATTCCAAGACCGGCTAGTTTTCTTTCACTGCTTTAAGAGGCATATCGTGATTTCAAATTAAAAGTTAGGAGTTAAGCACGATGGAAACCATTTAAAATAACAGTGGAAACCGGAATGCCAGCTGGCCACACTTGCAGCTCCCAGTACAAGAGGCTTGCGCCCCGATGTTCGGTCTTAGTCTGGACAGATTTGGTAACTGAGAAAGAGAGAAACATTTTAGTTATGTCTTAAGTCTTTTTAATGTGAGACCTTTTTTTCTTTTTTAAAAAAACAATAACTTTACAGCTCAAAGTGTCAAACAAGTGGAAGGGAAGGGAGGACCTGCTTTATTTTGATCACTGTACAGTTTTCTCCTCAATCCAGACACATGACAGTCTCCTGAGCAATCTGATTATATAATAGTTCGTAATACGGCCATCGGAATTGTTTCGTGGAAGATGCCTCGACTAGAACAATACCCATGAGCTTCAGCTGCCATCTCTTAAGGGGACGAGGTTCACAGACTGACTTGCATCTTAAATTGTCCCCAGAAAAATCCCAAGATGAATTATTTCAAACAGCTGAATGCATTATCGTGTTTCTACAAAGCAGCACATGTAGCTTCATCTCAAAGCTAGTGGCACACGCAACACAATGTTACGCTCTGCGATCAGATGGTTCTTCTCTCTGCATCTTAGGATTTTAAGTTGACTTCTCCGGTGCAGTTTCTGTGTAGAGTATGCAGGGTTGTACCTTTTTTTTTGTTGACATTTTATTAAACATTTTCTATTCCAGTTTCTAATCTACAAGAGAGAAAGACACAAGCCATAGAAGTGCTCCGACTGTCAATCGCCATTTTGTTTCGCCAAGTTTGCTATTAACGAACTGTTCTCAGCCACCTATGAATGAATGTGAGACGTAGGCTACACTTCACAGTACACCTGAAAAGGCCACCCAGAGTCTTTCCTGCTTTTAAGCCCCCTACTTTAAACTGTTTGTCTGCATCATAATCTAATGAATGCACAATGCACCTCCTGTATCGTTAAACTTGCACGCATGTATACGTGGAAAGCTGCACACGTTTCCCCCCACGGGCCCTGTGACCCCTACAACCCCAAGTTCTCTCCCCCCCCCCCCCCTAATCTCGTAATCTTTAGCAGAACAGCAGCCTCTGTGATCGTTGGCAGGTCGAGCGCGTCGCATACCTTCCTCCAGTGGCGCTCGGGAGGGATATAAGCGGGAATATCTGCAGGTAATCCGCATCTCCTACTAATATTTGCAGCCGGATTTTTCTAATAAGATCTGCACATGTGCTTTACGGGTGGGCTGGGTGGGGGGTGGAAACATGGCCTTCTACGGGGGGGGGGGGGGAGTGAAGCCGGACCACTTAAATATAAGCGATGATATGAAGAGGAGCCCCCCTGAGATGAGGGAAGCATCTTCAGCTGGATGTGCAGTGTTATCCAACTGTCACCTCTGCCTAGCGAATCACAGTCTAACAGGCATTGTGAGCTCTGTGGCATGAACAAAAGGCCATGTCAGTGCAATGAAACAAGCTTATATACTTTAGTTAATACTCCTGCAGACGAGGTGCAGCTGCAGCTTTATGGTGATATGCCTGAGTCTATTTGCATAGAGGGGAGAACAACATGTATTGAATTTACTCTAAAAAAAATAACGCTCTGTGGGATACACAGACTATAAATCCTGTAACAAATCAGAACTATAACTCCTACAAAATACATATGTTTACTAATGTGCTTTGATGAAAGACTTTTGGAGGAAACGCAGTATGTGGTTTCACGTCCTGCATCATAATGTTCGGCAAATTCAGACACTTTTGGTTAAATTATGAAAAAAGTCAATGCATTTGGGCTATAATTTACCTTTTTTTAATTTTATTTTTTTATATTTAACCCAGACGGAAACTTAATCTATAGGCAGAATTATGTTTCTTACAAAACACATTTGCCAATGCAAAGTAGTCATTATTAAGAAACAGTGACGTAACTGAAGGCTCATAATCATAATATCCTAAAATGCAACTAACAATCCTCTGTAAAAATAATTATGGCAGGAAAAAAAGAGAAAGAAACCAGAGACTGCGGTGGCGAATTGCTTTCAACTTATTTCTTTAACCATGCAAAGCATTTTTTTTGTTTTTTGCAGTGGAACTGCAGATTTCCACCAATGGTGTTCCTCAATAACTGTGAAACCTTATAGCCATATGGCAAACGCATGAGAAATGACATGTGCGATACATGTTATTGTAACATAATAACCCCTCAGCGGTGGGGGAAGGAAGTGTTCACATTATTTATGACCACAACACACAAAATGTACATTTTCAGCGTTCATGCCCATCACATTAGCCTTTTTTTTCTAGACTTTTGTCCGAATCACTTATTGTGACAGACGATCGCGTTACACAGCGCTAGACCTCACCGGGAGGCAGATATCTTATGGAGTAATCAGCAGCCCGCTTGCCAAGTTTAATACGACCGTGGGACCATAACTCTCTCTGCAACGACTACTAAACATGCCAGACAGGTCTGCCCCCCTCCTCCCCCCCTCCTCCCTCAGATCAATATCAAATTGTCTCGCACAGCATCAGCAATCAAGGGCGCCAGAACGGTGAGCACCTCAGTCAAAGGTTACGGGCGGCCTTCGCCCCGGGCCGATGTGTGTGTGTGTGTGTGTGTGTGAGACCGCCGTTTCAAAGAGTTCTTTGACAACTTCAACATCTCCCCCCCCCCCCCCCCCCTCCTCCACCTCCCCTCACTGTTGTTTTCCTTTCTCGGGACGTCCTGATTAAACCTGGGAGATCCCGGCGGGAGGCTCTGATTTCCCAGCCCCCGACTGTAGTGAAGTCAGCGCTGCATGTCCTCACACAAGGCCAGTCCAAACCCACTGGCTGTACGGAGGGCTGAGTAATGAATGAAGTCTGAGCAGCGCAAACATCTGCAGGGTGCAGCCGTGTTGCTACACTTTGAACTGGAGCCTGTGGGGTCCATGTCGTCGTATACCTCTCCAATACAACCGTTTTGACTATTCACTGACCTTTTTCTGGGCGTTAATGCATGCTTTATAGATCACCTATAATGCATTCATAGGAACAGTGTTTAATTAAGAACTCATACAGTCCACTGGATCGGTCGTCCTGGTTAATTAAATAGTCTATGACAAAGCAAGTGTCCGGAGAAGGATAGCAAATCATTCTTAACTGCTATTGTTGCATTATTAGTCTTATTGCTTCATTAATATTTAAGTAAAACAATGTATCTAAGTGAGTGTGTTGTGGGGAGCGAAACCCAACCAAAGGGATGAGAAACCAATCGGCACGAGTCAGTGCATCAAGTGGCTCTTTGGGAAATCTATTGCTTTGAAAGATGGCCCCAACTCACTCCACGACAACAAAGAACGTGATGGCCAAATGGCAAAGAATCAGACATCATCTGAGGGAAAGTATTCCCTTAATGCAACTCAACTGCAGACGTCACATGTAACACAGATAGGTTGGATCTCTGCAGCTCTGGGGGGGGGGGGGAGCACAGCACTCTGCCCCGAGCTACTGCTGCATGAATGGAGCCTCTTTTTTTTTCTTCCTTCTGATCACAGGGAAAACTCCCCCCCCCCCCCCTCCCCCCCCCCCCCCCCCCCCCTGGGGGACGTGGAATGTCAGAGGGTTTTCCCCCTTAAACATACACGTACACTTTAAAAAAGGTTTTAAAAAAAAGGTAATTTTGCACTTCCTCTCCTGGATAATGCAGTTTTTTTTTGTTTTTTTTTTAATGGATGAAACGCTCCCATTCATTGCAAGTTTTGAACTCAAGCAAGATGTGCGTTTACAAATAACGTGTTCAAGCATTTTGCAACGCGTGTGTGTGTATATATATAGAGTGAGAAATGTCACGTGTTCTAATTTTTTTTAAACAAACAAACAACAAAACACAATGACAACTCACCGTTTTGCTCCTTTACACTTGGGGGTTGAAATTTGCTGACATGACTTGATTCGGCTTCCGAGCCATAATGTTGGAGAAGCGATGAAGCAAGAAGGAATATGAATGGAAGGATCATTTGGATGAGTGGCGGTGGGCGATCACAGAGCGCTGTTGACGGGATGGTTCGTATCACCACACACGTGCGTCGTTTACGGGACACCAGTGCTGTTTCGGACACATTTGGAGAGGGTAAAGGCAGAGTAGAATCCACATAATCTGTATCATCAGTCCTCTTTTTTTTTTTTTCTTCTTTTTTTTTTTTATGGAGAAAGAAAAAAAGTGAAAGTTATATGTCTCTAAAGTCAAGACAAAATCCTCCTCCCAAAAAGCTCGCGGACCTTCGCCGCGTCTGCGTAACGCGAGAGCGCACCTGTTGGTTCGGAGAGGAAGAGAAAAAAAAAAGTTGGTTACAGGAGTTGGACACAACGCTTTAGCTCTGTGTCATTATAATCCTGGAATGAGTTGTAAAAAAAAAAAAGAAAAAAAGAAGCGCGTGCGCGTGTCTGCATATCATCTATGGCACGAGATCCTCGGAGAAGCACGGATGCATTTTGGCTCAAGCGCGCGTCCACGGTGCGTTCTTGACTCCTTCTGAATACAATCCGCGTAGCCCTTTACGCATTACAGCAACAAACAAACAAACAAACAAAAACAAAAAAGCTCACACACAGAGAGAGCGAGAGAGAGAGAGAGAGAGAGAGAGAGAGAGAGAGAGAGCGACAGCAACCTGATGTACACAGTCTGCACCCTGAAAAGCATTCGCAACGCCGACGCCGGGGCTCTGTTGTGCTGCGAGGTCTGGACTCGTGCGCGCGGCCGGAGGCTGAGATGAGGTCTCGCTGCTCGGCCGGGGCTTGGCTCTGTGGAGGCTGCCAACAGTCGGCGCAACAGGTGCTGAACATAAAGCACAAGTTCCCAGCCGAGGAAACTCCCCTGCGAGTTAACTATTCCGCTGCTGCCGCCTGGTCCAATGAGCTGGTGCGCCCACTTTCAGTTCCACGTGTTGAGAAACGCAAAGGAGGAGGAGGAGGAGGAGAAGAAGAAGAAGAAGGAATCCTTCAAATAACTTTACACACTGTTTCCTCCACTCTAGAAAAGTAACTGTAACACTCACATACCAGATAGTGGACATGTTGGAGCTCACAACAACAACAACACACATTATTTTAAGATACTGGAGTTATTCGTAATTAGTGGCTGAATGTTGCACAGAAAAATATTAAAGATATAGTTTTATTCCATGTAGAATAGTTCACTCTGTCTCATGCAATGAAACACATTGCATTATAATGTACATTGTTTTCCGGAGTTTTGTCTAAAGCTCATTTTTTAACAGTTTTGGCCTATTTGAGGCAGGACTTGCTACTGTGTGCGTCTCTTTCGTCCCCTCTGTGTCAGTGCTCATAAATATCTGTGTTCCTACTCTTCCTATTGGGCGACATCACCGTGGCCGTGGTCGAACGATGGCGTCCGCAGTGCACACGCTGCACATCAGGAAGCTCGGCCAATCAAAAGGAAACAAACTTTCCACGAGTAAGCGTGGAGCGATTGTTTAAAGATGAAAGATGGATGTGTGTGCCACACACTTCAGACTCGTCAACGCTCTTGTTGTGCAAATGTTTCTGCGGTAAGGAAAAAAATGTTTAAGAGCTTCTCAATTTGTCGTATCAAAGCAGAGACACCGCTTGGAACAACACTCCCCTCCTGTTCCCAATTTTCCTTTCTGCCCTGCACACGGGTGTACCTCATCGACTGCGTTCCTCCCGTTAAATCCCACCCGAAACAGACAGACACAACAATCAAAGGGGACTTGGAGACATATTGAACCCATTGAGCCGGACACATGATGCAATGCTGCAGCAATTTACCCCCCCCCCCCCCCCCCCGCCCCCCCCTCCATCCCAAGTCTCACATAGCTCAGCAACTACCACCTTCAAAGAGCAGCCGTCTCCCCAGCATCAAGGTATGCAGCAGGGAAAGTGTGTTGTGGCTTTAATCGGGAGTCAGTGTCTGGGAAAAGAAGGCACAGGACGGGGGGGGGGGGGTCTTTTTTTTTTTTTTTTCCCCGTGGAGACGGGCAGCACCACGTTATAGCGGCCTTCTTGTGCCTGCTGCAAGGGCCAAGGCCCTTTTGTGTAAAGGAGAGTATCACATTCCAGCCCTGCGAAGCGCCTGCAGCAGATGTCAGCGCTTCACAATGTGGAATCTCTCTCTCTCTCTCTCTTTCGCACACTCATAACACACTCATTCACCCCCTTGAGGTTTGTTGTCTGTAAAAACGGCCTATTTTGTCTCGTCGTCCACACTTGATTGCCGCCGCTTCCACGGTGGTCTCGCTGAACGCGAACAAAAAAAGGCTTTGATACAAAGAAATATAATAAACAGAGGGAATTAGAAACAAGGCAGACCTTTTTTTTCGGGGGTCACAGCTAACACACAGAGAGGCGTCCCCCCCCCCCCCCCTCCCGAGCAGACTGGAAGATGGAAATGTTTACAATGGAGGACTCAC
This sequence comes from Cyclopterus lumpus, assembly GCF_009769545.1. Taxonomy (NCBI): domain Eukaryota; kingdom Metazoa; phylum Chordata; class Actinopteri; order Perciformes; family Cyclopteridae; genus Cyclopterus; species Cyclopterus lumpus. The sequence continues at coordinate 20,757,143 of NC_046975.1, forward strand.
GGTCTAAATCCCATTAGACTTTTTCGGGGGACACGTAACTGTCAAACAAACAGATGTGCTCTCCCCATCAGTCCGTCTTACACGACTCATCTGTCACTCTGTCTGCAAAAAGCACCCAGTTTTGTTCCAGCTGATATGAAGTGGAACACAAGGCCACATCCAGATCATTATTACATCTTGAAGAGAAAAAAAAAGGCGTGGTGGAGGGGGGAGAGAGGGGCTTTGAGATGACTTAATTTATATGGTAACCACCTCCTGTAGCAGCAGGAGCGTTCTTTTTCTTTTTCTGTGTGGTCCTGCGTTGGAGGAGTTGAGGGAAATGGGCCAGCGGAGGAATTTAGAAAAATAAATGACTCACATTTCCTCTCAATTTATTTACAAATTGAAGAGTCTCTCGCGTTCATTGTTACGCCCGGTGAGGCCGTCGTCATTGAATCGCAGATGCAAGGTTGTGCTTAATGCTCCGAGAGTGCCGACACACTTCTGTACCAGTGAGCATATTCTGGGAATATTCCCAAAAAAAAAAATCTTCTGCTGAACTTTTGAGATCATGCGTGATTGCTGTAATTGAAAACCAGAGCCCCCTGGTGGTGCCCCTCGGAAACTACAGGCAAGTCAGGCAGTTGCCACCATGAACACACACACACACACACACACTTGTTGAAGCCGCTGTGGGAAATGTATCCGTTCAGAAGAAGACAACATTTGGATCTCACTCTAGTCTCATTTCATCGTCATGTGATTAAAATAAATGATGCTGTCTTCTGATGGAATCATCCATCCATGCGTTCTCTAATCTGCTCATCCTCTGAACCGGAGCCTTACTTTTAAACCCTGTCGACCTCTAGAAACACCCATCATTAGTGGAGTAGATGCTATACTGGTGTATAAGGGCGTCATCGTTTGTTTATTGTTTTTTCTTCTTCTTCTTGTCTGCTGATAATCTTCACGTCTAGATTAATTTGAGTAAATTTTTCTGTACATGGTTTTATAATTATTCCCGGGTGGCAGTCTGTTATTTATATTTAACAGGTCTCAGTTACATAATCACCTGTACGATCTGTTAACATATTTCATTTTTAAGTAGCCAGTGGCTACTGGTGTGGCACCTGCACTCTGAAGGTTTCCTAGCAGCAGCCTATAAACCACTAAATCTAGTTTTCTCCATGTAAGAACGCCCCATTAGTACCCTGCATCTCATTTTCTCCACCGGAAAGGGCGCCCTGGGGGGCACTTCATCATATTTTAAGTACCGCACGGGCATCCGAGACGGCACCTTTTGCCATAATTTCCATTTGAACACGGGGGGGGGGGGGGGGGGGGCAAAAGGGCGGTCGCACACCATGTAAAATCATTCCAAACACAACAACACACAGAGATGTTAGTAGCAAAATATACTCAAATGTATTTAAATTAACATGAACCAATATGCATATATCTCCTTTAACAGTGTCACTAATGTATCTATTCATCAAGTTATTGGTGTATTTACATCAATTTAATGTTTTAGCTGAGTTGGAGCCAATTGTTAATATATGTTAAATACCACGGGGGTGTCTAATCGGCCATTGCATCATATCTCATCACCCGATGAGGAACAGAATCAGATTATTATGACAGGGGAAAATATATTTAGTCGAGCATAAAGTGTCATGAAGTCATGTTTTGTGTTCACATCGTGGGCAGGTAATTGAAATTCAATTAAAGTCACATTTCAAACAGCCGCCTTGTGTTTCCAATCGTTCACTGCGAGATATTAGATTCCAGTTTGTTAGTTATTTCTCACAAATCAAATCATTCATGTACAAGATATTGCATGAACCACCCTGTGAGTGTGATAGTACACACTCGAAAGAAAACAACATATTTAAGTTGTTTTATCGGGATGATTTTGGAATAATGTAATTGAAGAAAGGAAAAACTAATCACAAGAGGTGTGTCGTATTATAATATTAGCCTTTATGTTGCAAGCAAATCTCAGTTTTGTTTGATATACATTTTCATACTTTGGAAAGATCCTTTGTTCTCCTCGAGGATTCCCCTCCTTCACAGTCCAACAATACTCCCACTGAGAAGCGTTCTGGCTCCGTGGCTCCATCATAATCTTGGATAGCGTTCATTATGCATAACCTGCTTATTTAGGGATCCAGGGGTCATATCTATATATCCTCATTTTCATCAATACAGTATTGTACTGGAGTCCAGTACTGTGTGTTGATACATTTCTACAAGCCTGCAACTTTTCATATGTGCATATGTCTGCTTTTCATATTTAATTCACAAAGTAATGCATATACTGACTTTTGTTGCCAGACAATATTGTATATCTGTCTTATGTTAAAGCACTTCAGTTGTAGCATGCACAATATGACTTCATATACATGTTTTTGTTTCCGGGGTCGGACGGAGAGGGTTCATTAATACCTGATGGATAACGACATGGAGAAAGATGCCAATACCTGAAACATGTCAACGTGCTGTGGAGCTGCCTGTTTACTGGGCTGCTGTAATCCTGGGGCACGGAGGAGAAACCTCATCTATAATTAATATGATGGATGTGCTGGCGAGGGGAAGCGGCGCATTGCGTAAACTCCCCTTGAGGGATCCGATCCCATGATCAACATTTTTAGACGTGCATCATACATCTCCACGTGTTTCCTTATTTAATCATTTTACTCCGGAAACAGTGCGTAACGTTAAAATCCATCAAACATTGGGCAAACAGTTTCAAAGTATTCAAACCCATCTTCATCCCTCGTGATTTCCATTGAAGCCTCTTTGCCTCTGACGGCACATACGCACATGACATCTGCTTCTTCCTCTTCCAGAAGATTTATCTTCACTGATCTGCAGTCGTGTTCATGAACCTTCTTCCCATCACTTAGCGAAAAAGATGTGCAAGTCTCCATCTGTAAAACAGCTGTTTTTCTTTTTTTTCTTTCTTCATTTGAATAAGAACGTGACAACACATAAAACTCCCCTGAGCTCCCGTAGTACAGTAGAACTGTGCTCTGCATGCCAGGTGGTGTAAAACCACAATCGACTGGCTCAATCCAGCGTTGTCCATCAGGCACGTTGGCTCGCGGCCATGCCAGTGAACATTATTTTTTTTTTTTTGGAGACAGAAACAAACGGATCCCTTGTGCTCCATTTGCTCCCCGTGACATAAATCATTAATCTCCATGCATGTGGCGCTGATTAATTCGTGTATACGCAAATGGACTGCCTGGTCAGGCGCCAAAAAAAAATGATATCACGGGAGGGGGGGGGGGGGGGGGGGGATTCGACGTGGAACGGCCGCCCACGTTGTTTTGACACTTAAGTGATGGATGAATGAGATGGATCGAAAAAAGATTGTTGGGAAAAGATTTCATTTTCACAGAGAGAACAAAAAAAGATCACAAAATGAATGAAAAAATGTGTTCTGGCTGGCGCTTGAAAAAAAAAAAGTTATTCATGTGGAAAAAAAAAAGTAAGAACTGCAAGATTAACAAATGGCAAATATTTTTTTGAGGGAATTCTGTTTGCAACATAGAAAATATCTAGCATCACCAAGATAATCAACTCTAACTGGCACCAATCTATGAAGACTCCCATTTTATTACACCAGTCTACATTTTTAATATGAACCATATGGGCCTCCAACGTTAAAACTGTAAAACAGTTCAATAATAAATAGTAAGCAGCTGGTAGCCGTTACTAATATCCATCCTTTCTTGTCCATTTCTTTTATTAAATTCCATAAGGTGAGATGGCAGGCGGGGTAATCCACTTTAATCGACAGTACGTGGCAGCTCAAGGAGAGGGAACTCCATCAAATTAGCAGTTGTCAACATTGAGCTGATCTAAGCTTCACACACACACACACACACACACACGCACACACACACACACCATTTTGACAAGAATGAACAGTATTTTACTGCTTTTTTTCCCTTCTGTTCGTCGAGCCTTGAGATTTTACTCGCCACCAGCAGAAAAGCTCAACTCCCTACAGGATACTTTGCACTTCAGAGGAACATCAATCATGTGTCCCAACAAGAAAGTACTTAACATGCTTCATAAACTCCCAAGGCTTTATATCAAATCAATGATCATATTAAGTGATAATATTTTGGGGGCGCTTGTAACTGTTTGGTCCTTTGCCAAATATGTATTAAGCTTCTTATAAAAAGCCATTAATTCCTTCATCCCTCACTCGGTTGGTTCTCAGCTCTTTTGTTCATTCTCAAGCAGACATATTTTTAACAAAAGGATCTCACACCACCGAGATGGAAAACACGTCCACCTGCTATGACTCCCAGAAAAACAAAAGACTCATAACTGACAGCCACAATTGAGCTGTTATCCTTCGAAACAGCAGTCTAAGCTCCATTTAGTAGACGTTCTGGAGTTCAATCATATCACATTATCCTCATCAGCAGCTAGTTACGGGACCTTGTGGAGAGATTTTTACATAAAACAGTGTTCAACAAGACTTTCTCAAAGGGCTTTCTATAAGTTACAGCAACAGCATCATACGTATAAGAGTGTGTAGCTTTACTTAGTTTAAAGCTAATATTAATAAATGGTTGAATGGCACACTTTAATGTTGTGATTAAAGTCTATCTGTGCATCAATGTGGATTAAGAGGTTTGTATTGTATATATTTATTATCATTAATCAAAGATGTACGGGTGCATTTTCTTATGTGGATTTATTGTTCTTATATAAATATGGTAATCAAAAAAATGCAAAATGGTCTTTATCGATATATCACAGTTAGATGAGAGTGATTAATTAAATAAGCCTTGTGACAAACACAAGTTCATAATACATGACTTGATCAGCACGATAATCTATGTAAAGTCTGGTCTTTGAATACAACAGAAGCCCCTAAAGGTATACGATTCAAATCTTTATATGTTTTAATTTCCTTAACCCCAGATCACAAGTTAACGTCAAGAAAACGTTGTTATCTTGAGATAAAGGTCCTTTCCTCTATGACATCAAAAAAATCGTTGACATCTTATTTTGAAAACCGGACGTAATAACACGTTGTATCCCTCCGCTAACTTCACAGAGCCAATCACCGTCGGCTCACGGAGGCATAAATCTTCTTCGATACAGTTCACGGGTTGAACACATCCACCGTGGGATCACGTGACCCACGCGTTGTCGGCAATAACAGGACGCAACCTTTTTGTTTTATCGTGATAACCAATTAAGTGTCTCGTGAAAAAAGCCTCTCTTCCTCGAGATAACGACATAATTAAGTCGGAATCTTGAGATAATAAAAAAAAAAAAAAACGTGTGCGTCACCTCTGTTTATGGCTTCCCACGTGATTAATTATGATATCCGGGCCTGAGCTACATGGCGTCTCCTTAATGTGTTCAAGTCCATCTGGCGCTAAAGACCACACTGCCATAAATACTAAGGGGCGTTTGCGCCCATCACGTAAACGAGAGCATTTATTTCCCCCCTTTGACATCACACGTCACGTCCCAGCGTTTAACGGCTGTGGATGATGTGGAGGGCGGGGAGCTGCTGTCCATGGTACTGATGGGGGGAGGATGGGGGGTTCTGACGCTCTCGTGCTTCGTTGCAGCCGCTACTGCGCATGTTGCATGACAGGTACCACGCAAAAAAAAAAAAAAAAAGCCTCCATCTTGGGCTTCCCGAGCTGAGGCGAAAGGGCAGCAGCAACACACACACACACACACACACACACACACAGACGCACACACGCTGATTTCCAAAATAACAACAAACCGGGCGCGGTGATAAAATCAAGGGGGGGAAAAAGAATTGGCAATTTGCCCAGATGTAACTTTTATCCACAAATCCAATTTTCTAAAAATTGTGCGCCATTGGAGAGCAGAAGAGGCGCAGAGGGACAGGATGGGAGCGCCAGACAGCGGCCGGTCCGGAGAGCTCCGTTAACGGGCTGTGTGCGCCGTCAGCTCCTCCCCGGGTGGAGGTGTTTCCCCGAGCGCCTCGACAGGTTGACAAATCGACAACGCGGTAAGTGGCGCGGCATGATTTGCGACGACGAGACCATTCGTGGTTATTTATGCTGCCGTAACGTGCGCTCGCGTGACGCGTAATCGCATGCTCGCGTTATTATGTATTGGCGTCTTCTTCCTGCCTCCCCACCCCCTCCTCCATCCCCTCCCCCCCGCGTTATGGTGGTCGCTGTGAGCCCTTTTCTGACACTTACTTTTCGCATCTTTTTTGTTGTTGTTGTTGTTGTTGTTTTTCTTCACACCCCGACGCGACGGGCAATGCCACAGGTTGCGCGTGCGCCCCGGCAGTCCGCGCGCATCCTGTGGGGGTGCGTTGCATTGTTGTGCGTGTATGCATTCTGAAAAAAGCATATGTAGCACAGGCCTCTCTCCTCGCGCGTTTTTAGGCATCTCGCAGTCAAAGAACACCACATAAGCCCATTAGATTGTGTCGGTGAATCATAAATATCACTATAGCTTTATTCTATTAATAGCTTATGAATAAGATTCACTCCTTGACCTACATATTATCACCTTCTTAATATCTATGGAACGACATGACCCACATTTCCTTTTTTACAGCCAGGCCTGTGTAAATAATGTGCGCTGAGTGGAATTGCCTATTGACCTTGGACCCATGGGACAGACCATTTAAGCCCTCTTCAGTCACTGTCACTTTGTGACAAAAAGCATCAGCTGTTTTCACATCGCCGTGTAATAACGACATATTATGGGTCGTGTTTTTTTACCGTGGAGGCACAGTTGACCCCGGGGCAGTTCCAAGGTCAATTCATACACTCTGTCTTTGTTGAACCCACATTTCCTCTGGACAGGGGTTGGCCTGCTTCTCTCTTGAAAAATGTATACGATCGTACACGCGCGCAAGCAAAGTGCACGAGATCAACGATGTAAAAACAAGTCACTCACATCTGCTCCAATACCGTAGATTTGTGTAAAGAATGAGAACGTGTGATTTACTTTTCTGGAACGCGCACGTGCTCTGGCTCAGACCTCTTCGACTACTTTGAAGGTACACCGGAGATTCTTTCCATTTGGAACGAGCTGACGGAGCATAAACGAGAGGCTTCGTTCTACCTACACGTACGATGTAAGTACTTCCTGTATTTCAATAGAGTAAACATGAAATGATCACCGTTAGTTTGAATTCATGCTGCTCGCAATGCACGTTTGCTTGTCGTGCATTTGCAGCGTGGACCGAGAGCGAACATAAACACGCTGCCAGACTGTTTACACTGCGTGTGTGTGTGTGTGTTTAATGTCGGCTTGCTAATGCGACTGGCTTTATGGGCTGTCCTGTACGAAAATAGCATTTTCCCCTTGCACAATGCGAGTAGCTGGGATGAGGGGAGAGGGAATACAACACGGTGGCGTACAAACGATAAGAGGGTCAAAATATTGTTGACGTATGACACTGTGTAAAATACAGAGGTTACCTTTTTAGTTCTGTTATGTCAAATTACAATCACAGAAACTCCAGTTATGCTCAAAGATCAAGTCTTTGAAGGACATTCAAACTTCCCCCATGATAATATTTGTTTTTGATGTTTTATTTACAGGTGTCCACTGTATGGCAGCTCCTCTGAAGAAGGCGTATGGGTGGCTTTTGATAAACACATTTAAATAAGAAAAGGGATTTGTTTTTTTATTTGAACTGGCAACAATCATGTAAGCGTCTTTGAGTGTCGAGGAAAGCGCTAATATAAAGTATTATTATTATGTATTTTTTTTATTTTATGTAATTGTTTAAATTGTTGCTCAATAAATACAAATACATTTTCACCTGTGTTACATATGGTTTTCGTTGTCCTTTAAGTGGAAACTGTTGACGGGTTGTTATACGACTACATATGTAAATTAGTAATACATTAACAATGAGCATTTTTAAAAAGGCGTTTAAAAAAACACTTATGTGAATAGATGTTCAAAAAGTACAGTTTTTCTATGTAATAAGACCTTAATTGAGAAATGTGGGTTGTTTTTTAGGCAGGCTCCAAAAGTGATGTGTTAATATTTTCACGATGGCATCAGTGAACTGGTCAACATGCGAATGCTCAATCAATATCTTCAACTAGTCTGTGAAATAAACTTTCACATTTGAACCAAATATGAATGTCTTGTCACCGGTGACCACAGACATTAAAAAAAACGTTTACGTTTACTTGTAATGTGACGTGCGTTCAGAGTAAATGGGAACGCGTCATGTCAGGAGAGCGAGAATAAAAGCCAGCGGTCAGAAAATGGATAAAGCACTTCGGAAGCATTACACTCCCGCCGAGGCCGAAGCTTTAGGAGACGCTTTCTTTCTGTCACGTGTGCAAATGAATGCCGAGAATACACTGCCCGCCCTTATCTTTTGTTTTGTGTTTTCCTCCACAGGCTCATCTCACACCAGAATGGGCATTAAAGAGCTCGCCGTCTTTCTCCTGGTCCTCTCTCTTTGTCTGGAGGGAGGATCGGCCAAAGAAAAAGGAACAAAGAAGGGGAAGAAAAAAGGGAAGCAGGTTTACTGTCCATCGTAAGTATGTAATAAACAACAGCGTGGGCTGTCGTATACCGTTCAGTGGAATTTATGTGGTCGTAATAGACATATAAGTATTATCATTGGCTCGGTAGTACCCCTAGTGACGAATAATCTGTACAATTGGTGGAGGTCCCTTTTTATGACCTTTTGAGGTGCTCATAGTGGTTGTTATTGAGCTACATTGTGACCCGGTGGATCGTCTGCAATCCTGAGCAACATAACCAGATTATTATATATATCGCATGAACCTTGACAACCTTAGGGCATCTATCGGTACCCACCATGTCATGCAAGCTTGACGGGAAAGAAGCTACATAACGATGCAAAGTTTGGGAAGGGGAAATATGGCATGGACGTTTTTTGAAGGGGTCCTTTGACCGCTCACCATATGCGAATGGAAAATGGTTCTGTGGGTACCAACAAGTCTCCCCTTTACAGGTATGCAGTTTTATGATAATCCCATGTAGTTTGGGGGTAATACCCAAGCAGTTCTTTTTGGCATGCAGTACAAATGTTCACTTATTTTATCAATGTATCCCTCATGTCCCTAAATAGACTTGGATCGGGTTTGAATGGAAAGTTGAGACACTTGTAATTCCAATTACCTCAATTGTATTCATGTTAGTCCCCATAGTAGCCATTTCACATAGTGAGACCATTATTTGATATGTGACCTGTGGTGACCTCCAGGATAATACCCGCCTCGTGGATCTTTACAATCCCAAACTTGAGACCCAGGAGATTCGGACAATACATGGCGTTTCCTATGTATACTGACAATAAGGCGGTTACCATTTTGTTAGTCGTCAAATGTTATACGTGTCACAAATTGTATCAACCACAATTTTTTTTTTTATGTGTCAGGCATAGTTGAGCATGGGAATGCCCAATATATACCTTACTCACAATGTTCTCAGCCCTTATACACTCTAAACTGTCAAAATTGTAATGCGTGCTTTACCAAAACGCAGATTTATGACACACAGACCTGCGTCTCAAAATTCCCTTAAATTCCCAGCTTTCAGATGACCTCCTGTAACCCCCTAAAGATCCCCCCCCCCCCTCTCTAAAAAAGGCTATATATGAGTGTCTCGAGGGGTGAAAGCGTAACGTTGTGTATTTTACACCTGAAGTATCCAATATACTTTCCATCCTTTATCCACGAGATCTCATCAGCTGCTTCACTGCAGAGCTATTCAAGTATGATATGAACCTACACCTGCTCAACACTGATTCGGCCACTGCTTTATAACGTCTTCTTATTTAGTATTTGCTGACCGTCTGTAACTTATGCCCGCTGTTTAGGACGGTATCAAATTAATAGGGAAGTCTTCAGATAACCTCTCTGTCTAATAGCAGAATGAACGTCAACGTGTCCTAACATGACTTTTGGACTGCGGTGAGCCGCACTCGCTTTCTTCCTTAAATGGTAACAAATGGCTCAACAATGAAAAGTTCTTGAAATGAGGGAGAGGCCGTTTGATGTAGTCCCAGTATTGGCAAGTGTAAGCTGTATGACATATTTCGAGTTTAGTGCTGCGGATGCCTTTTGTGGATCAAGGGAACCACTTGGTTCCAGTTTAGCTGTTGTGCTGGAGGTTGTCAGAGAGGTCTGTTAAAAGAGAGGGGAGAAAAAAAAAAGAAGAGGTTTAGTGGATGGGAATTATGTGTTTCACTTTGATCAGAGCAACCGCAGAACATACACACACTGCGCGGCATTCCTGCGGAGCACTTTAACTCATCCTCAGAGCATGATAAGGTTTACATAATGATATGTAAAGTGCTTTGAGAAGGGGGAATTCTTTGGCAGGAGAATCATTGCCACCCACAAGGAGGCTTTCTTCTTCTCATTTCTCTCCTGCCAGATCCGGTTCTCCCCTTTTCGTTCCCTCTGTGCCATTGTTTTTTTTAAGTCAGTCAACCTCAGACAACAAACTATGTTTGGTTGAATCTCTCAGTCACCGCTGCAAATCATGGCAGGAATTCACAGCACTTTGGTTTCAATGAAAGGGTTAAGGTTCCACATTTTTTTTACACCTTGTTTACTTTGCAAATTAAGTTGTTCCAACTTAACCTTTTATTAAATAGATGACAGTGTAGAGGGAACTGGGAATGGGGAGGCAGCGATCGGGGTATAACATGCAACAAAGGGTCCCAAAGACCAGACTTGAACTTGTTATGTTGCGGCTTTATGGCACGCGCTGTTCCCATTCGGACACCACTCTATCATTTCTCAATCATTTTGTTGTGACCCACTCCTTGTAACTTACAATTTCCTCAGACAAAACAAAAACTATTCCCTTACACAACCTAACCTCAAGGTTTCAGTGTTTTGTTCTACTTAGCAACCTTTAGCATGGTAAACATACTTAATACAAGTGTGTGTAAGCACGGTACATGTGAGCACGTTAGCATGCTGACGTTAGCATTTAGCATCTGGCGGTAGACGCATAAGCTTTGCCAGAAACATGATGCTCAATGGCTTAATGAAAGGGTTAAGGTTCCACATTTTTTTTACACCTTGTTTACTTTGCAAATTAAGTTGTTCCAACTTAACCTTTTATTAAATAGATGACAGTGTAGAGGGAACTGGGAATGGGGAGGCAGCGATCGGGGTATAACATGCAACAAAGGGTCCCAAAGACCAGACTTGAACTTGTTATGTTGCGGCTTTATGGCACGCGCTGTTCCCATTCGGACACCACTCTATCATTTCTCAATCATTTTGTTGTGACCCACTCCTTGTAACTTACAATTTCCTCAGACAAAACAAAAACTATTCCCTTACACAACCTAACCTCAAGGTTTCAGTGTTTTGTTCTACTTAGCAACCGTTAGCATGGTAAACATACTTAATACAAGTGTGTGTAAGCACGGTACATGTGAGCACGTTAGCATGCTGACGTTAGCATTTAGCATCTGGCGGTAGACGCATAAGCTTTGCCAGAAACATGATGCTCAATGGCTTCATGCATTCGCACACATTTTTCTCGAGAGGCGTAATTGTCCTAGACGATTGACAAATGTCCTCCATCTGCCAACTTTGTCAACATCGCCTGCGTTGGACCTAAATAATAAAAAGCTTAATTAATCCCATTAACTGGTAGCTCTCGAAGGTTATAGTTCAATCAAAGAGTGTACAGAGTAGAAGTGTGTGCGCCAGGAATTTGAAACCTGCTAATGTAATCGTGCCTGCAGTTCCACCTCTCTGTCTTATTTGTTTGCAGACAGCTGTCATCCGAGGATCTGGCCCGAGTCCCGGAGAATTCAACCAGTAACATCTTGAACAGGTTACTGCTCACCTATGATCCCAGAATAAGGCCCAACTTCAAAGGCAAGTCTCATTTCCTCTTCATCTGTCTCTGTCTACTCTGAATTTACATTTGTGCTGCAGCGCTGTCATGCTAATTAAAGAAACAAGTGTACTGTGAATACGTACCTCTGGGGTTTTTTTTCCCTAAAACCTGGTGCGGTGACATGCTATCTGCAAAAATGGTGCATGAGGCATTAATGAAAATGTTTTTTTCCTTCCTTTTAATGCATACACTTGCATATTTAACATGCACTAACAACAGTGTAACTATAGTCGGCTGCCATTCCTCAAAAGAAGTTAAGCGTGGTGTTGATTGACACAAGACGGCTGTTATGACAGACACTCAAATCTCTAAAAAAAAAAAACAATATACATTGTGAATTTGGTTTATTTATACATTTTTTTAATCTCAAATCGCAAGCCTCTAGAATCTGCCCCTGTTTTTTTTTTTATCCTTCGCTCCTGTATCCATCTTTACAGTGATTACAGTGTAAATGCCACATTGTAGCGGCCTTCGGTCTCAAACAGACGGCCATAAAAAAAAAGAAATACAACACAAGAGGTGATTGACGACCTCTGCGTCCTGACTGATGGTCTTCACCGAGTCTTTAGGTAGTTTTCCATCCTCTGGCACTTGGCAGCAGAAGCCATATCTGGGTTCTCACTGTTTGATGTATTGTGAGCTGAATCTGCTCCCGACTGCCTGCGGCTGCTCCGACGGCCAAACATCTGCTCTTGATTTCAGGTCGGGCTGAAAGCTCCCCCGTCCATTAGCATCCATGTCATAATCTTCCAAACTACATCCTAAACTGCGCCTTGTGCATTGCCTATAAAAACAGAGAGCTGCTTTTAGAGGCCCTATTGAGTGTTTGTGGCAATATTTGGTAGTTTCGCCTCGGTTGCATTAATGCATGGAATCTGTGAGCTATGAGCCACCTCCATATTATGCACATTCATTTTGTGAATTGCATGATCACATTTAGGATGTGAAACTCCTGAGGCTCCAGTAAACACCTCAAAGGACATCATTTATTCAAAGGAGTGTGAACAGTCTGCATTCATCAAGGGTTTTTTATTGGTTTCTGCTAAAAGCTGAGTGGAGAGAGACGCCCGTACATATGTCTACCACATTAGCTTAGCAGAGGGGATGAGACGGAGATTTTATATTGCGTCGCAATGTTTCATAATTCCTGAATCGGTAACACAATCGATGGAATTGCATCCACAGTGGTACCTCACACACAAACTCTTCTTTCACAAACTCTTCTTTCCTCTCCTCAAAATCCAGGAATTCCCGTGGAAGACAGAGTGAACATTTTCATCAACAGCTTTGGCTCCATTCAAGAAACGACGATGGTAAGAATTTATTTCAATTCCACCACTTCGGCCCGACTATTGATTATCAATACGTCTGCCAATCAGATGCAGTGGATCAGAGCTGAAGAACTGCTCCGTCCGACAAGTTTTGGGAGGGGTTGCATGAGCATGTTTGCTGGACGGTATCAGACCATTTAGCAGTACATCAGTATGGAGGCCTGAGGTTTCCATGCTTCATTTATCTGATGGCTTAATTGCTGATAAAACGGTGCGGTATGAATTCAAGTGAACAGATTAAACCTCAAGGACGGCGCTGGGTCGACTCTTCATCGCTTAGGAAACATTAAATTGGAAGATTCTTGTGGGTTTCTAATGAGCCCGGCTCACCGGCGTATTTTAATTGTTAAGCTGCTGGGAGGAGCCAATAAACACTTAGTTTTTATTTCTCAGTGAATATGTTCAATCACGTGTCAAGTTAATTGAAGTGATTGTAGGGCAGCGTGACATTATTCACCAGTTGGCTTGATTCTGTTTCACCTGACTGTGGCCTTACAGTCTGCCACCTAGGAGCTTTATTCCATTAGAAGACCCACATCTTCACAGATATCTGATATCATAATAATACTTCTTCCCTTAACCATGTGGTCTCATGCGGGCACTTTTTGGGCAAGGTGAATCAAGTCAAATTTGACAAATCATCAGGACACAACCAACAACATTTATATGAGATATAGAGCATTATTATAGATATACTGGTTTACACCACGGAAACAATTTAATGTAAGGTTTAGCCAACAGAACGACATGGGGTTAAGAAAGAAAAGATCAAATTAAATAGCTCCTTAGCAAGCTGAATATATAACTAAAGTTCCTGCTAGAACGCTATTGCGTGAAAATGTATATTCCGACCGTGAAAACGAAATGAAACCATTGCCAAGGTGTCCTTCCTATTGCCTGCCCAGTACCGTGATATTGTACACACAAGGGTAACTTTATTCCGTTGTTTATCCAGTTGTGTGTTTGCGGGCAGCGTCGGGGCTTTGGCATACCAAATAATAAACGTGAAGTACGTTGAAATTATAAAAATAATTTGATTTGTTTGCAAACGCTGTCAAATGCGACCCTTCTCCCATTTCATTCACAAAGCGAATCAACCGAATGTTTGGTCCATGGCGTCCACGCTTGATAGAGATGACTACTACGTTGTGATGGAGGGCAGACCCATTGTGCGTGCTCCTCAAACAAAAAGAGCTGAAGATGAAATCATAGAAAAGCATAAAGAATGGCGAGACATGCAACATTACCTTGTTGACAAGTTTAGCCGGCACACCTGTGGACGACTGTGCGGCATGCGGAGTTACAATGTCGTGCACTTTTGCTTAGAAACCATGCTGTTGTTTTTGGATGAGCGATCCAATTGAAGTTATGGAATATATACGGCCAATCTGAGTGCTATATTTCAGACCTGCTGTAGGTCTGGACAGTGTCTCAGTCCAAAGCGGTGATCAGTGTTTTTCCGACCTCATTTCACGACACTCTGAACAAAGCCTTTAGATCTTATGTGCTGGAATTGGAGCCGCATGAAAAACGCTCTCTGGAGATATTTCTTCTGGCTGCAGATCAGAAGCTTGTAAAAAGCTTCCAGTGGAGAGTTTCACACCGCGACCAATTACAGGCCGATGCTGAAAAATGCAAAGAGTATTAAGAACTCGACGAAAAGACCAAAAAGGGGAAAAGAAAAACAAGAAATCAAGGAGAATGATCAGAAAAAAATAGAGGCGACGTGAAGACTTAAGGTGGAAAAGAGCGGAGGAAGAAAAATAATATGTGGCAGTGAGTAGGAAGTGAAAGAATGGCAAGGGGAAGACAAAGGGAAAGGGGAACAAAGAAGAAAGACAATGCCAGACAATAAGAGACCAAAGATGGGGGGAGAGGAAATTAACTGAATGTGGTTGGGAGAAATGATATAGAGTGGAAAGGGTATAGTAACATAAGGGAAAAGCGGAGAAAAGGTACATTAGAAATGAACGAAAGAGAAGGAAATAGAAGGGATGGAGAAGGAGACGGGGGACTCGCAGACGACAGACAGAGAGAACATGAAAGTGAGAAAGGTTCAAAAAATAAATCCAGGAGGAGAGAGAAAAGACAGCTGGTCACATCTCCCACGTAATGCGTCACTCTGTGGGGTATCTGATCTCAGGAAAACCCCTCTCTCTCAACCCGAGGCCAAACACCCACCACCTGTAGTTAAAATACCTATTTTGGCTTTGTGCTACGTCTCCATCAGGAGACGATGACTAATTTGATGTTGTGAGGTGGAATAAATTGTGTTGCATGTGTGTATTTTCTTTTTGTTTTTACTGCCTCTCAGCTTGAGCTTTCCTCACTGATTACAGCGAGCGGTGGTGTTAAATCTCTCCGGAATCGAATGCGGTACAAGCAGCTTTACGGTGAGCCAGAGGGGAAGATATATCTCCTTGTCTGGTTTTCGGGGGTGGGGGGTGGGGGGGGGGAAGCGAAGGTGTGGGAATTGGCATGAATCTCTGTCAGACAGAGGAGAGCCGGCGGAAGCTATTTGAGGACGAGGAGTTGGAGTCGAGAATTAGGTTGTGTAGAGAACGACGGACGGCTTTTTCCAAAATGAGTTACAGGCAATCTCACCACGGCTCCTTCTCCCAAAAAATGTTTACTGGCAGGGAAATGACGTCGATTCTGGTTTACGGCCGGATTCATAAACCTTCCTAAGACCTCTGTGTATAAACTGGTGGTTTGAAATCATGTCTATTTTTGAAGGTGAATACGACGTTCATGTGGCTTCTCGTCTCAAAGACATTGGGCCCTGCGACACTCCGTGTAATTGTTTAAATGGATCAATCCAACATTGTGTCTTTTTATACATTTTTTGCGAGGAAAAACTGAATCAGAACCGTTTATTGCCAAGTATATTCATGTTATCACAGCGGGTGGTGCATAACATTTACACAACATTAACTTAATCAACACAGTGCAAGAAAGAGACATATTAAGTTTACAATCGAATATATATGTATTATATATACCGATAACAGTACTTTAAACAGTTTAAGTTTAATCTTAAAGGGACAAGTGTATTTAAATATGAAGTATGAAGGGGATGTGCAGGGCAGTGACCGGTAGGAGATTATCCTGGGGATGACAAGAGTCAGTCAGTAGGGGGACCGGGGCTCTGTTCATGAGGGTCAGTTGGAGGACCCGGGCTCTGTTCATGAGGGTCAGTTGGAGGACCCGGGCTCTGTTCATGAGGGTCAGTTGGAGGACCCGGGCTCTGTTCATGAGGGTCAGTTGGAGGACCCGGGCTCTGTTCATGAGGGTCAGTAGGGGGATCGGGGCTCTGTTCATGAGGGTCAGTTGGAGGACCCGGGCTCTGTTCATGAGGGTCAGTAGGGGGATCGGGGCTCTGTTCATGAGGGTCAGTTGGAGGACCCGGGCTCTGTTCATGAGGGTCAGTAGGGGGATCGGGGCTCTGTTCATGAGGGTCAGTTGGAGGACCCGGGCTCTGTTCATGAGGGTCAGTAGGGGGATCGGGGCTCTGTTCATGAGGGTCAGTAGGGGGATCGGGGCTCTGTTCATGAGGGTCAGTTGGAGGACCCGGGCTCTGTTCATGAGGGTCAGTAGGGGGATCGGGGCTCTGTTCATGAGGGTCAGTTGGAGGACCCGGGCTCTGTTCATGAGGGTCAGTAGGAGGACCCGGGCTCTGTTCATGAGGGTCAGTTGGGGGATCGGGGCTCTGTTCATGAGGGTCAGTTGGAGGACCCGGGCTCTGTTCATGAGGGTCAGTAGGAGGATCGGGGCTCTGTTCATGAGGGTCAGTTGGAGGACCCGGGCTCTGTTCATGAGGGTCAGTTGGAGGACCCGGGCTCTGTTCATGAGGGTCAGTTGGAGGACCCGGGCTCTGTTCATGAGGGTCAGTAGGGGGATCGGGGCTCTGTTCATGAGGGTCAGTTGGAGGACCCGGGCTCTGTTCATGAGGGTCAGTAGGGGGATCGGGGCTCTGTTCATGAGGGTCAGTAGGGGGATCGGGGCTCTGTTCATGAGGGTCAGTTGGAGGACCCGGGCTCTGTTCATGAGGGTCAGTAGGAGGACCCGGGCTCTGTTCATGAGGGTCAGTAGGGGGATCGGGGCTCTGTTCATGAGGGTCAGTAGGGGGATCGGGGCTCTGTTCATGAGGGTCAGTTGGAGGACCCGGGCTCTGTTCATGAGGGTCAGTAGGAGGACCCGGGCTCTGTTCATGAGGGTCAGTAGGGGGATCGGGGCTCTGTTCATGAGGGTCAGTTGGAGGACCCGGGCTCTGTTCATGAGGGTCAGTAGGGGGATCGGGGCTCTGTGCATGAGGGTCAGTAGGGGGATCGGGGCACTGTTCATGAGGGTCAGTAGGGGGATCGGGGCTCTGTTCATGAGGGTCAGTAGGGGGATCGGGGCTCTGTTCATGAGGGTCAGTTGGAGGACCAGGGCTCTGTTAATGAGGGTCAGTAGAGGGACCCGGGCTCTGTTCATGAGCCCGACTGCCGACAGGCAGGAACTGTTTGTGTGGCCGGAGGTCTCGGCCCTGATGTACCGCAGCCTCCTGCCAGATGGAAGGGACTCAAACAGTGTGTGATGACTTGTGGATGCACCATGTAACAAAACAAAAGAAACACCACAAATATTAAGCATTTGTTACGTTATAACGGAAGAACGAGTTAACACCACAAACAGTGGTCTCCTGGATGTCCTGTGTTTGACATTTAGTTTTATATGACAATTATATACTCAACCGTTGCACAATGCGGGATCCAACTTATAGGGGAATACTCTTTTATTGGTATACCATAAACAATATGTTGGGAGTACGCTGTTTGCTGTTTTGGTCTGGTGACGTCACTCAAGAGAACATAGGAAGCCAAGTGTTGTTGACTCTTTGAAGTTCACGTTTGTGACGTCATTTATGTACGTGAGTTACTTTCCCTCAAGCCCATTCGTGATGTTTTTTTAACTACGTGTTTTTGTTTTGCGTAAATTCAACTGCAATCATTTCCGTCGTTTCGTTGCCAAAACACAACCGCGAATGTTTGAAGTTAACGACGTGAGGACACTTACAATGCTTTGAAATGCATCATGAAGTGCAAAATGTCTATAAAAATGGCGTGCTATTCATATGCCTTCCCATGAGGTCATGTTGGTAAATACGCACACAGTTTAGTTCAGTGTGCAGCAGGATACTTAACATTTAACATAGCGGGGCCGATGCACTTTCATGAAGAACAGATGCACTATAAAAGCACATTTATGTCAGCTGGCTCTCTCTCACCGTCAAAGAGAGGCTGTAACTACAATTGTTCTATAAATATACAGCCAGGAAACAGTTAACAAACATGTCCATTTACAATAAGCAGGAGAACATTTACTAAAACCTCTCTAACTTTGCAGAGAGACTGGTCCCATATTGTGCTATGATCTCTGTGGTTGTTGACCTTTGCTGTGCATCCTTCCAAGAGATAATCATCCTGAAAGTGCTTCTTTTTTGCTTTATTTATTCTTAACCAGTAACAAATATGATAATATTTACACATATGAACAAAAGCACACATGTTTTGCCTTTTATTATAACATCAACATTATTCAAATAGCCTTTGTGGTTGCAGAGATACACCCTTTTTAGTTTGGGTATGTTATTTCGAGCAGAAACCTAGAAAATAGGTCGGCGTTTAAAAGGTTAAGAGGAAATAACACAATGTGCTCAGCTCATTCAATCAAAAATATGTTTCACGTTTTTCATCAGAAATATAAACATGAGAATCACTATAGCAACTGCGAGCCATGTGTTGTGGATGGAGGCAGATGGTGTCCCAGAGGTTTTTGCGGAGACTCCCAAAATAAAATATGGAAAAACACCTGAAAGACCAAAGATGATGTTTTGCAGAACTAAAGCCAAGTTAAACTTAACTCAGGGAGCGGCTCAACATGTTGCTATAGGGATGAGACCCAATGGATGGAGATTGTGTCCCACAAGGGCCGAAAGAGATGAAGTAGGGAAGTAAGAGGATAACCGGAGTTTAAAGCAGGCCCAGAGAGAGGGGTTTGACGATGTGTGTCGTAGTGGCCAACGTTGGAATTGCAGGACATGTGGCCGAAACACATCCACGGCAGAGGAAAGAAACAACAGCAGCAGATTTTCTAAAACTCCTGACAAACGACAAATACTTTCAACCATTAAGTCCATTTTTTTTTAGGTCCGCCAACAGCTATATATATATATATATATATATTGTTTTTGTGTCATTCACCTGGGCCACCTCCCAGACTACATTTGTTTTTGACGTATCATAAATAAGTTTCTAATCAAAGTCTGCCGAAGGGAGTGGATGGATGGGTCAAACGCGAGACTTTCAAGTTTCTATTTTTCACAAACCTATTTCTTTTTATATACGTAACTTCAGTTAAATATATAAAATGGGACCGCAATCCGGTTGGAGAAACATTTCCCTCAAAACACAACTGAACTGCAGTTTAGTTTGTATTGCATCTAATCCAGAACCGTGTGGGAACAACGTATCCAATGTTTCGTACATGTGTTATTCATAGGGATGAATTCTTTTTTTTGCACGGACTTAAATTTGTCCCAAGAATAATTTGCCAAAATGAAAACAAACACTTAAATATTCTATTGCAGAAATATAACATGAGCACCCATTTGGATCATTTCATCCTCGAGGAGAGATTTTAAATGGTCCGTTATGGGTCCTGTTGCTGGTTTTATGAACCATGAAAACAATTGTACCATTTTACTTTTGTAAATCCCTGCGTGCCGAGCATAAAGTAATGATAAATGTTGCTTTTTGCTGCTGCATTACAAAAATTAGGCATCCAATATTAAATATATTAAATATATAAAACTGGTAACAATGATGGTGGAGGCTAGCTTCTCACGCAGGGACACACACACTCATACAGCTGGTATTTTGGCGGCTGTATTTGACATGTCATCCGTCTTCACACTCGGCATTAATAGTTCCCAACACCTGGTCCCAGAGCAGCTTGAGGCGCGCCAAACAAAGCATGGGCAAAAAAAACAAAACGTCCAAAAGCCGCGCTGAGTGATACTTTCCCACCAACAAGAATGTGGACATTTACACTCGTGAGCTCTCTAATGAGACATTCGCTGTATCACATGTTGCTGTGTTGATAACCTTTGACCCTCGGACGATGTCTTCTCTAGACGTTTACCGCTTTTCAAAGTAGACGTCGTGAGAGTTCGTTTTTTTTTCTCCCCCGCAGCTGTGAAATATCACTCGACACATCCGAGTGGCCCGTTTGAAGGTATTGTTGAGATGTTTGCTGGGAGAAAATACTGCTGGTCAGGGACCTTAAAGGAAGTAGAAGATGCAACTTGTCAATGAGTTGGAACTGCTCTATCCTAAACAAAGTTACCAATGTCTTCAAAAGGCATGTAGGAAAAGGCGCTAACGGATAAATGTCCATTTTTTTTCTCTTGTTTTTAACAGATAAAAGTAAAATGCTTCTAGAGAATGAAGGATCTCCCCAAAGATCATGGCATGAACAAATAAAAAAAAGCTTCTGTCCGATAGTGCTAACGTGAAGCAGACGTTAGACCATGTCTTCTTGTCCCGCTGCGCAGGATTACCGAGTCAACATCTTCCTGCGGCAGCAATGGAACGACCCCCGGCTGAAGCTGCCGCAGGACTTCAAGTCCGATTCGCTCACCGTGGATCCGGGGATGTTCAAATGTCTCTGGAAGCCGGACCTGTTCTTCGCCAACGAGAAGAGCGCCAACTTTCACGACGTCACCCAGGAGAACATTCTCCTCTTCATTTTCCGGAACGGAGACGTCCTCATCAGCATGAGGTAATGATCTTGGATTTTTTTTTGCATTCATTCAACGATAACGCTGGTCATTTTATTTTCAATGCTCTTGCAGGGAATAAGTGTGGAACGTTTACATTAAAAGCCAAATTCAATATTTTACATTTGTTGTTTACAGCTAGGGTGGGCACCTTTTTAATTAATAAGTAAATCATTTTTATGGACACTTCCCCCCCCCCCCCCCCCCCGCTGCACCATTAAACCTGATTTTACTGGAAATCCCCCACTGGAAGTGAGAAAATACAAACTGACTCAGTCGTACATGAACAAATAAATCAAAGTAACATGTATTGATTCATTGATTTTTTTTTTTCCTCCGCCCGCCGTAGCGAGTGAAGGGAATCTGCCTCGAGTGAAGCAGGAAAGCACACGACAGACACGCCACACTTTTGTCCCGCCCTCATTTTTCCACGAGTTGAAATTAAAGATGTAAGATTTTGTCGTATAGGAACACATTTTGTTCACTAAAACAACTGAATGATTAATACACGTCTGCTGATCACAGTAATAAAACACATTTATTGTTGCATCAGCTGTCCAGGTGTTGGTTTCAGACGATCTGTGTTGTGTGATAAGATTGTGATAAGTTTTAGAATCTTTTACTCAGACCAGCCCAATGTGCACCTGTAATAATGCTGATGTTTAATCAGAGTCTTGATATTTCCACACCTTATAGGTTGATGGGTTATCTTGGGAAAAGGATAATTGCTACTAACACATATTTTAACACATTTGTGAACACAATTTGAGGGAAATCAGCCTTTGGTGTGCACAGAGAAAGTTTGATCTTATATAAACTGAAGAAAAATGGGAGCAACAACAAAAAAAATGTGTTTAAAATGTTATATTCTTTGTAGATAAGTTCAGAACACATATGATATTTGTGCGAATTAAACACTCGTAAAGTATAAAACTCCTTGAGAGTTCTGATGGTTCTAAGTGGGGTAAGGACCCCACTAGCCCCCCTTACTGTGGTGATACATTGAATAAAATGGATACATATCAAGTAAGTCTTAAACGCTTTCTATATGACCACCTGGCAAATTTAACTTAAAAAAATCAGACAATACAACGTTTAACCCCCTGTCTCCATGTAAACCTTTTGAAATACAGAAAAAGTTGCCTCTGATCTTCTTAAACCTTTGCAAACTAATGTCTGTCTTTCACCAGTGAACACAGTGGACCTTTCACTGACATAATGCAGGCCTGATGTTCGGCACAGAGAGGTCACCACCGACAGGAAATGATGAATGAAGCCGTACGAGGCGGGTTTCAAAAGTCTACTCGCGAACAACACCCGAAGCCAAAGTTATACTTTCCGGCTTCCGCGTGGGTCCGCGTGACGCGCACGTCTCAATCAGAGGGCCGCGCGTGGCCCGATTCTGTCGTAACGAGACGTGTCCAGACTTGTCCGGACTGCCACGGGTGGTAGTGTAGTAATCTACTGCACGTGTGTGGAATGGCGGCCTCTAAGCGGAGAGTGTGAACACAACCGGCTACGCAGCCTCGGAGTCCGCGTGTGCTTTCCGTATGGGAGTTTAACCGAGGCTCGAATCAACATAGTTTTAAATTTAAAAAAAAAATTTTTTTTAGATTCCATGTCCGCCGAAAAAGACGCGGTGGAATGGATACGACACTCGCTTCCAAGGACACACAATGTCGTTGTGAAATTAATGAAGCCGGAACAACATTGCAATTCAATGGGCATCATCACACTCTGTGCAAAGCTCGCCTAATGTAGCTTTAAATACGTGTGTGCACAAGAAGGAAAAAAAACAACGTTGTATGATTTTAGCCCTAGTCGGACTATTACCTGGAGACCCTAATGGGATTATACAATAATTGGTCATTTGTGTTCTTAATGCCCTGCACATCTGCAATGATTATTGTATTCCTGTCTGCATATCAATCGGTTATAGTTGTTTCCCGTATTCGCCGGGATTCCCTGGGATTTCTTCATTTACTTTTCTCTCTGTGTCAAGAAGCACTGAGGCTGCGAGCGCAAATAAATTGGAAAAGATAATGAGACTGTTGTCGGTGGAAAAAAAAGGAAAAAAAACACCACTCTATCTTTCAAGGGGGCTCAATGTAAACTCGTTGGGACGACAGCTACACCGTGCCGTGTTTGGTTTCATTCGTCTCCAGAGACAAGATAATAATAGTGAATGTGTCCGTAATTCACAGTAGAACCTACTTTGTTTATTGCATGTAAATGCACCATGAGGGTCAAAACCCCTTTAAAATCCTTTGAGATTTCAAGGTAATACGAGTGTCGTGTAAACAAGGCTGTTGTGTGTGCAAATGGTGGATAGAAGAGGGTTACAAAAGCAACAACTGAATTGTCTTCATCTCCCTGCAGGTTGTCCGTCACCCTTTCCTGTCCCCTGGACCTCACGTTGTTCCCTATGGACACACAGAGGTGTAAGATGCAACTTGAAAGCTGTGAGTTTTACTCCAATAATAAGTCACAAATCGCACATTTGCTTTTGTAAGTGTGATTTCAGTCGGTCTGCTTGTTTTATATTTAGGGGAAAACAGTATTTCTAAAGGTATGCATATGATTGTTTTTATTAAACCGTTATTTTTTGGGGGGTGAACTGAAAGCTCTTCGCTTGTTGTTTAGCAGCTATTTTTGTTTTACTGGCAAACACTTAGGGAAGTGGGGAATAAATCATCATATTTTAGGGGTTGCTGTGAAAGTCTCACAGCAGATTGAGCTCGACTGTGGTTATTGCCTCTTGTTTACAAAGCAGCATAGACTTGAATTAGCAAAACAACTTTGAGCCATTTCCCTCTAATGACTTCTGAGACATATGGTTTTTCTGCCGGTCTGTGTGCATTCATATGATATTGTCGTACTCGTGATTGTACGTTTCTGGGTTTGCAGATATTGCGGGGGACATATCGTGCATTTACAAAACTGTGCATGCACATATGCATTTGTGTGGTTTCAACAGTGTGTGTGTGTGTGTGTGTGTGTGTGTGTGTGTGTGTGTGTGTGTGTGTGTGTGTATTCGCATCTTGTAAACCCCTTTTCATCCAGTCGGCTACACCACAGACGACCTGCAGTTCATGTGGCAGACGGGAGACCCGGTGCAAATGGACAACATCGCTCTGCCTCAGTTTGATATCAGACAAGAAGATATCGATTATGGGAACTGCACCAAATTCTATTCGGGAACAGGTATCGTCCTTCTTACATATTTCTTAAACGGGAAGTTAGAAAAAAAAATATTCCAAATACTCTTTTTAAATATTTCTTCTTTTAAAGACATCCCTGTTGGAATGAAACTGAAAATGTATGGCAAAGTGAAATATTGTTCAACTAAACATACTTTTTCCAACATTTCCATCAACCACAATGTGTAAGAAAACAGTTTTTTTTTTTTAACATCAGTGCCGTTCCTTTCATCACTTCATAATCTTTTCTCTATGAATAAGTCATTTTGTTACTGTCCTAGTTGGATATAGGTTCCTAGTCTCTGGTGAGGGTAATGGGTCTTTTTGTCAAGGTAAGATTAGTTGAAAGATTACATTTGAGCTGATCTGATCCTGAGCCAGCTTCAATTGAATGCTCTTCTGAAAAGGGACTTCTTTATTTATATATTTTTTTTCTGGTAAAGGCCAAAAGATTATGACACCTCAATCAAACCTCCGTTTCAAAATGGAATTGAACTCCTTTATAACAAACAATATTTTTTAAGATAAGTCTTTTATTATTTGATCAGGTGAAACGCAGTCTGTGACTTTGACAGCATAAAAGCGCAGCTCACATCAATTCAGTTTATTTTTGTACAGCCCAAAATCACAAATTACTAAATTTGCCTCAGAGGGCTTTACAATATGTACACATACGGCATCCCTGTCCCAGGACCTCACATCGGATCAGGAAAAAAATCCCCCAAAAAATAGAAACAAAACTTTCACTGGGAAAAAAGAAGAGCCACAAGAGTCGCTGATCATTGATCATGTGGCCTGTCAGTGAGCCGGCATGCACAACTCCGGCTCTGTTGCACAACTGAATAGAAAGAAGTAATTAATAAGGTCGTTGTGACAAGTTCAAGTGTTTGCGTTGTGGACTCTCCTGAGTTAGATCTGATTCAGAACGTGGGTTATCTTGTGGGTTAAGTTTGGACAAACATACCTTTGGTAAAGCTGAGGAAGGATTTAGCTCATGAATAAAACACAAGAATAAAAAATCAACACATTACACATTAAAACGTGGCGCTTCTGTGATACAATGTAATGTGCACATAGACCCAAGTTAAAGGTGCCTTTGGAATTTTCTTGGGCGTCTTAAATCAACATTTTATTGCTACGTGCGTCTAATCATGTTGTTTGAATGCAGTATTTTGGCACAGTTGCAGTTAGAGATCAGGCTACACGAAGATAATGTGCTTATTCGTGTGATCCAAAAAATGTACAATAACTCAAAACCATTTTAAAGTCCAAGAGTCCAAATGTATTGAAAGATTATGTCCGTAACTATTTTAAACTATTAAATGGGTTTAAGTGACAATATATGTTGCTTAGCAGCTGTTTATTTAGCCTATCAAAAGCTCCTTTTCCACTGCAGTCACACGCTCCCCCGGCTTGCCACAGACAAAGGAAGGCATTCACCAACGAGCTATATTCAAATCCATTTTCCCTGAAACAAACAAAAGCTCAGTGTTACTCATCAAAATGCATTGTGGGTCTTCTTGAGGTTTAACGAAGAGATGAATGCATTTCTCGTCTCATAGAACTGGTTTTTCAGTATATATATATTTTTTTAAATCATGCATTGCGTACATTTGTGTTTATTCGCTTGCAGATTATTTCTTCCTTGCCTCTGTTGGCACATTACTACACATGTCAATCACAAGAATAGTTGAAGTCAAACGCATTCACCTGTCCATCTCAAGCCTTCGGTTACTCCTTTAGAGGCACGAGTCACACTTTGCATTGGACATTAAGGTTGAATTGTACAATTTGACCGAATGGTGTGTGACTACATACGTAGATATTTCCAAGAGGTAGCTATAATCAACTCTAACATACCCAGACGAATGTACAACATGGCCTTTTTCCCCCCGGGATACTGGCTGGGCAAAATAAAATCGGAGTATTCAAACTACTAACAAAGATCCTGGTATATGTGTGGTACATGTATTAAGACCAATGTGAGTACACAGCGACATTCACGATGAAATGGAAAAGCTCTATCAGCCAAAAGGGGCTCGTATGACCTCAGTGCTCTCGAACACACACTGCTGGCCAATAAGTCAGCCTTTTAACAGGTTGCCATGACAACCTGGACGGACACAAAGATCACCTCTGTGTTCGAGCCTGCTCTGCGACACAGGCGAACCCTTATTATGCTGTATAAAGCTCACCCACAGATCCCCGGGCTAGTTAAATATTACTTCAGCCCATCCACCCTTACCATCCCATTGGACCCACTAACCAGCATCAAAGAGCAGGAACACAACGCTGCTAGTTGGGCTGCAGGAGGTCTGAAGCGTATCGATGCCAATTCCATACTTGCTTTCAGCTCCGAATAATGAAGACCACATTTCCAGGAGAGACGGATCGGTTTGAATTGATCATTTATGGATGGAAAATGTATGCTGCGCCGTTAAGAAGGATAACCTCCTGAAAACAGGAACTAGTTTTCAGGAGGTTCCTCTAAGATCAAGAAACAGCAGAGAAGTTATTCTTCATAATAGGCACGTCATGTTGGAGCTAAAAGCTAAAAAAAAATAGCCAGGACTTAACCTGGCTGCTACCTTTCCTCCAAATGCCTAATGCTGATATAACAAAGTCAGGATACGGCCATTTCCCTCACCTGCTTGGTGCCATTTCAGGGTAAAGAAGTTCACATTTCTAAGAGCGAAAAATAAGGCACGATTGGCCAACACCTTCGAATTGACAATAATGGTCCGATGCCGTGTTCATTTCATACCGTTTCAAACCGTAATTACGAGCAGCCGAATTGGAAAAACGTGTTCACCTCAGCCACCTTGTGATTCCAAAGAGACATTGGCAATTTCTAACGGTGACAATATGGTCATAACTTGGTGAAAAGAACCACAAAAATCCAATATGAAAACTAACTCGATGCATTATTTCTCATTTTAAAAAGGAGCTATACGCTGTTTGTATCTAGTTGGGACTCTTACAACTTGTGTACTCTTTCGAGACAATTTGTGTTTCATACTGAAGCTATTTAAGTCACATTCGACCACAATCTCCTTCTCCTTGCAGGGCACTACACTTGCGTGGAGGTTATCTTCACCCTAAGGCGACAGGCTGGCTTCTACATGATGGGTGTTTACGCCCCCACGCTGCTCATCGTGGTCCTCTCCTGGCTCTCCTTCTGGATCAACCCTGACGCGAGTGCTGCCAGGGTGCCTTTGGGTACGCATTATTTGATCAATTCCCCCCCCCCCCCTCGCCTTCCGATGACATTTACCGACGCTTCGGGATGTGTAAATATTCCCCCGCGCTGTTCAACCAAGGATCGGATGTTAGGTCCAAAAGAGGGGCGAGCGAGAGAGGTCGGCATTGAGGCAATTAGGTGTGGAAAAATCCACGTGGGAAAAGAATGCAGTTGATCAGATAAAACTCTCTCTTTTTTTTTTTTTAGGGATCGCCGACAATCGTCTCCATCGTCAAAACATCAATCACTTTGACACCGCGAAGGACTTTATCTTTATCTGGTGCCATGTGCAGTGCTGTTCCATGTGTGATACATCACTAAATATATCTGTGAGTGACTGAAGGGACACACCGCGGTGGTGCTTTAGGTCCATTAGGGCTTTCAAGTAGCACTTATTGAAGCTACGTCTAAATTAATGGGGATTTGAGCCCCTGTTTAAGTGCACTTCTTATTGTAGAAGTTATTCTTTTTTAGTCATTGGAAAATACCTCAGGCTGAGGGTCTGATTCCCACATCAAAATGACCTATTTGTCTAAAATATTTAAAAAAATACCCCCACTTGTCAGCTATGTGATCCCTGTTAAGCCACACACAATTTAACAACATTTAGTACATTTTTGGGCTTTTTGGCTCAATTTAAAATATGCCGATATGCAAAATGTAACTGATTTCACGTGAAGCCTTTCTGTTACTCAGTGGGGGCAAACAGGAGCTTTTTCCAGGAGAGAACCCAGAGGCTCAGCTGGCCAACGAGCTCCGCCCGATTCCAATTAACCCCAATTAATGAAGCGGCTGTGCGGAGGCACGCGAGGAGCAGCGCTGTCGCTTCACTTCGTTTCATTCAAACAGGAGGAGCACGCGATCTTTTCTAACCCGCAGAAGGGTCCAGGTGGATTATTAGACGCTTGGCCTGGGCCAAGAGGGGATTCGAGAATGGTTGAGTACCACCGGTGCTCAATTTAAATTGTGGTTTTGAATAAATCGGCCAGATTAGCCGTCTCGATGGGCAGCGACTCTCAAACCCTTCGCACACTTTGTTTGGTCCGGATGGAAGACATGAATGTGATGACCTCACCGTATCACTCATTACTCATCACTCATCTCATCCCGTCTTCATGGTTCACCTTTTTTTTTGTCTTCTTCCGGCAGCCCTACATATTTCCATTTGTATTGAAACACCCAAGTATTACATTATTATTATTATTATTATTATTATTATTATTATTATTATTATTATTATATTGTGTCTTATTGTATTAGCCTGTGCTACATCTTAATGTATTTCCCACACATGCAGGCTTTGTCAGACCCCTGGGTGCCACTTTCTAACGCACAAAATGACTAAACTTTTACTTTCAATTATGTTTATAGGGAAGCATATTTTCACAGATTGAACCATTTCAAACACGTGGTTAACAAAACAAAAACAAAAACAAAGAAAAACGCTGCAAAACTAGCCTTAAAATGACTACGAAATTTAAAAAAGGGACAAAAAAAGCATACTTGATTGTGCGGCACCTCTGTGTGTGTGTGTGCATGGATGAGGTAATCTATTGTTATCCCACTCGTCGTCCACTGTCTCCTTTTTCTCCATCCTCCCTCCAGTTGTTTATCACCACTTTTATCCCATCATCACTCCAACTCCTCCTGGAAGTCTCCTCTGACTCCCCTCTAAATGGGATCAGTCCAGGTCAGTCAACATTTAGGTGTGGGACTACGTTCATGTATTGCTCTTCTGTGTGTGATAGCCTTTAAAGTGTGTGTGTCCACGTGTTTTGTGTATTTTCATCGTCACACACGGCGTGTTGGCTTTCCCCATGGGGGGGGGGGGGGGGGGGGGTGTATGAATTACGATAAAATCTTCTGTCTGATACAAAGTCCAGGTTTATTTTGGGGAACAAAAGCCATTTTCGCATCGCCACCAGCTCCGTGTTTGTCCCTCTTCAGCAGCTTCCAGGATGACGAATGCTCCGTTTAATAGTGAAGAAAGAGACGTTTTGATTTGAGAATCCCCAAACCGGCCTACGAACTCTCCCTCGACGAGTGGCCAGAATGAGGCCACTCCATTGTGTTTGTTATCTCTCTAAAGAATCATCACAGGAAGTGTGTGTGTGTGTGGGGGGGGGGGGGGGGGGGGGGGGCCAAAGCCATTTGATTGGTGGTTATAATACCATCTTGAAATGAGCGGTTGTAATTATTTCTGCTGTAGCCTGAAACAGTTGCCGCTGCGCACTGGGAAATCTATCTCTAACCTGTAATCTCGTTAGCTATTTGAGATTTTTTTTAAAAACAATGTGAAATAACTGCTATCAGAGGCTGTCTGAGACGTCCTAATGAAGGAGGTAAAGGAACGGTTGAATTTCTAATTGCAGTCATGTTCCAAGAAACCGTGTGTTGTGGATGTGAGCATTTTCATTACAGCGTATGGGCATATTGGAAGATCAATTTGTTCAGTATTTTTTGTGCTTTTGAAGAGTAAATGATTCAGTTTGGTTCCTCTCAGCAGGAGGTGGATCAAATGCTTTTTCTCCTCTGTGGAAATAAGCAGGGCGGTCTTATTGATTAGCCGGAGCTGGGTATTGATCCTCCAATACTTTCTTGTCCAAAATTAGAAAAAGATCATTTCAAGTACCAGAAGTTGACATTGGCTGCGTTTCCATTCAAAATATGGATCGCATTAGAAAAGCTGTATATGGAAACTGGGAAAATCCGATAAAACTTCCTCAATTGCACCAAAAAAAAGTTGTTTTAATTTTGTCAAAAATAAGTTGATGCTCTAAATGCATTGTGGAAACAACCAATTACGTTTTTTAACTTCGATTACTGATCAGCTTTTCCTGCTATTTCTTCCTGGATATTCCCACTTGGTCTATATAAACTGACAGGAAAAAAAAGAATGACTTAATTAAAGAAACAAATTCCAGAACCCTTCTCTCCATTTCTCTGAGGCATCCGAGGTGACTAGTTTGATACTCACAACACAGCCGCTGACGGCCTCTTCAGGGTCGCCGTCTTGTTTTTCCTATTCTTAGATTACAGGAAGTGCAGAGGCAGGATTTATACGTCGCAGACGATGAAAAAAAAGCTACAACTTTTAATGTTTCTTTCCTCCCAACTTCTTCGTCCCACTTTTCGCTGGCTGACAAGGTTAATGGTCTCCCCCCTCTCCGCTCACAGGCATCCTCTCGGTGCTCTCCCTGTCCTCCGAGTGCACCTCGCTGGCTTCGGAGCTGCCCAAAGTGTCCTACGTCAAGGCCATCGACATCTGGCTCATCGGTTGCCTGCTGTTTGGTTTCGCCTCGCTGGTGGAGTACGCCGTGGTCCAGGTGATGCTCAACAGCCCGAAGCGCATCGAGGCCGAGAAGGCCAAGATAGCGGCCAAGGAGAAGGCTGCGGGGAAAAGCCCCGCGGCCAAGAACAACGCGGTCAACGGGACGGGAGGGACACCGCTGCATGTCAGCACCTTGCAAGTCAGTGGATCTCGTTTGATACCTTTTACTGTGTGTGTGTGTGTGTATTTGTCACCATTCAGTTTTTTTTTGTTGCATTCCCTGTATCCCATTGATCAAGATGCACACCGTGTAATTGTAACATCCCATGTTGTGATTCCGACCAGCGGCCATTGTTGCGTAATACCCCTTTCTAGTTTCCTTTGTTTCCTGTCTGTATACACACTGCCACAATATAAAGAAAAAAGTGAACTGCTTATAATAATGCAATAATAATAACACACCTCTACAGCGGTTACAGCATGACTTGATGCAACAAGCAAACAATATAGGGCTCAGGTGTAGCCGCTAACCTACTGACTCCATGGCAACATCATACTGTACGTGTGCAGGATTGAAGGCATATTGACAGTAACGCGTGTTAAACTTACGTCAAATTAAAACCGAGCAAAAAACTGATTGGGGATCAGAGCTATTTTTTTTTCTTCTGTTTTTCCACTCACCTATTATATTATTATTATTATATTATACAGATCAAACATCCTCAGGCAGATCTGTAACATTGAGGCATAGATTTCTAATCTAAATGCAAAAAAAACCCCGCATAAATCCAATCATTGAAAATTGTCATTGTCTCGAACGCGCTCGCACTTACAGCTCAGTTCACGACTGAAGTCTGACACTCAACTGTACGCCTAATTTAAATTAATTTACCTCCAGAAGCCACGTTAGTCCGCACCATATTTGGGCTTTTGAGAGGATTACACTGTCCCATTGAGGTCTAATGGGCTTTCTTGTCAAAACCAAATCAAAAAAAAATAATGAAGCTCTAATAAGCTTAATGACTTCAGTCTGATTCGATCCCATTCACCCCCGCAGGCTTTCAGGGAAAGCGATGTAAGGATTTTTTTTTTTTTTTTTTTGGACGACATAACATAATAAATGAACTTACGCCCTTTTGCTGATAGTTCTCATGCTGGTTGTCCGCTGTGATGGCACACAAAGGGTGTACAGGAGTTACACGACTCTAGATGAGACAGCAACCATATTAGGAAGCATTGCAGAGCACATGGTCAATCTAATCTTGGCTCCAAAACACTCTTTTTTTTTTCTCCTTCCTCCTGAAATAACAGGAGTTTTGATTCATCGGCGTGCGTTTCGGTCCAAGCTTTTTCGGGGATCAAACGGCTCCTTTTACTGGGTTCTCAGAGTGTAGTCTGTTTTCAATCGAGTCCAGCAGCCCTAAACGGCCTCATTTAAATGTTCCTCACAGTTCAGATGAAACCGGGCCCCGCTGAGTCGACGTGACTTCTCGGAGACGTCGTCGCCACCGTATACGATTACAAACACTTTATTTTTTCAAAGAGTGGTCAGAGAATGTGGAGCACGCGGTGGTCGTTCTCCAATGATTTGTAAAGTTGCAGCGTATTGAGCGAACTCTCAGACAGATTGCACAGAACGATTTGGAAGAAGAAAGAAAACGGCCTTCGAGGTGCGATGTGTAAGAAATTACGTTACGTTATCAACACGATGTAAAGAGATTGCGGCGTCGATGTCACGTCAACACAGAGGGGGACAAAGGGAAAACGGATGTGGTGTGAATTACTGAAATCAATGCCATGAAATGTTTAAAGAAAAATGAAGACGAGGTACGTCATAACGCCCTTGTTGATTGACATGTTTTACAAAGTGTGTATATATCATTTCAACGGCATTAGACTCAACAGCAGAAGTCCGACAACCGAAATATTTAAGAAACAAACGTTCAGGCAACAATGTTCTCTTATTTAAATTCACGTTCGCAACTTAAGTTACGTAGCAATCGTGATTATATTGAGCCAATTGAGTCTGGATTTATTCGCCTTAACATAAACCAATTTTGCACATTTTTGCATCGTTTTTTTTTTTTTAAAGCTGCAAATCCAGGAGGAAAATACGTTTCCCTTGAAACGTAATAGAGAATGCAGTTGAGTTGTTTGGGAACGTTCACTCGAAGGAGACTAGCGTACCGTGGAGATAAGTGGGATGAAAGCTGCAATAAAGCAAAGAACGGTTGTATTTAATGAGCCCCTGTGCTCCCTCGTGTCGTCCTCTTCCACCCCAGGTGGCCGAGACTCGCTGTAAGAAGGTGTGCACCTCCAAGTCCGACCTGCGGACCAACGACTTCAGCATCGTGGGCTCGCTCCCGCGGGACTTTGAGCTGTCGAACTTTGACTGCTACGGGAAGCCCATCAACAACGCCGGCGCTCACGGCAAATCCCAGGCCAAGAACAAGAGGCCCCCTCCCCCGAAGCCGGTCATCCCCTCCGCCGCCAAGAGGGTGGACCTGTACGCCCGAGCCCTCTTCCCTTTCTCCTTCCTCTTCTTCAATGTGGTTTATTGGACCGTTTACTTGTGATTTGTTCTTGAAAGTATCTTGTGTCGTAACCCCCCCCCCCCCCCCCACACCACCACCTACTCACCACACTTTCACTCCCACAAGTTCTCGATCTGATTACCTTCAAAAGAATTCCAAAAGTGAATATGTTTACATGCTAAAATCCTGGTTTCCAGTCTTATCCCGTTTTGTGGATCGTATTCAGGATATAGCGTTTACATGGGGAACATGAAAAAGAAACATGGTAATTCATATCCTTTCTACACAATCGTTGTAATATCCAGGTTTTCTGATCGTCTGCCTGCAGGTAATCTCACCATCTTAGCCTCTATGTTCTGTACTCACAATTAATACACAGAAGCGTGGGTGTGGCCGAGGTATCCTGTTTTCTATCGGAGTACTCCAAGCCAGCAAAGTCCAGTTTTAAAAAAAAAAAAAAAAACAGGATATAATGTTTACATGACTTACGGATAACAGGGATATTCCAAAAAACCACGTGGTACCCAGGATGTGCACAAGTGCATACCTTTTAATGAATCTTAAATCATATGAATCATATTAAAAAAAAATTAAACAACGTATTGTTACATTTATATTTAAATGAAAATAGACAACTGTCGTGATTTGTGTGTTAAACGATGCTAATGACTTAATATTTCTTTACCTAAAATGTATATACAGCATCTTGTATTGGAAAAGTTAATTTATTGATAATGGTACTGGAGAGGTCAAATACAGGTTTGACTGTAAAGTCCACAAAGACCTGATTGCGTAAGAACCGATCGGAGGATGCACAGATCTATAAAAGAGCATTTGTAAATATTAAATTCAGTTCAGCTTTGAGTAATGGGAGACTGCCCACAAGTTTAATACGTTTACACATGCATTTAAGCTTCAATGCAAAGTGTAACATTGTTATTACATTGCATGCTAAAAAAAAAGAAGAAGAGAAAAAGAAATTGCATGAAGATAAAGTCTAAATATCTGTTTTATGAAGTATTTATTACATTTTTATTATTCTTATGATTTGCTCTTGAGGAGATAATCTTTGTTCCTGTTCAGATGGTTTAGTGACACTGCCACCTTTCCAACAATGATGTAATGTTTGTCATCACCCACTCGTAGCGTGTGTTTGTGAAAATGTACGAGCAAAGACTTAAAATATGACCAAAACTACTTTTCACCATTTGATGTGATTAAAATGAACTCGCAGGTTTTAAATTCTCAAAACACTGTATGCTCTGGTTTTGTGCCGACATGTATCCTGCACGTCACACACACACCAACACAGCTGTTTCTTCCACCGAGGTTTCAC
This sequence comes from Cyclopterus lumpus, assembly GCF_009769545.1. Classification (NCBI taxonomy): domain Eukaryota; kingdom Metazoa; phylum Chordata; class Actinopteri; order Perciformes; family Cyclopteridae; genus Cyclopterus; species Cyclopterus lumpus. The sequence continues at coordinate 20,791,761 of NC_046975.1, forward strand.
CTATCCCATAATTTTTTTTTTTTAAATGAGAAACACCATTTCTTTTCTTTTCTCTCTCTCTCTCTCTCTTTATGGCTGCCATGGTTACAGACATGGGAGAGGATTTTTGTCTGTCACTACAGAAATCCTGACTGAGACGCATAATGGGAGTCAGACTGTAACTACACGCACACTCAAGTGGGAAAAAAAAAGCCTCTTAAATCACAGATGAATCTTTTAATCGCGACTGTTTTCACAGACTAATGAAATACTTTAGTCGTACTTAGTTTCGACTCATCTGAGGACTAATTTCAGCTCTCACAGAATCTCAAATGAGAGAGATTCTGCATTGCAGTGCCCTCTAATGGCCACATATATATTTGTTTAAATGTATTGAGATGAAAAAGCTCTCCTGGAAGAAAAAAAAAAAACAGAAGAAAAAGAAGGTTGATTTCCACTTCATGCTAATACATAAGGTGACATTTTCTTAGTTTGGTAACATTGGAGATACAATATCATAAATAAGATATTTTCAGTGGTAAAAAACTACACTAAGTGAGATTTTGCATCTTTCTTAAAACGTGTCCCGACATCTTACAATCCTGGTCACCTGCAACAAACACAACAATTATGACAACATGCTCATAGATCAGATGGCAGATCACCAGCGCTGCAAGAACACTCCGTGTTGAGTGGGTTTACAGACTAAACCCTTTGACGCCGACCGTGGATGTACCGAACCCGTCCTTGTGACTCATGTGCCTCTTTGAGTGTGTCTGTGCACACGCCCCCGCAGCCCAGCGCCCTGCCAGCAGCACAGTGCAGTAACCTATATCACACGGGGTGCTTTCTAATCCAACATGACCCTCTCACCAGGCTGCCACCCGGGCCACCAAGAAAACCCACCATGACAGTCAGGCAGGCAATGATTAGTGGAGGAACGGTGGGGGGGGGGGAGGCCACGGGGCTTATTGGAAGCTCATTTACTGTGAACAAGGCTCTCACACATCAGCGTTGTGCTTTTGCAACCTTCTCCTAGCCCCAAGAATACATAGAAACGGAGGAAGCGTTGGATTTTTAATTCAAAAGAAGCGCTACCATCTGTAAATTGTTTTCTAGCAATATCATAGAATCAAGGGTATATTTTTCTATAGTAATTCTGCGATTTAACCTGTCACTTCTGGTAGTGTGTTCCCTGGTTTGCTCATCGCCATAGTGTTGTGAGTGAATAGCCACGGTTTGATCTTAAACGCGAGACGTAATAGGCTATTTTTTTTTCTCCAAATGCCACAGTGGATTTCAGGTTGGCCACAATTTACCATTCTGCAGTCTTTTTTTCTTTCTTTCGGGGCTTTAAATGTGGAGGTCTAGAAAGTGTGGAGGATGCCATTTGCTGTCAGAGGTCAACGTGCACGAGGAGCTCAGTTGCAGCCAGATTCGACCAATGTGTAAAATAGCCGTGACTGTGGGTCGTGTCAGGAAGAGAGTCTGAAGAGCCCGATAGCGGAGTCGCTAGACAAACTGTGTCGCTCTCAAATTAGACTGTCCAATAAGACAAATATTGAAAAAAACAATGTTTTGAATGGGTGTTCGTGAGGGTCATTAAACAACGAGCGCTCAGCCGGAAAAACGTGAAAACCATCGAGCAGAAAGAGGTTCGGGAGGATGCATTGTTAGTAAAAGGCAAACGGGGCATTAAAACAAATGCATGCAGGAGATGAAATACACAATTAAAATAATGATTACTATTGTTGATGAGCCAATGGAGGCCCAGTTTGAGCTCAAAGCGATCAAACCTGTGGTTTTTAGTGAGTAAATACAACGTGGCTATTCCCATTAATAACGCCCTTCAAATGTAGAACTTTGGATATTTTTAGATATTGAGTTTTTAGAGCAACGTTGCTACACATTTGAATGGTATTAGCCGATGCGGTCAAAGCGTCTGGTCTCAGCACTCGAGAATCGAGAATCACCAAAACCATGTCGTAGGTAAGTAGATGGGTTGGTTTAAATGTCATTCGGATGTGCCACAATTGTGTGAATATCACTAAATACGTCTTTATTCACACACGTGTTGTCATAATACATAACACGGATATAACATGCTCCTCTAAACATATTTCATTCTGTACTGTTGGTTTCTTTTTTCCTAATGTACATTTATGCAACCCACTGGATAAGTTTCTGAACCCCCCCCAAAAGATATTGTTCTTTCAGAAATGCACAATGCCACGTGGTTAAAGTTGTAAAACAATTTTAGTTTAGGCACCGCAACGATAAGGTTAGAAAAAATATCACGTTTTCTGTTTTTAAGATGACAACTGCAACAATGTAACTATTTTAGTTTTGCTTTAGACATGAACATCGCTCTCCCCTCTTGATACTCTTTTCTATTACGTATGATTACCATCTGATCCATACGTGCTTGTCACTTCCTCTGATAGCAGTGTTTTCCTCAGACATGCAGTTCAGCTGGATGGGAAACCTTCGTAGTCCTGAATGTGAGTTCCTGTACGTCTGTGTTAGTGAACAGAAGCTTCCTGTTCAGTGCATCCGAAGACAGACAAAGAGTAAAAACAGTAAAGAAAACGTATCGCTATATGCTCCTGATATTTTCTGACCACGGTAGGAGATACAATCAACTCATTCATATTTCCTTCTCTTTTCTCGCAGCATAGATCCAAGTATTCAACTCATTTGAATAATTTTCTTTATACAAATCGCTTTGAGATTCTCTTTTTCTCAACTCACTTTTTGAAGGTAAGTCTAAAGATCATTTACAAAAATGAGAGAAACCAACAACACGGGAGAGAAGAACGTCATTTAGAAAACAGGAGTCCTAATAGGCTCCAAATGGACCTCCGGAGAATATTCGCTGCAACAACTTAACCATTGTTTCTGTGTACCGCGGCTGACGACGCCAAAGGGTTCATTAAACTTCGGTTCTACCTGAAAGGTCACGCGTCGGATATCCCCACGGCGACAGCCGGGCGTTTGTCCATCACGAGCTAAAGTGTCTGGTCGCACGGCCCCTGGAGCGAGACACTAAAATGTTACCCATTGTAAAGCCTCTCTAGATAAGAGCAACAACTAAATGCCAGAAGTGTAAATGCTTTCCGGGAGAGGATTTTCCTGGGCCGCGGTTAAAACATTTCTCAAAAAGGTCACCGACTTTGGTTTGAGCCGCTACAAAGTGCTGCTTTCTCCAAGAGGTCCAAATGTTTTCATTAAAATGCCCCTCTCAACCCCTCGGAGGGGGGGGGGGGGGGGGGGTATTTGAGTAAAATTCCCTCGAAGGTAAACATTCTCACACGGCCGGCGGGGCGGGCTCATGATTTGATTACGAGTCATTTCATTCCTACAAAAACTCATTAGAACGCTGCACAGCTGTGTACAAACAGTAAGAAATTATTAAGGAGAGTTGTGAGACGTGAGATTAATCAAAACTGAAATATTGCGTGTCGGCCCGAGCGGCCGCAGAGTGAATCCATGCGTGACGGGACCTCCAGACAAGGTCAAACAGATTCAGTACGTGTGTGTATGTGAAACACGAGCAGCCGAGCGTGCCGTGCGTTCTGCCGTGAGTCGGATGAGACGTTGAGAAAAGACACCCGAGAGCGAATGTGTGCCGTGTCCAGTCGATGCCGAGTGCAACAGGTTCGGGCTCTTGAGTCTCATCGGCATAGTTTTTGGGCCGTCGTCCCTATTGCAAATATATATACATATTGTGCCGAATGAGTTATTTTCTGAAAATCCATAGATTGCATATAAGAAGTGGACTCAGTCTCGGTTGAGGACAACGATTTTTTGAAGCCTCGACGTCGGCATTTTGTCCGTCGCCATCTTGATTCTCTGCCACCAAGAGGTAGTAACACGAGAGGGTCGAGCTGAGTACAATTGAACGGTGAATAATTACAAATAATGTTTTTGTTGACCAAAAATGTTCCAATTAACTTTCACAAACTGAAAACACTCTGTTAAAAAGGTTTGTAAAAAAATAAATGTTTCCTCTATTTTCCAGGACGTTCAACATGAAGTTACGTTCACAATAATAAATATACGATACATTAATATGGATGTAAAATTGTCTTTCTCATTCAGCCTCTTACTATAAGCAAAAGACTAAAAAACAAATATATATATATATATATATATATATATATATATATATATATATATATATATATATATATATTATTCTCTTCCAAAAACTAGCATACAGATTTCTACGATTGTGCTTTTTGTTTGAGGTGGCCAGAGAAACAAAGTGATGTCACATTGTCATAAAGGAAATACAAAAACTTTCAGGCGGCTTTAAATAAAATAGATATGACGTCATTAATAAAAATGAATTGGAAACTATAGGATTTAAACCGAACGCACCCACTGGATCCTATAGTTGTGCACACAGACTATTTCCCTGTGCAACAATTAAATATCACCGGTATTCCAGACGCTCTCGCTTTCATTTTACACAGTTTGACTTGTTTGCAGCCTACATTATTATATTGATAACCCAAGTTATCGCTACATGCCCTTCGACACTCCCTCCCCTCCATTTACTCTAAATGAAGACAGTGTTCTGTGTGGTGTGCTGTCCATGGTGCTGAAATATGATACACACTGTTGCTTCTAACTGCCACCACCCTCAGCGTCTGTCTGATCGGGCTGAGATATGCATATCGTACAACAAGGGGACAGGAATGCCATTTATTTCCAGTTAGCTGTGAAGCAGCTCTCCTCTATTTAACCCTGTTTCCGAATGGCAGTTAGAACACAGATTTGCATTGCATGGGTTAGCATGCAGACGGTGGAAAGAAGATCAAAGTTAAAAGAGGAGTTTCATTCCTGGAGGGCATGAGCAAGATTTCTCTTACGAAGTATGAACATGTTGGCCTTTAACGTGCACCATATAGAGGACACTTGTTTATCAGTTTTGTAACTGCTTTTCTGACATTTTGTCAATTACAACAACAACAAAAAACTGTTATTCAGGTATTATTGCAAATATCTTTAAATAGCTTTATTCCACATGTGCATTCTGCAACTAGTAGGGAAGTAAGGATTACATGTTTAACATCGAAATATGCAGCACATCGAGTCATATCTTCGGTGTAACCGTGAACATTATACTTCTAAGGCCACTAATCTGATCCCTGTAAGAGTGAAGTGACCTTTATCCGACGGGCAGCTCCTCTCTCCCTATACACCTGCTCCAGTGACAGCAAGTGCTCTGCCTCGTGCCGACATTACAAGATTATCTTCGGTGCTGCTGATAAACATCTAACAAAACACAATCAAGTCTGTTCATTGGTCTGTTTACTTTCACATTGAATCCAATGGGTTAGTAAAGAAGGGCGGTTCGAGGGAGGAAGAGGTTGGAAAAAGCCTTTTGAGTATCGAGCTTTGACACATACAAGCAGAACAACCTGTTGAAATAACTGTGACTAACAGCACACACGGTGACCCTGCAGGGTTATGACATGAACGACGTGTTCATGTGTTCATGCCTCATGCTTCTGACTAAAGCTCGTCATAATAAATATGAAAACAAACCCCAGAGTTCCATCTCCCAATGTAGCTGAAGGTGCAGTGGTCCTCTCTTGTCTCAAAGTGGTTGGCCCGCTCGGCTCTTTCCGTCTCCGTCCGCCTCCTCATTAACGTCCCTCACTCTGTGGGTGTGATGCTGAACGGAGCTCCGGCGCGCGGAGCGGAGACGCGCAGTTGTCCCCGTGCGCTTTGGAGGAGGCATCAGCTGCCGGCAGGAGGGGAGCGACGACGAGGAGCGGAAGAAGAGACCAGCAGGCACGCATTGGAGGCGACCATTCCTTCACTGCTGGCGTCCTTTTCACAGCAGAAGAAGAAACACACACGCACACACACACACACACACACAAACAAACGGTCCTTTTTACTGCAGATTTGAATTGTTTCCTCCCGAAGGCTGAAGGTCTCCAATGTGTGTGGGATCTAACAGCTCCGGAGGCACCGAGGAATATCAAAGTCCCCTCGTGGATGTGGACACCTAAACTGTGGACATGGAAACGATAGTGAATTTATCCGTGTCGGTCCTGCTGGTTTTATGGGGATGCGCGCTCGGAGGCTCGCCCAGTGTTCAAATCGGTACGTATCCCAATAGTTTTAGAACATAACAACCACTTGGATTACCATTTTTTTTTTGTGCGTAAAAAAAAAAAAAAAAAAAAAAAATGCTGAGAAAAATGTTTAAATGACAGGAGAAAAAAAAAAAAGATGTGCGAGTGTGGCTCATATTTTTATTTTTTTTTTCATTTTGGATTTTCAGGGGGACTCTTTCCAAGGGGCGCGGACCAAGAGTACAGCGCATTTCGGATAGGCATGGTTCAGTTTGGCACCTCGGAATTCAGATTGACGCCCCACATTGACAACCTGGAAGTGGCGAACAGTTTCGCTGTAACCAACTGCTGTAAGTGACAGAAAAATACCCCCCCCCCCCCCCCCCCCCCCCCCCCCCCCCCACACACACACACACACACACATACACACCCCTCCCTTTGTTCTTTCTTCTTACAAGTGTGCATGCTATCCATACACTGTTTTAAATGGCTATGGATATGGATGCTTGTATTGTGCGTGTTTTTTTTTTAACGAGATGAGTTTGGATCGAATGCATCGGCTTTCGTGATGGAGATGAAACACCCATTTGTCACATCGAGAGACGGCGAGGTGGGTAGTTGAGAAGGAGCATCGTGTAGGCAGAGGGGAAAGTTGGTTTCCACAGTAACAGTCACATCATTAACATTCCTTCAGATTCAGAGATCAAACACAGCTGCAGAAATATCGATCCCGCTGCTTCTTTCCCACTCCAGCACGCCTTTTTTTTTTTTTTTTTTTTTTTTTTAAACCGAATGATTCAGCCTGAAGTGAGTGGAGGGAGGACCGAGTTTTTCGTGGGACTGCACTTGACTCTGATGGACATCAAAACCTGTTTCTGGAACCACATTTCATTCATATTGGCTACCGACGTCGAGATCCGACTTTTTTCTTCTTCTTCTTCTTCTTCTTCTTCTTCTTCTTCTTCTTCTTCTTCTTCTTCTTCTTCTTCTTCTTCTTCTTCTTCTTCTTCTTCTTCTTCTTCTTCTTCTTCTTCTTCTTCTTCCTCGTCTTCTTTCTTAGTCCATGAAAAGAAAAAGAAGAGAAACCCGCACTTGGAACCAAATAGATTAAATCTATATCACCATATTGATGCTTTTTTTCTTTTCTTATCCTCTTGAGCCAAAACGCGAGATGTGACATGTTGAGATGTGACATTTCTTGCAGCGTGGAGCGATGTCACGTCTTTTCTCCGCGCAGGAGGACCGGTACTCAACCATTAGTGGTTTCCGGTAACAAAGCATATTACATATTTACATGGAACGGCTCTTTAAGATCATATCGAAGATGAATAGGACCCTTATGAGCGTCAGTTCCTCGGGGAAATAGAGGATAACAGACCAAATCATGACTCAAAAGACAGCTTGTCTCACACCCAACTCCATATCACTTCGTACACATGTTTATTTGTCGATTTATTACCGTTATTTACATTTTTTTTTGGTCAGAATCTATTTAAATTGTTTAAAATAACCAAGACGCAGAGTATTTTTCTTTGAAATAGCGGCAACGGAAAGCCCCAAATGGGTTCTAAGGTCGCAATATAATTTTTTTTATTTCCTTTCTTTTATAGGCAGACCTCGTACATTTCATTATACGGTTGCCAAGCGACTACTCCTCTCAACAGTGGCCCCCTAAACATAAATCACACGCTTCTGATTGGTGCGCGCATCGGACCAATCGATTTCATTACCATATAAAAGCTTCCTGCCTGGAGAGAGCCGACAGATCACAGCGAGATGCCCGACATTCAAATATCACTGCCCCCTGTTTGAGAACAATGTTTGCCCTTCTGAAAGAGATGGGGGGGGGGGGGGGGGGGGGGGGGGGGGGGGGGTGGTTATTACTTATCAGTACTTATTAACTGTTTCATTATTGTCTGGATGATTTGTTTTAAATTCATCTCACATTTTCAAAAGTGCATATGAACCCAAATGTGTTTTCCTTCTATCCAGAATGTGTGCGGCGTTGCATAAACTCCAACATGAGCGATCACTTCTAAGCTCATAACTACTACTAGTCAGTCTGATGATATGTATGAATTACCTCTGATTTCTTAACATATTTTAATTATACAGTGTGCTCTATAGGCAGGTCAGGGAGTGAACCTGGTGCAACATTTCTGAGAGTAAACACACAAACTACAGTTCTGTTTATTGTCCCATTCTTGATTTATGGCACACGTGAAGACTGCTGGCTTCCACATATCTCTCCAGAAGTCAAATCACAGTCATCGGTGACCCCTCAATGAGCAATTACAGGCTATAGAAAAAGAACTAACGAATGGTTGGATTTAGAATTGATTAGTGTTGTCGAGCTGAGGGAATGGCTGTTCATTTGTTACAAAGGCTGCTAATAAGTATATTTTTTTTGTCTCTCGACACAGCAGACGGGCTGAATGTCTGACACATGCACTTGGTTTTTTTCTCCAAATGTTGCATGAACACTATCTACCTCCTCTAATTGACTACTTGAGTGGGAGTTGGAGGGGGGGGGGGGGGGGGTTAGGCTGGTAGATGGCAGTCTGCCTCACAATCCACCTCCAAGTGTAATTATAGTGGTATTACGTTTGTTAAAATGTACTTTACGCAGCGTGGAATAAAGGAAATTGCATCTGACGTGGCAGATTGAAAGCGAAAAAAATAATAAATCATCGCTTCTTGAAAGCTTGTTATTGGGCTCCTCAAACACTCCATTACCAAAAGGAGCTGCTGCATACTGTGGCGGAGTGTCAGGTGTGAGCTTTCATTTTGGATCCAAACAAAAGCACTTTTGTCTTTAAAGAAGAGGGGGAGGGGGAGGGGGGGGGGGGGATGTGGAGCTCCATCACATGCCATCAAAAGTGGACTATACTAAGAACTGAATCTCAATATGTTTGAGTCATGCTCCTTTTTAATCAGATATTTCCCCGAATTGTCTCATCATTTAATGATTCGTACGCTTTATCGCTCTTATAAATAATGCATATGATACAATAAAGACATTACATGAGATCATTAAATATACGATTTTGAGCAAATTAATCTGTGTCCCACAGACATATCCCACTCTGGTTGCACTTCATCAGTGCAGTGTGTCAGAGACAGTAGGGGGCAGGATGATACATTCCTCCATCAATAACAGTTCATCTGGACAGGTGTGCACCTGCTGCCAAGACCAGGGGAATCATTGGCACTGAGTGAGTGCATGTAAAGTGTGTGTGTGTGTGTGTGTGTGTGTGTGTGTGTGTGTGTGTGTGCACTGGTGTGCTGTCCACCCAGAGCAATGAATTGAAACTTCCTAGAATAGTTCACCTCTGTGACTCCATGTGGTTAAATGACGGATGCATATATATATATATATATATATATATATATATATATATATATATATATATATATATATATATATATATGTATGGTGGCTGTTGACATTCTAGGGCCATGGTACTGTTTGGTGTTGTGTTTTTCAAACCAATAGTTCATAAATGCTTTATAGGTCAGCAATAATCTCTTAATAAGGACAACGTGTTGGTTGCCAGGTTATGATCTATTATACATCAATTCATTATTTCCTATCGTTAATAAATGCATTAGCCTCTTATGTTCGAAAGTGGTACTTTCTTTTCTTTTTTTTCGAGGACGAACTGTCAAAGTAGACGTTATGGATCACACTGGAATATTCCTGGAATTTTGCACTGGAGACCAAAGGGGAGCTGCACCAATTTACACTTGGGGGGGGGTCAATGTGGTCGCCATGGTGAATCCAATTCAGTGTGATAAGTGACGTGGTGTCTTCTGTGGCTCCGGAGAGAAGAATGAGGAAAAATTAACCCCTCGATGATGTCACCGGGGTTACCTGTGCTCTCAACGTTTCTTTTTATACACATAACCGTCATTTTTTTTCTTTTTTAGCCGGTAGACATTTTGTTTGAAAGATGGTGGCATTTGCAAACGCGGGTCTCGTGAAAGTCGCTATATATACAATTGCGTTAAAGGGAAATGTAGGAATGAGTGTTTATAAGAGCTTGACTCACACTTATCAGTCAGAATACACTTTATTTTTTAAAGTCCCCCAGCTATATGGCGGAGCAATACTGAATAGAAGAGAAAGCTCTAACGAGATTAAATATGTCAGATGTGTTAAACCATCAACAACAAAACAGTAGGTTTCCATTCAGGGGGATTTGAGCTCCTCGGGGGTCCCAAGACGAAGGGGTAGCGATGAATTTATAAGCGTTGAAAATCAAAGTCAAAACATTCTGCTGTTTGTCTTATCTCTAATCTTTGCATTGTTCTAGTGAAATGCCGTCCTCACAATATTATTCAAATTATTCAAACGGAACATAAAAGGAAATGCACGCTTCAATTGAACTCTGAACTCTAGTCAAGCACCCTCTGGTTAGAGGTTCACAAGTAGACGTCGCTTTGTAAAAAGGGGGTCACGAGCATTAATGGTTCGGAAGTGCCCTGAAGCCTAAATTCTGCATGAACTTCCAAATCATCCGTCTCTGCATTCGAGTGCATTACAGCTACATATTGCACTTGTGTCATCGGCAGTGCAAAAGTACTATATGACACCTTTTCTGACTGAAATTGTGTGACCGCACTTCTAATTGGACAAAACCCCGCCTACACGGATGTCGCACAGCGTCGCGGAAAAGGCAAATTCTGGGTATCATCGCAAATCGGGTGACTTCCCAACACCGAAATTGACATTACACCAATTAATGATAATTAGCGGTGTACGCTTGTGGATGACCTGCTCCTTTTCAATGCAGCGCAGAGCATTTTAAATACCTCCTGGCTGTGTGCATATACAATGTGTGTTTGCCTGCCAAATGTAATGTTTTATTATGCTATAGCATGCTCGTGTAGCATGTTTTTTTATTTCTCTCAGGCCCGTAGAGATCACCCCCGCAGCCCCCGCACTGCGGGGGGGCCTCGCATGGCAATTATTTTTTTTTAATCCAACACTAGCCAGCGCACTCGGACGTATTGCGGCTAAGTGTCGGCTGACTCGGCTGTGTTCCGGCTCGATGCGGCCAAATGTGAGCCACCTTTGGCACATTTCACTGTTGCCATGTCTGGCCCAGGTGTAGCTGTTACGGACATGGGCAGATTCTGTCCGAGACATGGCAACCGGTTTATCGGCTGCCGAATCTGGGCCGAATAATGTAATAAATAAATAATATTACATTACGTAATAACATTAAGATATCCCTCAAAGTTGTCTCTCTCATATAAAGCTACACAATAAAAAAAAGTATTTTAAACTAGCTTTATAAGTTTTAAATAATAGTTGTAAAGGCAATCGTAACAGGCAACCACTAGGGCCTCCTGCTACGCGGACTGGTGTTATTGTTGGGCCGCGGTGCATTCTGGGAGAACTACGAGGACATCTCTCTTGAGGAAAAATGAAACGCACATTTAAAAGTGGTGCCCAAAAGCGGCATTCAAAACAGAACATTTCTGAATTAAATGCCAAACTTCCCAAAATTACAAGTCTTTTTCGACCAGCTGGTGAAGGATGCACTCATCTGCCAGAAGAGACAGGTATTGTACTGTTTGCTATAGCTAACATTACCACGTAGCTAACGTTATACTTTGACAGCTGTACTGCTCTGTCTATGTGTTGTGCTTGAAAATACACTAACCTTATTAAACCTATGCTCTCACTATACCCCCTGCGCCCATTATCAGACACGTTCCTTAATTATCTCCACAACCACATCGTTGTTTAACTTCATTTCACGTTGTCCAACACTGCAACCCTTTTGAGAAGACAACGGCTCTGTACAAAATAATACAAGTAACCGTTAAGTAAGAAAGGTCATTTTCCAAGCTAAAACTGATCAAAACATATCTCAGAAGCTCCATGTCACAAGAGAGTCTGTCAGGTCTGGCCATCCTTAGCATTGAGAATAAACGTGCGCGCAGTTTAGATGTAAAGAGCGTGGTTAAAGACTTTGCACACAGATTTGCTAAAAGACGCGCACATGTGTATTCAAATGCAAACCTGTAGAAAGTAGCCTACCGGTGTATCGACTATATGTAGGCATATTTGTTATGTTGTTGTAACACATGTTCTATTTGAGCTGTTTGATAGGCCCTAGCATATGTTTTGTTTCGGTTGGAATACATTTGTTCTCTGTTTGAGCTGTTTTTTCTGATTGAATAAATTTCCCTCAAAAGAAAAGCTTGGGTCCTGTTCGTTTATCTTTGGATAACGACCGCCGGACAATACATTATCCCTTACATATGGGGGGGAGGGGGGGGGGTTATTCTGCAGGGGGGCCTCATGTGTTTCCGTTACGGCACTGATTTCTCTACTCTACGTTTCAAAGCGAAAACGACTCGGAGAAGTTTAAGGGTCACCGACGGGCGATTTAACACTTCAAAGTTCTGAGTTTGTCATGGTTGAATGGCGTCATGCTGTAATTTCATGCATCTACACGCACACAACCCTTCGACCGTACGGCTCAAAAGTGACCGTTGGTTATAGCCGATGTATTGTTCACACTTAATTAAGTGCATTTCCCTCAATTTGAGAGGAAGCTGTGAAATATTAAATAGGACTGGGAGCTGGCTGGTCAGAACAAAAATGAGGCTAAAGAACCCTCTGTGGATCTTTGCTTGCCCTGAATACAGCCCTCAACACAGGCCCTTATCACTCTGTCCTCGTAAAACACAAGAGTGAGATAGCTGGACGTCCCCTCCTGTCTCGTATCCAATGACTTACTTACCGTGCCTTTTTGAGGAAGGTGGCTCAACAGCAGGTTTTGGCCTAAGCTATAGGCAGGAAACAACAAAAACCACGTGGCGAGTGCATCGCACAATTTAATAGACAGACGGATGACATGTTCTCCTCCTGGCTTTAAGAGAATCACCAGAGTTTCACTTAAAAAATAAGGTTTTCACGACAGTAATGCGCTAAACTCAACATGCATATCTAATAACGCAATCGCAAAGATAACTATTGGATTTGGATTTTAAAAATATGAAATACGAACACATTTGACATCATAATCTACATCAAGGTCGTTTTACTGGCTATTTTTTCCAGAGCTTTCAACTGCATCTGACATCAAACCCAAAAGAGTTTATCCAGTCGTCATCGCTTAGACTCAGTTGTCATCGCGCAACACGAGTCTGGAATTTAAATGACGACAACTGAGTCAACTTCAATGACTGATGAAGACCACGACGTGTGTATTCAAGCTCTAGTAAGTGGAACTTAAGTTAAGATTGTATTAAGGAGAATTTTTAATGCTCATTTATCATAATTTCATAGTTATTTTTGTTGTTGTTTGGCATTTAAATATACACACACAAGCTCCCGGTTACTATTCATCCACCGTTTAGTCACAATGAACCGCTTGATCGTAAACACCAGCTCAGTTTATGACAATTAATCCAATACACAGTCACCTGATAGGCTTTCATTGCCAGGTGGAGGGTCCCATCCTTTAGCTGAGCAAGCATGCGGCAGAGAGAACTGATTCAGTTACTATAACGTGGCTTTCATTCATTCATTCATTCACAACGTTAGCGTAAACACATTCCTCTCACTTCTTCAGATGGCAAAAAGAGATCCAGAGATTGCCCCCCCCCCCCCGGAACAGAGATCCTTATCCTAAAAAAAGATGTAACCGAGGTGTTATCTTATTATCTGCGGCCCTCTATCTTGATGTCCCCTACCATATCTTTCATTTTAAGAAAAATGAAAACAGCTTAGTTCATTCTTCTGCAGACCCTTTTTTTTCTTTTTTTTTTTGTATCAAACCCTAACGGCCTGTACGTCGACGACGGCAACAACCATTTACTCTCCGTGTTTCAGCGTGTGAAGAAGTGAGGGGTTTTCAGAAGCGACATCTATCATGAGAGTTGGGCACTGGGTAGCTGGGATGATTATAGATCAGCTGTCATCTCCAGCTCGTCACTGATATGATGAAAAGGCGTCGTCTCACAACCGCATCCATAAGTCTGCGGTTGAATGGAGATTCAGTAGCAGCTTGGAGACGCATAAGAACATAAGCAGCTCGCCATATTTTGTCATTCAGGCATCAATTTGAGAAAATATGAATTATTTAATAGCAAACCATGGTTATAAGACACATAAAAATACTCTGAAATTGAACACTTTCAAACCTATTTCCTTAAAAACCTGAACAAAAACACGACACAATCAAACATGAATTATGTTCTTCGTCACAAACCTCTCATGGACCATTTTCCAGGAGCTTTTCTCCACGTCTCGTTGTCATCGACAACACCGTTTTTTTTAAGGATTTGAATAATCGTTTGTCTTAGCACATTCAAACCAAAACGGTAAAAAGCTCAGATTGGATTACATATTCCACAAAGAGCTATATCTGACTCTCAAATATGTCTTCATCAACCTAAAGTTGACTTTAATTCACCGAATGACCTTTTTTCTGCTCATCAGCATGCATAGAAAGTAATCTGTCACTCTCATCACTGAGGTGATTAAGATTTGATCCGGTTGCCTTGACTGGTCTTACGGGGGTGTTCTTTTGAAACTTATTAAGATTAAAATGTGTATGTGTGTGTGTGTGTGTGTGTGGGGGGGGGGGGGGGGGGGTAGAGAGAGAGAAAGAAATTGGAAATACTAAATTAAAATGACAGTCCCGAATGACTTTAAAGTGTGATAAACGGAGCAGGAGTCCAGTGTCCCTGTGCTCTGTGGGGTCCTAATGTTATGTCTCGCTGAGCAAAATATTAATGTTTTATAAAGGAGCGTCTTCAGCTGTGTTCTTTTTATTTTTTTTAAAAGAAGAGAGGATGACGATGAGGATACGATCATGAAAAAACTCCTAGAGTGTCAGCAGAGTGTCACTCAATAATAAGGATTTTAATCAATTAGCACTTTACTTAATTGATAAAAAAGTATGCCCCATTGACAGCGTTTTCTTTGTTTCCGCATTATAAATAATGATTACACATTTTATAATTATAAGCATAATGCATCCTCGATCTGTGGACTCACCGCAGCTGTTTTCCCCTCACCAGCTTATTAACCTTTCTCTAGAGAGTGTGTGTACAGTGTCTTTGCTCCGGACGATCCCATGAATCAACGTGGAGGGCTCAGGAGTACATTTTCCTCTTGTCTTCCGTCTCTTAACTTTGTCCACTCGATTTAAAGCTTTGATTCACTTGAGAACCTTTTCTTCACGTTGTCTGTTTTGCACGTTGTAAGAACTTGTCCCCGGACGGCCTGTCGGTTGCATTTCATTCAATAACAAAGAATCTTTCTCACCCATCAAAAAAAGGTGCACGCCGTGAAACAGAAAACACATTAAAAGAAGAAAAAAATCTAATCTAGCTTCAGATGATTTCTTCAAATTAACGTTTTTTCGGCGTTGCACTTTCGGGGTTATTTTGTTATAACATTTGTTTATGTACTGGACTCGCATTCTCTTTGTCGACCATGTCAACTTATATAGCTACTAATTTCTTACATATCCCAGAATTACTTTCTGCATTCTTCAGAAGACGGACTTGACATGTTTGAATTCAGCCGCTAGCGATGCATCTGAGAGCAAAAAAAATAAAAAAAATAAATGTTTATTCAGGTTAAACTCATGTCTGAGTCTTTTACAATCTAAAAAAATGTTGTTATTTTTTTATTTTACGGACCTCATAAAAAAAGAGGTCAATATAGTTCAAAAAGCGTCTATTGTGTATATTATCGTCACAACGTTTTGTTTGTGTTGACTCCGAGTCGACTTGGTTTTCAGCCTCCTCGACTGGCTCCGACTGGATGTGTGTCCCCATTAAAGGGACCGTGGACGCTGCACCATGTGACGGCCTGTAAGGCTTTGATCAGGGTTCAGTGGTGTGTTCAGGGTTTGGAAAACAGAACCGTTTTCCTGTGTTATTAAGGTGTCCATGCAGGAGATGTTACATCGTGTCTTTATGCCAGGATTGTGCAGGGTTATGTTCTAGTGTGTGTTTTTTTGTGAAGTTTTGGTTTATTACCCTGCTGCTCTCAGAGATGAAGGGGTAAGAGAACACTCTTCCAACTCGCAGGATTATTATTCAATAATTTAAAATCAGACAGAGCAAAAATTGTATCAGGTGGTCAGAAAGGAGTCGAAAAAAAGAAATGCATGTTTAAACAGGTGATGCCCTAAAATAACACACTTCTGTTTTCTGTTCCAAATCTGTTTTGGATTTGTATGGACAGGATGTTTATTTCATATAGTTGGTTTGATCTTAAAATAAGATAATCCTGTATTAGAGGGGAAATGTACAGGATTACAGCAGCAAAGGGGTAAAGTGCACACAAGATCAAATGAAACAACAGAAAATAAAACTGAATAATATATACAATAATATATACACACAGGCAGAATAAATATGGCAAATCCTTCATGTGGATTAGAATAACTGAATTAAAACGTATTACAATATGTGTATGTTTTTTCTAATTTATCTCTGGTTTCTAGCAAAGCAAATGTTTGCGGTTTTTGTGATGATTCGTTTGCAGAAAGTGTTTTTTGATGTGGGTGAACTGACCCTGTAATAGGGTATTTAATAGGTAGTAGTAGTTGTAGTCAGTAGAAATGACAGCAATGCTAAAAATAAATAGCATGTTTGTAAAAACAACTAAATCAATTACAAACAATGTAGTGTTTTTTGGAAAAAGCTAAATATTACCAAAAAAAAGTAAACCATACTCACCCTCAAACAATCAATTCAAAGAGCTGTAAACCCCACAGACAGACACTAATGTAATAGGTACTGTGACAAAACCTTTAAATGGACAATTTCACAGAGAGTTAAGGGATAAGAAAACAAACGCAAGTGAAATATGACGGTGACAGATAGGAACACGGCCGGCGGCGGGCCCAGAGAAAGCCAGGTCAGCACTGGTGTCCGCTGGCAGGTGAGATCATTGTGTGCAGCAGGTGCCTGAAAGAGAGGGCAAACAAACAGACACGTACGGACACACTCTCAGAGCAGGTATATTCAGCCGCACACACACACACACACACACACACTCACACTCACTCAGGCAGAGAGGGTTATGTTGCAGCGACTCCGGACTGACTCCCAACTGTCGTCTCCTATTTCAACGCAGTGAAACTAGAGTACGAGTAAAGTCGCTCGTGGCTCCGGGTTTGGAGCATGATGGGTTTGGACCTACAGTACGATGTAGCAGTCAAATCCAAACGAACATTTAGAGATTACACACGCTGGAGAACAAAAACCAAAAAACAGCACTTAGCAGCTCCACATCCCACCTGCTGTGATGGAAACAGCAGGAAAACACTGGGAAAAGAGGGCAGCTGCATAAATTATATGACATTTTATGATTTTCTTTCCCCCATTTTACTGCCGGAGAGAAAACAAAGTAATAGCATTACAGCCAATCAAATGTATTCAGACAATGACCTTTTATTGTCTCTTAGTCCTGTCTGCAGGGCTTTCAGGTGAAGAAAGGAAAACCAGCAGGGATTTTCAGATTTTCTTTCATATTGCTTCGACTGGTATTGCGTTTGAATTAATGCCGCCTTTACAGAGGCGGTCTTTGATCATTGTCAGAATAAACAAGACAACGAAGTCCTGGAAAACGTATCAAAAGAAGGTTAATAACGTCTGACTCTTTAATGTTCTGCCTTTGAACTATTAGCAGCCAGAAAGACACAGTAATTGCACAGTATTTGTGCACTAAAAGATGTATTTTGGGAACATTCATATGATAGATAATACTGTTTACCATGAACATTTTGACCACAATTGTGGAATGAAATATCGATACGGGCCAATCTCGAGTCTGAACCAGATGTCGTGGCAGTCGTGTCGAAAGTTGTCGAGACATTTTCCTAAAAAACCGCAGATGTCGACCTCGAGAAAAAGTCAGGTGTCATTAAGATTCATCATCTGTGAAATATGAATGTCTGTACCTCGTGTTGTTGTCAATCAGTTTGGTTTAGATGTGAAACATGTGAACCCGTTAGATGCCAATGTGTTGCCCATTCATTATTCATACTTCATAACAGATATTTCGCTCAGTTTATCATCAACTTACCCACATTTAAGCTGCTCATCAAAGAGTAAGGGAACAAGTTCCACCTTATTTTCTATCCTAATCACATTTAATACCGCAATACACCGCTACACTGTAAACGCTATTAGCTTTTCAACCATGCGGAAATATTGCTGCTGAGGAAATATCACGATGTCGCGGTGCATTGTTCTCTTAACATAACGAGTGCTGCTGTGTCTGGTGCCTGCGCGACAAAGCAGCCTTCTGAGGGAAGACATCAAATCCCATGAAAGGGCCACAGCTGCAACTCCAAGCTTACTTTTTAATGCCCGCTTCATGGTTGAAAACGCTGAAGCCTCCGGAAGGTCACAACTCTGTTTGCTTCCTTTTTAGAAGTAGTCGTGCATTTTTTTTCGACCGAACTTTTCACCGGCACTCACCTCGAAGCTTTTGACTAAAGATGCAATGGCAAAAGTGTTTTAAGCAGCATGAGGACCACACAGTCTCACCCCCAACCCGTCAAATACAGAGAGAGACCTGATCGTTGGCGCCCCGAGTTTCAAACTGTGGTGCTCTAGTTTCCCCTTTTCTGTCTAGTTACATGCATAGTGTCATTTTAATAATTAATGCCCCTCATCACAGGGATTTTTGTTAAGGCAACAAAACCATTCAGTTACAAATAGGAAAGATCGTGGTTATAGTTAACTTGACCGACTAACAACTCACTTGACTAGTGATTAGCTAACGAATCCGTTGCTCGACTAGCTAACGAATCCGTTGCTCTGAGCATGCAAATAACAGTCCCTTTCCATTGCATCATCTACTTTTATACATTTAGAAAGGTTTAATTACGTCATAACCTCTGTTAGCATACATTATAGTATAGCGTACATTTAGAGTACATTGTGTTTTATTTACCTGATAGTGCTGTATTTAAAAAGAAAAGAGCATACAAGCCTTTATTTCGAATGTATTCTGTTTTATGTCTCATAATATTTTAGCGTTTTCTGATTTGCCATTTTAGTTTGCAGTTACTGTGCTGTAAATGCAAACTGAATATATTGTACATGTTTACCTGTTTCCATAGTACTAATTATATCTTTACATTAACAGTTAGGCTTAATCAACAAGCTGCTGCTGAGTTTTTATTCTATGATGGAAATATTGTTTAATTGACGATTTACAGTCAACATTTTGCCATTTTTCGCAACTAAAAGGAAGTCGCTCCAGTTCCTCTTAGGTTTCAATTTAAACAGAAAAAAGACAAGAGGTGTGTACTCCCTCATGACAATCATTTCTACAGAAATGTTGACTATAAATTTCAATTTAAATAAACTCAACATAGCTAAAAGAAGAAGTGCTTTGCATACATTTTGTTTATGCTGATAGTGTACATGTTGCTTTATTCGTCATGTGAGCTGATAAATGATCAAGAGTACAAGTAATGTTGCATCCAAATGTTGTACCTGCCTCAATCAGATAAGTTTGCGCTGGCCATATCCATTGCGTTAGGTAAAGTGTATTCTAAGACTGATTCAACCACGTCACACTGAATGTATTCATGTGTTGAAATAAATGGATGCTTGATAGTTGTGTGAAGGTCAGGGACAGAGGGCGGAGCTAAAGGCCATGGACGAGGGGAAGAGTCAGAGGTCAAATGTAGATGATGAGCTGATGAGAATCCTGGGGCCATTTTTGAGCCACCCAGGGAGGTGATAACCCTTACAGAAGGAAAATTAGAGAAAAATTAGAGAGAAAGGGTACCTGAAAATATTAAGATTCAGCTTACCTGTGATGTAAAAAGACTTTGACTCTAAACCATCGTAGACAGGATCTAGTGCATCGCTTTTTTAGTTTGCTCCATCTTCCTGATTCTGTCCTCATTCATCTGCAGCAAACACTCAGCGTCGGCGTTTATATGGCAGCTGCTCCCTCACATGCCAGGTGAAGCAGTGTCCTTTATAGATGTAACTAATTTTACTCGGACAGGTTCCAAGATCATTAGAACATAGAACCGCAGATCTCAAGTCCGCCTTGGTATTTCCGCGAAAAGGTCAGTGGACGTACAATATGTTTTATTACAAGAGGCAGATGGAATGCGAACACAGTAGCTGTGTGTGATGTATGGGCCGACTTCACCAAATCAATAAGGCTGCAGAATTCTGTATTGTGCTTCGAGGGATGGATTGGAGTGGATTGTGCATAGTGGGATGGGTCGGGGGGGTGTGTGTGTGTGTGTGTGTGTGTGTGTGTGTGTGTGTGTTGGTGCACAGCAACACAACACAGTGCTTCTCTTTCTTAAAAACCTCGTCGGTTTTTCTGATAGGTAATACTAAAAATAATATAGTCAAAGCACTAAATAATTATAGTGTGCAAGATACCAATTAGCCTTTACAGGCTGCTGTAAATTGGGATTTTGTTTAAACCTTTTTTCCAAGTGTAGGTGTTACTTAATTAGACGTTTGTGAATTTTTTTAAATATGCAGTGTTTAAAAGCTCGAATACAGATCAGTGTTTAAAACAGGCCTTGCATGGCTGAACAGGGAATTACTACGCAATTGTTTTCGGCGAGTAGATTACACAAATACACTCACACACCTTTTAGTCACTGGATCTCACTTTGTTTAACAATTGGCTTCATTAGAAGATTTTTAAGAAAGCTAGCTGTGATTATTTACACTCAAATCAAAAACCACACTGCTGTTAGGTTAAAAAAAAAAGGTCGTATTGCCCTTCCATACCTTCGGGGAGATCGTAAGATGTTTTAAAAAAGATTTTTACAAGCTGAGATAACCCTGGTTGGGCATCACTTGGATTATTTATTTTTTTTAATGTGAAAAAAGCTTCTCCAGAGCCACAGATGTTCTATTCATAGGCTGAGCTAAACTGACTTTTATGCATAACACTAGCGGAGCTGTTTTGATGTTAATTATATTGATTTTGAATTCACAGGAGAAATGCTGGCAAGAACTGTACGTTGTTAGTCGCTGCTAAGTGACGCAGTTTCTCAACTTGTGCCAATAACTGGCATATGTGAGCGGTTCAGGCAGCTTCCGAGGCTCTGCGCACAGTCGCTACTTACCCAATCAGCTACTGGTGAAGCGTTCAAAAAGTGCAGAGATAACAACAAAAGGCCGAGCCGAAAGGACAATTGGGACTTTGGGGAAGCTGTTCAACGACAGCATATTGGGCCTATAGTATGGAAAACATTCATCAGACTCCGTTCTTGTGAAAGCCTCCAGGAAACAGGTCAGTGAACAAAGCGAGAGAGGGAGAAAGGGAGGGAGAGAAATAGGGTGGGAGATGGGAGATGGGAGGAGGGGGCGTCAAAAGTTGATAAGAACTGAGCTGTAATGTTCTTCTCGAGACCAGCTGCCGGAAGAGCTGCTCGAAGGCAGACAAAAACACCTCCCAGTGCGCCTCGCCGGCCCGCGGTGACACCTCCCAGAAGTCTTCCCGTCGGCCACTCAAGAGCGTGACTGAGAGCTGTCACCCCAAAGGCTACAGCCTGTAGCGCGTACATGCCGGCCTCACCGGGGAAAGAACTTCACAATGAAGAGATGAGATGTGGAGCAGGAATCTAAACCCATTCGGCTCATTTCTTCGGTCGCTTTCGGAACAGATGACATTTAAAGCCTCAACGCGACATGAAATGACGTGCCGAGGTGAATATTTTCAGCAGAGTAGCGGGGGAACATGGCTGAAATATGTTACCCTGGCAACAGTCTACAGAGGGAATGAAAGCAGAGCATGTTGTTATGGGCTGCAGACAAAGCTCCTCCAAGTTATAAAACACTGCCAGCGCTCTTCAAATTCAATTAGGTTATTGATAGATATGTTGTCCCCCCCTTCCAATAGTTGCAGGTTCCAATTTGGTGAAGCATGTACAGTCTTTTACAAATCAATCCAATCAAAGATCATTTAACCTAAAGAAGTCCTTGGGAATTCATTTGAGAGTTGAACTGTTTTTTTGTTGGTGTGGGGGGGGGGGGGGGGGGGGGGGGGGTATACAAAGTCAAAATCTAGCCGTGCAGCATCTATATCCGTGCCAAATGTGCTCAGGTTGCTCTGACAGAAGGGGTGGTGGCTCGAAGCCGCCTCGCCAACTGGTGACAGATCAGTTTTACATAAAAGTCCCACAGCCCAGAGGTCTTTTCTCTGTGGCGAGAACAGGAGTGTTAAAGAGGGTGAGATATCTAACAGTCAGTTCTGTTCACTGTGACCGGACTGCTGATGATCCTCACCACAGTGACGTGGTCTGTGTGTGTGTGTGTGTGTGTGTGTGTGTGTGTGTGTGTGTGTGTGTGTGTGTGTGTGTGTGTGAGTGTTAAACTGATTCATCGTTTTGCTGATACAGTGGGCCTCTGGTGGTCTTCCATTAAATAGTAGATGTGTGTCCACTGCTAATTCAATGAATGCCCTCTCCGATAATTAGAGCTGAATAAAAGAACTACTGTACAGCCTGCAATTAAACTTTATTGCTCGTTCTAATTTATTAAAAAGGTCTAATGTATGTAAGTTCTCCATAACATTGAGTTACTAGGTCTAAATGTTGTTTCAGATGTTTAACAGAATGAAAGAAATTAAAGCTTAATATCCGACCATAAAAATTATGGTTGGATACCAATCACCTTTAAACATGCATCAAATATGATATAATAATTGCTTTATAATAATTGTCATTGTTATCAAACCCTGGTGAATTCGAGATAATTAAACAAAGCGAATTTGCAAAGAAGTGAACAAAGAAATAAAAAAGCTTGCTAAAAGATCATATCAATTTCTAGTAACTGCCCTACACGTTTCACTCTGATATTAGATATCAGCTGAAGTTAGGTGTTTCATGAGCAGTTGATTAATGCGAGTTTAATCTCTGATCAGTGACCCAGCGGTGATGTAAACAGTGGTGGAGCGGTGGAGATGCCTTCAGTGGCACGATGGTGAAAACGAGGTCAGCTAATTGGGACGGCTAAATATATTTCACAGGGTGCTCCTTCTCCTTTGAAGGTGAAACGCAGATCCAGAGTCACAGCTGGTGATAATGAGGTGATTAGCACCTTTTGATGACCACAGATTGTCTGACGGGTGCTTACATGTCTATGGTACAAGTAACGCACAGGAACTACTAAAGATAATGTTTTTTTCCAGAATCCAAACTTCAGACGAGACAACACAATTAAAACTAACATAACTGTAAATTATAAATATTGTGTTCTGTTAAACGCTGCGGTGCTGTCTGCACTGAGCATATCCTGCACACCCATGGCAAATATCAGGGAAGTCAGTGATTAAAAAAACCAATTTATGTTGCAGTGTTATTTTGCACAGTAACCAATGTATTCCTTTGTCTTGATCTTATTTACCAATCTCAACATAATAACTTCATTAAAAATGTATTTTACTCAATAAATGAATAAACCATTCTCTTAAATTAATAATCATGAATTAGTAAAATAAATGAATGAACCAATAAATGAAAAAGTAAAATGCACAATGCACGATTGCATGATTTTTAGAGCGAAATCATATTCGACTCTCTATTGCAACCAGGTCTTTAAACATATGTGCGGGACATGTTTCTCCGTTGTAGTAAGATAAGTCACTTTACACATTTTTTTTCTGGAAGCCCAACAATCTCACTGAAAACTTCAAAGTACCCAAACCTCACAACAGCAAATTGGGTCCTTCACTTTCAATCAGAGAAACAGTTTCCCCTGTAGTCTGTGTGTGTGGCTTTGTGTTTTGCTACGAAGTGGGGACCTAAGGACGTTTTTACCAACTAAGTGAGGACATCTTTGGAGAGTGAGGACACGTGGCCAGTCCTCACTTTTTCAAAGACCCCGTTTCAGGGTTAAGACATGGTTTTAAGGTCCAGGTTAGAATTATGCGAGTTGTAAGAGTAAACAATTCCACTTGTAGAATATTTTTTCTGGAAGCCCAACAATCTCACTGAAAACTTCAAAGTACCCAAACCTCACAACAGCAAATTGGGTCCTTCACTTTCAATCAGAGAAACAGTTTCCCCTGTAGTCTGTGTGTGTGTGGCTTTGTGTTTTGCTACGAAGTGGGGACCTAAGGACGTTTTTACCAACTAAGTGAGGACATCTTTGGAGAGTGAGGACACGTGGCCAGACCTCACTTTTTCAAAGACCCCGTTTCAGGGTTAAAACATGGTTTTAAGGTCCAGGTTAGAATTATGCGAGTTGTAAGAGTAAACAATTCCACTTGTAGGCAGTGTGGTGATATACATATACATTTGCAACGTTTTGACTTTTTAATACAGTTGAAAGTTCAGGAAACCACCATTGTAGGATCTCAAATTTGTAAAGCTGTTGTTTCAAGCATTTTGGTCTGAAGGCTTTGAGAAAACCAAGAGTCCTACTGAGGCACTTTGTGCTCTAGGTTTCATTAAAAACAAATTCTTAAAGCAGTTTTGCCGATGAATTAATTTTGGCTGCACATCTTTCAATGGAGAATGGTTGACACATGGCTGTCTTCTATTCCATGGTTTTAGAGAGCAATGTTAAAACCTAACATTTAATGACATTTCAGTTGCAGCTGAATGCATGACATACCATAATAACTGACTTATACATTAACCTCATCAAAAGGCTCATGTCCTTTGTCATTACTGATTCACTGATGAAATAATTAAAAACCTTTCAATGGAATTTTTAAACCAACCAGCTCCCACAGCAACAACCAAGCATAAAAATACTGTGTGTTGTGCTCTATGCACTATTGTCTGGAACTACAATGTCAGTATTAGAAGTCCCCAAGTCGACAGTGTTTTTATCTTACTTACACATTCCCAGATTAAGTGAGAACTGCATTTAGTTTTTTTCATTTTATCTTTTTAAACAGAATGATAGAGGAAAGCTGGGTCCATACCACAGCTTACAGACCTGCAGTGAGCAATAATACGATTTGTTTCAACATTTTGCTCTTGGTGACTAATTAGGATGACCTCATCAACACTGTAGGGAAGAACAAAAAATACCCAGTAACTCCTTTTTTTTCCGTGTTCAGAGGAGGATGTGGTCAGATGTGACAGAGGCTTAATAATGGGCTTTTTTCCCCACAATCTTCACTGTTTCTACAATTTGTGCAGAGCTTTTCTTCCTTAATTAAACATTTCTAAATTCCCTATTGAAGAGGCGCCCATAGACGTCTCGCCCGTTAAAAAACCTTCTCGCTCCTCATTCTTTTGCTGTCACGTTTCAATGCCGGCCAAATCCTCTCCGAACAGCCGCTCCATGGAGAAATGGTTAGTTCTGGATGTGAATCACCATATTTGGTAATAAAGTAACATGTTGTCAAACTGTTCGCTCTGGCATAAGCTGCAGCCCAGTCATGGAGGATATCCAGTCTCTAAGCATGAGCTCAGAGACTTTTAATCCTGGGAAAACTCTGCAAGCTCGCTCGGAGTGTGCCAGGAAAGAAGCATGACAATGGACGGACGTGACACGGGGACTGGAGGAAACTCTGCAGCTGTATTAGGTTCAGGGGTTGGAAATGAGGGGTGCTAGAATATATTATTTCTGTTCTATGATGCCATGATGTGTAAGGTTTCTGGTTGGTTTACGTTACAACATGAACACAAACAATTTAATTAACAAAGCATAGCAAGAATAGCGTATATTCCCTTCCTCACTGGCGCTCTTTTTCTCAGTACATTTGGAGGCAAATCAGTCCTTAAAAATGATTCGAAAAAAATATATAACCTAATTAAAATTGTTCACATTTGTAACCCATGAACAGAGTGCCACGGCTTGTTTAACATGTAACCTAACCTCTCCTCTGAGGAATGTTTCATCGCCTTCACTGAATTGTGCAGAATAATTTCAAATTAGATTGCGACTTTGAGTTCTATTAGCTCCCAGTTAGACAAGTGAAATTAGATTAGTGAGGTCTGATCTCTCTGTGGCCACACTGGCGTCTGCTAAATAGATTAGGAACGGTGCCACAGATTGATGGAGGTGGTTGGAGAGTCATGAGCTGTTGGTCCCGGATGACAGTGATGAACATTGTATTGCTGGAGTTGATGGATCGGTAAAGATTTGGGCAGCACGTGGATACTGGCAGTGGGTGAAAGCTGGCCTTGCCCCCGTTTATTTTGGCCCATTCGGGATGAGCTTGGCATGTTTTGGGACTCGGGGGTACAAATACAGCACAGGTTGAAGGAGCTGTTTTTGGGCCACCAGTTTGAATAATATTTAAGAATATTGAGAAATAATGTTTTTTACATTGGTATGGCAAATGGCTTTAAATACCAATGAGCTTCAGCTGCCATCGTCGAAACCGGAGTTACTGGAGTGTTCTAACAAGTGTGCTTTTTTAGTATCTAACCGTTGTTACATGATGTATAAGAGTCATCACATTAAACATAATGTTAAGAACCAAAGTGCACGCTGGAAGTAATACAGTAGCTAACCAAAGGCTTGTCCATTTGAATTTTTATCAAAGAGCCAGACATCTAACCTAGATATTTGTCTTTTTTTAATTGATTTTTACCACCAGAGATGTAGGTCTAAGTGCTCTGTCATCACTTGCCATTGTTTGTGGGAGAAAATTAATTGGACTACTTTAGTAACCCTGGGTGCCTGAAATACCTTCTCCAACTTCAACCTCACAACTCAATTGGCGACATACAGTTTAAGTTTATTTTAAATTCTTCATGATCTAAGTGAGTCTGTCTTGTTCAGCAGAAAAGGAAAAACAAATAAAAATACTCGGGCAGATTGATTCATTCGCCAGAGACACATTTTAATGAGCTGCTGTTCATTTTGACCCAAAACTTCCCTAATGAAGGTGCTCAGTGTTTAAAAGTACAAGAACATGGCTGTAAAGAGTATGTGTGAAACATTAAAGCGGAGAATTTAATAAACCTTCCCTAAACATCCCGTCTTAACATAAAGACGGAAGAGCAAAGCTTCTATGAGACTCTGTTGATAACATTCCTTCATTCCCATGTTGCTAAGCCCACAGCACACACCCTTTATGCTACGCAGCATGTCATCAACGATAGCTGCCAGTGCAGAAGCCGACAGTATTTAAAGCAAGCCAGCTAATTTATAATATATATGGACTCCACTTCCCTTTGTCAGCAAGTCATCCCAATTATATCGTGGCGAGGGAAATGACTCATTAGATTAATTACATTGGAAGACACATATGTAAAAATCAATAAGCCTGATTAACTTACATTTGATCAATACACGTCTACAAGCAACATGCCAATCTGCTGACCCCGGTCAAATGTTTGAGAAACAGGCCTCAATCTCAGGATTACCTTGGCACTTGGTGTTGACGTTGGTCTTCAGTGCACAGTGCCCTTTTCCAGTCCGTGCATAATGGATGTCGGAGGCCAACAAAGGTACTGTGCTGTATGTACCTGAGCATGGGTTATGAATTATTGAACAAAGGTGATTTTGCAGAGACAACAAGAGGAGCTCCCAATACAAATAATCTGACGCGAACACACATTCATCATAAATGCTGGTAGCTTACTCTAAAAGGATCTCAACAACGGGGATTATTTGGCTCTAATGGGCTCTAAAGAAGATGTATGAAGTACTGAATATCATCTACTGAAGCTGTGCACCGTAGCATATCTGCCCTGCAACATATTCTCACAGGAGAAGCCTGAAATGGTTTTCTGCCCTGAGCAGAAATCAAACCGAAGACAGAACCATAGCATATCGTGGTAGAGCATGGATGGATATCTCATATGAAGAATTAATGTGCAGTTTATGTGACTGCTTGACATACTCAACATCTTACTCAACAGCTTACTCCCACTGTATCAAAAAGTCATAGGGCAACTCATAAAACTTTCACATAGTGACTGGCGTACAGTGGATTTTTTACTGTAGAATACAAGCACTCCCATGGCAAAGCTTATGGAAAGCTATCTATAAATCAGCAGAAAGAGAAGCCCTTAATAGGTGAGTGCGGCCCTTATGCGCACTCAAGGATTGTGATAACGGTGTTGGATGTATACAATCTTGTGAATTACGGCGGAGAGCTTTGAAAGCATCGCGAATAAATTTCTGCAATTTGTTTCACAGCGGGAAAGAAAATGTCATCGTTCCGATTCAGGTGACGCACCTTAACAAACCTCTTTCCTCTGCTTCAGTCTGTTCACAGTTCTCAAGAGGAGTGTACGCCATTTTCGGATTCTACGACAAGAAGTCCGTGAACACCATCACGTCATTCTGTGGGACGCTCCACGTCTCCTTCATTACGCCCAGCTTCCCCTTGGATGGAAATCAACAGTTCATCATCCAGATGAGACCCGATATCAAAGGGCCCCTCCTCAGCCTTATCGAGTACTACAAGTGGGAGAAGTTCGCCTACCTCTACGACAGTGATCGAGGTAAGTCACGGACACCATTTCTGAAAGGATCTTTCCAAATCTGACGGTAGTTACCATTAATGTTGGCATCATAACATTGTCATAATCATGACAGTCTAATGAAAAACATATGCAGCTATAGCGACATAAGACAACTCGTCAAACGCTTGTTCGGTGCTTCTAAGCTCCAAACTATGATAGCATAGCATGTCCACTCATTGCAATCATACAATACAGTCTTTTCAACATTAACTTCCAAAATAGATCTACTTAGTTTTTAGGTTTTCTTACTCAACAAAACAACTTTGTTAAGGAGGGTTTCAAAAGTGAATTAGTAAGGCTTAGGAAAATATCGTAAATTGGCTTTAAATAATAGTGGTATGTAACTAAAGTAAAGTCAAAGAAGTGAACTTTAATTTGGTTTCACACAAAAGATGAAGAGCAGTCTCCTAAATGAAAATCACGTGTTCTTTATACTGTGTCACTTCCTCTGACCATTTAATAACGACGCAGATCACTGGAGTGTATTCAATGTGTTGTGAATGAGAACAGCTTCATATTTAGGGCACGCAATTATTTCTACCTTGATTTAAAACTACATTGCCCTTTGAAAAATAAATTGTTCTCATTTTAACGTGGCACCATCCATTGCCCTTTGCTTAAACGTTGTGATTATGTCTCTTAAAAAAAAAAGAAGGTTGCAATGGTTTGACCTCATCCAAAGCCAAAGATTGTATTCAAACTCCTTCAAACACCAGTTATATATCCAAAACACACTGACTGTAAGCATGTAACGCAGCACAGGTAAATCCAGGTAAAGGGCATTCTGGTTTATGACAAAGAGCTTGTCACATACAATCAACTATAGCACCTCCTGTGTTTGGGAGTCTGTTTTACATAATATAAAGGTGAGGGGAGGCCGTCAGGGTCATCTTTGACATACAGTAAAGGCGATGTGCCCTGCGGTTGTGGACTTCCACACTCGTTCTACACAGAAATGTGATTTGTTTGCATTACGTGTTTATGCTATGAACACTTACAACTGAAAAAAAGTCATATCTGCCTTCATAGCTAAAACTGTGTGGCCATTATATTGGTAGACATATGATAATCTATATCAGGACAGTTAGTTGTTGAATATTATTGAGTCAATATCAAATGAGAATATTTAAAAGCAAAACAGGACCAGTCGTTGCTTTCTTTTGATAGTTTTTCTTCATAATTTAAGTACATTATATACATAATACATTTTCTGATTTCTTTTTTGCACTTAGTAGCAACAATAGAAAGTGCCAAAAACTGCCCCAAAAAGAAAGAAAAAAATAATAATAAAGTTGCATGTCTAAAAAAAAAAATAACATTTTGAAGTATGGCTAAATCACAAATGTGTAATGGTCCATAAACAATTTCTGATTTGTATTTTGCGAAAACCAACCGTGGTATTATATGGGATTTGGGGAGATATAGCTTTCCACAATCTCTAACTCAATGTCAAGCATCACCAATCTCCTGGCCTATCAGTTGATTAGTATCTTTATTACACTGATTATTTATCAGTCTGCACATTTAAGTCAACATTTAAAGATTTTAATTGTGCAGTTGTCCCTCTGTGCACCTGTGATAGCGATTCCAGATAAGATCATGGACTGATTTTATGCAACTTGGAAAAGGATCCACCTTCAAAACTGCAATACCCAGACTTACTTCATATTTTAATCAAACCTATTCCATCTCTATTCTTTGATCTCTTTCGTCAGTGATAATTCTTTTCAAATGGAGATTGATGCATGTCTGGAAATGTTAATTTAGCAGATGTTTTGCTGTCTGAATGGTTCTTTACAAGCTTTATCAGTATTTTTCCACCCACATCTCGGTGTCTGAATATCACACACAACATGCTGTGTAAAGTGTAAAGACGCTAATGGTGAAAGGGGGCTAAATAACACACAATTGATCTTGGTACGTTATCTTTGCTGTGTCATGTCACTCATCTCATTGTGTCATCTGTTAATTGTGATTTCGTGACTTGTACCCTTGGAGAACAATGCAGCCTCCGCGTCCAGTTGAAAAAGGAAGTGTCTTCCAAAGATAGTGTTCCATTGTATTTAAATAGCTACTTCAATGAAAGAACATAATTAAAACCTCAGTCATATCCAGTTACTTTGGAATTACACTATCAAGTCTGTTTTTGCTTCTTCTTTCATTCTATTAAGTAATATCCGGCTTTCAGGTTTCACTTCTTAAGCCCTTTTTTAATTATTTTAGAATGAAAATCATTCATTGTTTTTCATTTTCTGCAGACTAAATATAAGTAGTTGTGGGATCCCTTTGCAGGTGTTGAATGATTATTGATGAAACCCCACAGATGGCTTACCAGAAGTGTTACTAATACACAGAATGGCTTACAGTAGTGTTTAGGCTGAAACAGTGTAGTGCCGATGGCTTAGGAGTGCATTTCTGCTCTGTATTCACTTTAACTTATTGTTTGACATCACTTCACATGCTCCGCCTTCACTTGATCGATCTACAGTATCTTCCTTATTTCTTCTCATATTTTTCGACATGATCCTCTTCCTCTTTCCATCCATTGCTAATCTTCCCAGTCAGCCTTTCCCTGACTGACAGCACACCCAAATACTGTCCCTCTCCCAAACCAGCTGTTTTAGTTTGTCCTCATGCTAACGCTAGCTCTGACCCGCCGTCTCTACTGTATGTCCGCTGTGGCCCCAAAGGGCCTGTTGTGCATATTTCATCATTGCATGGCTGTCTAATTAGGTCAGTGTGATCCACTTATTCCCATAGCAACAGAAGTGTGGAGAGAGACACAGAGAGGGAGAAAGAGAGAGAGATTGTAAGTAACTGAGCGAGTCAAAGACGGAGATGAGCCAATGGAGTTGCCACTGGTTATGAAGAATTCTATGAGCGCATTAAGACTGATGGCTGAACCAACACTGCCTTTGTCAGCTGTTGTCACTAAGTCAGTTTAGATAATGGATGTACTGCTTGTGGGCTTTTAGGCAATCTGAGCGTTGTTTTGCATTCCTTTGGCTCACTGAATGCTGACATGTTCTCTTTGATCATTTAGCACTGCCACTTAGAATAATAGCTAATGAAGAAAGAAAGTGATTTCTTTTTTACAATTTGGGTCCTTGGTCTATAAGGAATTGCGTTTGATTCTGCAATTGACAATTTGAGACCCCTCACAGAGATACAATTCAAAACGTTATCTTTGATCAATAACCTCGATCTTTCCCTTACCCTTAACTAATTGTTCAGTTGCCGAGTCAGGCTCTAAACTTAAAGCTGCTTTAATCCAATGCAGTCTCACTGCACTTCGTGAGATAGTCACACAATACATAGTCAATACAATACACAGTACACAATGCGCACGTAGTCACACCAATAAACAGTTGGTTTTGTGTACAGGGACACAAATTGTCTTTTGTTTGTGTGACTTATCGCAATTTATTTATGGGGCAACATTTGGTTACAAAACAAAAGTCATAATTAGGCCACAAAGCTACTTCGTAAAGTTTAGAAAAAAGCCGAGCTTGCGAGTGGGTGGGCCGGCCTTTAACTGTGGCTTTAGCCATTTTTGTGTTTATGCCTTTAGTTTTTGATGTTCCAGCTGAGTCTTGTTTCAGCATCTTATCTGTACTCATCCCAAAAGCCAGGTACAGCCAGGAGCTTGCCCTGTGGTTATGGCTACAGTTGGCTCACGGCCTTTCAGCAAAGTGGAATATTTACTGTAACAGCAAAAAGATCAAAAACAAAATGGAGCCAGAAAAAGAGTGAATACTGAATACTGTTTGCAAAAATGCCATATCAACTTAAAAGATTATAATATATTGATGTTTTTGCAGATTGTCTCCATTGCAGCCAAGTGGCTAAAAAAAATAATCTGGTGTTTTGCAGAGTTTCTGGTTATAACAATAGGGTTGTACATGATTATGATGACATTTTACTGACCTAAATAGGTTAATCTTGCGGTATTTTTTGACTTTAGGTGACAATGTATGTATCCATTTGCATGTTTGGATTGTTTTAATTAATATTTTTCACAATACTTGGAACCTGTTAAAATACCATTTTCAAAAAGTAAATTAGCATAAGCATATTCAAGTTCCTACTTTAACGACAGCATTACTGCCAAACTACTAGCTACACACACTTACTAGTTGATTTATATGTGGTGCTTTAATTGGTATTATTCAGAACGTGGAAATGTACTGTATACCTGGGGAATGAGGACCAACCTTTACTGTGGATGAGTGAAGAAACAATAGTTTGAAGCAAAGAGATTGCAGCTCCTAGGAAGCTGGTATTGAAATGCTTTCCTATATGCATTATGTATGAGCCTTTACTTGCCTCATTTGAATAGTTTTCCATCATATTTTAGCATATGATACAGTCGCATACATCCGCTCATCGAAATGTTGTGTTTATCATGGAGTATGAAGTTAAGCCTTTACAGTCGAGGCTGCATGTGTGATCACTAGGAAAATAAATAATGGTTTACTGTTACTCCACCGTCACAGATTATCTCTATGCTTTATCACATGTTGTATTCTAGTTCATTTCTCCCCTGACCTTTTAGATTCAGTGCAACTTAGTGGCACATGTGAGGTCACATCAGCCTGTTTAAATGGATGGCATGATGTTGGCTGCAAGTCAAGACACAACATATGTCTCATTCTAAAGAGGAGCAATAACAAACCGTCCTAATCCAAGGGGGAATATGCTGCATACAGCAGTCTTTGAACCGCAGAGGAAACCAGCGAAGCCAAGTCTCCGCTTGAGTTCTGTATTTAGAGGAGCAACAAAGGTATATATTATTTATTATTACATCACAACGTTCAGTGTACAGATGGACGGATACTATTTAGAATAAACTGATGAGAGGAATCCAAAACATTTGAATTGTATAAGCAATGGTCTAGTGGGTTAGTGGCCTTTTGATTGTTGTGGGGCTATTAACTCAGTGGTAAAGACCATTGTTGTTGGAAATTAAACTGAGAATACAACTCACCCCACTCCAGTCTACTTTTACATGGGCAGCAATGTATAACTACTTGTTTCAGTTACTAATCCTATTTAATACTTTATTACGGGGGGCAACCTGTTTACAATGATCATATCTTAGCTACTCGGCTAAGAACACACATGCTATGCTAAGCTATGCTATGTTGTGCAATGCTATGCATGTTCTTACCTGGCTAGCTTGCCACTAGTACAACTTAAGGATCAATACTCGGGTTAAGTTCAGAGTTGAAGGCTGTGTGAACCATGAAGCTTCACTATGAGGAAAGGACTCCTGGAGGGCTGTGTAGGGCTGAGTCAATTTTTGCATATGTTAAGTGTTTTGGAAATCACATTTGGCAGAGCTGGACTGAGTAACGCAAGTAATGTAACACATGATGCATACAAATAATATTGCTAATGACTAATTAATAAAATAATGACTTTTCCAGACACAAAACAAGTAATTTGTTCAACACCGAAGGCCTTTTACCAAATGTAAAATGACAGTTAACATCGTCATTTAGTTTTTATAGTGTGCTCGTGGCTATTTTCACTTCTGGTTAGGTCTATTTCACCAATGGGATTCAACTGAAGAAAAAACTGTTTATACAGTTACCTTGTGCCCTTATTTAGAATAATGTTTACACTCTGTTTTAGATGTCTAGTTATCCAGTTTTAAGGAACACCTGCCTGACAAACAGAGATAAACATGTTCTGTAACGATTATATATAAGTGAGGTGGTTAGTAAATAATAATGCACGCAACGCAAGACAAAGAATGCGGCTCACAGGAATTTCTCTCTGCAGCATGCATTTTAATAATCTCTTTAGATAATTCTTTAGACCTCATGATGTAAACAGAATAACAAAAATCAATGTATATACATATATATGTTGGCCAATACAGATTTCCTTGAATCAAACTGTGTTGGCACTCCCTTTTCAACCTTTTTAACCTTACTCTCTTGCTGTGAGCAGAAGAAGCTGTAGTTTTGTGACAGCTAAAATGGGTTGCCTTTCAGCTATGAGTATTAATTTACAACAGTGATGAGGCTGCTATATAAGAGCGAATCGAGTATAATAAGCAATTTACAATATTTAGACATACTGACATGATTCAAGGATGACCTTACACTCTCATCGAGGCATACTGGTCAAAGACACTAATCAAGTAAATTATCATTTAACCTTAACCGCCATCAATGTAGAATCAACCTTTCCGCTTACATTTTGCTTACGTCCTTGATGCATCTTCTCTGTAAATCGCTCTAAATTCTAATTTTCTCATTTAATAAGCATTGATGAAACAGTCAAATTGAACCACGCTATAATGACCTTACTGTAATTATGATTTATAGTTAATTCAGATAAAACTACGAGCCCCCATTTTCCTCCCAACCATCATAAAACCATTGCTGCATTGCATTAAATTGATTATAACTATAACAAGGAAATGCTCAAACTTCTCTCAAACGGCCCTCTGCCGACCATGGATCAATATCAGAGCAATATTCAGCTGTGCAATAGAGAGGGTGTTACAAATATACTGTAAGTTCAAACAGAGACTGTAGTCTTTGCCTTTAAAAGACTTTGCTTCAGGTTGATGGAAATGTCCTCCATGTAATTGAAATGAAAACTACAGCATGTTCTTAAATATATCATTTTTAGAGTAAAGAATGAAACACAGTGAGTGCATAAGATGGTATTAATGTAAAGATTGTTTAATCAACACTCACCCACTTCAAGCTCAGTGCTTCGACACATGCAATATGTTTTACTGGTGGGAAGCCAGTGATGGATTAGGGAGGGAGGGATGAGAACGCCACACGCGTGTCTACACCTTCCCTAAAGGCCACGGGAAGGGTGGGGAAAGGGAATGGGCAGATGGCAGTCCATTGTTGACTTAGTAAAACAACAGACCTCAAGACAATCTCCATTAAAAGGTCTGTTTACTCGCTTGGACTGGAGCTTTCTGCCATAGTATACACTCTATATCTGCAGAGGACGTTTGCTCAGTTGTTATGGAAACGGATGTTCAAACCCTCTATAGTTCTGACACCCATTTTTTGGTATATGTTCAAGACCGCTGATAATGCAATTTCAGTCGGCTGATAACATTCAAAGCAGATCATGAGCACTTTTCAGGACTTCTCCTCTATGTTGGTTTGAAACATTGAGCTTAACAGTTCATACTTGACTTCGTATGCAGGGAATGTCTTATGAATAACGAGAAGTGATGAAAATAATGAAAGCATTATGGAAGGTTTGAACACTGATAGCTACACTGAGGCATTGTGATAAGGGCTGTGTGATATGGTGAAAAGCTTAAGTGGACCGTGACTAGAGATTGTTTTATCAACGGCATTCAAGTACTGTATATAGAAGAAGTATACAAAGAAATTGTATTCAAACATAAATAAGCAATATAAAACTTCTGGTATTGGTCCATTCTAGTGTATTGTAACACCCACTTTCCTCCCACATGTTATTCAGGTTTATGCTAGAACACCTGTGAGTCATCCAGATGAGCTCTTTACATAAAGCATTCTCTAGTAAACATCCAAAGGGTTTGAATAAGCAGACAGTCAATAGTCAATTAAAGAACTATGTTTACCCATGCTTTTGAATAAGTCTTGTCTGACACATCATTTGTTTTGAGTTTATTTTCACATATTTTCTTGCTCCACCATCGGTGTTTGTGCTCCATTGCCACGACTTTCCTTCTTTGTGGCCACTTCTAAAGCGTGTATGACTATGCCCTTACAATAAGACACACACACACAATTATATACAACCCCCCAAAAAGTTGATTTCAAGGAAAGGGCAACAACGAAGAAACATGAATACTGTACAGTAAAAGTAAATATGAAAACCTTTTTTAGTCCTACCTTCCCAATGCGATGGTTGTTGGTTCCATTTGTAAAACGATGCCTCTAAAATCGAGAGTTCTCCAAAAGTCTTCAGTACCAAAGCATACAACGGATAAACCAGTCAGACAGAAAGTATGATTAATGTTATAACTCCACTTTCCATCCTCAGGTCTAACCACGCTGCAGGTTGTTCTGGACACAGCAGCAGAGAGGAAGTGGCATGTGACAGCGATCAACGTGGGCAACCTGAAAGACGAGAGGAAGGACGAGGCCTACCGCACTCTGTTCCAAGATTTGGAGAACAAACAACAGAGGAGGGTGATCCTGGACTGTGAACAGGACAAAGTCAAAGACATCATGGAGCAGGTAAAGAGTACAGTTTTGTTTTTTGTAGAGTTTTCTCAACGTGAAATTTAACAATGTTAGCACGGGGGTTTTGGTGTTGTTGTGTTGTCTTTCTTTGATATGTCAGTCAGTGAAGCAGTTCTGTATTTCCCTGCTGACGCCAGACTTTCAAGCAAGTTAGGTTTACTGCGATTAGGAAATGCTCCTACCTGTTTTCAGCTGTTGGAACAAATAATGCACTAACTGCCGGAGTCTGCTGTCAGGAGACAGACTGCTGTGGGTAGCTTAGGTTCAGTTTGTCTTTTTTAAATATTCCACATTCATGTGGCTTCTAGAATTAGCATGTGAATTAAAGTGAACTGGATGAGGCAGGCTTCTGGTTTGATGCAACTCAAGAAAGCTTAAGGAAGATCCTGTCTTGAATATCAGAGAAATAGACGGAGACAATGGAGGGAACAGTTGTTGTTCACATGCTGCCTTTTGACTGCTTTAAGAGTATTATGACAATCTCTCAGCATCTCACTTTTTTGGGGGATTTTGGTTCAATTTACACTGCTAACACTGCTAAGTTCTCTGGTTGGGTTGTTCCTGATATGTATTGAGTGGTTACAAATATATATATATTTACCTCATTACCCAAGATATCAGAATGCAAACAATTACCATTTCATTGGTGTTTTCCAAATATATTTCTTCCTTTTAGTTTTTGCCATCAATTTTTATTTGTATTTTCAGTGTTGCACAATAAAAATTTAATTCAGGACTCAACTAAAAGTGAGACCATGCGACTATTGTTAAATAGTGGTCACGGTGGAAATGTATAGGATATTAGAGAATAGTGGAGAGGAGTCATGCAGTCAAATAACTGACTCAATAATGATTCATCGAACAGAAGTATGCTAACAATAGCTACATTAGCAACTATAATCTACTGGTCTTACCAGACCAAGCAAACTTAAAAACACACAACTTAGTCAAACCCATAGCCAAACCAAACCAAGACCCTTTAACTACTAACTAAAAGAAAATAAAGCTTGGTTTTCACAATTAAGCATATATGTCTTCTTTGTATCTGCTCACGATCATCAAAAAACAATCTAAATATCTCATTATGTGAAAATACACTATAATTAAGAACTGTTAATAACACTCAAAAATGATCTGCAGTATTTTTTTTTCATTAGAATTAATTCAGCAAAAAGAAAAGTCCTTTAATTTCTCCTGCAGGACAAAAGTGTTTTTCAGCCAAAAAGCAACAACAACAACATTGTCACATGGGCCCAGCTGATGTGGAAAGGCACCATAACAATTGCACTAATTGTTCATTTAGGCTGTAAACAAAACTGCAATTAAAGGCAAAACAGATGCACATTAACACGTTATATTTACTTTCCTTTTTACCCAGGAGAGAGGCTTATCGATTAGCATTTAAAGCATGCCAACGTCTGTTTAACCGAATGCTGAATTAAATCAATGCCTGCAGACTCGGTGCCTGTTTATCTGGGAAAAACAGAATCCGTTCAGGTGGAAGTTTTTTGCTTCATGTCAAAGACATTTACGTGGGAGATACAAGACGTTATTATTCAAATCTGCTTCAAGTAGCGGCCCTGACAAACGGAGATGCCAGTCAAGCAGTGGGATTAGTTTTAGGTGTGTCATTTATAAGAGGTACAGAAATGCTACATAGCTGAGATATTTCTGTTATGTTCTGCTTTTCTGCTCCACTGATAAGGAAAGTGTATTTGCAATTGGATATCTCTGTCTAGCAGTGTTTGTGACTGTGAACCCAACGCTATTTCTTCATTCAGTGATAATAGCCAGGATTGTCAGCCATGTTGGTGTTGGTAGTGACAAATTACAATGTCTGAATGTAATGCTCGATTTGTATTCATTACATTCATGATTGCTTTATCACTGGTTATCAGACTCTTGGTCCATTAAATAATTGCAATGAACATTTTCCAAAATGATAATGATAACAGATGCAGCTTTGAAATGGCTATTAATCATATGAGCCTCGAAGAACTTCTTTCAAAAATATATAATGCTATCTTGTTTGCCTGAGACTTGATTAATTATTCCAGTGGGAGTTTATACTTTGTGTGTGTCCTAACCCTACAGGTCATCACAATTGGCAGACATGTTAAAGGTTACCACTACATCATTGCAAATCTGGTAAGGTGACATAACTTCTAAATGTGTTCAATGATTCTGTCATGTTTCCAAAAATGCTTCTTATAGAAAAAAAAACATCTCTCAATTAACTTTTTTTCAGGGATTCATTGATGGGGATCTAACCAAAATCCAGTATGGCGGTGCCAACGTGTCAGGATTTCAGATTGTTGATTTTGAGGATCCTTTGGTGGCCAAGTTTGACCAGAGATGGGAGGCCCTCGAAGAAAAGGAGTACCCTGGTGCCGACAGCAAGATAAAGGTGAATTTTCTTTCTATTCTTCTTTTTATTTGCGTGCTGAGATTGTTGAGTGAAAATATCTTTGTCTCATTTGCTCTAATGTAAGTACAAATATTCTATTTCCATCACTATGACCCAACTATAAAGCCTATAAAGCTGTAAAGCTCTAAAGATTATTATGCATTGTTACACTTACACATACATTTTCCCATGAGTGTTGGCATGTTTAATACAATTGTTATAATTTAATTTGCATGCAATGTAAATTAAATCACAATGGTATGATAGTTCTTTTAATATAACTAATATAGTACAAGCTCTCTCTCTCGCCTCCCACTCTTTGTCTCGAAACCACACACTGTAAACTTTCACATTGAGTCTGTCTGCAAAATTGTCAAAGTTCAAGATCTGTTTTATAGCCACACAGTTATAGGCTGCTGCAAGTGATTCAAGCCTGGGTGAAAAATGAACTGTGATATTTACAACGCAAAAACAAATTAGTGCAGCGAGGACCATAAATACAGCAACAACAACAACAAAAAACCACTAATATGCCCTCTAATTAGGATATTTTAAAAGGGGTTCATGTTGGTCCTCACTGGTTGGGTGAATTTAATGGCAGAACTTGGAGTTAACTAATTATTCAAACCCTAAAAAATTGATACGGCAAGTTTGTGTTCAAGATTCATGGTAACACGTCCTATGTAGTTTGCCTCAACACATTGAAGAATAATATTTAGATGCATAGATGCAGTTGAGAGAAGTCATAAAGCCATCTGCAGCGAAGTGTCTCATTCCTGATAATTGAGACCCCACTGATTTGGTCTTTTTGCCCACATAGAATGAAGTTGCCCAGCCATAAGATAAGATAAGATAAAATAATTTATTAATCCCTCAGTGGGGAAATTACAGGATTAAGGCAGCATTGCTCACAGTAATAAGTAAAAAAAACACAACAAATACAATAAAATAACTATGTCCTGAAGGCTCTCACCCAACACCAGTGTTAGATATTTTGCTTCTCATCTCTCTGGTGTCCTTTGGTATTAAGCAACCTTTGACCAGTTTGCACTGGTAAACATGAGACTGCAGTTTACTGACATCCGTTTGGTGATTTCTCGCTCTTAATGTTCCAATATTTAACTCAGTCACTGCTTTAAAAAAAAGAAAAGAAAATAGTTACATTTTGAAAGGATGACACTGAAAATAAATCCCAGAAGGCCAAAACCAATTACATGTGCTTTCGATTTGAGCAAATGTGACTAAATCTGGAGTAAAATGTTTTGTTATTTGTTATTGACTAGTTTCAGTTGGAGATCTTTTGTATATTTATGGTCACAGGACACGTTCAGTAGGATAGGAGAGAGTCTTTCTTCATGGCTTGGAGTCAGGGCTAGGCCGAGGGACTCATACATCTCTCACAACCTCATTCCCAACGTCTTTTCCCATTGCTCTGCTCTAGTACACATCAGCGTTGACCTACGACGCCGTGCAGGTGATGACGGAGGCCTTCCGCTACCTGCACAAACAGCGCATCGACTTCACCAGGAGAGCCAACAACGGCGACTGCCTGGCCAATCCTGCCGTTCCGTGGGCTCAGGGAGTGGAGATCGAACGCGCGCTGAAACAGGTAACACGTTACACATACGCACACGTCCTTTTGTTGGTGAAGCCTTGTTGCCGTGGTAACAGCAGATCTCCCTCAGCAAATGCACAAAACACCCACAGAAAGTACTTGAAAGAGTGACGGTTTTCACCATGCTCAGATTCGCTGACAGCTATTCTTCAGAAGATACACAGAGGTCTACCCACAGACTCTCCTCTGAGCTATGAATCAAGATTAGCTTCAATCCTGCTGAGAGATATATAATTACAACATTCAGGGGAAAAGTACCAGTCAAATACATAAAATATATTTTATGAAGAAAATATTCCTTTGATGTTGCACCAATGGTTCGGGGTCATCATTGGATTTTGATAAGAGCATCAACTAACAAAATTACTTTCCCATACAACTAAACTGCTCTCAAATACAATTCAAGGGAAACTGTTTAGATAGGCAACAAATCTACTTGGTTTGATGTAGTAAATACGTGATGGTTTGCCTTAAAATCACTAGGAAATTGAAACAAACAAAAATGAGAGGTTATGTTTTTTGGCAACAAAACTACTGCTTGGTTAGGTTTGTGCAATAAAAGTACGTAGTTCATATGGGACACCAACCGTCTCCCGGGCAATGCCTTGGGTTTTTTGATCCATCCACCAACCTGAAGACCTCATTTAAATGTATTTGCGTTACATCAAAAGCAAACATAATCCACGATTACAAACGTAATCCACGATTACAATTCAAAATGCAGTTTTGTTGAACGTGAAAGTCATTCGTAGGAGACACGCCTGAAGTGACAGGATCAAAGTGTTTTTTGTATCTGTATCTCTATCACTCTAACCTGGGGAAAGTCCCTGCTGTCTCCTTATTGGCCAAGTGGGACCGTCGAGATGATCGCCCACAACCAAACTGTATCTAGGGTGAGATTCTTGCCAGAATTGATCAGAACTTGGCTTTGATGCCTTTGCCTGCTAGACAGGAAGTCTGGATATGGATGTAAAAGGTGAAGAATAGCAGTTTTAACCCACCCCAACGGTACAAGAGAGAGGGCACAGGGGCACAGAGGCGGTATCAATCATATATAGATATTAAGTCCATATATTATGCTCATGTGTTATGAGAAATTAAATTCATTCAACACGGTTTTGAGCCTTCAATGATACACCCAGAGCGTTTTGTAAGAACACTGCATTGGAACACAACCGATTCAACAAGGAAACTCCACAGGATACCTGTAAGCCTTCTTCTGGTCCTTCCTGTCTGGGCCTATTTGTTGTTATGAGATGAGACGGAAAATATGTTCCAAGTGTCTCAACACACTCGTGTATTTCTGCTGCTTTGTAGCCGGGCATGAAACACCATTTGAAGTCATTTGGCACTAAGGCTGCATTCACATCAAATCAGGCGTTGTGGCAAAATATAGCGCAGGATTGTGTCAAAGTCTCACTCGGTGGCCCATTAACGCCAATCTACTGCACAACAATTAACGTCTTCTGTTTCCTCATGGCTGGGTTGTACAGATTTGGATCGTCGGTTACGCAGCCAACTCAGCGATGACGTACGGTTGCATTTCTCCAAAAGTTTATTCTGTTTCAACTTTCTGCTGTAGGCGACAGCATATTTTTTTAAAATATTTTCATTCAGATTATTGGTAGGACTGGCATTTTTTCTGAAATGCCAGGTTTAGCGTAGCCTAACTTTGTAGAAGAGGAGAGAATAACCAACCACACTATTCCTCTTGGACAATAGGAAGAGTGCAAAGACTTCTCCCAAGCCTGTATGTCTCCATCCACTTTAATTCACTTCCAACTAATTGTTTCAAGAAGAATGCAGTATGATGAATTATGCAAAACACAAAGAGCTGTGTTTGTGCGACAGAGCAGTCGTTGTGTGCATGCCGTGTCAGCCAGGTTGCAGATGTCATGTTGTAAAGGTTTTATTTTATGTCTCTAAGGTTCGTGTGGAAGGCCTGACAGGAAACATCCAGTTCGATCAGCATGGCAAGCGAGTCAACTACTCAGTGAACATCATGGAATTAAAGACCACCGGCCCCGTAAAGGTCGGCATCTAGATTTTTTTTTTTCATCTTGTGGATGGTTTTTAATTTGAGGTTCAGATTATGTAAAGCAGCACTCTTACAGTAGCTCTCAAGGTTAATCGAACACATGTTTTATTGATGTTATTGTTCTTCCTCCGAACAGATTGGATACTGGAATGAAGTTGACAAAATGGCTGTCACCAAATCGGATGTCTTTCCAAATGACACGACAGGAATGGAAAACAAAACAGTTATTGTCACCACCATCTTGGTAAATATCAGAACATACGATTGTATAACTTAGTGAAAGCTTCTTTAATTGTCTTTTCAGTGTCTCCCTTCTGGTGTTAAGTAGCTCGGGAAACAGTTGGACAATATATTTGATTTTGACTGAATTTGGCTATATGATTGAGGTATTTTAAATCTCACATTTCCCTACGTGTGTTGGGAAATGTTAGTAGAAATAACTAGACTCTGTATTATGTTCTCATAATTACATATCTGCCTGTCCTTAAAACCCTTGTTTTTGAAGCTGCTTTTAACATGGCAATTTCCAACCTCTTGTGTTGACCACTGTTTTTGTTTCTGTCCTCCAGGAAGCTCCGTATGTAATGCTGAAAAAGAACTCTGACCTATTTGTGGACAACGAGCGTTACGAGGGTTACTGTGTGGATCTGGCTGCGGAGATAGCGAAGCACTGCGGCTTCAAATATCA
Source organism: Cyclopterus lumpus (assembly GCF_009769545.1). Classification (NCBI taxonomy): domain Eukaryota; kingdom Metazoa; phylum Chordata; class Actinopteri; order Perciformes; family Cyclopteridae; genus Cyclopterus; species Cyclopterus lumpus. The sequence goes on from NC_046975.1 coordinate 20,835,235, forward strand.
ACTGAAGATAGTGGGGGATGGGAAATATGGAGCCAGAGATGCAGAGACCAAAATCTGGAATGGGATGGTTGGAGAGTTGGTGTACGGGGTGAGTGGTCTTTATCGAGAGGTAACATAATTAATCTTTCTTTTAATACCGCATGCAACTTATTCTGGTTATTTTGCCCTTCGGTTTGATAGAAAGCAGACATTGCAGTGGCTCCTCTGACCATCACGTTGGTCCGAGAGGAGGTGATTGACTTCTCCAAACCCTTCATGTCTCTGGGAATCTCCATCATGATAAAGAAGCCTCAGAAATCCAAACCAGGAGTCTTCTCTTTCCTGGACCCTCTGGCCTACGAGATCTGGATGTGTATCGTTTTTGCCTACATCGGTGTCAGCGTGGTGCTGTTCCTCGTCAGCCGCTTCAGCCCGTATGAGTGGCACACTGAGGAATATGAGGACGGGCAGATCCAGACCAATGAGTCGACTAATGAGTTTGGCATATTCAACAGTCTCTGGTTCTCCCTTGGAGCCTTCATGCGCCAAGGCTGTGACATCTCACCTAGGTAGGTCGCAAACATCCTCGACTGGCATGTTATTCTCTGTTTAATTAACCAAAAAAAGACTTGGAATATAAGGGTGCTTTATCATGTTACACAGCAACTGCTCACATTATTGGCAACTGTAATCTTGCTAATTGCAAGTCAACAAAGTATCAGTATCTTTGTAATACATATTATAATCAATAGGCAAGGAGGTTGATTCACTTTGACAGTTCACTCACATTTCTGTCTACGCCAACAGGTCTAATTTTCAATTACTTCATCTAGTCAACGACAATCATAAATACTCTCAAATGACTCCTTTACAAGCTACGTTTAGCGTAATCAAATGCTAATTAGCATATCCTACTAAAATGCTAAATTTAAGCATATTATTAAGATAAAGCATATTATTAAGATACAAGTTACATGCAGAACCTCTCCATGGTGACACCCAGTAGTGTTCATCATACATGTTGACATTCTAGCTGAAAGTTAACACGGTACTATGAACACATTGTCATGTAGCTTTGCTAATGCACATCAAATAAACTCTTTTTGATTCTGCTGACAATTACGTGTTTTCTGCCGCAACACAAAGACAAACGTCCTTCTCATTTTTGGCTTATCTTATCTTTAGATTGACTCTTTTCATTTTATTTTTTTATCTTCTTCATACACATCCTGTAGGTCGCGGTTGTACAAAGCGTACATACGTTAAGAGAGTTGCGGTATAATGGTGCTTCTTCTTTGAATTTAGTGTCAGATAAACTTTTGTACATGAAGATGTAATAACTTGTGAGAGCAGGCCCTTGTAAGTAAGGTTTGAGTCATGTATTCCACGGAGAAGAAAGATGATTCAACGTGTCTTCTACATCTCATCCCGGTGATATGAGAGATGTCAGCATGACTCCGAATCAGGAGACAGTGTTATATAGTGCTATGTAATGTTAGTTTATTTCTTCAACTGAAGTAAGGCTGTCCTCCTTTGTTTAATATACATATATCTCATTGAGCTTAGAGGCATGTTATTCTTACCCTAGACAGAACTTAAACATATTACTTTAACATATATTTAGTATTATCGCACACTGTAATGATTGAATCATCTTCACAAGTCTTGGTCCTACCAGTGCTGAGTAGAACAGTTTCTGGAGATTGATTTTTGTTTTTGAATGCATTTTTTACAGTCGGCAGGGTTATGACAAATCAAGCATCTGATCACTGCGATGAAATGTTTTGAAGTGTTCATTGAAGGAAAGTGTATCTCAATGATCTCAAATCAAAATAATTTGGCTTAAATCAATTTTGGCTTCATTTGTAGGCTTTTCAAAACCGTTTTCGTTAAAATAATAGCAATAATCTGACAACATAAAAGGTATTTTCTGGTAATTCTCGGATTATCATTACACTTGCTTCAAAATAGCCTTTAGGAAAAGTGTTTTAACAAACCTGAAACTTCTGTGGGCTCAGGTCCACTCACTGACTACAAGTTGCAGAATATTTTGTTAATACTTGATGATTTGATGAACAGACAGTGTCAAGTTGTGTTGAGCGATAACAAACACAAATGAATATTTCTTCATTTTTTTTGTCTTTTCCGATAGATCTCTCTCTGGACGCATTGTTGGTGGCGTTTGGTGGTTTTTCACTTTAATCATCATCTCCTCCTACACCGCTAACCTGGCTGCTTTCCTAACTGTCGAGAGGATGGTCTCTCCCATTGAGAGTGCAGAAGACCTGGCAAAACAGAGTGAGATAGCCTATGGGACTCTGGATTCCGGCTCTACTAAAGAGTTTTTCAGGGTGAGAGACACTATCTTTGTATTCTATACCTCTGGAAACAAGTAGCTCAAATGCAATTTACTTAATTTCTCGATGAACCATGCTTCTCTGCTGAGAATTCAACTTGGTGCAAAAAAAAAATTAGGTGGTAGTGGTAACATTTTGTCCTGAGAAATACATATAATAATAGTAATTCTATGCTTTAAAGCAGTACAAATCATGGAAGCAGCACATACAATTTGGAGGATGAAATAATGACACCTTTAACACATTAAAATCTGTGTATGAAAGTCTCAACGTACCTCAAATTGCTGTTTGAGGGCCCTCTCCTCTTAAATGATGTGAGTAATGCAGCCTCTGGAGGCTTCGAGTGATCGGATCTCAATTGGATATCAATGTGGACACTTAGATGTAGATGTAGACACATTAATACATTCCAGAGGTAAATGTAGTCAGGTTGATTCATATCTAAAAACAAATTTTAATGCAAGTTGTGAAGAAGTCAATGTGCCAGGAAGCTCTCATAACCTGACCGTGCTAACAGCAGGTGCTTCTACCATTGTCTTTTTTCTTCTTCTTTTTTAAACAGCGCTCAAAAATTGCCCTCTTTGACAAAATGTGGACATACATGCGCAGTGCGGAGCCCTCTGTGTTTGTGAAAACCACGGCCGAGGGGGTTGTGAGGGTCCGCAAGTCCAAGGGGAAGTACGCCTACCTGCTGGAGTCCACCATGAACGAGTATATCGAGCAGCGAAAACCCTGCGACACCATGAAGGTGGGAGGCAACCTGGACTCCAAAGGCTACGGGATCGCCACGCCGAAAGGATCCTCATTAAGGTGGGTGGAATAGTATAACAATGTGTCCAATGTTGTTATAGTATCCCACCTACCCTGATGTAGCTTTGCTTATTTGTCTCTGGTTTGTATCAGGAGATGAGGTAAAGCCCCTTCCCCTTCAAATTCTTTAAACACCATTGCAATTTATTGTAAGTCGATAAATTGCAAAATATATGTTTTTTTATATATATTTATCTCTATATATATATATATCTATACATACAGATATATTTGAATAGTTGACAAATTTGCTGCAATAGTTTCCCAAATTATTATTGTTAATGACTGAGAATGCATTGAGACTCATTCCTCTCATCCAGGCTGGATTTCAGCTGGTTATTTGAACCTATTCTAAATAATTCCTCATATTAATGAGATTTTGAATCTTAATTTGAAACCTTTCTATTGCTTCACCCATTTAATCTAAATTTAGATTTCTCTCCTATAGTCTCTGTCTAGTATTGTCCTAGCGTATGTCTTTTTTCCATGTTTCTATATGCTTAACATGTTGCCTTGTTGTTCTGCCCTTTTTCTCATTTGATTGACTTTGAATGATTGATTGTATATTTCTGATAAGATATTTTAAGAATGTATATACTGTCTTATTGCATTCTGTGTTTTGCTAAACCCTTGCAGTACACTTCTTTTATTTAATGTCTTAATGAACATTTCCTTTGTGGAAAGAAATTGGAAGTTACCAAAAACGTTATAACACCCGTTAATTGTGGCACTGCTTGGGTTTCAATATGTATTGAATATGCATTTTATAATGTTGAATATTGAAGCCATTTAGATAGATATATTAAGATAGCAATAGTATTTTACTAAGTGTGCCCCTCAATTGGATCAGTTGCACTAAAATCTCCCTCCGTCCTCAAAAAAAGAATAGATAAATATTTCTTAATGGGTTAGTTGGGTTAGATGGTGATTTCTTTATGAAATGTTGCATGTTTTTGACATATTTCCATGAGGTCTAACCATGTTTTCCCCCCATTACTGCTGTTTTGCTGTCTCTCTTTTAGTGGAGTCACTTGCCAGACACTGTTATATGTATGTTGTGGATGTGAGTACGTTGCTGTAGCCACTAGTCCCCCTAGTCTTAGCACTCTGTCCTCACTGTTGTGTTACGGCTCTGCCACCTTTGACAAACATTCATGTTGCACTCACATTTGATTCTGATGACATGAGAAACAATAAGCTATTTTGTGATAGAACTACCCAAATACCATGAGAGGGGAGGGGGGGGTTAACAGACGTAAATCAATTGGTTTTAATCTCTAAAATGAGGGAGTAATAGACAGACAATTGATAAGTGGCTCACCCTGTCTTACAAGTATGTTTTATCGTTTCAAGAAATGCGGTTAACCTCGCAGTACTAAAACTGAATGAGCAAGGCCTGTTGGACAAATTGAAAAACAAATGGTGGTACGACAAAGGAGAGTGCGGCAGCGGGGGAGGTGATTCCAAGGTCAGCCCCAGTGAGCAAAGTGATGGGTAACTCAATGCAACTCCCAAAAGTAAGCAGCAAACCAGCACAGGGTCCCGATCCACACTGACAGCAGGCCAGTCACCTGCTGAATCAGCTGCACAGCTAGCAAGCCTCAGCAACTTGAATCACCAGCACGTGCACATGCTGTAGCTGACAATCAAAGAAAAGTGCAAGACATGTATCACAAATTCAGTAGTTTGGCCCGTTCCCATTGGCTCCCAGTACCTGGACGTGGGGTTTATCTGTTGCCCTTGCTGCTTACTTCAGGCGATACGTTAATGCACATTTGGCTCTGCAAAACTCGCTTTTGCTTAGGCCAAATGGCGCATCAACGTCTATCGCCACTGCAACGGAAAGAAGAGAAAGAAATGTAAGAAAGAGAATCAAAGACAGAAAAAAAAAAAAAAAAAGTTTAATCAGTTGTAAAATGTAATAATAACATAAAATAACATTGATAATGTTATTTATGTTATTTTCCACGTGAAGAACGCCAGTAAACCTTGCGGTATTGAAACTCAGTGAGCAAGGAGTCTTAGACAAGCTGAAAAACAAATGGTGGTACGATAAGGGTGAATGTGGAGCCAAGGACTCTGGAAGTAAGGTTAGTCACTGCAGGTTCTATGTGATTCAAGCACACTCATAATTATTAGTGGGAATGACCCCATTTAAAGTAATGATAAATCATTTCAAGCAAATGCACAAACAAAGCATGAGATGCCTTGGTAAAATGTAATTTACTAATGCCTGCAGACCTACTAATGATTAATACCATTTATATTATTTTTATAATACAGTAATGCATGCAATGTCATTCTTGAAATGTGCACTCCTTTATCAAAATGACCCCGTTAAATCCTCTTTTCCAGCCTCCCCCCCCTCCCCCCAAATTTCCAAAGACAAATGAAATTGAAGGTTTTTTTCTTACAAAAAAGCTTTCGCGAGATATTGATGAATTATTAAATTTGGACACAGCTACACAAAAAGGAAACGCTCACAGCACAGAATACTGAAATCTGACAGTGATTGGCTAATCTCTGGACCATCTATTAAGGGTGTCCAATGGTGTTAAATGTCCTCTCTGTTGTACTTGTACCGCTGTCTTCCACCGTGTAGTACTGTGTGAGTCTTGTGTCTTTCTTTTTTTATGTTTTCCTTTGGCGTGGCCTCGTGTTGGTCTTAGTGCGTTATTATTAATGGAGTTCCCACTGATTTCACAGACAACAGTTGCCTCTCACTCCTTACCCTTAAACTGTATCGCAAACGATGCAACAACCAAAAAAAATCCACCATTGTTTGAAAGTCAAATCGATAGCAAAAACCGCTCCTTCACCTAGCCCCTTTTTTTCCTCCAGCGTTAAGCTTCATGAAATCAATGACATCAATTATTAAAGAAATGATCCCGTGTGAAGAAGAAAAAAAAAATGAAGAACTTTGTTCTGAGTGATTCTCTTTCCTCAGTCGGCACTTGTTTCTTTTCCTTGATAATTGATACTCACCTCTGTCTTGTCACTTAAATACTCCCAACTTTAAAACATGTAACTGTAACTGTGTTGTCTATGGCTGTCGTGTTTTGTCACTTTTCCACACACAGATATATTGTGCACCACTTTGTCAAGGTAGAGCCCTATGTATCCATTTGGCGTCCACCTTAAATGAATACATGGGTGTTTTTTATGAGCTAAAGAAAACCCACTGTACTGTATGTGTCAGACCCCAATTGGTTTATTACTAAGCTGTCTTCCTTCTTGTCTCTGTCTATAAGTAAAGGTCTTTGAGCACGTTTGTAACAGCTTAGCCCTTTGTAACGGGCAACCCATGTAAATGGTCCTTGTACAGTACAAATTTCGGATGTAGATCCACGACACATAGACTTTTATATGCACTGCATACAAACTGCTGCTGCATTTCATGATGATTACAGTACTAACCTTACCCACTACATTGCCTCAAATTTACCCAAAATGAAAAAAAAAAAAAAAAAGCACCTGTGTGTTATGTCTTGTTATTTACTGTGCTTTATAGATATTATTGGCTGTCAAAAAAAAAACTGTATTGCCATTATTAAATATAGTGGTGCATTTTTGTGCATTTTTTTTCTTCTTTTTTAGTTCTTTGTCGTGGTCGTGACTGTTTTTATTCGTGTGCATTTTAAAAAAAATATATATATTTCAACGTTGTCATTCCACCCCCCATCCCCCTCCCCCCCTCCTGTCGCGCCTGCTGACTTCTGTCTCGTGTGCACTTCGCAGGAGAAGACGAGCGCCCTCAGCCTGAGCAACGTGGCTGGGGTCTTCTACATTCTGGTCGGAGGACTCGGTTTGGCCATGCTGGTGGCCTTGATTGAGTTCTGTTACAAGTCCCGAGCCGAGGCGAAACGAATGAAGGTGGCAAAGAATGCACAGACTATTAACCCAACTTCCTCGCAGAATTCACAGAATTTTGCCACTTATAAGGAAGGTTACAACGTATATGGGATCGAAAGTGTAAAAATTTAGGGGGTAGGGAACGAGGTTTTCATAAATTCCCCCCAAATGCACGCTTTTTTGGCTCCATCCGTTCCATCCTTCAGTGTTAGTGAATGAAGAGGTTGGCCAAAGGATCGTATGTACTGGTGATTTATGATTTAATGAGAGAGAAAGAGATATCCCCCTTTTTACAGATTAAAACTGTGTTTGTCCATTTAAGTTTCCTTGCTATTTGAAACCATTTTCATGTATGACTGTTGGTGGCCATGCTTGTTAATACCTCTGTCCTAGTAACACATTTCAACAATAATGCTTGCAATGACCATGCTTAAGCCTTTACATGATCATTTAAATCGTGCATTGTGTTACCCATTGAGATCACGTTAAGTTCTCATTTACATTCTCATGTTTTTGAACATTTGTAATATTTTAAGCTTACAGATGTGGAGAAGCCCTAACCTAACATGTTACCCCCTCCTTGTCTGTGTTTGGGATTCTTGTGTGCGTGAATGTGGTACTGTTTGTGATTGCTTGTGTCTGTGCGTACACGTGACCTGTGTGTGTTTAGATGACCTTTGGGGACGCCATGAGGAACAAAGCGAGACTTTCCGTCACTGGGAGTACTGGGGAGAATGGTCGGGTGATGACTCCAGAGTTTCCTAAAGCTGTCCACGCTGTCCCGTACGCGAGACCTGACATGGGACTAAACGTCAGCCTGACAGATCTGTCCTGATCCATGAGAAACTTCTGAGTGCCTTACAATGGTTTCAATAGAGCGATTTTTTTTTCTTCTTCTTCTTCTTCTTCTTCTTCTTCTTCTTCTTCTTCTGTCCTTCCCTCCCTCCTGCTGTTCTGGGGCTTTTTTTCTGTTTCCATCTGGTGTAAAAGGAAAGCTAGGAGATGGAGGCTTCATTTTGTGTCTCACAAAGACTTGTATTGTTGCTCTCTGTCTCTATTTCTCACCGTATAAAACAACTCTCTCTCTCTCGCGCGCTCCCGGGGTGGAATTACATCTCGGATATTTAAAAGGAAGGCTCTTTTTTTCTTTCTAAACTGATGACACCACGCTTTTCCTATCTAACTGGACTGAGATGGAAACGAGGGCTTGATTGACGGTTGCTTCTGTGTGTGTGTGTGTGATTGTGTGTGGAGAGTGTGGGGTTGTGTGCATCGGGGGAAGATGTTGTCAAAAACACACCGTTTCTGTAGCCACCGCCGCCAAACAGGATTTTTTCAAGCACACTTGATATCAACTGCATTAAGATGTGAAATTGTCCTTTTTTTTCTCAGAAAATCTAGAAAAAAAAGGTTTATTAAAAAAAAAAATATTTTTATGTATTTTCACAAAATAGCTTTTAAATAAACTTGCATACATACTGGTTGGATATAAACATCTTAATGTGTGAGTATTAAGACAGAAAAAAAAAATACTGAACAGCTTCTAGTTCCATATTTTTAAAGCCAAATACATTGCATATGGGGCTGAGATGTTAAAATCATGTAATTAATTCCTACTCTAAACTTCCTGTATATTTTATTCTTTAACATTTGGTGTTGATATGAAATATATGTCAATGCTTGACATTTGGAATCAATCCTTCTATGTTTTTCTTGGAGTCGGTGCAGCGGTTTTGTTTTATACTTTCGTCTCTTCGTTTGCTTCGGTGCTTTTGTTGTTTGTGTTTCTTTCTGATGACAACCAGACTTGTTTTAGTTTGAAGAGGAAATTGATCTGTTTACATGCCATCAATGCAAAATGAAAAAAAATTAATATATATATATATATATATATATATATATATATATAGTATGGTCTATTATCGCATCACATTTTCGAAGTGACATCAAAAAGAGGCATCGCCATCCACCCGGTTTCTGTGGTGGTTTAAAATGCCAAATAAGTAAGAGTGCCAAAATTCTAGTGCCAGTAGACATGAATATAGTCTTAATATAATCGATCACTGTCATCTCAGTGAATGTAAATGATACATTCTGTAACTTTTGTAACTAGGTGTACAGTTGGTGGCATTGACAGTGCTAATACAATAGCCTTTACGCTTTGTTTTCCAGTCACCATGTATTTTGCATTGATCTGACAATAAAGTAGCACCAGTTGCATGTTGTTGCCGCAGATATTACATACGTTTATTTCATTACTGCCAAACATGCGTTTTCATTTTAATGTTGAAGTTGTGAGGTTAATTGTTTGAAATTGGAAATACAATGTTAGACATATATACGATATATACATATATACATATATTTTATATGAAATGGTTGAATATGAAAAAGTATAGCCCCTTGTCATTATGGCCTCAAAGCTACTCTGCTTCCATTAAATACAAAATGTGGTTACTTATTCAGAAAATACAGGATTTTTTTTCTTCTTTCCAGTGATTATTGTTTTTCAGTCTTACTGACACAACTTAGACAGACACCTCTAGTGATAAAAACACTTTTTCATTTATCTTCTTTTCCTGAAACTGACCTGCGAAGATTCCTCCACTGCAGCACAAAGGGAGGTAAACTGTATTATTATGATCACTGTTGTTTTCGTAATCAACAATAGAAACATATGCCGTAGTCGCTTATCAATCTCATCGCATATTCAGGCTATTCTCACTGACATTTTGTATATGGAATGTGTGCTAACTTGTTTATTTTTTGGGACTCTTTCTAAATAAAAGTGGCTGATCTCTTGTTATCTCAGTGTGTGTCATTTATTCAGGAAGAGTGGCTGTCGATCCCGAGGACGGCCTCACAGATCAAGTGATGGACTGTTTTTGCTTGGATTAAATATCTTAAATGAGATGGAACATGATAAGTAAACTCACTGAAATACAAACAAAGGTTAATTCTGTCTTGTCTTTCAGACAGTGTGCAGCGATGAGTGCAAGAGTCTTAACGGGAGACGTATTTATCAGTTTATTGAACTCATTTAAATGAGTAATAATTACTTTAATCATTATGCCAATATATGTCAGTGCAGTCCAATGACAGTGCCATATTTACTATTGTTCCATCCCAAAAAAAAGTACAACATTATAATTATTTTGGTGAAATACTACATTGTTTTCCAGTCATTCTAAATTATATACATATAATAATTATATATCTGTGGGTCAAAGTTAGCGAGAGTCGAACTGGACGTGTATTATTCGCGCAGATTTATTTCTGCCTCCTTGATGAAATCCTGTGAAGGGATTTGTCATTTTTAAATCACGGCATAAATGGAAACACCTGAGTTTTCCTACTGATGTGAAGCGGCTTAAAGAGCTTCTAACCGTTTTTCAATTGTAAGCGGCCTCAAATGGCGACTTTGACCATCAACGGTCCGAGATACAAGAACCAAGAATCCATTTGGGGCGATCCAGACTGAAATGAGCAGAATTCAAGCTAGCATAATTGCTACTATTTTTTTCAATGAAAAAAAAAGTTTTTTTTGTGCTATATTATAAAAACATGAGTGCAGTCCAGATGTGTACAACAGTTGAAGATAACGTTCTCGGTTTACAGAGAGGTTAACAGAATATTAGAAGTAATATCATTGTATAAAAAGATATATTTCTTTGTAAATCAGGAACACTACTTTATAGTATTTCCGCAGGTATATGTCTTCCTATTCTATTAATGATACTCTTGTAATTTACTGTGTGTAAAAGCACAATAAATTAATATTTCTTGTTTTACTCTCAAAAAACCTATTTTTGTAAATACATGATTATGTCCATGGTAACTCAAGAAAAAGCCTTTTTTTATGGAATTTTACAATCCATGCAGGAGAATTAAGCTCCTTTATGAGTTTTAAAGTAGTTTAAAGCAAAGCGTGATGAGGTGCCTTATTTAGTCCACCCTCCTTCTGCTGAGTGGTAATGAATGTCGCATATCTCCATGAGCATGGTTGACTCCCCTCTGCTCCATAAATATAATCCCTCTTTTATTCCCAATCAGCCCAGATGCACCTCTCCAGTTCTTTGTATTCATTTTTCATCACACCTTAAAGTTAATTGCAATATATTTAAATTAAGTGTGTCCACGTGAACCTCCCAGTAATTGGACGCCCAGGGACTACAGATCGGGAACATGTTTTACTGGATGTTGTATCGACTGTTTCTTCAACGCTGATCAATGTTCCTTGATCAACAAACAAAAACAATTCCATGTCCATTTCCATGTGTGTTATTTAGAATAAGAGGTGGTTAAGAGCTCAATAATTTAACATTGTTATGTATGAATAGGTTCTTGATAACGGGACATGAATTATAGGCCACAGTAACTGTTATCAATAAGTAACCGTTATCAATAAGTAACTCTTCCAGGCATACAGCATGACAAATGTAGCAAATGTTAACTACATTTTTAAATTAAACCGGTATTCTCTGAGAAGGGGAACAAAAAATTTTTTTACTCTCAATATGATCGCCATTATATTTCTTAACACAAATATACATCTTGTCCAGAGAGTGAAACATTGTAACGCCAACTAAATACCCTGAAAAAGATCTGGTCCTGGAAAGACATTTCATGATCCGCTCAATGTTCTCAACATAGCAACATAGGAGGGGAAATGCTGCATGTTATACGTTTTTAAACTTTTTTAAAAATCTTTCATCCGTACATTCGTTAGGGAGCGGTGAATTAGAGCTGTGGCAAATTCAGAATACATTGTTTGCAATTGGGAACAATTGAACTTGTACTTCCTTAAATGAAACATTTCCCCCAAATCTAGACGTGAACTAATTAAACTGCCACATTAGTTTCCTATAAAGTGATGTATAGCTCCCTCTTGCTGTTAGTGGTGCACAAAACCGAGTGTCTCTTAACAATTGTTTTCTTAGTATTTTTTCAAAGGCAACCTTGAGGGTTGTACTGTATCTCCATCCAAGCCATGAGCGTTCCTCACCAATGGTATTATTGTCTTTAATGAACCAGACTTAACCCTTATTAACCCTAGTCGCCCAAAATAAGTCCCACTCACTCTGTGCAATTCCATCGAGAATGCAACTACGTATAATTGCTGCTGCCCAGCTCTGGCATGCATGTTCTGGAAACCTGATCCATGTCTGTTTCTGCCAAATGTGATAGAAGCCATGGCTGCCAGATAAAACACTTTTATTGTTTGCTTCTGAAGGTTCCCAATTGAGTGAAATGAGGTATCTGCTTTGTAAAGGTGCCTCAATGCCTCCTTCCGTATGTCCTTTAGCTAAAGGAACACTGGACCAGCCTTTACAAAAGGAAAGGAGATAATGCCGTCCCATAATTCTTTGCGTCAGAGACTCTTAAAGCGATGCACCATTTGGCCATCAATGGCTTCCGCAGTCTCTGTTTAATTGTACATTATGGGAAAACCTGAAAACACCCTTCTTAGCTGGTGGGATTCCTTCAGCCACGGTTACACGGTCACAATGATATGAGCTGATATGGAATCATGACATTTGAATCTTTTGTGGATGTGGATTTACTTGGATTGTTCAGCTTTAAGTGTGTCACAGTGGCCTATACTAATTATCTATGTTTTACAAATAAATCTGATTCTCTTGGCACTGTGGTTGTCTTTTATGAAGACATTTAAGAACTTGTAAATCCAAAATCCTAAAAGAAAAGTGACATATAGGATGTCTTTTTGTTTCTTTTTACTATTCAACCTAAGCCCAAGTCTTCCTATGATTGGAAACGTGACTTCCCTTTGGGAAGATGAATACAGGGGGTTCACTGTCACTGTTGGAGTTCATCCCAGATTATCAAACTTTGATGTTCACACATTACACCTCAGAATGTGCACATGTGAGGTGTTGGACTCTTGGAATCTAGAAGAGAGAGAGAGGAGATAAGACGCCTGCTTTCCGCTCCAGGCAGAAAATCACACTCTGCTCCTCACAAGCTCCACCTCACGTCCTGATCGAAAAACACTTGCGCAGGGAAGAGAGGTTGTTCACCATCTGGCGTTGAGTCGGATCAGATGGCTCACGGTTAGTGGACACATCTGGCCAGCTCCAACATACTGGATCGCGATGTTTTTTACCAGGTGGACAACTCTTTGAATTTTGGTCTTGCCTCGAAACCGTCCCTTTTGTGTTTGCTATTGTTGCCGCGCATTTGTGATGAAACCTGTTTACTTGTTGGGTTTTTTTTCACATGAAAGACCTGTGACAAGGTGCGTGACCTTCTGAAATCTATGTGTACCAAAGCTATAATCTAATACCGTGTCTCAAATATATTTGATTTAGTCTTTGGCTAGGGTTATGATAGAGAGACAGAGATTTTAGGATCAAAGTATAAACCAAATAGCAGCCATATTTCACACCGTGTGAACATGAACACAGATCCGGTATGTATAGAGATTAAAGTTAAATGTGTCTACATTTAGGCTGCATCCAAAGATTAACATAATTGTATCGGCCCTTGGGATTTTCTTTGCAAACAAGCAAAAGGCGAGAAGATGATTAGCCTGAATATGGAACCATCTCATAAGATGAAATTAAATGAGAAAAGTAGGTAACGTCTTAGAATTTGAAAGATAAAGCGCTTGAGAGTTACTGTCCCTCCACAGCTTAGAGGTGTTGAAGAATTTAGCCTTTCTATTGTACGTCTTCTTGATTCTCATTCCTTTAAAGACGGAAGGATTTAGTAGCAACATTATATATATCCACTTAAAAAAATTTGCCCATAAAACTGAGTAATTTATGCTTTTTAAAGTTGAATGCAAACACAGGCAGATCATTTTATTTCAGTTTTAGACAATCTTGGAATCTGTAATTTCCTTTTTAATCATTTACAAGTTTCTTTACTATTCAAGTACCATAATGCTGCTTGACTTTCAACCAAAATAAAGTGATTTGCATAACCTTAATCATCCCAGCTGTGTGTAGTTTTAGCCTTTACTTAAAGATCAGTGACTTTATAAAGGTTTCTTGCTAAACTAACTAAAAAGCAAATATTAGCAATATCTTGTTGATGCCTGACTTCAGAAAGTCAACCAAACTTTGATACTATTTGGGTATTTTAATGTGGAAATGACTTATTGAAGTTACATTATGAGAGATGGTATCATCCAACCAATCAGTCTCACCACCTTTGTGCAATCAAGTGTGTTTATGGGCCATTAGTTCAGCCAATCATGGCAGGGAGGGATGGTTAACCAAAATGAATCTTCACCCATGTGAGCAATCAGCCTGAGAGGCACAAGCTTTGTCTTTCTCTCTCTCTCTCTCTCTCTCTCTCTCCCTCCCTCCTGTGTTTCCCATTGCTGGTGGTCCATGGTTGCTCTGCTAGGATCCTCCCTGGGCTGAAGCTAATGATGACAGAAGGTACACAGGGAATGGCCTGAATCTGCCACCTCATATAGGAGCCATCAATAGCACAGCCAGGGCAATGCTTCATCTTCAGGTTTATTAACTAAGCCCTGACTTCCTGCCATGGCCTCATTAAAATGCAGCAATGGCACAGAAATGCTCACGCAGTAATGATGGTGCAGATTTAAGACAGAAGAGGTGTTTTGCAACTAGAAGTGATCACACAAGTCATCAACTCCCAGTCACAACCTTTTGTTTCAGCAAATTAAAAGTGTCATTTTTCTATTTTGTTGAAATTAAAGAACAGGTTATGAGCAATAGATGTGGTGTCATTCATTTTCATATTGATCGTTTTTATCTCTAACACATTTCCAGGGACATTCGTGGTTTGTCTTAATAGTCGAACTTAATGAAGGGGACGCCTCACCTAAATGTCACCAGAATACAATCAAAGTGACAACGAACGTCAACTTAATATTGACTGAAGCCGATGGAACATGGATTATCGATATTTCAGGGCTCCACGAGTTTTCAATTTTAAAACATCCGTAATTTAAATGACAACATGCAACAGCTCTGCCGTCTAACAGCAGTCCAGGTTTACTTTCATGGAGGATGAAAGGCAGAGGACGGCCGTGTCCAGACCCTCTTAGACCCTGAGCGGGTGAGACAGGAATGCTAATTCAGGATCAGATTAATTTACATCACAATGATTCAGAAGGCCATGGACAGGGATTTGTTTGTGCTTCTCCCCCCCCCCCCCTCCAACAGCAATGTGTTGGTTACAACAAAGCGAGATTACAAAATGCATTGCCCAATGTTTGCTTTTGGTGGAATTAATTATTTTTGATGAATAGGTCACACGAAATTGTTTAACATAATTAATTGCAATCTTCTTTCACCTTAGGGATCAATAGAATTAATTTTATCACACGAGAAAAAGCCTTGAGATGCGAGATCATTATTTTCTTCTCAAATTAATTAAGATCTTGTCAGAATACGTGTTTTGATTGTTATTTCGTTCTCAAGCCATGCGATGATACGACCTGCAGTCTTTGAACCAGGGTTAAGCAGAATAACTTCTGTTGGTGTGTCACTGACGCATTAGCAATTTCTGAATTTGTGGATTCTGGTTAAAATGGAGGATAATTGATGAGCCCTTTGCATTCAGTTAACCCAACGTGTCTCTTCCCAATGTCCAATCAATTATCTTGTTGTCAAGGAGAATATGCACACTAATTAGTGTTTTGACAAGAAGAAGGATGATACAAAAACCAGGAAATCTATAGTGAAAACACGTTCTCGTTATATGAATAATGCCATTACTGATAATATGACAAAGAAGAAAGAAAATTGTAGTAGTAGTATTACCAGATACGTTCTAAAAGCAAATTAAACTGCTGACTCCATTAGCCCCCTCACAGTTCTGCCCAAATAAAAGAATACATCATTTTCCTCTTACCTGTAGTGCTTTTTCCAAAAATCAGGACCCGGTTACTCAAGGTAATCCAAAGACCTTGCTATGAGCTGTTTCCTATAGGAACTATGGTAAAAATGAAAAAAAGTTCCCATCGTAATGATTAAATGGAAGAAACATTACTGTTGAGTTTTTCAAATGTATTTTTATTTTCGAGTGTGCATTATAGTCTATTCCAGAGAAGGCAGACGTCTCTCCAGCCGATATCTCCAACACTCTGCCACTCAAAACTATCTGGACAGATAAATAGCACCGCAAGTAAGAGGTTAAATGTGTATTTTTGATTTTGAGGTGAGCTGTCCCTCAAGCAGTTTATAAGCGAGACATGACTTTATATTTCTACTGTCCAGGAGCTAGATGACAACGCCTCTGATGACATTATAAACGATAGCCATGTTCTTTAAGTGGCACTAAAGACAAACAGAGATGATACAAATTATAACGTTAAGAGTTAAGGGTACACCTCTTGAAAGCCAATGACATTTTAAATGCAGATGTGACATTTCTGCTTAAATTACGCTCAGCAAACAAGAGAATGGTTCATTGGTGTTTGCTCCGTATTTGTCTACTTGTCTATCGCGGTAATGGGGGAAGAAAACATTCCTTCTGCTAATCACCACAGTGAGCGATTAGAGACCCTGAGTGAGTACCGAAGCGTCTCACAGCCCAGCGCACACACAGAAGAGCAACATATTCCTGAAGCAGCCGAGGAGGTGGGTGGTGTTGTACGCTGCAAAACAGTTATCCTCTGGCTGGGTTGTCATGGCAACAGTGTTAGCTGGGTTTTCTCATGTTCCAGTACAGCGTGTCATCCCTGTAGCTGCACGTTTTTGCGCGCCAGGCAGGAGGAGAGGGGGGGGAAGAGTCTGCCCCTCCATGCAGACCACCATTTAAAGTCAGCCACGAGAATAAAACAAACAGCCGTTAGGTCTTATCCGTCGAGCAGGTATATAATCATGTGTGATTCGGGACAGAGTGACAGTGAGGAGTGATTCAAAATGAACCCGAGAGCTTCTCTCTTGAACGAGGTCGAACACATTACCATGGTAACGGACCGCTGGAAGCTGTTGTTCCGTTGTTTTCTATCGCTTCAAGCACCACGTCGAAGGTGTGCGGAGCTGCTTTGAGGTGGCATTTCTTCTGCAAATGTCACAGATGCAACTTAGCAGACGCGGCAGCTGGGTTTAATAGCAGTGACATTCAAAATGAAGCAAAACTGGAAGATTTGCACTTTGATCACATTTGCGCAATTTATGAGTTTCCTCTGCGGTGTGACAGGTTAAGTATTATATGTGCTGCAATCAATCAGAGGTCTGCATGTGTGTCCAAAGCTCCGTCTTCATTTCCGTTTCCCCTAGACCGAGAGCAATATGGGAACGTTCAAGTCAGCAGCCCAACCCAAACCAAAGCGACAGTCAGAAACAAACAAATATATATTTTAACGCAATTTATCGGTGGATAATTTTTGCCTGTCCAATCTTTTGTGCCGTTTCTCAAGCTCACTTGCTTGCCATTGCTGGCTGAGCAATTAACTAATGGTGTGTCTCATAACGTTGAAGGAGACGACGGTGTACAGAGGGAGGCCATCCGTAGAAAGTAAATGGATCATTTCAACAGATTAGAGAAATCTACTGTATGGATATGCACTCTGGATTTATGATTTCTTTTCATTTTATGTAACCCAGGGGTCAAATGTTGTATGAATCAATACATATATAGATATATATATATATATCTATATATATATATATATATATATATATATATATATATATATATATATATATATATATAAATAGGTAACCCAGGTCTACATGTCTAAAGTCATTGTAGGTCAAACCTCATCATCATCACTCACTAATGTCCAAAACCTTTTAACATTCCATTGTGGTGTAATTGACATTTAGATGAAAATACATTTTGAACATATTTTTCAGGAATATTTGTGAATTTGCACGTACATTTTTTTACACAATCCGTGAGGTTTAGGGCTGCCGAGGTTTATGAACTACACGTGTCAAAACAGACACGTGTAGTCTTCAGCAAAATGACACCATGACTTGATCATCCACTACGAATTAATTATGAAGGAAGCTTCAAAATAATGATGACTGTGATAGGAAATTGGTAAACAACATTGCAGCGCATCTGACGAAGGACAAATAATGCAGCAGCTGTATGGGGCGTGTCTAAGTGAGTTGCCATCTGTGCAAATAAGACTTGAGCAGTAAAACTCTATCCCTTGCTGTTTTCAGTCTGCCTTTATTAAAAAATACACTGCGTTCTATACCGATACCTGCGATTACAATTCAGATTTTTTTGTTTTGATTTATAGACTTTAAAAAAATGTTTATCTGTAATTTATGCTTTGTTTATGTCATGGTTTGCCCCCTAAAATCTCAATCTCAATTTTAATAAATGAAAAGGTAACCAGAGATCTGAGGCGTTGAATGAGACACATGAAAATCTCGGAGGAGCTGTCCTTGTCACAGACGTTAGGGGAAATGGACCTCACGCCTGGGAAGATGGATCTTCCATGTCCACTGAAAACCACCGAGATTAAATCTTTCATCCCACTCGCTTGCCCTGATTTATGTTGCCTATGTAGATTGCAATGCTATTCACATGAGCAAACAGCATTTTAGCTATGCATGAGCGGCGGCTCATTCTGCTGTTGATCGGCAGTTGACTGTGAGAGGGAATCGGGTTGAGGGATTGGATGAATGGGCATGTGTGTGTTTGCTGTAGCACCTTCATCTTTGCGTGGACCATTATGAGTTTTAGACCTTGAGAGTGAGGACGTGTTCAGAAGACAAAAGCACTCGCGACTGAGCGAGTCTTTACACACGACTTCAAAAGGATGTTTACGGGTCAAGGTCACAATTAGGTTTAGGTTCTATTTAGGTTAGTATAAAAATAAGGTGATAGGCATGGTCGACCCGGCCTCACCCTCAACCCGTCAAATAGCACAGCATGGTCATGGCCAAACCACCCAACCAGCCCATTCTCATTCCCAGTACATAAAATACTGAGGTCTGTCGAGGCCCAAGGCATCCTTTAGTGTCTGTATCACTGGGATTTCAAGTAACTGCAATGGAAACCCATCCACGTCATTATTAGACGTACAGAAGAAATGCTTCAGGGGTGTGATGATGTACAATTAAGATTACAAAAAAGTTGAATGGGTAAAAAATATATATATATATTTTCAGCCAAGAGACGGTGAAACCAACTGTGGTTTACCTTTCTGTTCACGACGTTGAATTGACAATGTTAACCACGTGGTTACTGCAACCGTAGTTGGAGCTATTAACTGATGCAGAGAGTCGAGACCAATCGCTGGAATTTGTTGTCTTGGGATGAGAACCGATTGGATGCATCAGGCTTTCAACATTGGCTGGTCACACCTAATTTGAAGATGTTGCAGTACAACAAGTCCGAATACGTATGTTGGCAACACCAGTGGATAACGTCTCATGCCTTTAAGTTTTTAAATGTTAATGCAGCCATCTTTGGTTTTGAGGATGGGGTTCAGGTTCATCAGACTTTCTGAGACAGTAATCTGGCTTGTTACAACTCCCCATTTTAAATGGAACGCAGCACAGGCCTAAATTGAGGAGTTGGGAGTGGGAATGTGTTGGCATGGTGGTTGAAGTTAGAAGTGGCACAGTGAAATGTATCTAGGCTTCTTTTCAAAACATTTGTTTCTAGCAGCGTTGTGGTGTAGTGGCTACTAATATGGCTAGCTGATAAACTACTGTACTTGGTGAGCTTTTCCCATGACACATATCTTCACTGAGTCACTGAAGAGAGAATAAAAGCTCTCCAAGCTAGGAAGCGAACCAAGTCTCTTTTGTGGAGCAGTTTCTATACCCTAACACAGGAGGGTTACATAAGCTTGTACAACACAGCTTATAGGCTTACTTGCTTCCTCCATCAAAGACGCTCTGGCTCTCTGTTCAATCAAATGTGAGCCCTGTGTCAAGGCGGTTTGCAATTGGTTAACAACATCAATTTGCATGACAAAGTTCACAGATTTTACCACAGAACTTTGCCGTTTGCTGCCGCGGTCACCATGGCTCTGGATGCTAACGAATGCATTATGTCAATGGTGGTTGGTTGCGTGTCATCATCTTTTTTCTGATGTTCGGATACATCAAATGCAGTTACTATCGTTTATTCTTTATTTTCTGTTTTAATTTTTACATTTGCAATGAGCCATTGACATAAGGGCTTGTTTGGCAATGAGAGCCAAGACAGTGGGTAGAACAGAAGGCTCCTACACTTGGCAGGGGAGGAGCATGTGGATTGACACTGTTTCCCTGGATGGATGACCAGTTATACAGTCTCCTCTCCAGGATTCCATCTCTGTTTTCACTCTCATAAACACCTCCTCACGAGGAGGCCCATTGATTTTCCTTCAAGAGGATCTAACTCATTCAGGGGAGAAGCCGGCATGCAACCCTGAAGTATTTTCAGAGAACATACCACCAGTTGGATGCTCTCCGAGGAAGTGGTTTGATGGAATCCTTATCTAATATTTGCTGTGTTCGACCGGTGGGAATTTCTTTCATAAATATTTTGTTCAGTTAATTGGACTCATTGGCTGGGCTAAATGGGTCAATGATTGAAAGGGAAATTCTGAAGACAAGAAAATCGGATTTATTAATAAATTAGGGTATAAACATGTAAAACAAAATAAAATATTAAAGTAATTAAATTCATTAGTCAGCAATTCATTTAACAAAACCAACCAGTCCAGCATAGATAACACAAATATGATGGCACAGATAAGTAAAAGACTTGAATGTAAGTAATGGAAAAAAAGACAACATTTGAAGTTGGTGGCCACAGATCCACTCATTAAATCACAGATCAACGATCAGACCTGGCCTCCACCGGCCACTCCTAAAGGCGTAGCTGGTCACACGAAAGGAGGGAGGACAAACAACATAAAGGAAAAGACTAGGGATGGGTTCTCAAAGCCCTCAAGACTAAACACTGATAAATTGCTTGTCATAGGATGAGAAACAATCCCTCTGGGACAACCCCTCCAGCAACATACTGGTACTAACCACCTGGAGCTTTCCAACTGGATTAACGGTTCCTGCTGTACCCACTGGAACTCGGCAGGAAATCTGTGTAATAAATGAGATGCTTATTTAAAAGAAATGGAAGTAAAGATGAGGGGTACTTTCTGAGTGATTGGAGTACATGGCTTATTTGCTGCAACTGTTTCAGTATCACCATTTTTCTGCTCTCTTTCACCCACAGGACACAGTGTTCACAGCCAATCGTAAGTGTTCTGTTTGAAACAAATTAAAGATTTACTGTGAGCAGAAATTGTATTCTCTCACTGAATACTCAATGTATTTAATGCTACGTCAGAAGGATTTTTGATAATGTCCATTTCATCCAGACCCTATTCCGTATGTTTTTATCAGGCTGGGACCTTAACGGGACAACATTCAACTATGTAAATGTCTTTTGGAAATCAAAAGGGGTCTGAAAATGTGTTGTGTCCCTGTTAAGCATTATTAACATGATTTACCAAGGCGTTCTCAAAACTATTGTGTAGAACCCCATGAGGATGCGTGTTGAAAGTCTTCATTGGAGTTTAAAACGGATTCTTACTCCTTAGACAGGAAACATATGTTGCATTTACATATTTTGGATGTGTCCTTGCTCAGTTGTCCAACAGGCCAAAAGACTCAGAAAATACTTCCTGATGGCTGTTTTGATCATCGGATCATGTTGAGAATATAAAGTTGGGGTTGCTTTGAACAGCTATGGCCTGCCACCATACCAACATGTGTCCATGTTTTTTTTTAAAATGATTTTCTTTTTCCATTTTTGATTTATCCACTTTCCAACTTATATAGTCAGAGCCAGTTAGAATGTATTATTGTGCTTGTCATTGCCAACTCTTGGGGAACCATGGTCAGCGTGGACCTAGAGCGGTGCAGGTGAATACTACTATCTTCCCCCAACAACAGGAAATGTTTTGAGGGCGGATGGAAAATACCCATGGATAGGGACGGACTGGGACAGGATGTGGCATGCCGCTGTTCAGCAGGATGAATCCCGTCCGCGAGGAACAAGTAATAGCATTACGTTTCCTGGATAGGTCTGCCAAGGCTTTCCCTTTTCGCTCCTGTTAGCAAGAGCTAAACATGCACCATCCTTCCAGTACCAAATGAGAACAAACACCAATTGCAGCAGCACTAGTGCAATGCAATGTTTTATTTTCCTTTTTATATACTGACTGACAAGGCCATTAAAAGCAACCAAACATGTTGGAAACCAACTTTGTACATAAGGCCTATTGGACGAGGTGCAACTCAACAGCTGATGTTGCTAGGAGGTCTGTCAGCAGTGCCAGGTTTTGGCACCAATAATGATTGGGAAGCCAGGGGGAATATCCCGCCAAGGTGTTACATTGTTTCCTTGTCTCTGTCTACAGTGGGTAGGTGGAAGCACAAACACAAGCGCATGTCTGGGTAACCTACTAGCTTTTGTAATTTTTTGTAACCACCAGCAGCAGTAGAACCTTGGCACATATTGGCAAAATAGGGAAGAGCTGCAAAACGTTATTATTTGTGGATCTGTGATCTTGTTCAGTGCCAAGTAGTGAGGATAAAACCCAGTAGTAAAGGTATATTCAAATCACTTTGTTCAGCTGAAAGATTCACAGTCACTGTCTATTTGGTCACATGAGTGGAAGTACGGAGCATAAAGGTGGTTTTGACATGCAGGACTCGTTTTTGGCAACTGCTTTCAAATGAACGATTTTGGCCTGAGAAACAGACGTATGGTGCTTTCACACCTGACTTCTCTGGCTTTGGTGAAAGAACTGCAGCGTGACCGCAAAGGTAATGGCTCTCAGGCAACCTGTTCCAATCAGGTGTGATTCATTTATTGTATGAAGCAGACTATAGTTTCAGGATTTTTTTGGAAAGCGTCTGTCCATAGGGCATGAATTAAAATGCTCAACTTAATTCAGTTCATCTGTTTATCTGAAGGAATCTCTATAGGCAATCTGCACAATTATGCAAGATCATTTGGTAGCCATGGTAACATATATGCACATCAGCAATCAAGTTCAAGTGTTTAATGACATCACACAGTGAAAAACGGGGTTAAAACAAAAGTGTGTTGTGCTTGGTTGTAAAACTAGAGATTCTTGATTTGTTTGCGAATTTTAGCCTAATTTAATTACGTATTCATCAGGATCACCAGGTTGGCCGCCTTGGCCTGATAGGAAATGCTGTTCACTTATATCACATCTTTCACTCGCTGGTTTGCAACACACGTCCAAATGTATTTCCAGTCCACACAGATAACGTTGAAAGACCTATGAGATGCGTTCCTCAGGGTTCGACTTTGAATCTTCTTTGTGACAGACACACAAACATTGACACACATTCAAGGTAGTCCAGAAGGCGAGACAGCCCCGCCTTGTGTGAAGCCTGGCACTCAGCAGATTTCCGTTCGCCAGTGATGTCCCCCTCACACACACCACCCTCTCTAAATCTACAAACACACACATGGACACAGTTCCCCAGAGGGTGATGGATCTCAGCAGCTACTCTCCACTGTCAGGCTGTAATAAGGCTCCCCTGCCTGCAGCCTTCGCCTACTTGGCCCCTGATCCATCAAGTCCATGCCAAGGTGTCAGAACCTATTAACCAGGAGACCCTGGGGCCACGCCCATCAATATTATGTTTATGCTCATTGCTGCAGATAAACTTCATCCATCAACATTTTTTTCAAAGACAATGCGGAAAGATGCACAGGATGACAGAAGGTATATAAAAAAATGGGGAATGGATGACGTTGTATAACGCAACCAGCCCTGTCCTTGAAATAGGCACATATGAGTAGGTGAACCTCGTTAGTGTCATCCCATTGATTATTAAGAAAAAGTGAGCCATAAACATAGCCCTGTTGTGCTACATGTGAAGATATAGCATCTGTAGATGCTTCAGAGAGAAAGACGGAGGGTGAGATGTTCGCACGAGAAGGAGCTGCAGTTGTAATGAGACACGGAGAAGCAGAGATACGGATCGACATCAAACCTTTCAACCACAGATTTGAAGCAGCCGCTGTCTGTTCAGCCTTGCAGAGGAGGAACACCGAGGAGGTGGACAGATTGTGATGACAGGTGCTCCTCAGCGGTTATCTGTTTCAATGGAAACCCACGCCAACATCCCCCCACTTTACTTCTGATCTAGCCTAGCATTTAGACGGAGACCTCTCGCTCCTCTTTGTGTCTGTTGATATTTCTCTGATCAAAGCCACAGAATCAACAACAAACCAACATGCTGACATAAAACGATCTTTCCTCAGATTTGGACCGACGAATGCATCGACAATTAACAAACACTTTTTTTTTTAAACACATACTCCTCTGTTCAAGTTGACGAATGAGCCAAATCAACCCACACTCGAAAGATAACCCACATGCAACTAAAAATATGTTCGAAATGTGGATTATTATTTTTGGAAAATGAGTTGGCCATTGACACAACTAATGTAGGAAATTGAAAGTAGCAAGTTGTTATGTTCTTTCAACCTTAGTGATAAAAAGCAGCAATTACATCAAATCAGAAGTATGCATGTGTCCCTTAAAGGCGTAGTATAAAGGAGTTTGGGGTATCTATAAGCAGAAATGTAATATTATATTAACATGTATGTTAATAACATGTATGTCTCTTAGTGTAATGGTCATCTATAACTAAGAATTGTTGTGTTCTTGTTTACTTATAATCTGCCCTTCATATCTACATAAGGAGCAGATACCCATACATGAAGTCCACCATGGTGCACTGCCATGTTTCTACAGAACAGACAAACCAAAACACAGACTCTGGAGAGGACTTACTGAAGGCCACCATAGCGCTCCAACACGCTTGGAAAGAGACACGGGTGAGCACAGTTGGTTGCAATCTGCAAACTCACCACTAGATGCCACTACATCATACTCCCTGTACCTTTAAGTGTGGCTAAGGTTTCGCATTGCAGCCATTGTACCCCAGTGGTCAACTGTACTAGTGCAAAAACAATAAAAGAAATACCCTGCTTCCCAAAAAAAAGCATTTCCCTCTCAAACCACCATTACAAAAGGGACGTCTGTACAATTGGCAGACAATCGTTTTCCTTCTCTTTGAGGTATGAATTTTTAAACTGTGAGGGCTTAAAACTTTCCCAGAGCCCATAACAAGAGTTATTTTAATATGAGGTCATCCCAGTGTTAAATCTATGAGCTAGGCAAGACCAAGCAAGCAGAGCCAGGGAGAGAGATGCACATCCAAAGCCAATTCCCACTGCCAAATTGTACTAGTTATTAGCGGTGACCACAAACTATCCAAGCATAAACTAAACAACACAGCAACACATCAATCTCCATAACGTCTTACATCTGGCAGCAAATATCTCTCTGTTGTCATCCTGCTGGCTCTGAATAACAAAAGCAAGCATTAACGCCTCATCATTGAATTGTTGTGTTGTTTTCCCTCCTGCCATAAATGACATTACATT
This sequence comes from Cyclopterus lumpus, assembly GCF_009769545.1. Classification (NCBI taxonomy): domain Eukaryota; kingdom Metazoa; phylum Chordata; class Actinopteri; order Perciformes; family Cyclopteridae; genus Cyclopterus; species Cyclopterus lumpus. The sequence continues at coordinate 20,860,644 of NC_046975.1, forward strand.
ACATTACATGTCATTTAGCTGACGCTTTTATCCAAAGCGACTTACAATAAGTGCATTAAACCATGAGTCCAAACTCAGAACAACAAGAATCAAGCAAGTACAATTTCTTCGATAACGTTAAACTACAGAGTACTATCCGTAAGAGCCATTTAAGTGCTACTAAAGTGCTAAACTACAAAGTGCTATCAGTAAGAGACATTTAAGTGCTACTAAAGTGCTACTACGGCTCTACCTTCCCTATTCAAGATATAGTCGAAAAAGTTGTGTTTTTAGTTTGCGACGGAAGGTGTAGAGACTTTCTGCTGTCAATGGGGAGCTCGTTCCACCAATGAGGAGCCAGCACAGCAAACAGTCGTGACTTTGTTGAGTGTTTAGCTCGAAGTGAAGGAGCTACAAGCCGATTGGCAGAAGCCGAGCGAAGTGAACGAGGTTTGGTGTACGGTTTAACCATGTCCTGGATGTAGACCGGACCCGATCTGTTCGCAGCACGGTACGCAAGTACCAATGTTTTGAAGCGGATGCGAGTGGCCACCGGTAACCAGTGAAGGTCGCGGAGGAGCGGAGTAGTGTGGGTACATTTCGGGAGGTTGAAGACCAGTTGAGCAGCTGCATTCTGGATGAGCTGTAGAGGTCGAATGACATTAGCAGATAGACCTGCCAGGAGGGAGTTGCAATAGTCTAGTCGTGAGATGACCAGAGCCTGGACCAGGACCTGTGCCGCCTTCTGAGTGAGAAGAGGTCGTATTCTCCTGATGTTGTACAGCATGTACCTACAGGAGCGTGTTATTGCGGTAATGTTGGCAGTCAGGGAGAGTTGACTGTCGAGTGTCACACTGAGGTTCCTGGCAGTCGGAGTCGGGGCCAGCACTGAGTTGTTGAAGTTAATAGTCAGGTCGTGGGTGGGAGAGCCTTTTCCTGGAAGGAGGAGAAGTTCAGTCTTGTCCGGGTTAATTTTCAGAAGGTTGTTGCTGTGCAGATAGGAGGAGACTTGGTTAGAGATAGCTCGCTCTAGAGTTTTGGAAAGGAAGGGGAGGAGAGAGACAGGTCTGTAGTTATTGACTTCAGACGGGTCGAGAGTGGGTTTCTTCAGGAGAGGGTTGACTCTTGCCTCCTTCAGAGAGTTAGGGAAACAGCCGGTTGAGAGGGAGGTGTTTATAAGATGGGTGAGAAAGGGAAGAAGGTCAGGAGCAATAGACTGGAGAATGTGAGACGGGATGGGGTCAAGGGGGCAGGTGGTTGGGCGGGCAGAGGTTACCAAGGTAAGAACTTGATTGGGACACAGGGGGATAAAAGAGGAAAACGAGTGGGAAGAAGATGAAGTTACTGGAGGTGTAGTTATAGAAGATGGATTAGTAAATGAGGAGCGTATGTCGTCTATCTTTTTTGTAAAGTAGTCAACAACATGATATACTTTGCAATCACATCTCATAATATGGTTGAATGGCTTGTTTGACCCCTACTGAAACCCGGACTTAGGTTCAGAAAGAGACAGAGAGAAAAAATGGGATGCCCTTCTTCAGATGGGAATCACTCTAATGCTCTTATTTAATTGGTGAAATTGAAAAAGTCCAAGATAAGTTTTTCATTCTTCTTTTCATCACGAGGGATTAACACAACTGTGGGAATTTCTCTCTAGTTTTAAAGCGCTGTTCAGCAAGTGCTAAATTAATGAGTACATTAATTATTGTTTAAGCTGTTGAAGAATTCAATACAAAACAAATATATTAAGGCTACTATAGTGATATAATTACATTAATTATAATTCTTTCATCTTCATCTCTGTGATTAATAATCTCTGTCAGTGATATCAAAGAAGAAAATTGTAATATTTTAATACATTATGAGATTTTTTAAACGCATGTTATTGTGGAGACATTAAAAATAAAAAATGCTGCCATCTTGTTACACATTCAGCAGCTTCCTATGCTTCGGTGTCGCATTGAAAGACTCAAAGAGATTTAAAGCGTAACAGCCTTTGTCATCCTCACAGCACAGTGGGAGTTGTTGTCGCTTTGTTGGCAAATTTGCTTAAAGCTGCAATATTCATGTTTTTAATTAACGGCCCCCGGATTCGGAGATGATGGGCAGGTATGGTTAATGGTATTAATATTGTAAAAGTGTGGTGCAAACTAAAAATACCCATTGTAGTTGCGTGTTAATAATTTAGCCCAAAAAAACCTGCAAATATGTTTTCCACATCTTTGGCATTGAAACACGAACTCCCTTGAAATGTGTGTGAGGTGCCTAAAAAAACACGGACTTGATAATGTTCATATATTAAGTGGCTTAAACAATGTTCTGTCTTGATAAAGCTGGTAAAGAGTTAAGGGTTGTAAGTTAATACTTACAACCCTATTTAATGATGGAAAAATAGCAAAAAGAAAGAACATTCAGTCAGTAACTCAAAACCTGTGATATCAAAGGTACCAGGGTTGAAGATAGCACATTATTCATCCTGCTTTTTATGAATAAAGTATGAGATTTATCATTTCAAACCAAACTGAGGGCCTCTATTGACAGCCAGCCAATAAGTGGACATCTGTCTTCAAGTCTGAACAGGAGGGAGGACACTGATAATTAACGATACATTCTCTCTTTCCAATATTGAAAGATATTCATTTTCAGTATTGGCAGTCGTCTTTGACACTAACTTACATTTCAAATGCATCTACGATTATTACATTTGGCCTGTCTGGACCTCTGGAATATTGCCCATAGACAACTCTCATTTTCATTATTTGGAACTACGGTATCGTGGAGCTACTAACGTTAAAATATGAACGTTGGGAATTATGAAGCAAATAAGAACATGTATACATCATCCAGGTTTCATGGGAAAGAAATGTCTTTTCAATTTGAAAATTAAAAAGATGGCTGTGGGTTGGGCAGTGTATTATACAGGGACCCTAAGCTTTTGCAAATAAATGCCATTCAGTTTGTTCCCTTTCTTCAGAATTTGATATCAAAATAATCCTGATCCTTCGCCCCCCCGCTACACTCGGGATTGATGCAAATAACAATTGCTACTCCCCTCCCCAATACTCCCACACACAAACATCCACCCCATTTACTGGCTGAATTATGACTTGAATCCCCAATTGCTTTTCATTTGTTGCTGATTCCAACCTCGCATCGCCATCCAACCTCCATTATGAAGGACCACATCTACTCACATAGACGGCCAAAGCCCTGGTTCTTACCCATGCGTTGGCTGATTGCTTGCAATGTGTGTCACAGGAAATGCATTGACGCACTTAATGTGGTCACAATGTGTCACATGAACAATGTCCCGCGAACAGCTGCTCTTTACTACACGAGTGCTGTAAACAGTGCATTCCAGAATCAACATATTATTGAATGGAAAGCCGGAGTAGTGTACGTTCAGGACATGGCACACATAAAAATATGCTATAGTGAAGGGGGGGTGGGGGTGGTCTGTGCCTGTATAGCCCTGAGGCTATTGGAGATGGAATATGGAAATCTTGATCACGGCATAGTTAAAGTTACTTGGCTTGTTTTTCTTTCAGTTCACACATAGGAATGGGGGTAATGTGGGGACAAATATATTATGATATATATACTTGTTTGCCCCTTTTTAAAATCGAAAAATAAGATACATTTTATAGTTTATTACATTATAATGACTATCGTGTAGGGTTTTCTTCAGATGACAACTGCTTGTTACGCAATAAATCCAGTCATTAATTCAGACAACAGAAACATATTTGCTTTGAATAGAAGACTATATAAAGCTGTATGACCAACTATACCAATTAGAGCAGTAATCCAGTGACTTAGACATTGTTTCGTTGTACTGAGGGTGACATCAATGTCAGTAAGGAGTAGTCTCTCTCTGCACGGGGAATTCAAATAATTGCATTCAACGTACATCACGTGACACATTGTCCCACAGGGAGACTACACAACCGTCCGTGATATGTCTGTTTATGTATTCTGGAAATGTCTGCTGACTTATGCCGAAGAATTGGGTTATAATAAGAACATTGGTATCGTTAATGACCCTGGTGACTCCAACCTTCAGTGAGGGTCAATTATAGTTTATCCAGATGTTTGACTGTGTTTGAATGTGATACGGAATGCGTTGGATTCATTGTTATGTTGTGTTTCTTTATTTGAACATAGGAGATTAACCTTATATATCATAAGGAGAGATGTAATGTACCACGTTTTAGCATATTGCTATTTCACGCTCATAGGTAGAAATATAGATTAAATATAGATACACAAGATAAAAAAATTAAAGAAATTGCTCAATTAGTCGTAAGACTGTTTTCCCTGCTAGTCATACAGTATGACAAATGTTAAATAATCACTTTTGCCTGACTTCCAGAGGTTAATTTTAATGTTACGCAGCTTTGAAACATTTTTGTTGGTAATTCTTTGCGTATTACCAAAGATGACAGGACAGGAAAAGTACATATTTATAATCTTTTCCCACATTAAGAGTGAGAAAATAGTCAGTAAGTCATTTAGAAACATTTTCCATAACCTCAGTTTATGTCACGGTGACTTCTAATGCATTTTTTCTCACGGGTGTATAGCATGCCCATGGTACAGGTTTCTAGGGGTGACACTTTATTGGTTTTACACACACACACTTCTGTTGGACACATTGATTTGATTCAATTGAGTGTGTGTTTAGTTAAGGAAAAGCCAACTATGACTGTTCTTAGTATCATTGTGTGTGCAGTACAGTTTATAGGCATATGTGCATTGCAATAATATGAATACACATTACTGTCAGAGTGGAATATTTAATTATCTCCTCATGCTGTGCTTCAATGGTCTCTTTTGTCGATCCGTCTATTGCACATTTCTTCATTTACCTCATAGCATCATAGCATCATAGCTGCTCCGGTGAAGGAAGGAAGTCCCGACGACTCTAATTTGGTAATACAATCTTTGATAATGGCCCTTATGAAACTCTTAGTTCGGTCCTTAACACAGGAAATATAATAAAACGTATTAGAAAACTGCGACTCCAGGTGCCAATCAAAATGAGTCTTAAATGAGCCATGAGTTACGTATGATGCCAAAAAACAACCACGCACAGACGGAGAAAAGCACTTGTGTTTACTCAATTAAATGTTAACGAATACAATGAGGGTGCTCCGCGAAGCTCAGCGATGAACGATGCACTCATTTGCCTTGATAGTTCAGCACAACTGATATACCTTTTATGAATATTGGTATTGCTTCCCAGTCGTTGTTTTTTTCTCCCCTTTTTTTTCAAATATAGGTGAGAAGAGCCAACATGTCCCAGGTTGATGTCATTACGTTGGATCCATCGCAGACCTCGAGGCCACCAGGATACTCCCGAACTGATGTAATGTGATGTAATCTGCAAGAGACTTTGCAGTTTGTGTGCAGCTTCAATCACCCAATGCAATTTTAATATGCGCTAATAACTGAGAAGAAAACACACACTCTCACGCTTTATCAAAAATGAAATATGTTGCTTTTTTTTTTTATCAGATGTATTTTTCATGTGTTACTATGTTATCAAATAAAGCTGTGCATCTACAGTGCTATTATTGGAAAATGTGAAATTTGTTTGGATTACAAATTGTGGCCACCAATCATTTTAGAGGTACAGGTGGCTCTTTTTTTTTTTCTCAACTGGAAGAATCTCATCTTTCAATCAGACTCCAGGCTGACTTTTCATGTCCTTTACCTTGAGGATTACATCCCAGTATACTGATTCCCAGCTCGCTCCATCCCTCTGGATGGACAGAAGTGTGGTCATTAAAAAAGCATGAGCAACAAAACACCCACAGGGGGCACAATATGGGACTGAATCACTCTGATTTCCAGCCGGCGGATTAAAAATAAATTGTGTCTAAAATATTCAGGGGGACGTTATTAGTGCAGCTTTGCAGTTTCTTGCCTCCACCGAGCGGCTCCACGGTCGAGCTGCTTTTCCTGCCCGGGGTTTCGGGTTCATCCGGGCGTCTATATGAATTGTAAAGGGAAGCACTGGGAAAAAGGGATAATGGGAAGAAGAAGAAGAAGAAAAAGCAAGCAGAGAGAAAGGAGGTGTTGAAAGAAAGAAAGAACAATATGGTGAAAGACAAGAGGATGAGAGGGTGGCACGGGACTTTGAGGACTTCCTTACATCATCAAGGTGGACAAAGACAAAAGTTTGAGACCAAGTCGCATTCAATACGACAATTCCCTACCATCGTTGTACAAAGCCGGACAACTTATTAGAATTTCAAAATAAAAGTACCCGAACAGGCAGGAAGAGAAGTGCATATACAGTTTACATTCATAGTGATGATTAATGAATGCCACGCAAGGCAGATAAAGACAAAGAGAGCGACACAGAAAGCAACAGAGACTCAGAAGCCAGATGTCTCGGCTGTTAGCTGTTGTAGAGCCGTTCGCTCAGATTTGCTTCAAAACATGAAAGTATGTTTGGACGCTTCCAGCTGTCTGGGATTCCTCCGCCGACTGTACTCTGCATGGCACGGAGCATAAAGCTGCTCGGGTAATTGGACGAGAGTAACCGTGATGGGGTTTTATCGCGAGCGTGCCACTTGAATCACGAGCAACGGCGCGTTTGTGTTTGTTGGAGAAATAAAGTTAGCTCGTTTAGAAATGTTCTCGAAAAGCTCTGATAATTTAGATGTCGTTATTTTTTATATGATGCTTATTTACTATTCATAGGCAAAGACAAGAAAGTGTAACTTGTACTTATACTGAAAAATATAATTAATTGGATACATTTTTTTATATAACATACATGTCAATTAACTAACTAAGTGGTGGACGTTAAAGCGTCGGAGAGATTCTGTCCAATCTGAATTACATTACATATCATTTAGCTGACGCTTTTATCCAAAGCGACTTACAATCGTGTTACATTCATACACTGTAGACACAGCTACAGGGAACACCTCAGGGTTAAGTGTCTTGCTCAAGGACACATCGACTAGGGCGGGGATTGAACCGTAAACCCCCTGATTGAAAGACGGGCATGCTAACCACTGACCCACAGTCGCTCCAATTACCAATTGTCCTGAATCAACAAATCTAAGAGTTGCAGCTGTCCTGCATGTTTCTGTGGATTTGTCAAATATATACAGCATAATGCATGAAAACTGAGCGCTGCTTCCACATATTTAGTTTTGACTCTGGGGAGAGAGAGCAGAGAGGTCTGGATGCTTCATAATATAGCAGATGTTTATAAATGCCTTTTGGCCAAAAGCAATCAGCGCTGTATAAACCAACAGTAGCATTTTTTTAAATCAACACTTTGGACTGAGGAAGTAGCAAAGTGGAAAGTAATCATGTGGAGGTTGTGAGTGGTGGATGACGTCGTGCAGGTAACTGCAGTTTGCATCCTATTGCGGATCTGCAATGATTGTTTTACCTTTTCAGCATCTGAAACCAAGATGTTCCCTTAATTGTTAACTATACCAGATGTGTCATGCACAGTTGGAATTAAACATAGAAAGGCTATGCATCTGCAGGTTTACCAGAATCGTCCAGTATTGATGCAGATTCGGATGTCTAGATTCATCCATTTGGCCCCAAAAATAAAATGCCATTAGGGAGAATGGTCAATTTCCTACAAGGAAGTGATGATCGGACACTAAATATAAAATGATCTCCGTCAGCATGTGGACATTCAATCAAGACCAAGTTCATTAAGCACATGTGAAGAAAAGTCGGCTCCCTCTTTTTGTTATGGTTATGAGCAGTCGAGATCCTATTGAACAACATTAAACATGCATATAGTGCTCGTGTTCATTTTAGGCAATGCACAAGGGCACTACAAGTGTTATAAAGATGTTCACCGCAAACTGTAAAAAATAAAAAAATAAAAAAAATAGCTTGATTGCAAAGTGTTCCAGACTAATTTACTGAAGCTACAATATTCACATTACATTACAAACAGATTACCTTGGGCCCATTAAAACTGCTACACTTAGGAATCACACACACACACACACACACACACACGCACGCACAGACACACAATGGATGGCAATCCTGCTGTGATGTATATTTCAGCATGTGTTTCGCCATTCAACATTAATGCGATGCTTTAGTAATGACGCACACCTGCTCCCTGTAAAGTTTGCGCATTGTGCGACAGACCCATTCCAACCATCCCACCCACTCCGTCGCTTCACAATAAATCACTCTCCACCCACTCTCCATCTGCACACACCACCACCAGCAGCCCCATTCAGTCACTTAGGAGCCTCGTTGCGTTGCATATGCTTATTGCTGTAAGTGTCCACGCAGAAAATGAGTGTGTGCAGTATGTCTCTACTGTGGTGGACAGTCCTGCTCTATGCTCATTCATCATGTTGAAGGTGTGTTGTTTTCTTATTGATGCAATTGGAGATAGTGACAAGCATGTGAATAGTTGTGATCAAAATGACAAATTCATCAAAGTTGTACTTGTTTGTCTGTAATCTCCTTAAAATGTTTATCAAACGTCGGTTGACACGTTTCAATGACCCATTACTATATTTCTTACATGATTAAAATGTATTTTTTTTATTAAATATTTCAGTGACTTTTTCTGGAAAGTTGCGCAACGTCTGAGGCGATGTTTGCGACACAGTTTGGCTAATGCATGGAAAAAGTTGGCGACGGACATCCAGAAACAAGAAAGTGAGTTATGTATGTTGCGTCCAATTACAATCAAGACTGCCAATCTGACAGACGAGCCTGCATGATGCACCTTTGCTTCGTCATCACCTCGTCGCAACACCCACGCAGACCAACCCATCCATCTCCCCAGTTTCCCGTATTGCAAGCACTGCATTTACCGTTGGCCTTGGACTGTTGTTGCTGCCTCGTAGGCCTAACTTCTAATGGAACAGGACGGCCAAGCGAAGCCATCACTTTGCACATCAGATCTAATCAGGCATTCAAAATGGCCTCATACTCCTGTCTAACCTGCAGCCCGACAATGTGTACTGATTAATCTCACCCAGCAACACTATTTGTCCAGTTCACCATCCTCCAGCTCCATCTCAGCTGACTTCCACCCCTTTAAAAGAGAAAACAAGCAAGGGCCTGTGTGTACAAAGTGCGGGTGCGTCCGTGTGTGTAAGTGTGTGTGTGTGTGTGTGTGTGTGTGTACCTGTGTTTGTGAGTGTATAGACGCCATCTGCTCTGGCCGTGCAGCATCAGCGGTGGATATTACAGGGCGAGACGAGAGGTCCTGGAGCAGATGTGCCAGAGGAGGGGGTTGACATTGACTGAAATGGGAGCAGAGGTGAGATAGCCACAGGAGTTCATCGGCGGCGTTTCACTGAGCTCATTAACAAAATGCATTATTTGTTATATATATATTTTTCTCATATCCCAAAAATATCCCCAAATCAAGGTTTCATCCTCAGGGTTGGGAATCACACATTTGGAAAGGCAGGGCACGCAAGAAAAAGCTGAAACCAACCAAAATACAGTTTTGTCATCCGTGTATTCAAAGATGTGTTGGCAAAACATTTAGATTATAAAATTGAAAAGATCTCAGGTCTGGTTGTGCTAGTGAAACCCATGGTTATTATCGCTGTCAGAATTTGGCCAAAAATGAACCAGAAAACGTCCAAGTATTTGTCCTTAAAAACAAACAAACAAAGTATTAGAATATTTGTATCTTTGCTTTATGTCCAGGACACAGTCCTAAATAACTGTGAATATGGCAGGACTACGATGCGAGCCGCTTTGATCTGGACTTTTATTGGACGCCCTGTTTCTATTTATTCTCGTCGTGACCTTTGAAAGCCTGCAATGTACGAGGAACGTCTGAAAAGAGGAGGAAGACGGCAGCAGGCTTGATGCATATGGCATGAACGTTTCCTCCTTGCTATTTGCTGTATTACTGTATGTCTTTTCCAGTAAATATCACAATATTAAGTGTCAACTTCCATAGTTACATCTCCAGTCTGATGTGGGGGCACACAGCTGATCGGTATGTGTTTTGTTTAAATGACGTAACAAAGCGCTAGCTTGAAGGACACAGAGCCAATTAATGACAATGACCCTGTGTGACTCCCGTCATGTGGTGCAGTCAGTGTCCACACTGCTTTTTTCTTTGCACAATTGAATATTTGTTGACAGCCCTTGAGGTTAGTGGTGGAAACGGATAACACCTGTTGAGCAGCGGCTTCATCACAAATACAACCGAGGAGCGAGGTTATCCGTTTACAATGCAACCACACAAGGACAGTTATTCCACACAACAGCAGGTGACAGGAGGAGGAGTGAGACACCTTGCTGAGATGCTGGAGGTGTGCAGCATGAGTAAAATAAAATGATGAAAAATGATGAGAATTGTCTTTCCGATGACCTCTTTGACTGGTTGAATGCTTTTACATGGGAGGAGGCGATGGTAGGAAGTTTAGTTGAGAGCTAACAGTAAAACACGAGGCTCACATTAATCACATTAATCAGATTTAAAAAAGGTAATGTCGGATAATTTCATAAATTGCATAATTTCCTGTGAATCCTTTGTGCGAGTGAAGGCAATTTGAATCCAGCACTGGAATGACGAACCTTGCCGATAACCGTGAAAACTACTTCACAGCGAGCTTAGATTTACAAAATAAGTAACGGTTTAAAGCCAGTGAAAGTTTTCAAAACTTTAGAAAAACCCATTTATTTAAAATGTGACACAAAAGAATTCAGATAACCGTCTTGATCACAGCTGTGTAGTTGTAGTTCGACTAGCGCAGGCAACGTTAGCAAACAACATTAGCAAACAACGTTAGCAAAGAACCTCATAACTGTCATATTTTGATTTAAATGTAATCAAAATGTGATTAAAATCACCTGTTTCCAATCATATTCCGTCCCACCAACATCAAACCAATGAGAAAAGCCACGACGAAGGCACAAATATAGAAATTGATCGTGTGAAATGAGGAAAATGGTTCTAACTCTTGCAGAAAATTGTGGTTCATTGTTGGAGCCCACTGCCCAGAGAAAGAATCGGATTAAGAAAAACGATTTTTGTCTGGTCTGTTAGGAACAGTGGATGCTGGTCAGATCCGTGACCTCTGGAACAAGGGTTCACCCTGCTATTGTCACCCTGCTGCAAAAGGTACGATGTCATCTCAGCCATTCCTGGCAGATAAATGAACAGGCTTAGGATTAGTTCAGCCTCTGTCGGTGCGGCCATTTTTATGGGTCACTGTGTGCATCAAAAAAGCTCTGCTGTTATGTGCTATTTGAAGTCTAATATTCTTTTTGTTCAAAATCACAAACTTAAATTATTTTTATCATTTTTATCATTTTTATGGGTCACTGTGTGCATCAAAAAAGCTCTGCTGTTTGTGCTATTTGAAGTCTAATATTCTTTTTGTTCAAAATCACAAACTTAAATTAGTTTTTTAACTGCAAACGGTTTGATTGACAGCTTTCACACAAGCCCAAATGAATTGTACTAAGCAGACAAACTTTTCTGAGTTTGCTTTAACCGAACCAAACCGGTTAGGTATGAAAGCACCCCTATAACCACAATGGCACTGACAAGACTTCTCCTCTAAGGCTTGAACAAAGCAACACATCATAATCTTCATCACATCACCATGTTGTGTCATCAGAAGTCAACACTGTACAAGTGGAACAGAAAGAACAGTGAAAATGTAAGCAGCCGAGGACAGTGACCTTCTATTTCCACTATATCAACAGTGGAAGACACTAAGGTGAAACTCCAATTATCCTCCTGTCTGCTGGGATGAGACTTGTTTTTACTTTTCTTTTTTTCTTTTTTTTAAGGGGAAGAGGACTGAGCCCCAGGTGAAAATGTTTAATCAGCTTTGGCACTCACCCGGAGATAAAGTTGTTCATCAAACACGGTGGATGTCGGGGCAGACTGGGCTTTGTGTGGTTGCTATCACAAATCAATGCCGCCTTGGACACTTGGAGCCGACAATGAGGCCTTTCAGCGGGCCCATTTTAACGGGTAGCAGCGGGTTTCCTCCTCGTCGGACTCATCGTGGAGCAATTACACAATCGGAGCTTCACTGCACTTATCTTGTAAGTCATATTGTTCTGATATGCTTCTGTTAAAGTGTAACTACAATATGTCCGACATGTAGATTTATGTATAAATAGCCATTTGGAGTTGAACAAAGCAACAGTTAATGAAAACGTTGAAGGTTTTTAATAAAAAGACATAAAAGATGATGACATCATCACTCATTTTCAGAGCATCTACTGCAGAGTTTATAAGCAAATGTCACTTTCTTGCTGACAGAGAGATGGGGAAGATACTTTGTTCCAACACACAACAACAGTGGAGTGAGAAATCAATCATGAAGAAAGTGAGATATTAATTTCCCCACTGACAGTCGCCTCAATATACCAGAACACAATGCAGCCATAATATCTTTAAAAAAAAAAAACTCTGACTCCACTGTTGATCTTGTTATCACTATTGCTCTCTTTGTGTAAAACCCAAAGCTCACAATAAATCAATTCAAACATACTCTCAACGAAATAAAAAAATGTAAAAGTAAATGAATGCAGGACATGAGGAAGATGAGAACAAAAAAGTTACAATAAAAAATACATGTTTATATTCTTCGCCCAGGTCTCACTCCAAGGATGTAAAATACTGATGTGTTATCATCGGCCCTCTGTATTTGATATCGGAGCATAAGGTGCCAGGCTTTCAAGTAAATGCCATGTAAACCCATTCATAGCAATATAGAGCATCTGACGTAGTATGAAGAGCAACAATGGGTCAAACAAACAACTTTCACCCAGGAGACAGCTGCTCATGTCCATTGTGAAACCAATACTCAATGTTGGATTATTTTGTCTTAGGAAAACAAAGTGTTACGTGCTTTAACAGAGCAAGTACGTCACATAGAGAACCCATCATCATCACGTACGTAACGTGGGCGAAGTAACCTCAGTATGTGACGAGTTGGGAAGGAGAACCGGTAGATATTCTGTAATTCTTTAAGATGTTTCAAACCTTACAGATAGAGATTAGCCTACGATTACAGATGGGATTTCTTTAATATCTTATGAAACTAATGATTGTATCGACTCATACGGTCATTTTACAGCCTGCATATTTAGTAAACTGTTTTTCACAATTGTCTCATAGGCCCACTGCACTATATGCTACATTGCTAGCTCCAAAGAGCATATTGCAACGCTATTGAGGAATGTTGAACATTTAGCAGCTAAAGACCGTTTGAAATTGAATTCATCCTGGTCACTGAAGACCAAAACATTGCTCTAAATGTTAAAGTTAATATTGAACTTACATGCTTTGGCTGGCCCCTGAAAACGCCGCTCTAAATAAATGCTATTTCTGCTCGGTGTGTAAAGTAGGCAACTGTTTGCTAACACGCGTCAGCCAACAATGAGCTAATGATACATAACATAACTGCAAAGTGTTTTTTCTGTCCATTTCTGGACAACAATCTGATTTACTAACACACAACGGAGCAATGTTTTACAACAAAATACATCCCACCATGTTGTAATGTAAAGAATATTGTTGTAATGTAAATAATGTGTTGTTTTCAATGCTTTTAACTCTAGTGTTAGTGTACTCTTTAGATGTTTTAGACTAATTTAAATGTGTTTTAGAGAGAAAAGAGTTCTGACAAAAAGACAATTTCTGAAAGACAATATTTGCCATTCATTTTAGTAAACAGTGAAGTCAGTTATTTAAATAGGACATCCGTATGATTTAATATGTAACTTTCACCTCATGAAACCCATGTGGATTGTGTCGCTACGTTGATCTTTGGAGGAGGCAGACTGGACGCCTTTTGTAGAGAAAGCTTCTGGCAAGGATTCAGCAGATGAACCAATTTGTAGAAGAAAAAAAAGAAAAGATAAAGTTAAATATAGGCGAGATGTCCCAGTTTCTCAGAAATATAGTCAGGCATCAAATCATAAAAGCCTGTTTTGTATTGGACATTCTACATTGACATCGTTACATAAATACTACGGTTGTTACCGGGACATAATGATGAATCACCAGAAGATGAATTGTCTTTTAGTTGTCTGAATTAGCTCAGAGGAACAGATGCCTGCTTCCAGCTAAACCACAACTTGCAGCTGCCACCTGTGGTGCATAGAATATGAAGCTGTAAAAACAGGATTTATCATACATTCGTTGCTCTAAATTGTACTTGATGTTTAACCCTTTAACTGCCTGCTCTAACAGAGATATATGTTGTCTTTTCTTTTACTATTCAACTTCAGATGTTGTTTCCCTTACAAGTGAACACACAATTATTTTTGTGTATGTGTTTGTTAGTGTTTACTGCATGTTTTTCCTCTGAGACCTCACTGCGGATTTTATACATGAAGTCCCCTTTGACCTTTGTGTGTTCGAGAACAGATGTTCGTCCTTGGTTGAAGATTAATGAGTCTTAAGGGAGAGAGATGAAACATCCTTTGACATCTCTCAGATCTGTTTAGTTTTCTCTTAATATTCAAACCGGTTCTGAAATCTTCCCAGGCTTCAAAGTAGGCTACTTTTTTTTTTTAAATATTAAGCTGACATTATGCCTCCACGGATAACTTTCCATGTTCATCTTAAACTCTTCCAAGAACCTGGATGAGTGTGCCTAAATGTACACGGCTGAATACGTTCAGAGTTTTGGGCATTAAGAAAACATCTTGTAAAGTCGTCATTTCACGGAAGAGCTAAGTCACATTTTTTCATTCAGGAATCATTTCGACGTCCACTTTCAGTAACATCTTCCACTATTCTCTCCATCTCTTTCCAAATGCCCTAAACAACGTTGTGTCCCCTCATGGCATCAGGCTGTAAATCCTCAACGTGAAGCTTAATACCTCCTCAATAGCAGCTGTGTGTTGCGTTCACCTCAGGAGCTGAAAAGGGGATTATGGTTAATGGAGTTGTCCAACACAGAGGCAGAATTAGCCCTCGCTGATCTTCCTGTGTGGTTTCAGCTCACGTTCATTGCGTTCTTATAGGACGAAGCAATGAATAGAAGTTACATTTTGGAAAGGGAAGGATTTTTCTAGGCTGGTACCTGAATTTAAAGGTCTGTTTTATTTTATGGTTTGGCTATTTGTGCTAATGATGACCCTCCTGGTGTTCTGTTCCTGGGGATTGATGTTGATTAAGACGTAAGGAAGGTATGTTGGTGCAAATGTATTTTCTACGAAAGCCAGCAACACGTGTCAATTTCCCGCTAGAAAATATGACGCATCAGTACTGTTGCTGAACATTATGTAATTCACCATGCACAAAGTCTCTTCCTCACCTTTTAAAATAGCCGTGACTCCAGTGACATCTACAGTTATAAAAACAAGTAAAAGGGCTTGATTGGTCGTTAAATGTTGCCTCACCAATAGAAAAGAGTTACAAAAAGTGTGAAGTCAATATTCGTCATGTCAGTCACATCTTTGGATATTTTTCTTGTATCTTCTTATTTCAGATTCTTATAACATGGCAAAAATGAACCTACTTTTTCCATATCGTCTTCCAGATCTTGTATTTCCTGGCAAGAAGTTCTGCCTTTGGTGCCCAGGGCAATCACTGTGTGTGTGTTATGTGCAGCTTGAAACACAGGACCCAAACGCCGTCAACGATGGAAAAGCAACTTTTATTGCTAAACAGGATTCCAAAACAGGATTCCAAAAAACCAGGATACAAAACATGCACACAAGATCTTCCACGATCTAGACAAGACGAACCGACCAAGGGGAATGACATGAACAGGACTTAAATACAGAGGGCTGGTGCAGGTGATTGGACACAGGAGGAAACAATCAGGAACAGGGCAGACAATCACAGGGACAGGAAGTGAAGAGAAACAGAGGACACGAGAGACAAGGACTTCAAAATAAGACAGGAAACACGAAACAACACTACAGATCCTGACATAACCCCCCCCTCAAGGGGCGGATTCCAGACGACCCAACACAGTCCCCCAGGGTGGGTGGAGGGGAGCCGGAGGCGGGACCAAAAGCCTGGCAGAAGAAGTCCGGGGGACGGGCCGGAGGACGACCACCAGGAGGACTGACCTGCTCCGGAGGACGGGCAGGAGGACGGCCACCAGGAGGACTGACCTGCTCCGGGGGACGGGCAGAAGGGCGACCACCAGGCGGACGGAAGGGCTCTGGGGGACGGGCTGAAGGACGGCCACCAGGCGGACGGAAGGGCTCCGGGGGACGGACAGGAGGATGGCCACCAGGCACATAGACCTGCTCCGGGGGACGGGCAGAAGGACGGTCACCAGACGGACAGACGGACTCCGGAAAACCGGGCTCAGGGGAACCGGGCTCTTGTCTAGATCGTGGAAGATCTTGTGTGTAAGACTGTTTTGGAATCCTGTTTTGGAATCCTGTTTAGCAATAAAAGTTGCTTTTCCATCGTTGACGGCGTTTGGGTCCTGTGTTTCAAGCTGCACATAACAGAACGAACCGACCAAGGGGAATGACATGAACAGGACTTAAATACAGAGGGCTGGTGCAGGTGATTGGACACAGGAGGAAACAATCAGGAACAGGGCAGACAATCACAGGGACAGGAAGTGAAGAGAAACAGAGGACACGAGAGACAAGGACTTCAAAATAAGACAGGAAACACGAAACAACACTACAGATCCTGACATAACCCCCCCCTCCCCTTCAGTCCAGAGCAGTGCTCGTCGTTGTAGGCGCGTGTGGAGGGAGACTCGGGCTGCTCTGCTTCGCACAGCTGAGCAGAACAAGAGAGTGGCGGATCGACGTCGTGTTCCAGCACCGGCCTACCGTGTTGGACAGTCGGTTTGGCTTTCGTCCAGGGACATCCCCCTCCGCACAGAGTGTAGGAAGCTCTCCCCCAGATATATCGGCCCTTTTCCCATCATCTCCATCATCAACCCCGTCTCGGTTAAACTACAGTTGCCTCGTTCCATGAGGATTCACCCAGTATTTCATGTCTCACTCCTCAAACCCGTTGTCTCCAGCCCCCTAAACCCTCCGCCAGAACCCCCTCCACCCCCCCGTCTCTTCGAGGGGGGCCCCGTCTACACGGTCAACCGCCTATTGGATGTCCGCCGTCGAGGTAGGGGGTTTCAGTACCTGGTGGACTGGGTGGGTTATGGACCGGAGGAGCGATGCTGGGTGCCCCGTTCCCGGATCTGTGATCCGTCGCTCATTTCAGATTTCAACCGGCGGAACCCCATTAGACCCGGTGGTTCGCCAAGAGGCTCCCGTTAAGGGGGGGGTACTGTTAGGATCCCTGTCTGTTGTTAGTGTTGGCTCCCCTCTTTGTTCCCCTCCTGTCCGGTTTGTCTGTTATGTGCAGCTTGAAACACAGGACCCAAACGCCGTCAACGATGGAAAAGCAACTTTTATTGCTAAACAGGATTCCAAAACAGGATTCCAAAAAACCAGGATACAAAACATGCACACAAGATCTTCCACGATCTAGACAAGACGAACCGACCAAGGGGAATGACATGAACAGGACTTAAATACAGAGGGCTGGTGCAGGTGATTGGACACAGGAGGAAACAATCAGGAACAGGGCAGACAATCACAGGGACAGGAAGTGAAGAGAAACAGAGGACACGAGAGACAAGGACTTCAAAATAAGACAGGAAACACGAAACAACACTACAGATCCTGACAGTGTGTGTGTGTGTGTGTGTGTTTTTGTGATTTAGGCAGACATTTGATATGAATACACGCCATCATTAGCAGGACATTTGATATTAGCAGAACAGGGCCGGTGTCCTGCTAATTCGGACAGTCTAGAAGTGTTTCTATGGGTGTAGAAAGCTCAAATATCCAAAATCTCCAAAAGTCTTTCTAGTTCACATTAACCAGATTCTGTGTAAAATCTGAGTATCAGCACAGCGTCCCTGCTTCTGTTTTGCGGTACAGAATGTATTCACACGGTGTATGATTTCGAAACTTCTGATTGGCTGGCAGTCAGATGGTCCTGATAATTCAGTTTTTTTATCAATGCTGTGTAACCTTGATTTCTACACAGAATCGTCTGTTAATCAAAACACTTCAATTGCCATAACTGCTAAATAAGTTGATTTACTAACCGATAACTGTACTATATATATATATATATATATATTATATAATTGTTTGTTATTGAACCTACTAACTATAATTCTAGTATTGTAAGTATTAGTATAGTAGTTGAAAATGCTTTATTGAAAAATGCTTTTTTGGGGTGCTGTGGGGCACAAGGGTTCGCTTTGGGAGAAGCCTGACCCACGCAGCCATTACTGTAAACTACAGGCCTCGCTGCAGTTGTCTGTATTATTGTCTGATATTTTCGCAGTAGTCTAAATTTATCTGTTCAATCTCCGTTGGTCGGGATGCAGCATTTCTGTATCTTTGTATACAGCACAACTGCCCCGCAGTGTGTCTTGTTGCCATTCAACAAAAAGGGCACAAAGGTGTTGATCCAAACTGACATTTAAAGTTGTTCCGTCCGGGCGGACTATGCGGCCATGCGTCCCATTCATAATCTGCCACAGTCTCCTATTGTTGCATTTAAAAGAGAGAAGGAGATAAGACCTTCGTGACTCCAAACGACTCCCAGAGACACGGTGAACTGTCAGCAATGTTCATCTTTGTATATGACTGGCTTCGGTCCAAGCATTACCCAAAGAGGCGAGATAATCTCTTAGCCAGCTTTCTTTTTTCTTTCAGAACAGATTGTCAATTTCCTTTTTTAACTCGTTTTTTTCAGAAGCCATTACTTTGCACCACCAAACTTTGATTTTAAAATCCATTACTTCTGCCTGTGTGTGTGATAGATTAAGGAGCTCGAGCACTCATCTGCTGTGCACACCTGCTAGGAGTTCCTCAGTGGGCCAATATTAAGCTTTAATTGAATCTCATTCTCTTATGGAAGTACCGGGGCAGTAGAAATCTCATCTTTGACTTTGCGACACTCCATAGCAGGTGGGATGCAAAATGATCTTCTGGCACACCAGCTGTCATAAAGTTATCGCTGATACTTTAGTATGTTATTGGCTTTGAGCATTACTGTCACGCCATGATTATTAAAAATGTTTCATGTATTTACAGGATATCTCCAACGAAGACGAGTCATGGGCAACAGGTAAACTTCCTAAGGGCGCCACAAACCTGGTAGCAAATCAAAGCGAAGCATGAGCATTATTTTTTTTAGTATGAGTCAACAGTTTTTCTGTGAAAAAAAAATCAAAGTGCCTGTGATGTAGACAGATCCAAGTCCACATTTCCTTTTGTATTTGAAGTAGTTCACAAAACAAAGGAGAGCGATGTGGTTTCAATGCTGGAGAAGGTTCAAGAAAAGACAAAGAAGAAGGTTATGAGGGCGAAGGCATGCCTTTGTTGTAGGAAGACATATTTTAAATGATGATGAAGCCCCAGTTGACAATAGAAGAGCCAGTGAGCGGGGGTCATTTACTATTTACAATGTGCAGAGTGGGTGGTGGAGCCTAATGGCATTGCATGAAAGGCCTCCTGCAAAAAAAGGACTTAAATGAACAGCATCACTTTTAATTATGGAGGATTCACTCAGAAAGCCTTGGCAGAGCAGTAGCATCCCCACCACACATGAAGAGAGGATCTGAACAAAGCCACGGTTTAAATCTGCTTCTGTTGACCTCTTTCGGGTTTTCTTTTGGTTATGAAAGTGCAAGACACATCAGACGCATGGACTTTTCATAGTTTTATTGTTCATACAGTTTGGGACGTGTCAAGCATTGCGTGTCAAGTGCTTGTTTCATTCATCGTACATTTTCAAAATAAACTTCTTAACTTTGAGGTTTACTTGCGCAACAAAACTAGTTGGTTGGTGTAAGGCAGCGAAGCCACGTGTCTAGGCTTGCTGTAAGAAAAGATCTGGGCTCGAGCTAAAATAAGGTGTGTTTGTTACGGGAAATAACAGCTCCTGTTATGTAATTGAACTTTGTAAAGTCAGGAAGTTAGGTAACAAAACTGTGGCATAATAACTCAACGTTAATGGTGGGAAATTGGTGAAAAAGGGGTGATAGTCGTGTGTTTTTTTCATCCTTCTACCCAACTCACCAAACAAGGACATTGATGCAATTTAAACTACATTGGTTGCTCTGACATATAATAATGCGAGTGGGTTTCCATTGGAGATTTTGAAAGCCTGGTGTGTCCCATACAGAGCTTAAAAGCATGCCTCGGTGCACTGATCGCACTGCGATACTTATACTTATAATACTGTATTTTACCTTCAAAAAATAAATTTGTAAATGACTGTGAAACTCAGGATTTGATTGCTTTGGACAAAGGACAATGTTCAGCTTTTGATACATACTTAACATCAACGATTGGCCCGTGAAATGTCTCTTTGAGAATATATATTACAATAATATAAACCAGTGTGAATTACAAAGCAGCTCTGCAACGGAAAACTGTGTCGCATCCCTTCCAATTAAAACTTTAATTCATCAAGTTTAGACTGTTCGCGACAATGAAGGTCACATGAACACAGGAGAAAACGGTCTCCTAAACATGCAGCGATCAGAGACGTCTCGACTCAACCTCATTAGATCTTTTATCCCTTTTGGTGTGGAGACATCACAGGCGAGCTGAGCCTGGTGCAACACGAGCGACCTGCGCACGGTTGACTGATGTTGGGTGTTTCTGAATATTGAAGTTCAGATTCTTCAAACCTCTCGAGTCCCCAGCTGCCAACGTTGTTCTAGAGCGTATGAAAATATTTTCGCTGCATCTGTATTCAAACCACTTTCGGGAACAGATTCCCTTCAGAATCGTCAAATGATTGTGTGCTCATTGGCCGGTTCCACTGACTGTCTTTGAAGGGACAGTGGGTCAGCTCTCTGAAGCTGCAGAGAATGTGGCTCAAACAGCTTATCTTTAAAATGAGTAAGCTTCTCTCTGTCTCTGTCTCTCTTGTCACTCTCTGTTCCACATTTCTGCCTCTCTCTCTCTCTCTCTCTCTCTCTCCGGTCTAATTCCCTCTCCAGTGGGAGTGACATGTCTTGTGGGAAGGGAGTGTGTAACGGTGGGAGTTAATTTAATCAACATCATGCTCAACATCAGGCAAGGCAACCATTTCTCAGCCAGTCCACTCACTGACCTCCAGACAGTGAGTGTACAGTGTGTGTGTGTGTGTGTGTGTGTGTGTGTGTGTGTGTGTGTGTGTGTGGAAGGAAGCAGGGGAGAGTGACAGGAGGAGTCGATTGTATCAGCTCATGGTCCCTAGAGAGCACGACTCTGTACTCCCTCTGCACACCTCGATTCACCTGCCCGTGTCTTCATCCCGAGAGGTGACTTATACCACTGTAACTGTGGATTTCAGATGCAAACATCCAGAAAAGCATCGTGAAGATGTGCAGAATTTTTTCTCCACCAAATATAGATGACAATAAAAAACACGTCGTCTGTGAAAATGACTTAATATCGATGCAAATGGTTGCTAACGGTTTTCAAATACAGTACCTAAACTCCACGAGGTTCGGGTTCTGCTGCAAGTGTTGACCATGTCAGAGAGCCAAGTTATTTCACTAAGTTCCCATTTTTCAGAACTACGACATGCATTTGTCTCTTTCACATCACTTGAACCAGGCGTTAAATAGTTTACCAGGCTTCTTGGTGTTTGAAAGGAGTCACTGTGCTAGCTCTCTCCCCCGGTTACCAGTTATTATGCTAAGATTATCATACTGGCGTACAAACATGAAACAAAAAATACATATTATTGGTAAAGTATAACAAAAAGATGGAAACAGGCATTTGTAAAAATTAAATACATCCTCATATAAATTGTCTATTCTTGTGTAATCAGTGTCTCCTAATACAAAAGCATAATGCATAAAGAACTGTATGAGTCATGACCACTGTAGCATCCCAGGTTATTCGTGCTATTGACACAATTCTCATGTATAGGCACGTCTCGTCTACTGATTTCCTACATTTCCCACAATGCTCTTCAGCCACCCCCGGAGAACATGCCAGACTGGTGTTCTGCCATCCGTAGGATTCAATGAGTAGGCGGAGAGGCGAGAAATAAGAGCAAGAGTTTGCAGTTTGAGAGCACATGCTGCGACTGATGCTGGAGAAGATATTGCTCTGTGATGGACTGGTTTCCTGTATGACTGTCAAATGTCAGCGCGAATGATTAATCTGAATACAAGCTCTTTTTTTTCTCACATCAGAGTCTCGGGGACCAAAACCATCATCATTTATCGTAGGTGAATAAAATACACTGTAGCATGCGTTAGAAATACTGTGGCCAGGGAAATAAGAAATGAAAATCACTATCCATCAAAAAAAATGGAGACATTAATCACAGAAAGCACTCCGGCGATACATTATTGCCATTATTAGAAGGCTATACTTTGCAAAATGTTCTTTTGACTTTCTGTAAGGATGACATTCAGCGAGAAGCACGACTCAGAAGAACATTATGTAACGCACAGGCTTTTGGCTTGTGAAGAAAGATATTTGTTATTTTCCAATTCAAGGAATTCATTTTCGGCTCCTTTTTAATAATTTATGGCACATACACTGTATTAGACTCCGGGTTTTAGTGAACAAATAGATTTTTTTTTTTGGTCTTCACCCACCAATGTTCCTGTTCTGGGACCGGCGGTTCTCATCCGTGTAATAAATTAGTAATCGGGGTAAGCTTGTCGAATCAGGCTCGTTGTCCCGAATTAAACTTTGATGAAGTACGCAGTTGTTTTTTTTGTTTTTTTTTAAATAGCGCGTTATCACGTGGCGTCCTTCTGCCGCGCTTTCTCGAGAGAAATCGTGTTATTAAAACATGTCGGAAATCGATGTCGCCGCGCGTTTTTAAGAGTCGTTTCAGGACTGCCGCATGTAATTATAGTGGCCATCCTAAATCCACGAAATGCAATCACTCTCTGTTACACTCTTCTTCGTGCACCCGCTGCTTCATCAGCACTCGCTCGTGCTAATATATTGTCCCCGTGACCTGTTGATTCAGATCTATTGCCGTCTTCAGCTGGCTGCTGTCTGGTTTTAATTGCAGCCGTGTCCTGTAACCTCCACTCTTACATGTATTTCTTTCAGATTCACTGCCTGTGTAAATCTTTTGAACTCCCACTCCTCCTCCTCCTCCTCCTCCTCCTCCTCCTCCTCCTCCTCCTCCTCCTCCTCCTTCTCCTCCTCCTCCTCCTTCTCACATAAGTCCAAGACCGTTTCCTCACTGACTGAGATTGAAGTGCAACAGCACGACCTGGTGGACTCAAGTGTATCAGTTTTAGAGGGGAAGAGGAACTCGATCCTTCCTGTTTACTGATGACCGTCTTCAGCTTTAATTATTATTATTTTTTTTTTTACATATTCCCCTTTGAAATGGCTTCATCTTTGAAATGGTGTCTTTTGTTTTTATTTCCTTTTCTCCTCCCCTTCCTGTCTGTCTTTGTCTTCGCACCCTCCGATCTCCACCCACCTCCTTGTACCCCCCCCCCCCAAGCCTATTCTTTCTTTCTCTCTCTCTTTTTAATCTCAGATCTTCTGTCTGTCCACCTGCCCTTCAGCCTTCTCTCCTTCTCCTTCGTCTTTTTTTCTTTCTTTTTTTCATCAGCTCCTTTCGCACACTTTATACATATATATATATATATATATATATATATATATATATATATATATATATATATATATATATATATATATAGGCTTTTTGAGTGGGTGATATTTAATACCTTAACATCTGGTGCTTGACATGGTGTGCTTCATGCAGCACAAACTGTTCCTCAGCAGTACATATTTGGCAGATGACTCATTATATCTGGATCCTTTTTTTTTTCCAACAGCTAACTGATGATGTGATGCAGTAACGCAGCATTAATAAAAATTGCAGATGGAGGAACAATAAAGCGTGGGAGTGTTGCGCTTTGATGTTTATGACATGCACACAGGAGGAAAATAAATACAGACGTACAACACTTTGTCTTAAGCTGTAAAGCATTTCCTGTTATTAAATGTTAAAAAAAATATGTTTAATAACCTCATGACGCAGGTGCTGCCTGTTGTGTAGGTGAAACTGAACGTTGTGTTGATTCATAGCAATCTGATACGTTCGCCCTATAGATTCGGATGTCTGTGCTACTAATTTTGATTAATGAAGCCTTAATTTGGTTTTTGAGGACAAAGAAACAGCTCAAAACTCACTAATCAAATGTGTGTTTTTATTAATCTGTAAAAACCTTGCCTGCTCATTTATGTTTTCTATTATAAATCACAACATTTAGTATTCAGGTGTTGCAGCTGACTCAATATGTGTATGCCAATATATTTACTTACCGGGTAACCTGGAGAGGATCTGTGTCTGAGCCTTGGCCTCTGACTACTGGGGTCCCTCAGGGTTCAGTCCTTGGTCCTCTTCTCTTCTCTCTGTACACCAACTCTCTTGGCTCTGTCATTCGCTCGCATGGCTTCACCTACCACAGCTATGCTGACGACACCCAACTGATCCTCTCGTTTCCCCAATCTGAAACACGGGTAGCAGCACAAATCTCTGCCTGTCTGACCGACATCTCTCAGTGGATGTCCGCTCACCACCTGAAAATTAACCCGGACAAGACTGAACTTCTCCTCCTTCCAGGAAAAGGCTCTCCCACCCACGACCTGACTATTAACATCAACAACTCAGTGCTGGTTCCGACTCCGACTGCCAGGAACCTCGGAGTGACGCTCGACAGTCAACTCTCCCTGACTGCCAACATTACTGCAATAACACGCTCCTGTAGGTACATGCTGTACAACATCAGGAGAATACGACCTCTTCTCACTCAGAAGGCGGCACAGGTTCTGGTCCAGGCTCTGGTCATCTCACGGCTGGACTACTGCAACTCCCTCCTGGCAGGTCTACCTGCTAATGCCATTCGACCTCTACAGCTCATCCAGAATGCAGCTGCTCGACTGGTCTTCAACCGACCGAAATTTACCCACACTACTCCGCTCCTCCGCGACCTTCACTGGTTACCGGTGGCCGCTCGCATTCGCTTCAAAACATTGGTACTTGCGTACCGTGCTGCGAACAGATCGGGTCCAGTCTACATCCAGGACATGGTCAAACCGTACACCCCACCTCGTTCACTTCGCTCGGCTTCTGCCAATCTGCTTGTAGCTCCTTCACTTCGAGCTAAATCACGACTGTTTGCTGTGCTGGCTCCTCATTGGTGGAACGAGCTCCCCATTGACATCAGGACAGCAGAAAGTCTCTACATCTTCCGGCGCAAACTAAAAACACATCTTTTTCGACTATACCTTGAATAGGTAGCACTTAAATGCCGTAGTAGCACTTAAATGTCCCTTACCGATAGCACTTTGTTGTTTAGCACTTTAGTAGCACTTAAATGGCTCTTACGGATAGCACTTTGTAGTTTAACTTTATTGAAGAAATTGTACTTGCTTGATTCTTGTTGTTCTGAGTTTGGACTCACGGTTTTATGCACTTATTGTAAGTCGCTTTGGATAAAAGCGTCAGCTAAATGACATGTAATGTAATGTAATATTTCATCATATCATAACTTCTATTTGTAATAATATATTTCAATGTTGCGACATACTTCTAAGTGCAGAAGTGCCCTGCACAAGCCTCCCTTATGGGAATCCCATTGGCTACACAGGCCATATACTTGCTCCTAGAATTGGTTTTGATCTTTGCATATCATTTTTTTAAATAAGTTAAATATTACGCTAAGCCTGATGGCCGAAGAGCAACATCTCCAATCTGAAAAATGCTTCTTTTTTTTGAGAATACTAAAACAAACTTGTTGTTTTTCTTGCAGAATGCTATTTGTTAAGGATACCCAATATAATAGAACATTTAAAAAATGAAAGGTTTTCCACCAATTTTCCTGCATCATTTTGCAGATAGGAGGTTTTGCACTTTGGCGATCGGATAATTGTCATGTAGCTGTTTGTTTCTTCTCCTTCAACGTGGTTCTCAAGGATCCTGTAATATAAGAAAGCAATATAAGATACGGTGAGCGTGGATTGTTGCGGTGTGATCTTTTACACAACTCCAATCACTCTTTTTGGAAGATGACGTAAGATTGCCGTTCATTAATTGCGACAGAGACATTAGATGTTTCAGAAATGAAAACAACACACACCCGTGTGACCGAACGTCACAAGATGTGTAGCATGTAAATGAAACATGGTATCATGTTTGCTGTGCTGCAGGTGGGAGGAAGCAATCTCATTGTGACTGGTGCATGATGGATGTTCCCCCTAGAAATCCAAGGATTCAGCCCTGCCCCGTGTCGAGTCCAATCCCCGAAGGCGTGACATCTCCTTTCTTTCTCTCTGCTGCCTTGTGGCTGTACATGTCTTTGTCTTTCCTTCTTGATCTTTTTCTTTGACTTTATCCGTGTAATTTTTTACACGTGTAATTTTTTTTTTTTTCCTGTTCCTCATTTCAGTGAAATATTTGAAATCTAAGATTTTAATTGGTTCACCAATGATGTTGGGTGTTAAAATGTTAAAGGTTCCACTGAATTTAGCCTGGCGTGTTTGGTATCTTTGAGGACTTTATTAGAAGCAGTTTAACCCACGAGGTAGGCCACAACGTGTTCCCTTCCTTGGCGCGAGTTAGAAGCTAGTTAGCTTAGCATAAAGACAGGAAGAAGGGAGAAACATCTAGCTTAGCACCTCTAAAGCCGTACTAAAAACAAAGAGTTAAAGAATCTAGGAACCACAACATACAAAATGTCTATGATGTTTTAATTTTAGCGTAGTTAGCTTAGCACAAAGACAGGAAGAAGGGAGAAACATCTAGCTTAGCACCTCTAAAGCCGTACTAAAAACAAAGAGTTAAAGAATCTAGGAACCACAACATACAAAATGTCTATGATGTTTTAATTTTAGCTTAGTTAGCTTAGCACAAAGACAGGAAGAAGGGAGAAACATCTAGCTTAGCACCTCTAAAGCTGAGCTTAAGATACTAGATTAATCAGATTCTACCCACCACCGCTTCTGGTTTCTATGCTAAGCTTTTTATGCTAAACTATGCTAACCGAACACTGGCCGTGGTCTAATATTGGCAGATATGAGAGTGATATCGATCTTCTCATAAAAGTTTCAGTAAGAAAGAGAGAAGTGTGTTTCCGTTTATGATATTGAAAGAGGTATTTTTTTTTTTTTTTGTAAATGCTTTCATTATAAGTTATTGTTGCATATTCTGCCTGTGGTCACTTGTATTTCACTCTTTGTCCTCTCCTCTGAAGGATTAACATAGTATCACAATGTCTTCCTGTTCCTCTTTCTCTTTGTCTCTCTCTTTCACACTCTATCCAGCTCAGTTAATATTCTCTCCGGTCCCCAGAGGAGGAGGAGAGTGAAGAGGGGAGGCCCTGCTGCTGACTTCGTACTGTCCAAATGTTATTTCATCTCATTCATCAGTGCCAGCTTCTTCCCTCGGCGGAGAGACAGGATGCTGGTGAGAGGGAGGTGATGAAAGCGCTTTGATAGACAAGCTAAATTACCGACAGTCCCAGTCCGTCCCGCCCCCCCCCCCCTTCTTGTTAGAAATCATACAAACCGTTGTGTGAGGATACATTGTGTGGAGATAAGAGTCTTCCATCGTGGCAACCAGTGTGCCTTAGTCTTCACCAAAATAAGGGTTGAACAAGATTATAGTGCTTTATAGTAGCTCCAGCAACGATTTATGCCTAAAAGTCTGATTTTGGAGTACCGGACTCAAACTAAAGCATTGGGACACAATGACAAAACTCTCCTTTGGGCCACGGACATAAACATTGTCTCGTCTGCTGTTTAAAATCGGCAAACGGGTCATTTTTGACACATCTCAAGCCCCCCCCAAGCAATTAATTTCTCGGAGATCAAAACCGCTATATTCCTGGGTGCACATTTAGCATTTTCCTGCTTGTTCTCGGGAATGAGGCATTTGTGTCAAACCATCTGTGTAAAGTGGTGACAGCAGCCTGCCAACACGGTGCCCCGTCTCATTATCTCAGACTTATCGTGAACTCGCGCACGGTAAAAAGAAAAAAGTACCCGACGTCCCCAAAGTCAGGCGAAGAGACATTACTGTCAGATATATAATAGTCAAGTTGAAAACACACACAAGGTTTTAAAAAAAGTCCATCAAGAAACTGCGAGACTTCAAAGACTTTGAGTGGAATAATTTGTGGAAACTGGTGTTTTTCTAAACTGGCTGACCATGGAAACCATTAAATATTGGACGTCTTTGAGTTCAGGTTATTGAGACGTTATTTACGGTTACCTGATAAAATACGGAGTACACCATCGATGGGTTTTTAACAAACAAAGGACTTTCACTTCCAGTTGTCCGCTGTTTGTGTCCTCTGAGAAACCAAAAGTAAAGGTTGACCCTTCGCTTGTTATTAATGCTAGACACATCATCGAGAGGTATACATCTCTCTCTACATATATATATATATCTATATCTATATAGATATATATATGTAGAGAGAGAGATATATCTATATATATATAGGGATATATAGATATATCTAGATAGAGGGATATATATAGAGAGAGAGAGATATAGGGATATATATATATATCTATATATATATATATATATATATATATATATATATATATATACCTATATATATATTTTTCAGATATATATATAGGGATATATATATATATATATATATATATATATATATATATATATAGATATATATATATATATGTAGAGAGAGAGATATATCTAGATATATATAGGGATATATAGATATATCTAGATATAGGGATATATATATATAGAGAGAGAGAAAGAGAGAGATATAGGGATATATATATATAGATATATATAGGGATATATATATAGATATATATAGATATATATCTATATATATTGTTGTCAACTGAACCTAATCGTTTCACAACATTAACCACACGGCATTGTTGGTTTCTTCAAGCGTGATATTTGGTTCAGTAACGTCAATGTTCAAGTCATCTTTTGTCTCAATTTTCATGTTTTTTGGATATCTGGGGAGCCTTGTGAACCCCGTTGAAGCGTTAGTCCTTGAGCAACTCGCTGCTCTGCACCTGTGACAAGTCCCCGGTATTAACCCATAAGTCTTCATGGAAAATAATATCCTTGGAGGGCTAAAAGTTATTTTTCTCATTCGACCTTTGCCCTCTCGCTCTCTCTCTCACTCTCCAACGCGCATTTTTCAGAAAAAAAGAAGCTTAGAGAAGTGAAGTGGAGCGTTCAGCCGTTTTCAGTTTGTCACTGTCAGCTGGGCCACCGGAGAGAGCTTCACCCAGAGAGGACGGGAGCGCTTTGACACAAGGAGGTCGAAGTATTTCTAGTCTCTCTCGTCTCTCGAAGGAGAAGGCTTCATGTCAGAAAACCGCATGACCAGAGAGACGAGAGAGAGAAGACACTCTGTGGGTGTAAATGATGCATCTCTCATCACACGGTGTCCTCGTGGTCCCGTTCAGCTTGTGGAGGTAGAAGAGAAGCTTTTGAGACAGTGTTTGCCACCCTCGCTCCACGCTACGAGGTAATCCTTTGAAATCGTCGGGACATTTTGAATACGAGCGTTCGCCATGCTTATCAATGTGGAGTAGTGGAGATTGATTTTTTTTTTTTTTTATTCTTTTTTTCCGCTGCAAAGACGAAATGAGATTTTCATGTGTTGTTTGTACAGCAGGTCTAAATGCCATATCAATACTTTAAGGGGGTTGATACGGTTGACAATTATTTATTTATTTTTGAACATTAAAACACACACAGACGCACTGCAAATATATAAATATTGTAATACAGTCACCCGCGGGCCATTGGGCCCTTCGTTTGGCTATTAGGACTTAAGGGACATACTTTGAAAATATTATCAAGACTATTACTTTAATTGTGTTTTATGAAACATAGTTCGGGAACAAAGACCACGCCCCGAAGCCAGCTACTATTCACTTGTCAAAAACATTTAATTGAACCTCTGTTAATTTAGGACTAATAAAATCAAACGACCGACAAGCAACATACCTACTGAGTAACACCTGATATCTATAAGGCCTCTCTGTATATTGGTAATATGAGTTTGGTGTCTTTTGATTTAAAAAAATCCTTGTTTTCACGTTCTCTTACCCTTTTTGAACCAGCATCTTGTTCCACTAAAGAAGATTATTTCTTTAACCCGTACGTACATTGTGTACGCTTTGACATCATCGGCCACGTGTCGGTGTGAATCCACTGTGGTTCGAGCCGGTTGAGTCAGACGTGCACTCGGGAGACAAGATCTCGAGCATACGGTGCACACTTTTTTTTGGGGGGGGGGGGGCACGAGCCGCGAGGGGAGTCGAGAGCGAGCATGTGCCGAGCGGGCGTCTGAGACGTGACTTCCCACATCTGAGGTGGTTGCTATGGAAACGATCCCACGAGTGCAGGAAACACTTGGTGCGGAGAGACAGAGCTGATGCAGAACACACCCTGGCTGGGGATTGTTACAGTCTTGTGTTTCATGCGGGGGGTGAAGACAGCAAGCAATGCAACATTTGGCACAGTTACTTCTCTTAAATCATTCAGAAATGTATTCGCACAAACTGAACTCATAGGCAACAATCCACATTTTGTACAATAGCTAGGGTACAGCAAATGTGTTCGTGGCTCTTATTTTTAAGTAAATGCATCATGTGTTCACGGTTCAAAAGGACTTCCCCATTATAGCAGAATATTAATGAATATTTAATGAATGAACACATTAAGCTAATGTTGTGTTTGATCTTTTTCTCAACCAAGTCCAACTGATTTTGAGTTTCTATTTGCTGTCCATGGCCTGGAGGCCTCATCGTCCTGAGCTCATAAAACTCGAGGCACAAAATAACATCTGTTATTTGTCGAAAAGTGACGTATGATTTCCCGAGTAAAGAGAGGACATGGGCCTTGGTTGTTCTGCGTTGTCTTCATCGTGACTTCCTCCTCTGATGCATCCTCACTGTCTGCTTCCTGGACTCTCTCCACCTCACCATTGGGTCACATGTGCTGTCACAATTCATTGTGAGCAAAGGCCTCAGAAAAAAGCTTGCGAGACAACTTTATATTATTGAATCTGTGTTGCGATTGTTTGCGAGAAGGCCAACAGGTGTGGGATAAGTTCCCGTTGCCGTGGTAACCAAGAACAGGAGTCAGGTGTGTGTGTGTGTTAAAACCTGAATATTGCATCTTTTAAAACTGCCAGGAACTCAATATAGATAGACAGATAGATAGATAGATAGATAGATAGATAGATAGATAGATAGACAGATAGACAGATAGACAGATAGATAGATAGATAGATAGATAGATAGATAGATAGATAGATAGATAGATAGATAGATAGATAGATAGATAGATAGATAGATAGATAGATAGATAGATAGATAGATAGATAGATAGATAGATACTTTATTCATCACCAGGGGGAAATTGTATATATATATATATATAATATAATATTTAATAGAAACTCTAATGGGCCCCTAAAGACCTGCGTTAAAAGCTCTTTTTCATCATATCAGAGGCATGGCACACATGTTTATATATTAAAGAGTACTTATGTTCTCACATCCATCTGTTTTAATTCAATCTGAATGAACACAATTGCCTAATGTTGCTGTTTCTTCGTGGTGCTTCTCTAAAACGGCCACTAGAGGGCGGCAGAGTAGCACTTTTAAAAATGACCCATCGTCTCAAGCTGCTCCTGAAGCAGCATCAACGAGGACTCCCGTAATGACGTCACTCATGCCAACCACGAGCTCCGTGATTCTCAGCGGGCTGCGGCCTGCAGCAACACTGCAGCCACTTGTTGATGTATTTAATGAGCCTTGAGGACGTATTAAGCTCCACAACGTTCAGTGTTGGAGAGATTATTGTTTTTCATCTGCAGTTGTAAATGCAATGAAATCTGCTTTGACGATAGAACCACACGGACCAAAGCTGTATTTGCAGCTGGGATGGAGTACAAGTAAATAAAGATCGGTTTGAGTAAGACAGAGGCTAAAATATGGGGACAGGTGACAGGTGTCAGCGCTTGAATTCATCAACAATGTTGCAACCTTGTGCAGGAATGACAGGAGCATGAAAACAAAACACACACACACACACACACACACACACACACACACACACACGCACACTCTGGCCCAGACAGGAGGACAGAGTAAAGGTATACTCAGGACCTACAATTTCAACACTTTTGAGCCCCGTGGACCCGAACATCCTGTATGTAATATAAATGTGTAGGGGGGAGGGGGGGGGAGTGCACTGTAAAATGTAATTGCTGACCTTACTTTAAAAAAATAGTGAGCTTAACTCATGTCTGCTTAATTTGTTGACCATACTTAAAGAAACTTGGTAAAGAACACTTTCTGGTGAGTAAAGCTATTAAACTTATCATCTTAAGTAACCTGTCGGTGTGACAAAAGTGGCTTCTTGCGCTGGACCCCGTTTTACCCCGTGATGGTTGTTTCGTGCCTTTCTTTCCTCCCTCGCCTCTGGCTCCTCATTTGTTAGACGGGATGCTTTCCACCAGAGATGAGTTACGGATGCTTGGTCATTGGGGAAAGGCATCAGCTGAGTCTGCACGCTCCAAAATGGGACTCTATTCAAAAGCTATAAACCGAACAGCACATGTCCACAAGCTCTTTGGCACCATAGGTTTTTATTCCAACCAGTGGCTCATATGCTCTGATACCGGATGCCCATATGCCCATAATCACTCGATACATGTCCGTTGATAACCTTTATAGTTCACTGTAATTCTGAAGTGTTAATTTGTTTTTGAGATGAAGGCGTCGCCCCGTCAGTTCCAGATAGTATCACGCGCTTGTGAAATGTCGCCAAGGAGCGCAAAAGCAAAGCTTTTTTCCCCGCAAGGGACAGTATTGCATGTATTATAATGTCAACCATCATTCTTTACATGCAGTGATTACGGTTCATTGTGTTTCTTTCCTAATCAGGTTGCCACTTTCCCGTCATTGGCAGTTGAGGGCTTGAATGGTCTCGTTCAGAGTGCGCCGCACGCCCCACATGCCACACCTCTCTCGCTCTCTTCACAAGATCTCTAAATATAGAATGTGACATATTCACCCCACAACTGTTTGATTGCCCCATATATCTCCGGGAGCAGATGTTTGAGATGCCAGTCCACGGAGATACCTCACCCCGCCTTCCGGCTTATGCTCGCATTCCTTTAATCGCGGCTTTCGATGACTCACTTTGGGTCGAGGTCGACCTGTAAAAACTCTCGACAGAGGCCACATAGAATGTGGTCTATTACCATATGTCATCAATATGAGTTTTAATGTTTTAATTTGTGTGGTTCTAATTATGCCATTTTTCCCCAGGTTAATTTTGTGTTTTTTTTCCTCTGTCAAAAAAATTCCTTAATTGTAGGTATCTGAAGTGGTCCTGGTTGTTTAATGAATATTTATCTTTCAGCTCCTGGAAACTCACAACACTTCCATCTTTAGTAACTGTGCATATTGCTGTTATTCCATATGGAATCCATTGTTTAAACCTATGGGTGCCTCGGGATTTATTGGTTTTCAATCTACCCATAGCTTTCTCTATTTCTAATTTTGTAATGGGTAAAGTCAAGAGGTCATTCTGGTCTTTTCCAATTACTGGTAGGTCCAGTGTCTCTAAAAAATATCCAATTTGTTCCTTACCGGCCGGAGGTTGGCTATACACATTTAAATAATAGTTCCTGAAAAGGTTTTCAATGTCATTGGGTTCATAGGCTATTTTGATTAGTAGCTGTATCCCTTATCTTATGGATTGTCCTGTCAGCCTGTTGTTTTTGCAGTCTTTTTGCAGTAGTTTATTTGCTTTTGGTCCAACCTCATAGTAAGTTTGTTGAAGAAATCTAGTTTTCTTTTCTATCTGTGTATTTAGTAGTTTATCTATTGTTATGTCATGAGAGGAAGTGTCATCAATGGGAGATACATCCCCTTCCAGTGGTTGCAGGAGAGACTACAACTCATCATGGCAGCTGGGTAATGAACTACAATTCCCAGTCAGCTGGGCAGGCGGAGCCAAGGCTGCTGCCCAGCTGAAAGAGAGCGGGCTGATTACCCGGAAGGGGCTGACTTGAGGGAGAAAAAAGGAGAGATAAAAGAGTGGTTTTATGTTACGTTAAAGACAATGAACCAGAAGAAAACTGACTTTTCTAACTACGGTTTTTCTGCCGGAGTTAAGTTTATCCTTTTTCTAAATACATCATTTTGAGTTAGAAACCACTGCTTGTCGTCCTGTTTTGTGCACCCACGCCTCACGAGCCGATCCCGACCTCTCAAGACATCACACTATGTTGTCTCTAATTTCTTTAATTTTTGGTAACGGTGTCGAATCACAGGTATTTTTATGTTGTCGTTCGAGTTCGAACAATTTTTCCTTTTCCTTCTTATATATTTCTTCTTTAGCTCTCTTAATAGCGGCTGTTTTAGGAATAAGTTTCCCTCTCATAACTGCTTTAAGAGCGTCCCACAAGATCGTCGTTTTATTTATGAAAGAATAATCAATTCTAGCATAACTTTTGTGAGGTACCGAGTAGTGTGTATAGTCCCTTTTGGTGGGATGTAGCGCTCTCCAAATATCAACTATACCAAATTCTTTGAATAAGGTATTAATTGTTTTTGTGACATGATTAGGGTTTTTCTTATGGTTTGTTGTGTCTAGACTACTATTCATAACAATGTTAAAGTCACCTCCACACATTAGTATTCCCTCTGTTTCAAGGAAAATTATATCAAATAGAGTTTTAAAGAAGGACTTTTCACTGTTAGGTGAGGCGTACACATTTACCAGTCACTATTTCGTTTTCCAACTTTACCGAAAGAACGAGATCTCGGATACAAACGGCCGAAATGAGCTTCCTCCGTAGGGTGGCCGGGCTCAGCCTTAGAGATAGGGTAAGGAGCTCGGACATCAGGGGGGAGCTTGGAGTCGAGTCGCTGCTCCTACGTGTCGAAAGGAGTCAGCTGAGGTGGTTCGGGCATCTAGTCAGGATGCCTCCTGGACGCCTCCCAATAGAGGTTTTCCGGGCACGTCCAACTGGTAGGAGGCCCCGAGGAAGACCGAGGACACACTGGAGGGATTATATCTCCCGGCTGGCCTTTGAACGCCTCGGGATCCCCCAGAATGAGCTGGAAAGTGTTGCGGGTGAGAGGGAAGCCTGGGTCGGCCTGCTGAACCTGCTGCCAGCGCGACCCGAACCCCGGATAAGTGGGTGATAATGGATGGATGCATGGAATGTAAACCGCAGCGACGAAAAAGCTCTCTGGTCAGATGATATAGTCGACATCTGAGCATAGAAACATTTTAACATTATAAAAGCATTGTCCACTAACTTTGTTTGACAGCCAATAATCAAAGTCCACCTCCTCTTGTCCCACCTGCACTCTGTTTTGTGGTCCAACCATAAAGTAATGCTTGATTTGGAAAAACAATGGACTCAATCTGTAAAGATGTGGGCCCAACAGTCAGAAAATGTTATCTCATACATTTCAATCAGGAGAGACAAGTGAGTGATTAGTAGTTAACGTTTATTATAATGCCAGATGATGTGTCCATGGGTTACGCTGAAACATTTGGCGCTTGAACTCTCGCTGTGTTTGCCCTGAGCGGCAGCAATAAATGAATCCCCCCCGAGGAGTCCAGACACTGGTGGTGGTGGCTGAAGGTTCTGCTGGAGTTGGCTGGAGATGCGATGGGCTGCTGAATCTGAGAAGGCGGATGGAGCTGGGGATGCGGAGGGTCGCATGGAAACAGCAGAAGTCTCTAGAAGCAGGAATACAGCACATTTAGAGGGGACAGCAGCAGCTGATAGGCTAGCTCGGAGGGCGTGACTCTGTGCTATTGGCTCGCGCCCGGCTGTTGATCAGCTGGTAGTGGCGTGACTCCTCTGATGGTGACAGCCGGTATGGAATGTGAGCTGCTGGTGAGGGGGCCATACAGGTGGGGGCTACGCGCCTGGTGTGAGGGGATGGTCTTCCTGTCTGAACTTACGCTAGAGCTTCATATGTTGTGGGCATCTGAATTATTGTAAATAAATCTATGTACAGGTTATTTTCAGAAACATCCATCCATCCATCCATTATCACCCGCTAATCCGGGGTCGGGTCGCGGTGGCAGCAGGTTCAGCAGGCCGACCCAGGCTTCCCTCTCACCCGCAGCACTTTCCAGCTCATTCTGGGGGATCCCGAGGCGTTCCAAGGCCAGCCGGGAGATATAATCCCTCCAGCGTGTCCTCGGTCTTCCCCGGGGCCTCCTACCAGTTGGACGTGCCCGGAAAACCTCTAATGGGAGGCGTCCAGGAGGCATCCTAACTAGATGCCCGAACCACCTCAGCTGACTCCTTTCGACACGAAGGAGCAGCGACTCGACTCCAAGCTCCCCCCTGATGTCCGAGCTCCTTACCCTATCTCTAAGGCTGAGCCCAGCCACCCTACGGAGGAAGCTCATTTCGGCCGCTTGTATCCGAGATCTCGTTCTTTCGGTCACGACCCAGAGTTTGTGACCATAGGTGAGGGTTGGAACGTAGACCGACCAGTAAATGGAGAGCTTTGCCTTCCGGCTCAGCTCCCTCTTCACTAAGACGGACCGGTACAGCGCCTGTTTTACTGCTGCAGCCGCACCGATCCGCCTATCGATCTCCCGCTCCACCTTACCCTCACTCGTGAACAAGACCCCGAGATACTTGAACTCCTTCGCTTGGGGTAGGCAGTGTGCCCCCACCTGGAGGGAGCAATCCGCCGGTTTCCGGCAGAGCACCATGGCCTCAGATTTGGAGGTGCTAACTCTCATCCCTGCCGCTTCGCACTCGGCTGCAAAACGCCCCAGTGAATGCTGGAGGTCACGGTCCGAGGAGGCAAACAGGACCACATCATCCGCAAACAGCAGAGAGGCGATCCCGAGACTCCCGAACCGGATCCTCTCCGCTCCCTGGCTGCGCCTAGATATCCTGTCCATGAAGGTCACGAACAGGACCGGTGATAAAGGGCAGCCCTGGCGGAGGCCAACACCCACCGGGAACGTGTCTGACTTACTACCGAGGAGACGAACACAGCTCCTACTGCAGGCATACAGAGACCGGATGGCCCGTGCCAACGGGTCCGGCACCCCATACTCCCGCAGCACCCCCCACAAAAACCCCCGAGGGACCCGGTCGAAAGCCTTCTCCAGGTCTACAAAGCACATGTAAACTGGTTGGGCAAACTCCCAGGACCCCTCCAGTAATCTTGCGAGGGTAAAGAGCTGGTCCACTGTTCCACGACCGGGACGGAATCCGCACTGTTCGTCCTGAATCTGAGGTTCGACAAGCGGTCGGAGCCTCCTCTCCAGCACCCTGGCATAAGCTTTTCCCGGGAGGCTGAGCAGTGTGATACCACGATAGTTCGAGCACACTCTCCGGTCCCCCTTCTTGAAGATGGGAACCACCACCCCGGTCTGCCAGTCCATGGGCACTGTTCCCGACCCCCATGCGACACTGAAAAGGCGTGTCAACCAAGACAGCCCAACAATGTCCAGCGCTTTCAGCATCTCAGGGCGGATCTCATCCACCCCTGGCGCCTTGCCACCAAGGAGCTTTTTGACTACCTTAGCGACCTCTGCCAGGGATATGGGTGAATCCACCCCAAAGTCTTCCGGCGCTGCCCCCTCTCCGGGGGACATGTTGGCCGGGTTTAGGAGTTCCTCAAAGTGCTCTTTCCACCGCCCGACGATGTCCCCAGTCCGGGTCAGCAGTTCCCCCCCCCTGCTGAGAACAGCCTGGGGTAGACCCTGCTTTCCCTTCCTGAGCCGTCGGATGGTTTGCCAGAACTTCCTTGAGGCCAACCGAAAGTCCTTCTCCATGGCCTCCCCGAACTCCTCCCATGCCCGAGTTTTAGCCTCCGCGACCATCGTCGCTGCAGCCCTTTTGGCCCGCCGGTACCCGTCAGCTGCTTCAGGAGACCCCTGGACCAGCCAGGCCCGAAAGGCCTCCTTCTTCAGTTTGACGGCTACCCTCACCCCCGGTGTCCACCACCGGGTTCTAGGGTTGCCGCCACGACAGGCACCGATGACCTTCCGGCCACAGCCCCGAGCAGCCGCGTCCACAATAGAGGCTTTGAACAAGGTCCACTCGGATTCCATGTCCCCAGCCTCCCTCGGGATTTGTGAGAAGTTCTTCCGGAGGTGGGAGTTGAAGACCTCCCGGACAGGATCCTCTGCCAGACGTTCCCAGTTCACCCTCACTACACGTTTGGGCTTGCCAGGTCTCTCTAGCCGAGTCCCCCGCCATCTGATCCAACTCACCACCAGGTGGTGATCAGTTGACAGCTCTGCTCCTCTCTTCACCCGAGTGTCCAAGACATACGGCCGCAGATCAGATGATACGATTACAAAGTCGATCATTGATCTCCGGCCTAAGGTGTTCTGGTACCAGGTACACTTATGAGCCACCTTATGTTCGAACATGGTGTTCGTTATGGACAAACTGTGGCTAGCACAGAAGTCCAACAACAAAACACCATTCGGGTTCAGATCGGGCAAGCCGTTCCTCCCAATCACGCCCCGCCAGGTTTCTCTGTCATTGCCCACGTGAGCGTTGAAGTCTCCCAGGAGAACTATGGAGTCGGCAGGCAGCGCCCTTTCCAGGACCCCTCCCACCGACTCCAAGAAGGCCGGATACTCTGAAATGCTGTTCGGTGCATAAGCACAAACAACAGTCAGAGCCTTACTCCCCGCAACCCATAGGCGCAGGGAGGCGACCCTCTCGTTCCCCGGGGAAAACTCCAACACAGCGGCGCTCAGCCGGGGGCTCGTGAGTATCCCCACTCCCGCCCGGCGCCTCTCACCCTGGGCAACTCCAGAAAAGGACAAAGTCCAACCCTTCTCCAGGAGCTTGGTTCCAGAGCCCATGCTGTGCGTGGAGGTGAGCCCAACTATATCTAGCTGGTACCGCTCCACCTCCTGCACCAGCTCCGGCTCTTTCCCCGCTAGTGAGGTGACGTTCCACGTCCCTAGAGCTAGTCTATGCTGCCGCCGATCGGCCCGCCCAGGTCTCCCGCCTGGCCCGCCGCCCGGTCTACATTTTCAGAAACAGTGACAGGGAAAATATTATGGCCTTCCATGTTTATGCCAAACATGACACTGCAGGGAATCGAACTCCATCCCAGTAAACCAGGAGTACCATTACCAGTGCCTTTTGCTTTTTGCTTTTTGAGGAGGTAAAGCAAAACCTGCCAGTACATCGCTGCTTGCAGCATTAAATATTATTAGTATTTATCACATTCACACACATTCACACACACTCATACACATTCACACACATTCACACACATTCAAACACATTCATACACATTCACACACATTCATACACATTCACACACATTCATACACATTCACACACATTCATACACATTCACACACATTCACACACATTCACACACATTCATACACATTCACACACATTCACACACATTCACACACATTCATACACATTCACACACATTCATACACATTCATACACCGCAGCACAACTACGGGGGCAATTTGGAGTAAAGAGTCTTGCCCAAGGACACATGGACATTGGCTACCAGAGCCGGGGAGTCTTCCCATGGGTGATTGGATGGGAAGAACGGGGGATGGAGGGGTTCATTCATACACCGCAGCACAACTACGGGGGCAATTTGGAGTCAAGTGTCTTGCCCAAGGACACATGGACATTGGCTACCAGAGCCGGGGAGTCTTCCCATGGGTGATGGGATGGGAAGAACGGGGGATGGAGGGGTTCATTCATACACCGCAGCACAACTACGGGGGCAATTTGGAGTCAAGTGTCTTGCCCAAGGACACATGGACATTGGCTACCAGAGCCGGGGAGTCTTCCCATGGGTGATGGGATGGGAAGAACGGGGGATGGAGGGGTTCATTCATACACCGCAGCACAACTACGGGGGCAATTTGGAGTCAAGTGTCTTGCCCAAGGACACATGGACATTGGCTACCAGAGCCGGGGAGTCTTCCCATGGGTGATGGGATGGGAGGTTTGGGTCGAGGAAGAGGCGCTACTGACTTACCTCACCTGAAGAACGTCTGTCCTCCAACATTGTTTCACCGTCACACTTTTTTTGCGTGCATTCGGCCGAAATACCTGTCACTGCGTTTTTCTCCTCCTCCTCTTGATTTTTGACGTTCACTTTCCTCCCTTTTTTTTTGTTCTCCCTCGCCTGCATCTTTTCTTTCATATTTTCAATGGGTGATGGGATGGGAAGAACGGGGGATGGAGGGGTTCATTCATACACCGCAGCACAACTACGGGGGCAATTTGGAGTCAAGTGTCTTGCCCAAGGACACATGGACATTGGCTACCAGAGCCGGGGAGTCTTCCCATGGGTGATGGGATGGGAGGTTTGGGTGGAGGAAGAGGCGCTACTGACTTACCTCACCTGAAGAACGTCTGTCCTCCAACATTGTTTCACCGTCACACTTTTTTTGCGTGCATTCGGCCGAAATACCTGTCACTGCGTTTTTCTCCTCCTCCTCTTGATTTTTGACGTTCACTTTCCTCCCTTTTTTTTGTTCTCCCTCGCCTGCATCTTTTCTTTCATATTTTCAATGGGTGATGGGATGGGAAGAACGGGGGATGGAGGGGTTCATTCATACACCGCAGCACAACTACGGGGGCAATTTGGAGTCAAGTGTCTTGCCCAAGGACACATGGACATTGGCTACCAGAGCCGGGGAGTCTTCCCATCGGTGATGGGATGGGAGGTTTGGGTGGAGGAAGAGGCGCTACTGACTTACCTCACCTGAAGAACAACTGTCCTCCAACATTGTTTCACCGTCACACTTTTTTTGCGTGCATTCGGCTGAAATACCTGTCACTGCGTTTTTCTCCTCCTCCTCTTGATTTTTGACGTTCACTTTCCTCCCTTTTTTTTTGTTCTCCCTCGCCTGCATCTTTTCTTTCATATTTTCCACCTCGGTGGTTCTGTCCTCCATTTTCCTACCAAAGACGCCTAGATTCTTT
Source organism: Cyclopterus lumpus (assembly GCF_009769545.1). NCBI lineage: Eukaryota > Metazoa > Chordata > Actinopteri > Perciformes > Cyclopteridae > Cyclopterus > Cyclopterus lumpus. The sequence continues at coordinate 20,901,605 of NC_046975.1, forward strand.
CTCTTTAGTCTGAGACAGACGTTCTCCAGGATCTTGGTTTCATCTTTAAGATGCTGGACCTCTGACTCGTGGCTCTTTTGTTTGTGAGCCAGGACCAGCTCCAACCGTTCTGTGTCGGCGAGCTGCTCCTCCAACTTCTCCTCCACTGCTCTTCTTTCTCCAAGCAAATTCTTTAGGCTAGTCTCCCAGCATTTTGCTTTCAGGACGCTCTTCTGTTCGAGAGCGTCAAACTGATCTTGCCAGGCCTGGTTGTTCTGGCTAAGCAGCTGGGTTGTTTTATGTTGTTGACAACTGATTTTCTCCTCCAGTTGGCTCAATTGCAGCTGATGCAGTGTCTCTATGTTCTTTTTTTCCAGGTCTTCACTTGCCTGTTGCTCAAGAAGAGCTTGGTTGGTCTGTTTAAGCAGCATGTTTTGGGAGTCGACTATCTCATTGAGACCTCTGATTTTTTTCTCCAGTTTGCTCAATTGCAGCTGATGCTCAACTTTCAGTGTGTTCTTTTCTTGCAGGTCTTCTCTTGCCTGACCAATGAGGCTCTCAATCACAACCTCAAGAGCCATGTCGTTCTCTTTCTTTAGATCAATAATGGTCTTGTCCTTCTGCTGGAGACGAATGTTGAGATTATTGATCTTATCTTCATAACAAAAAACAATCCATTTCTGACGTGCTATATATGCGGGAGTTCCTGGAATGTCCTGTTGATCTCGCTGACCTTGATATTGACCTTGAGGACGGCCCTGAGGACGGCCCTGAGGACGGCCCTGAGGACGACCCTGAGGACGACCTTGAGGACGACCTTGAGGACGGCCAGCTCCGTAGTTTTGACTATTTCCGCGATCCATTTAGCAGAGTGTAGAGTTGCAGAGATAATATATATGTATATATATATATATATATATATATATATGTTATATATGTTATATATAATGTATATGTTATATATGTTATATATGTTGTATATATAATGTATATGTTATATATGGTATATATGGTATATATATATTTGTTATATAGATAATTACGTATATATGTATGTTGAAAATCTCTGCGGTGCGTCTTGAAAAAGACGTTTGTGGTGTATTAATGACTTCGTCGCGCAGTAAAAAACGTTGGTTGTCTTTGAAAGGCTAGTTATCAGTAATATGTTCCTGCTCTGTAATAGATGTACGTGGACTGTAAAAACTAATGAGAAGAAAGAGAAATCTCCATTTGGCAGTTGGCTATTTATAGGTTCCTGGAATGAGTTGCCAAAATTCTGTGACATCATGCTGTGACATCACGCTGTAACAACATTCTGTGGAATCAAAGGACAACTTTAAGTGGGCGGAGCAATACATCCCCATGGAAACAACAATGACTACAAACCAAGATGGCACCCAGAAAGTTGGCAGGGCTTTCAGAACAGGCTGCTGACCAGCTGATGAGCTGATTTATCAGTGTGTGTATAAATATAATATTATATATATAATATAATATATATAAATATATATATAATATATATATATATATATATTATAAATATTAATATTAATATAATATAAATATTATATAATATATATAATATATAATATATATATTATAAATATTAATATAATATAAATATAATATTATATATATATATATAATATTATATATAATATATATATAATATTATATATATTATATAATATTATATTATATATATAATATAATATATATATATATATTATATTATATATTATATTATATATACATACAATACATACATACATACATACATACACATACATACACACATGAATACATGCATACACACATACATACATACACACATAGATACAGTACATACATACATACACATACATACACACATAGATACAGTACATACATACATACATACATACATACATAACATCCCTCATTGTAAAACAGTTTTACCTCACATCATCATACCTAAAAGGTCTCAAAACCTTTTATGTACAATAGACACAAACAAACAAGCCCTACGGGAGCTCGGCAGTCCACTGTTTCGCTTGCCATGTGTTGGCAGTCCGTGAATTACACCACCGGAGGCCTCCTCAAGCACATCTTCAAATCGTGTCGTTCTTGTAAAAGGGGATTGTATGTTTATCTATTTATTTTTTGCTGCTTTTGTACCCAAAGCTATTTTTGGTGAATGCGTGTTATAGCTCTGACTTTACAGATTCAAATTGTGTGTGGGGGAGTTCCTTTGAGATCTGCAGATAAATTATTATTTAATATTTCCCAGATTCACGTCAGCTTAATTTACCTCTTTTTAAGCCTTAAGAAGCACCTTCTTACTGAGTAGTGATACATTGGTGATGGAATTATGTAATTGATTATGTTAAATTTAGAGATGCTTAAGTCAGAAAATAAAGAATATATTAATCTCTTTCGTCCGGAAATGATTTATGGTTCCTCATATAATTTGAAACTAATAAACATTTTAGTTCAACACAAATCATGCAGTATTCAATGCATGTCTCATAGCAACTCCAAACTATACATTTATTGACAACGTTTTCTTTCTGTACCTCAAGGCTAGATTGCCAACGACTATGCTTGTGGTAATTAAATTCATTCCAATTTGTCTTTTAATGTTGTTCCACTAAAGCACATTATAAGATATCATCTATTTGTTTCCAAATTAGGCCCTATATTGTAGTAAAAAACATGTGATTACATTAAGCATGTTAATAAACAAATGTGTAGTTTATCAAGCTTACACTCAGTGGCAACCACCGGTGATGAGAAATGAAGCCAATGCCAAAGTAGCATAAACTGCATCTCATCAAATGGCTTTTTGAGGCTGGCTCCAAAAAGTAAGACCCCATAGATGTTAAAATGCCAAATTTAATAGCAGAAAATAACGTTTGTTACAACCTGGTGCAAAAAGGTTGGTTTTTTTTGGCCACTGTTCATGACGACCAATCAAGGGCACGGCCGCTTTGAGTGACAGATGGTTTCTTCGTGTCATGTCGCCAGCTGCAAGCTGCCTCAGCCCCACCAACGAGGCCACCTGACCGACCTTTGGATTAGCCAGGCTGTGTCTTCATTGACGAGAGGGCGACGGCAGTGGGTGGCTGGCTCCCCCCACTTTTAGCTTCACGACAGCTCTTCAGAAGCCAATGGGTGAAGTCCCGGGGGCCACGTCCATTGTTTTATAAAGTCCACGGTTGCCACATACTACTTGTCGCTAGACGACAAGAGTGTTTCACCTGTTGCCGACACACACGTTTGTTCCAGTTCAAGGCTTCACATGCAGTGCAGAGGGACCAAACAAAGAAGTACAAATCCCACTCTACATTGAGCATTCAGTTGATGTATGCAATCGGACCAATGCGTCACATACACACATACAACTGCTTCCATCTCAGCTGCAACTGAATGGAGTAAACTGACTGTATTGAGGGATTGGTGCAGGAAAAAAGGAGCTGGGAAGCGACTCCCTTGAACGTTCCCATTACAGTTGCTAAATACAAGCAGGGGGTCGAGGGACGATGGGATGAAGGGATGTAGGGATGGGGTCGAGGGGGAAGGGATGGAGGTCGAGGGGTAAGAGGTAAGGGAAGAAGAGGGGGCAGAGGGAAGAAAGAGAGGGAAGGTCCCCGTGGCTGGTGGGAATTGGTGAGTGGAGACTCGTGGATGGGGGTAGTCTTGTCTATACACTGTAATAAAAATCAATGTGGTTCAACTTAAAAACATAAGTTCAATTGCTGCCTTAAACTTTCAAGTAGAGTCAAATTGGATTTACAATTTGCTACAACTTATGATTTTTAGTTGACTTTAGCTTTGGATTGCTCTATGTAAGTTCACATGACTGTATAGTACATGTTTATTCAACTTAACAATGCAAGTTCAAAAGATATATAACTTATTATCATGCATTCTGTTCACTTGTCCAAATAAGTAGTGTCAACTTAACAATGCAAGTTAAAAAGATATTTAACTTATTATGATTGCATTCTGTTCACTTATCCAACTAATGATTTCAACTCTCTTATTTAAGTTAGAAGGACGTTTTGACATAACTTTCCTAGTTAATATGACCTAAAAGTATGCATCGTTTCAAATGACAATTTATAGTTATAAGAAACACCATGTCTTGTGGCAAAAATCATATTTATTTTTTTGCATCAAAACAAATTTATTTTACATTAAAACAACTTCCACAATGTGGTTAAACAGAATTATTCACAAAGAACATTAAATACAACAGGAACAACTGACAGGATCTAGCTAATGAGTTGTAGCTGAGAACTTTGTTTGAGTTGAGAATACCCTAGATTTAAAAGAGCATCCCACAAATGGGCAATTCACAGTCTCTCTCTTTCCCAAATGTCTCTTTAAATGAAGAAAGTATTGTTTGATGTTGCTTGGTGCTGAAAATGTACAAAGTTCACAGCGAATTTTAGCAACTGGATTGGTTGCTTTCTTGTGCTCCTTTAGATGCTGCGTAAATTCCACATGAGATTGGAAAAATGTTAGACAGTTTGGGTATATACAGCTGAAACTCCGTCTTCCACGTCCATGATTGTCTTTGTAATGACTCACAATTGTTTTTTCATTGTATGAGGCAAAACTGCAGAACTTACAACTCCACTTCATCAACAGCAACCAAACTTCAATGACCAAACCATCTGCACCTGAAACACAGAAACACAATCAATAACATAATATAGCAAAACCATTAGTCATATGAACTGCAAACTTGATTAAGAGAGTAAACTGCACAGTAATAGGACAAACGATTATGATCTTAGGAACAAAAGGTAGTTTCCATAACCTATGGTGAGTTTTTTTAAATAACAAAATCATAAGCCAAGTGAATTTGTCATTTGGATTACAAATCTATTTTCCTAACAGTATCATTTTGATGAACAACAGGTTTTAAAATGATAAAAACATTCGCGTTTTATTCATCACTTTACAATGTACACAACCAATGTTACACTTTAACTTTAAACCACCCGTCCAGACATTGTTACATTGTATATTTAGCATTTGAATTTATTCTTATTAACTTCATTTTAGTAACATGTTATATATTTTATTAGTATCTTATATTGCTGCACTATATTTTAGGCCTAGAATATCTACTAATGCTTTTTAAATAATTCAAATCTAATATTTTAGCGTCAGCATTGTTGAAGGAGGCGGAGATTCAAGACTGGAATTCATGACTTCAATTCATAAGCACGCGAAAGTGGCGTGAACACAGATAGCTTGCCAAAGCTACTAGCGAGATAATTATCTTCAAATAAGTAGTAGGTTAGTGCAAACCTTAACTTAAGCTAGCTAGCTAACTGGCTAGATAACGAGGTCCCGTTTTCGAGGCATGTTTTGACAAAAGCATTAGCCTGCCAGCACAAATCCAAAAAGATTAAAATATTTATTTAATTTAATTAGGTTTTAAATGTACTTATATTAGCTACTGATATTTTAGCCACACCACAAATAGTCCATAAACTGACCGTAGCGAACTGTCCTGGAGACAGTCCTGTTGCTAAGCTAAGTTACATTGAGAAGCTGGCTAAAAATATTACGTTAGCTTTAAATTACATTTTTCTAAATGTCCTCTGAAATATTATAATTGATTGAAACTATTGTTAATCAACCTTTCTGTCGTTTCCGGGTCCAATTAAACCGGTTATCGGGATTTACGCGGCTCAAATGTGACTATTAAAAACTAATGTTAGCTAACACTGGACTATTTTCCATACTGAACCACCCGCATTAAACAAAGCTTAAGCGTCATATATTAACATGACAGCAGGTACTTTCTTTACATTTACTTATTGGGTTGAATGATATTGCTGATGGAGTCACTCACCTCACTGGGGCTTTCTCTTTCCGAGCTGTGGCGCCGCATGTCCAGGGTCGACTCACGTACGTCGTCTCGCTAGCTAACGATATTCATCCGCCACTTGGTTCGCTGAACCTACGTACTGCGTGGTAGTGTCCAGGTCACGTTTGTGATCCGGCTGTCAAAAACGTATTGATCCGCCGCGTGGTTTAGGTTAGTTCGCCGTCTGGTTTTCCATTGGTTAGTGATGCAGCTCGCAGTTTGCGACCTGGTACGGTCGATTATACATAACTTTAATAGGGGTTCACAACAAACGCGTTGCGAATATTCGCAACGCGTTTGTTGTGAACGCAGGATAAGCCTCAATACAATGTAAATGGATTAGTTGTATACAAAGTCACCCCTAAACTGTTCCTGAAGAGGCAAATTAGCTAAAGAGAATAAAACTGTTTTTTGGAGTAGGCTGTATGCATTTGTATTTCTGGGTAGAATTTGACTATTTAACATGGGGGTCTAATGGAAATTGAATCGCTTTTAAATTCTCAAGTGGCCGTTTGAGGAACGGCAGTTATTGGCACTTGTTTTTGACTGTTGGACCATCATTATAATTCACAGTATTAAGTTCAATTGACTTCTTGAAATTTACAATTTATTGAACTCGCTCCTCCTATGAATCGCCACCTTAACGTGGTGGAGGAGTTTGAGTGGCTCAGTGATCCTGGGAGCTATGTTGTCCGGGGCGTCAGCCCCTGGTAGGGTCTCCCAAGGCAAACAGGTCTCGGGGGAGAGCCCAGACTAAGAGCGGTTCAACAAACCCTGATGATAAGCAGCCCACGGATTGAAGCTACCTTGCCCGGACAAGGGAAACCGGGGCACCCTCCCGGAGCCAGACCCAGGAGGGGAGCTCGTCGGCGAGTGTCTGGTGGCCGGGCTTTCGCCCATGGGGCCCGGTCAGGCTCAGCCCGAAAAAACAGCATGGAGCAGCAGTCACCCTGTGGACCCACCACCCGCAGGGAGAATTATCGGGGTCGGGTGCTATGTAGACCGGGCGGCGGGCCAGGCGGGAGACCTGGGCGGGCCGATCGCCGGCAGCATAGACTAGCTCTAGGGACGTGGAACGTCACCTCACTAGCGGGGAAAGAGCCGGAGCTGGTGCAGGAGGTGGAGCGGTACCAGCTAGATATAGTTGGGCTCACCTCCACGCACAGCATGGGCTCTGGAACCAAGCTCCTGGAGAAGGGTTGGACTTTGTCCTTTTCTGGAGTTGCCCAGGGTGAGAGGCGCCGGGCGGGAGTGGGGATACTCACGAGCCCCCGGCTGAGCGCCGCTGTGTTGGAGTTTTCCCCGGGGAACGAGAGGGTCGCCTCCCTGCGCCTACGGGTTGCGGGGAGTAAGGCTCTGACTGTTGTTTGTGCTTATGCACCGAACAGCATTTCGGAGTATCCGGCCTTCTTGGAGTCGGTGGGAGGGGTCCTGGAAAGGGCGCCCCCTGCCGACTCCATAGTTCTCCTGGGAGACTTCAACGCTCACATGGGCAATGACAGAGAAACCTGGCGGGGCGTGATTGGGAGGAACGGCTTGCCCGATCTGAACCCGAATGGTGTTTTGTTGTTGGACTTCTGTGCTAGCCACAGTTTGTCCATAACGAACACCATGTTCGAACATAAGGTGGCTCATAATTGTACCTGGTACCAGAACACCTTAGGCCGGAGATCAATGATCGACTTTGTAATCGTATCATCTGATCTGCGGCCGTATGTCTTGGACACTCGGGTGAAGAGAGGAGCAGAGCTGTCAACTGATCACCACCTGGTGGTGAGTTGGATCAGATGGCGGGGGACTCGGCTAGAAAGACCTGGCAAGCCCAAACGTGTAGTGAGGGTGAACTGGGAACGTCTGGCAGAGGATCCTGTCCGGGAGGTCTTCAACTCCCACCTCCGGAAGAACTTCTCACAAATCCCGAGGGAGGCTGGGGACATGGAATCCGAGTGGACCTTGTTCAAAGCCTCTATTGTGGACGCGGCTGCTCGGGGCTGTGGCCGGAAGGTCATCGGTGCCTGTCGTGGCGGCAACCCGTGAACCCGGTGGTGGACACCGGGGCTGAGGGAAGCCGTCAAACTGAAGAAGGAGGTCTTTCGGGCCTGGCTGGCCCAGGGGTCTCCTGAAGCAGCTGACGGGTACCGGCGGGCCAGAAAGGCTGCAGCGACGATGGTCGCGGAGGCTAAAACTCGGGCATGGGAGGAGTTCGGCGAGGCCATGGAGAAGGACTTTCGGTTGGCCTCAAGGAAGTTCTGGCAAACCATCCGACGGCTCAGGAAGGGAAAGCAGGGTCTACCCCAGGCTGTTCTCAGCAGGGGGGGGGAACTGCTGACCCGGACTGGGGACATCGTCGGGCGGTGGAAAGAGCACTTTGAGGAACTCCTAAACCCGGCCAACATGTCCCCCGGAGAGGGGGCAGCGCCGGAAGACTTTGGGGTGGATTCACCCATATCCCTGGCAGAGGTCGCTAAGGTAGTCAAAAAGCTCCTTGGTGGCAAGGCGCCAGGGGTGGATAAGATCCGCCCTGAGATGCTGAAAGCGCTGGACATTGTTGGGCTGTCTTGGTTGACACGCCTTTTCAGTGTCGCATGGGGGTCGGGAACAGTGCCCATGGACTGGCAGACCGGGGTGGTGGTTCCCATCTTCAAGAAGGGGGACCGGAGAGTGTGCTCGAACTATCGTGGTATCACACTGCTCAGCCTCCCGGGAAAAGCTTATGCCAGGGTGCTGGAGAGGAGGCTCCGACCGCTTGTCTAACCTCAGATTCAAGACGAACAGTGCGGATTCCGTCCCGGTCGTGGAACAGTGGACCAGCTCTTCACCCTCGCAAGATTACTGGAGGGGTCCTGGGAGTTTGCCCAACCAGTTTACATGTGCTTTGTAGACCTGGAGAAGGCTTTCGACCGGGTCCCTTGGGGGGTTTTGTGGGGGGTGCTGCGGGAGTATGGGGTGCCGGACCCGTTGGCACGGGCCATCCGGTCTCTGTACGCCTGCAGTAGGAGCTGTGTTCGTCTCCTCGGTAGTAAGTCAGACACGTTCCCGGTGGGTGTTGGCCTCCGCCAGGGCTGCCCTTTATCACCGGTCCTGTTTGTGACCTTCATGGACAGGATATCTAGGCGCAGCCAGGGGGCGGAGAGGATCCGGTTCGGGAGTCTCGGGATCGCCTCTCTGCTGTTTGCGGATGATGTGGTCCTGTTTGCCTCCTCGGACCGTGACCTCCAGCATTCACTGGGGCGTTTTGCAGCCGAGTGCGAAGCGGCAGGGATGAGAGTTAGCACCTCCAAATCTGAGGCCATGGTGCTCTGCCGGAAACCAGCGGATTGCTCCCTCCAGGTGGGGGCAAACTGCCTACCCCAAGCGAAGGAGTTCAAGTATCTCGGGGTCTTGTTCACGAGTGAGGGTAAGGTGGAGCGGGAGATCGATAGGCGGATCGGTGCGGCTGCAGCAGTAAAACAGGCGCTGTACCGGTCCGTCTTAGTGAAGAGGGAGCTGAGCCGGAAGGCAAAGCTCTCCATTTACTGGTCGGTCTACGTTCCAACCCTCACCTATGGTCACGAACTCTGGGTCGTGACCGAAAGAATGAGATCTCGGATACAAGCGGCCGAAATGAGCTTCCTCCGTAGGGTGGCCGGGCTCAGCCTTAGAGATAGGGTAAGGAGCTCGGACATCAGGGGGGAGCTCGGAGTCGAGTCGCTGCTCCTTCGTGTCGAAAGGAGTCAGCTGAGGTGGTTCGGGCATCTAGTCAGGATGCCTCCTGGACGCCTCCCATTAGAGGTTTTCCGGGCACGTCCAACTGGTAGGAGGCCCCGGGGAAGACCGAGGACACGCTGGAGGGATTATATCTCCCGGCTGGCCTTGGAACGCCTCGGGATCCCCCAGAATGAGCTGGAAAGTGCTGTGGGTGAGAGGGAGGCCTGGGTCGGCCTGCTGAACCTGCTGCCACCGCGACCCGACCCCGGATAAGCGGGTGATAATGGATGGATGGCCTGCAAAAAAACGAATGTCTCTCCATAGTCGGTATAGTCGTAAAACAAAGTAACTCCGCACATCTTCAAACGAAGAATGACGTGTCTATTTAGTGAAACAAGCAAGCTTTGACATGACTTCACGTGGCGTGTTGACATTCTTTCAATATCTCCTCTATACAGTCCTTATAGCCGCGAAGAGAACGCGCTCCAGCAGCGTCAGAGGCAACGCGACGGGACAAAAGACAGTCATTTTGGCATGTAATCTCTTTCCAGAGTGTTCTGACAGCGACCACCCAGGTGCTGTAGAAACACTCCCAGAGACGCTTAGCAGCGTAATGTTCCAGATGCTTCAAAGACAACATGGTCCAACGACCCCGGAAGCTTCTAATGGAAGTGAAAGCCGCTCGAGGTGAAATGTCCTATCGGAGCAAACGTTGTCTTAACAGAGTGTTCCAATGTTGGTGTGTGTGACACATTTGAAAGGAGTAGTTTGATATTTTGGAAGATGTTTCACTTTTCTTATCTTGCTCGATACCAGGTGGGGTCTGTAGCTCGTAGGGAGAGTGGCCAATCCTGAAACCACAAGGTAGCCGGTTCGATCCCCTGTTCTTCCCGTAGCATGCCGGAGACCCTTGAGCAAGAGACACTGAACCAGTTCAGACAGCAACCCCACTGCTCCTTAATTACTAAGGATGGGTCAAATATAGAGCATAATTTCCCCCCTGTGGGATTAATAAAGGAGAAGGGAGATATATCAGTCTGTCGATAGTCAGCGACATGTTAGCTTAGCTTAGTTTAGCGTACAGGCACAACATTTTTAGTTTTTACACGATATAGTCTGTTAATTAGTGAGTTTTAGAGGTTCCTGGTAGGTATATGTTGTTACCTTTGGACGGTGCAGAGCTGTATAGATCTTTCCCCCTGTTTGCATGGTAAAATGAGCTCAAATATTTCCAAAACCGCAGCGACCCGCTACCTGAAAGTGTCCCGAACAAGCAGAAAATATAGAAAACAAAGTCAAAGAATAATCTCTGACCAATTAGCCAGCAGGCACATAGTTTGCTTGTTTATTTTTTGTTTTCAGAGTATGGCCGGGGATTGTTACAGTCTTGTGTTTCATGCGGGGGGGTGTTTCATGCGGGGGGTGAAGACAGCAAGCAATGCAACATTTGGCACAGTTACTTAATCTCTTAAATCATTCAGAAATGTATTCGCACAAACTGAACTCATAGGCAACAATCCACATTTTGTACAATAGCTAGGGTACAGCAAATGTGTTTGTGGCTCTTATTTTTAAGTAAATGCATCATGTGTTCACGGTTCAAAAGGACTTCCCCATTATAGCAGAATATTAATGAATATGAACACATTAAGCTAATGTTGTGTTTGATCTTTTTCTCAACCAAGTCCAACTGATTTTGAGTTTCTATTTGCTGTCCATGGCCTGGAGGCCTCATCGTCCTGAGCTCATAAAACTCGAGGCACAAAATAACATCTGTTATTGGTCGAAAAGTGACGTATGATTTCCCGAGTAAAGAGAGGACATGGGCCTTGGTTGTTCTGCGTTGTCTTCATCGTGACTTCCTCCTCTGATGCATCCTCACTGTCTGCTTCCTGGACTCTCTCCACCTCACCATTGGGTCACATGTGCTGTCACAATTCATTGTGAGCAAAGGCCTCAGAAAAATGCTTGCGAGACAACTTTATATTATTGAATCTGTGTTGCGATTGTTTGCGAGAAGGCCAACAGGTGTGGGATAAGTTCCCGTTGCCGTGGTAACCAAGAACAGGAGTCAGGTGTGTGTGTGTGTGTTAAAACCTGAATATTGCATCTTTTAAAACTGCCAGGAACTCGATATAGATAAACAGATAGATAGATAGATAGATAGATAGATAGATAGATAGATAGATAGATAGATAGATAGATAGATAGATAGATAGATAGATAGATAGATAGATAGATAGATAGATAGATAGATAGATACTTTATTCATCACCAGGGGGAAATTGTATATATATATATATATATAATATAATATTTAATAGAAACTCTAATGGGCCCCTAAAGACCTGCGTTAAAAGCTCTTTTTCATCATATCAGAGGCATGGCACACATGTTTATATATTAAAGAGTTATATTCTCACATCCATCTGTTTTAATTCAATCTGAATGAACACAATTGCCTAATGTTGCTGTTTCTTCGTGGTGCTTCTCTAAAACGGCCACTAGAGGGCGGCAGAGTAGCACTTTTAAAAATGACCCATCGTCTCAAGCTGCTCCTGAAGCAGCATCAACGAAGACTCCCGTAATGACGTCATTTATGCCAACCACGAGCTCCGTGATTCTCAGCGGGCTGCGGCCTGCAGCAACACTGCAGCCACTTGTTGATGTATTTAATGAGCCTTGAGGACGTATTAAGCTCCACAACGTTCAGTGTTGGAGAGATTATTGTTTTTCATCTGCAGTTGTAAATGCAATGAAATCTGCTTTGACGATAGAACCACACGGACCAAAGCTGTATTTGCAGCTGGGATGGAGTACAAGTAAATAAAGATCGGTTTGAGTAAGACAGAGGCTAAAATATGGGGACAGGTGACAGGTGTCAGCGCTTGAATTCATCAACAATGTTGCAACCTTGTGCAGGAATGACAGGAGCATGAAAACAAAACACACGCACACACAAATTACAAATGTAATTGCTGACCTTACTTAAAAAAAATAGTGAGCTTAACTCATGTCTGCTTAATTTGTTGACCATACTTAAAGAAACTTGGTAAAGAACACTTTCTGGTGAGTAAAGTTATTAAACTTATCATCTTAAGTAACCTTTACTTTAAAAAAAACGAGTGAGGAGGACCCATTTGCAAAGCTCGGAGAAACTCGGCCGCACTCGGCAGCGCAAGACTCGAATACGCATGCGCAGTCGACCACTGAGGCGGAATGACGAAGCAGGAAGAAAGCGCCATTGTGTCAAGTTATCTTAAGGTGAGTTTCCGCTTGATAATAAAACGCTGCCGTTCATCTATTTACCAAACGTCGTCGTCTCTTCGCCATATTCTTCATATGTTAATTATTGGTTGGAGGTTAACTTTGCGTCTTCTATTTCGAAAGCTAACGTTAACTAGCGTTTAAGCTAGCTAGCCCGTCAAGTCCACCGTGTGTAACCCCTCTAGAAGAGCTTTAGTGTAAATATAACCACAACTTGCGTTTCAGCAAACTTAGCGTGCTTATTAGCGGGTGCAATGATAATTGTCAATCTTTCAGGGCCACTCTTGAATTCAGTAAGCATGTCTTTTTTTTAAAGTCAACTTATTACATTTTACAGTGTGTACAGTGTGTAGTTATTGAAAATGTGTTCTGATATATGTTCTTAACAGAAAATGAGCCAAGGTCAATGAGTCTAAAAAATTACAACTAATACTGTACACTACTGGAGGTGTTTTTCCCCTCATAGTGACCTGGTTGTAAGCCTAAGTTACCTTACGTGAACTTTGATATATGCGTTGCATCAGGTGCATCATCCACAAGCAAAAAAGCCGACAAATTAAACGCACCATTTGCAGAAACAGTAGCAACAACTGTTACAGCGAAGGCGGTCCAAGCCCTTTGCCCTCCAGGGGTCAAACACCTGACGACGACAGTGATTTAATTCTCTAAACGCCTGAGGCCAGAACATTAGTACAGAGCCGCGTACTCACAGAATAACATTTCCAGCACCATATTTGGCTCCTACAGTAAGTTTCAGACTACTGGGCAGCGCTCTGACCCTTTCTAGACCGACCGAGCCGCACCCCCCGAGGCCGGTCTCAGTCATTTCCTCTCTGTGGGCCAGGCGGTTCCTGTTTGGGTTCCTGTTTGGATTCCTGTTTGGATTCCTGCAGGAACGGGTAACATTCGCCGTGGAAGATTTGTAGTTGTTTTTTTCGGAGCGTCCCGGTGGTGACACATTCTTTCCTTCTTCACACAGGCTGAAGAGGGCGAAGCCCCCCGTCAGAAGAGGCATACGAGTGGAAGATTTGAATGAGAAGTCAAACATCATGGAGGCAATCATATTTTCTAAACTATTCCTCTTCTCTGTAAAGCAGAAATGTGCTTCCTGGAAAAAAAAGATTATGTTTTCGTGAGAGTCTTAAAGAAGACATTTGTATTGCCGGCTCCAGGTTATTAAATCCAGATCATTACTTTTTTTATTTTTCCGTTTCTAGTAGTTAGTAGGAAGGTCTCACAATGTGGCAGGAAGTTTGGAAGGAATAAACCTTTTGATACAAGTTGTATTTATATATAAAAAACATTTAAGCTTAACATATTTATCATTATCATTTCACTGGTGTTCCACCCACTGACTTTATATAACAGCTTGCTTTAGTCCGATAATAAGCAGTACAGTCACTTTTCTAGCAGAGAAACAGCTTTTATCCAGTCTCAAAGTCAGTGATCCAGAGAATTCAGAATGTTTAACGTCTTCCTCTCGATTCATTTCTTAGAAAACAGCCCAAAAGGTGAGAAATAAAGTCTGAACTCAGTCCCTTTTCGCTCCAATATACATATTGACACAACAAAAATATATATAGTAGTGAAAAGATTTTGCTGCAATTTTTCCATTAACACCTGCTGGGTATAATTGTATATACATTTAAATTTATAATTGGTCAATCTGGAAGCAGGATGGGCCGTCCCATGCCATGGGCGGCTGGATTCAACAGGTTTGTACTGAGAGGAGAAAGTCAGCCATGATGTTTCCTGCTGTGGTCTTGATTCCCTCTGCCTCTTAGTCTTTATTTCCCGTGCCATGGTGTAGAATAATATACTGTAAACGCCTCCTCTGTGACCTCAGATCTTTCTATAGCTCATGAGCGAGGCCCGGCTGGGACAGTTTTGACCTTGCATAGACGAGCCAGGAACGGGGTGGGGTGGGGGGTTAGGTGAGGAATGTTTGGCGTCGCTCTCTTTATAGGCCCGTCTGCACCTTCAGTCCGTGACTGCACATGCTCGCGTTGTTTAAATAAGAAGAGTCTCCTGTCGGTGTGACAAAGTGGCTTCTTGCGCTGGACCCCGTTTTACCCCGTGATGGTTGTTTCGTGCCTTTCTTTCCTCCCTCGCCTCTGGCTCCTCATTTGTTAGACGGGATGCTTTCCACCAGATATGAGTTACGGATGCTTGGTCATTGGGGAAAGGCATCAGCTGAGTCTGCACGCTCCAAAATGGGACTCTATTCAAAAGCTATAAACCGAACAGCACATGTCCACAAGCTCTTTGGCACCATAGGTTTTTATTCCAACCAGTGGCTCATATGCTCTGATACCGGATGCCCATATGCCCATAATCACTCGATACATGTCCGTTGATAACCTTTATAGTTCACTGTAATTCTGAAGTGTTAATTTGTTTTTGAGATGAAGGCGTCGCCCCGTCAGTTCCAGATAGTATCACGCGCTCGTGAAATGTCGCCAAGGAGCGCAAAAGCAAAGCTTTTTTCCCCGCAAGGGACAGTATTGCATGTATTATAATGTCAACCATCATTCTTTACATGCAGTGATTACGGTTCATTGTGTTTCTTTCCTAATCAGGTTGCCACTTTCCCGTCATTGGCAGTTGAGGGCTTGAATGGTCTCGTTCAGAGTGCGCCGCACGCCCCACATGCCACACCTCTCTCGCTCTCTTCACAAGATCTCTAAATATAGAATGTGACATATTCAGCCCACAACTGTTTGATTGCCCCATATATCTCCGGGAGCAGATGTTTGAGATGCCAGTCCACGGAGATGCCTCACCCCGCCTTCCGGCTTATGCTCGCATTCCTTTAATCGCGGCTTTCGATGACTCACTTTGGGTCGAGGAGGGTCGACCTGTAAAAACTCTCGACAGAGGCCACATAGAATGTGGTCTATTACCATATGTCATCAATATGAGTTTTAATGTTTTAATTTGTGTGGTTCTAATTATGCCATTTTTCCCCAGGTTAATTTTGTGTTTTTTTTCCTCTGTCAAAAAAATTCCTTAATTGTAGGTATCTGAAGTGGTCCTGGTTGTTTAATGAATATTTATCTTTCAGCTCCTGGAAACTCACAACACTTCCATCTTTATTAACTGTGCATATTGCTGTTATTCCATATGGAATCCATTGTTTAAACCTATGGGTGCCTCGGGATTTATTGGTTTTCAATCTACCCATAGCTTTCTCTATTTCTAATTTTGTAATGGGTAAAGTCAAGAGGTCATTCTGGTCTTTTCCAATTACTGGTAGGTCCAGTGTCTCTAAAAAATATCCAATTTGTTCCTTACCGGCCGGAGGTTGGCTATACACATTTAAATAATAGTTCCTGAAAAGGTTTTCAATGTCATTGGGTTCATAGGCTATTTTGATTAGTAGCTGTATCCCTTATCTTATGGATTGTCCTGTCAGCCTGTTGTTTTTGCAGTCTTTTTGCAGTAGTTTATTTGCTTTTGGTCCAACCTCATAGTAAGTTTGTTGAAGAAATCTAGTTTTCTTTTCTATCTGTGTATTTAGTAGTTTATCTATTGTTATGTCATGAGAGGAAGTGTCATCAATGGGAGATACATCCCCTTCCAGTGGTTGCAGAAGAGACTACAACTCATCATGGCAGCTGGGTAATGAACTACAATTCCCAGTCAGCTGGGCAGGCGGAGCCAAGGCTGCTGCCCAGCTGAAAGAGAGCGGGCTGATTACCCGGAAGGGGCTGACTTGAGGGAGAAAAAAGGAGAGATAAAAGAGTGGTTTTATGTTACGTTAAAGACAATGAACCAGAAGAAAACTGACTTTTCTAACTACGGTTTTTCTGCCGGAGTTAAGTTTATCCTTTTTCTAAATACATAATTTTGAGTTAGAAACCACTGCTTGTCGTCCTGTTTTGTGCACCCACGCCTCACGAGCCGATCCCGACCTCTCAAGACATCACACTATGTTGTCTCTAATTTCTTTAATTTTTGGTAACGGTGTCGAATCACGGGTATTTTTATGTTGTTGTTCGAGTTCAAGCAATTTTTCCTTTTCCTTCTTATATATTTCTTCTTTAGCTCTCTTAATAGCTGCTGTCTTAGGAATAAGTTTCCCTCTCATAACTGCTTTAAGAGCGTCCCACAAGATCGTCGTTTTATTTATGAAAGAATAATCAATTCTAGCATAACTTTTGTGAGGTACCGAGTAGTGTGTATAGTCCCTTTTGGTGGGATGTAGCTCTCTCCAAATATTAACTATACCAAATTCTTTGAATAAGGTATTAATTGATTTTCTTATGGTTTGTTGTGTCTAGACTACTATTCATAACAATGTTAAAGTCACCTCCACACATTAGTATTCCCTCTGTTTCAAGGAAAATTATATCAAATAGAGTTTTAAAGAAGGACTTTTCACTTTTAGGTGAGGCGTACACATTTACCAGTCACTATTTCGTTTTCCAACTTTACCGAAAGAACGAGATCTTGGATACAAGCGGCCGAAATGAGCTTCCTCCGTAGGGTGGCCGGGCTCAGCCTTAGAGATAGGGTAAGGAGCTCGGACATCAGGGGGGAGCTTGGAGTCGAGTCGCTGCTCCTTCGTGTCGAAAGGAGTCAGCTGAGGTGGTTCGGGCATCTAGTCAGGATGCCTCCTGGACGCCTCCCATTAGAGGTTTTCCGGGCACGTCCAACTGGTAGGAGGCCCCGGGGAAGACCGAGGACACGCTGGAGGGATTATATCTCCCGGCTGGCCTTGGAACACCTCGGGATCCCCCAGAATATGCTGGAAAGTGTTGCGGGTGAGAGGGAAGCCTGGGTCGGCCTGCTGAACCTGCTGCCACCGCGACCCGAACCCCGGATAAGTGGGTGATAATGGATGGATGCATGGAATGTAAACCGCAGCGACGAAAAAGCTCTCTGGTCAGATGATATAGTCGACATCTGAGCATAGAAACATTTTAACATTATAAAAGCATTGTCCACTAACTTTGTTTGACAGCCAATAATCAAAGTCCACCTCCTCTTGTCCCACCTGCACTCTGTTTTGTGGTCCAACCATAAAGTAATGCTTGATTTGGAAAAACAATGGACTCAATCTGTAAAGATGTGGGCCCAACAGTCAGAAAATGTTATCTCATACATTTCAATCAGGAGAGACAAGTGAGTGATTAGTAGTTAACGTTTATTATAATGCCAGATGATGTGTCCATGGGTTACGCTGAAACATTTGGCGCTTGAACTCTCGCTGTGTTTGCCCTGAGCGGCAGCAATAAATGAATCCCCCCCGAGGAGTCCAGACACTGGTGGTGGTGGCTGAAGGTTCTGCTGGAGTTGGCTGGAGATGCGATGGGCTGCTGAATCTGAGAAGGCGGATGGAGCTGGGGAGGCGGAGGGTCGCATGGAAACAGCAGAAGTCTCTAGAAGCAGGAATACAGCACATTTAGAGGGGACAGCAGCAGCTGATAGGCTAGCTCGGAGGGCGTGACTCTGTGCTATTGGCTCGCGCCCGGCTGTTGATCAGCTGGTAGTGGCGTGACTCCTCTGATGGTGACAGCCGGTATGGAATGTGAGCTGCTGGTGAGGGGGCCATACAGGTGGGGGCTACGCGCCTGGTGTGAGGGGATGGTCTTCCTGTCTGAACTTACGCTAGAGCTTCATATGTTGTGGCCATCTGAATTATTGTAAATAAATCTATGTACAGGTTATTTTCAGAAACAGTGACAGGGAAAATATTATGGCCTTCCATGTTTATGCCAAACATGACACTGCAGGGAATCGAACTCCATCCCAGTAAACCAGGAGTACCATTACCAGTGCCTTTTGCTTTTTGCTTTTTGAGGAGGTAAAGCAAAACCTGCCAGTACATCGCTGCTTGCAGCATTAAATATTATTAGTATTTATCACATTCACACACATTCACACACACTCATACACATTCACACACATTCACACACATTCAAACACATACATACACATTCACACACATTCATACACATTCACACACATTCACACACATTCATACACATTCACACACATTCATACACATTCACACACATTCACACACATTCATACACATTCACACACATTCATACACATTCACACACATTCACACACATTCATACACATTCACACACATTCATACACATTCATACACCGCAGCACAACTACGGGGGCAATTTGGAGTCAAGTGTCTTGCCCAAGGACACATGGACATTGGCTACCAGAGCCGGGGAGTCTTCCCATGGGTGATGGGATGGGAAGAACGGGGGATGGAGGGGTTCATTCATACACCGCAGCACAACTACGGGGGCAATTTGGAGTCAAGTGTCTTGCCCAAGGACACATGGACATTGGCTACCAGAGCCGGGGAGTCTTCCCATGGGTGATTGGATGGGAAGAACGGGGGATGGAGGGGTTCATTCATACACCGCAGCACAACTACGGGGGCAATTTGGAGTCAAGTGTCTTGCCCAAGGACACATGGACATTGGCTACCAGAGCCGGGGAGTCTTCCCATGGGTGATGGGATGGGAAGAACGGGGGATGGAGGGGTTCATTCATACACCGCAGCACAACTACGGGGGCAATTTGGAGTCAAGTGTCTTGCCCAAGGACACATGGACATTGGCTACCAGAGCCGGGGAGTCTTCCCATGGGTGATGGGATGGGAGGTTTGGGTGGAGGAAGAGGCGCTACTGACTTACCTCACCTGAAGAACGTCTGTCCTCCAACATTGTTTCACCGTCACACTTTTTTTGCGTGCATTCGGCCGAAATACCTGTCACTGCGTTTTTCTCCTCCTCCTCTTGATTTTTGACGTTCACTTTCCTCCCTTTTTTTTTGTTCTCCCTCGCCTGCATCTTTTCTTTCATATTTTCAATGGGTGATGGGATGGGAAGAACGGGGGATGGAGGGGTTCATTCATACACCGCAGCACAACTACGGGGGCAATTTGGAGTCAAGTGTCTTGCCCAAGGACACATGGACATTGGCTACCAGAGCCGGGGAGTCTTCCCATGGGTGATGGGATGGGAGGTTTGGGTGGAGGAAGAGGCGCTACTGACTTACCTCACCTGAAGAACGTCTGTCCTCCAACATTGTTTCACCGTCACACTTTTTTTGCGTGCATTCGGCCGAAATACCTGTCACTGCGTTTTTCTCCTCCTCCTCTTGATTTTTGACGTTCACTTTCCTCCCTTTTTTTTGTTCTCCCTCGCCTGCATCTTTTCTTTCATATTTTCAATGGGTGATGGGATGGGAAGAACGGGGGATGGAGGGGTTCATTCATACACCGCAGCACAACTACGGGGGCAATTTGGAGTCAAGTGTCTTGCCCAAGGACACATGGACATTGGCTACCAGAGCCGGGGAGTCTTCCCATCGGTGATGGGATGGGAGGTTTGGGTGGAGGAAGAGGCGCTACTGACTTACCTCACCTGAAGAACAACTGTCCTCCAACATTGTTTCACCGTCACACTTTTTTTGCGTGCATTCGGCTGAAATACCTGTCACTGCGTTTTTCTCCTCCTCCTCTTGATTTTTGACGTTCACTTTCCTCCCTTTTTTTTTGTTCTCCCTCGCCTGCATCTTTTCTTTCATATTTTCCACCTCGGTGGTTCTGTCCTCCATTTTCCTACCAAAGACGCCTAGATTCTTTCTCTTTAGTCTGAGACAGACGTTCTCCAGGATCTTGGTTTCATCTTTAAGATGCTGGACCTCTGACTCGTGGCTCTTTTGTTTGTGAGCCAGGACCAGCTCCAACCGTTCTGTGTCGGCGAGCTGCTCCTCCAACTTCTCCTCCACTGCTCTTCTTTCTCCAAGCAAATTCTTTAGGCTAGTCTCCCAGCATTTTGCTTTCAGGACGCTCTTCTGTTCGAGAGCGTCAAACTGATCTTGCCAGGCCTGGTTGTTCTGGCTAAGCAGCTGGGTTGTTTTATGTTGTTGACAACTGATTTTCTCCTCCAGTTGGCTCAATTGCAGCTGATGCAGTGTCTCTATGTTCTTTTTTTCCAGGTCTTCACTTGCCTGTTGCTCAAGAAGAGCTTGGTTGGTCTGTTTAAGCAGCATGTTTTGGGAGTCGACTATCTCATTGAGACCTCTGATTTTTTTCTCCAGTTGGCTCAATTGCAGCTGATGCTCAACTTTCAGTGTGTTCTTTTCTTGCAGGTCTTCTCTTGCCTGACCAATGAGGCTCTCAATCACAACCTCAAGAGCCATGTCGTTCTCTTTCTTTAGATCAATAATGGTCTTGTCCTTCTGCTGGAGACGAATGTTGAGATTATTGATCTTATCTTCATAACAAAAAACAATCCATTTCTGACGTGCTATATATGCGGGAGTTCCTGGAATGTCCTGTTGATCTCGCTGACCTTGATTTTGACCTTGAGGACGGCCCTGAGGACGGCCCTGAGGACGACCCTGAGGACGACCTTGAGGACGACCTTGAGGACGGCCAGCTCCGTAGTTTTGACTATTTCCGCGATCCATTTAGCAGAGTGTAGAGTTGCAGAGATAATATATATGTATATATATATATATATATATGTTATATATGTTATATATAATGTATATGTTATATATGTTGTATATATAATGTATATGTTATATATGGTATATATGGTATATATATATTTGTTATATAGATAATTACGTATATATGTATGTTGAAAATCTCTGCGGTGCGTCTTGAAAAAGACGTTTGTGGTGTATTAATGACTTCGTCGCGCAGTAAAAAACGTTGGTTGTCTTTGAAAGGCTAGTTATCAGTAATATGTTCCTGCTCTGTAATAGATGTACGTGGACTGTAAAAACTAATGAGAAGAAAGAGAAATCCCCATTTGGCAGTTGGCTATTTATAGGTTCCCGGAATGAGTTGCCAAAATTCTGTGACATCATGCTGTGACATCACGCTGTAACAACATTCTGTGGAATCAAAGGACAACTTTAAGTGGGCGGAGCAATACATCCCCATGGAAACAACAATGACTACAAACCAAGATGGCACCCAGAAAGTTGGCAGGGCTTTCAGAACAGGCTGCTGACCAGCTGATGAGCTGATTTATCAGTGTGTGTATAAATATAATATTATATATATAATATAATATATATAAATATATATATATACATATATTATAAATATTAATATTAATATAATATAAATATTATATAATATATATATTATAAATATTAATATAATATAAATATAATATTATATATATATAATATTATATATAATATTATATATATTATATAATATAATATATATATATATATTATATTATATATTATAATATATATACATACAGTACATACATACATACATACACACATGAATACATGCATACACACATACATACATACACACATAGATACAGTACATACATACATACACACATGAATACATGCATACACACATAGATACATACATACACACATAGATACAGTACATACATACATACATAACATCCCTCATTGTAAAACAGTTTTACCTCACATCATCATACCTAAAAGGTCTCAAAACCTTTTATGTACAATAGACACAAACAAACAAGCCCTACGGGAGCTCGGCAGTCCACTGTTTCGCTTGCCATGTGTTGGCAGTCCGTGAATTACACCACCGGAGGCCTCCTCAAGCACATCTTCAAATCGTGTCGTTCTTGTAAAAGGGGATTGTATGTTTATCTATTTATTTTTTGCTGCTTTTGTACCCAAAGCTATTTTTGGTGAATGCGTGTTATAGCTCTGACTTTACAGATTCAAATTGTGTGTGGGGGAGTTCCTTTGAGATCTGCAGATAAATTATTATTTAATATTTCCCAGATTCACGTCAGCTTAATTTACCTCTTTTTAAGCCTTAAGAAGCACCTTCTTACTGAGTAGTGATACATTGGTGATGGAATTATGTAATTGATTATGTTAAATTTAGAGATGCTTAAGTCAGAAAATAAAGAATATATTAATCTCTTTCGTCCGGAAATGATTTATGGTTCCTCATATAATTTGAAACTAATAAACATTTTAGTTCAACACAAATCATGCAGTATTCAATGCATGTCTTATAGCAACTCCAAACTATACATTTATTGACAACGTTTTCTTTCTGTACCTCAAGGCTAGATTGCCAACGACTATGCTTGTGGTAATTAAATTCATTCCAATTTGTCTTTTAATGTTGTTCCACTAAAGCACATTATAAGATATCATCTATTTGTTTCCAAATTAGGCCCTATATTGTAGTAAAAAACATGTGATTACATTAAGCATGTTAATAAACAAATGTGTAGTTTATCAAGCTTACACTCAGTGGCAACCACCGGTGATGAGTAATGAAGCCAATGCCAAAGTAGCATAAACTGCATCTCATCAAATGGCTTTTTGAGGCTGGCTCCAAAAAGTAAGACCCCATAGATGTTAAAATGCCAAATTTAATAGCAGAAAATAACGTTTGTTACAACCTGGTGCAAAAAGGTTGGTTTTTTTTGGCCACTGTTCATGACGACCAATCAAGGGCACGGCCGCTTTGAGTGACAGATGGTTTCTTCGTGTCATGTCGCCAGCTGCAAGCTGCCTCAGCCCCACCAACGAGGCCACCTGACCGACCTTTGGATTAGCCAGGCTGTGTCTTCATTGACGAGAGGGCGACGGCAGTGGGTGGCTGGCTCCTCCCACTTTTAGCTTCACGACAGCTCTTCAGAAGCCAATGGGTGAAGTCCCGGGGGCCACGTCCATTGTTTTATAAAGTCCACGGTTGCCACATACTACTTGTCGCTAGACGACAAGAGTGTTTCACCTGTTGCCGACACACACATTTGTTCCAGTTCAAGGCTTCACATGCAGTGCAGAGGGACCAAACAAAGAAGTACAAATCCCACTCTACATTGAGCATTCAGTTGATGTATGCAATCGGACCAATGCGTCACATACACACATACAACTGCTTCCATCTCAGCTGCAACTGAATGGAGTAAACTGACTGTATTGAGGGATTGGTGCAGGAAAAAAGGAGCTGGGAAGCGACTCCCTTGAACGTTCCCATTACAGTTGCTAAATACAAGCAGGGGGTCGAGGGACGATGGGATGAAGGGATGTAGGGATGGGGTCGAGGGGGAAGGGATGGAGGTCGAGGGGTAAGAGGTAAGGGAAGAAGAGGGGGCAGAGGGAAGAAAGAGAGGGAAGGTCCCCGTGGCTGGTGGGAATTGGTGAGTGGAGACTCGTGGATGGGGGTATAGCTTCGGAGAGCGGAGTCCCCCGTTGTTCCTGTGAGAGGGAGAGAACAAAATGTTAGAAACAAAGGGGTTGGGGGGGAGGGAAATGGAGACAGAGCCAAGGTGGGATGAACAGGTGTGCTGGACTTAAGTACTTAAGTGCACCGGAAGTGAGCTGCGTTCGAGGCGAACTAAGTTCTGTAAAACTCCATATACCGTTGATGCTTAAAACTTTTTATTCCCCTTTTAGATTTCCAACACACTGATGTTCGAACCAGCTGCCACTGACCTCACTCTTGAGGAGTTCTGACCTCCTCCAGAACGATTAAAAGTAATTACAGGTATGAAACTTTTGAGCTGGATGGAGCTTGTATGCGATCAAACGTGCAGCTCACTGCACTCTCGCCTTTATCTGGTGCCGTCACAGTTGGGCCTGAAGCTATGTCAACCTTCAACTCTACACAGATATCTAATTCCACAGACTGCATATACTTTCAATCTGTTTAAGAATCTGTGTGTGAAGTCTATTCCCGACCACACTGCTTTCAATAAATCGTGTTTTAAAGATTATGAAGAGTGTTTGCGTTGCCTCTGGTAAGAGTGCTCCATGTGGCTGCAACAGAGAGCCTTCTACTTCAACAGCCTTCGAGCTGCAGCTGTAGTTTTAAGCACTTTTTTTTTTTTGGTGGGATAATTCAGTTTTAAGTGCAGCGTATTTACTCTTGACATGTATTTCTAAAGAATCAGCTGACCAGAAAACACAAAAGCTGCCCCAGGAGGATTACGTTTCTCAATATCCAGAATTATATACACAGAAACAGTCAAGGCTGTGTGGTTTGGACTATTGGTGAAGCAAACCAGCCACTCTGTCATGAATTGGATATGTGCTTTAAGAATAGAGTAAAAACTCTTCTGGTTATGTTGCATTTAATAAAATAAGCTTAATTTTTTTAAAAGGGATGTTTTGGAAGAGGTAATAGAGCGAGAAGAGGAGGTGTTTCTTCAACTGACGGATGATTGAAACCCGAGGGGTACGGATTTTTTAAGTCAGGACAGCTGACAGTTAAATCCCCTCAAACTTTCTCTCCTTCACAAAGAGGGGATGAGATTACAAAATGCTGGTCGTGTGCCAGGCCTGCAAAAAAACAAATGTCTTTCCATAGTCGGTATAGTCGTAAAACAAAGTAACTCCGCACATCTTCAAACGAAGAATGACGTGTCTATTTAGTGAAACAAGCAAGCTTTGACATGACTTCACGTGGCGTGTTGACATTCTTTCAATATCTCCTCTATACAGTCCTTATAGCCGCGAAGAGAACGCGCTCCAGCAGCGTCAGAGGCAACGCGACGGGACAAAAGACAGTCATTTTGGCATGTAATCTCTTTCCAGAGTGTTCTGACAGCGACCACCCAGGTGCTGTAGAAACACTCCCAGAGACACTTAGCAGCGTAATGTTCCAGATGCTTCAAAGACAACATGGTCCAACGACCCCGGAAGCTTCTAATGGAAGTGAAAGCCGCTCGAGGTGAAATGTCCTATCGGAGCAAACGTTGTCTTAACAGAGTGTTCCAATGTTGGTGTGTGTGACACATTTGAAAGGAGTAGTTTGATATTTTGGAAGATGTTTCACTTTTCTTATCTTGCTCGACACCAGGTGGGGTCTGTAGCTCGTGGGGAGAGTGGCCATCCTGAAACCACAAGGTAGCCGGTTCGATCCCCTGTTCTTCCCGTAGCATGCCGGAGACCCTTGAGCAAGAGACACTGAACCAGTTCAGACAGCAACCCCACTGCTCCTTAATTACTAAGGATGGGTCAAATATAGAGCATAATTTCCCCCCTGTGGGATTAATAAAGGAGAAGGGAGATATATCAGTCTGTCGATAGTCAGCGACATGTTAGCTTAGCTTAGCTTAGCGAAAATAGCCAGGCACAACATTTTTAGTTTTTACACGATATAGTCTGTTAATTAGTGAGTTTTAGAGGTGCCTGGTAGGTATATGTTGTTACCTTTGGACGGTGCAGAGCTGTATAGATCTTTCCCCCTGTTTGCATGGTAAAATGAGCTCAAATATTTCCAAAACAGCAGCGACCCGCTACCTGAAAGTGTCCCGAACAAGCAGAAAATATAGAAAACAAAGTCAAAGAATAATTTAATGAATGTCATAATAAATATGTTTCTCTGACCAATATAGCCAGCAGGCACATAGTTTGCTTGTTTATTTTTTGTTTTCAGAGTTCACTGAAGGTCAGTGGTGAACTCTGAAGGGCAGGGAGTGTGGAAAGTGACATCGTGGTAAAGCAGAGTGATTATCAGCGCTCAGCTGAGGTTACAAGAACAAAGAGCTCTTCTGTCTGGTGGCTGACCCGGCAGCAGCCAGCTGGGCACAGCTGAGAAGAACTGCCTCAAATTATTCTCAAAAACTCCATTTATTGACTCCCTCGGAAACGAGAAGAAGAGGTCAAAATTAGAAACTTAACTTAAGAAGAAGAAAAGCGGACCCACTGAAAAAGCAAAATGCTCATTATCCGTGTAAACAAGAGTGGAAATGTTCACAAACTAAACCTCAAGCGAAACCATTTGAAGCTTCTTGAGAACCTTTGCAACAATATTCAAATTTCCCATCTTATTTCACAGTCATTTCTCAAGCCAAAAACCTGCTTCACCAAACGTGGAAAGTACAAAGCCCACCGGATTTAAAGGTATTTTAATTTAAATATCCAGCCTGAGGACATTTGATTTGCAAACACTGCAGAACATTTTTTAGAGGAATACATTTTATTTTATTTTATTCATGATATCAGCTGTTTAAACCAGCTGGTCTCCTCTATCCAATAGCAGCGAGATGACAGGCTAATGATGTAATAATTGTTTCGTTGTGCTGTCTCTTTTTAAATAGGACTGTCTCTCTACCTTCGGTCCGTTCATGCTGCCGTTACACAGCCCTCCACCTCCATCCATCAGGACCAATCAGCACCACCTGGCCTGGACTCCACGGGGGGGGGGGATTTATCTTGCTGCTGCTCAATTAGAAATCTCCCTGTAGAGTCTGAGCGCCAAAGACTCTGTCGAGACTTCTTTATCACCCATCACCTGTTTATAATAAACAATTGTTGTTTCTTCATCTGACTTCTCTCTCCTGATTGAAATGCAGTTTCTGTGTTTGGCTAAACGGGGCTTAACCTAATGGAATCAATGCACATTGTTATTACATATCACTTCATTGGACAGAGTAGGCGTAGTACAAAGGCCAGTTACTCCACCGGTTGCTTGACAACTGCTCCCGGAGAGGAAAGAGTCCGACACACAACCTCACAGCAAATGGGGAATTGTTACGTTCGCACATCTGTTTGTTTTTTTCGTACAGATAAAACCAAAGATATATATAACGGCGTTAAAGACAAAATTATGTACATTGTCGTGCGCTGTGCATAAACACGCGCAAGCATTCACAATTTGAGCAGCAGTGGTTGTGGTAGCACATCATTTTTTTGATTTTTCTGACACCTCGTCACGAATCTCGCGGGAAGGTGGCAAATTGTGAATGAATTTCCGGGCCGAGGCGCGCGTGTTATTGCTGTGGCTTGTCTGCTCTCTTGGAGCCTCAGTTAGACGTGGGAATTCATACGCGCTTCACACTCTGCTTATTGGCTCGGGGGTTGCACCCCCACGTCAGATCCAAACTGAGAAAAAGAAGAAGAAAATACAGCTTTAAAAAAAAACAAAAAACTGTTGTCCGTTCAAACCAGGGACATTGTAAAGAAGTAAATATTTGTTTTGTACATTGTACATGCCATGTTAATTTAGTGTGTATTTTCACCACTTTGGCAAATTATGCCAATTAAGCCTTGATCAGGACATTTTCATTCGGTTACCCAGATAGTGAAAACTAACACTAACACTCCAAGTTGAGCGACTAAGTAGCTGCTTTAAATAGCTTGTTTGTCAGTTTGGAGTGCAGCACTTAACCTGCAGAACATTACACACTTTACAGTGGTCTAATTTCACTGAGTGGGACTGACTAGGCTAGGGGGACATGACGGGGGTAGGGGGGGGTCTGTCAGGAAAAGGTCAAGGTCATAATGCTTGCCCATGTGTCTTTGGTGTGTGTGTGTCTTTAAATATATTGTTGCAAAACAGTCGAATAACAAAAGTCACCTTTCGTCAGAGCGTGTTCCTGTGTGAGAATATGGAAGCCCTCTAACACCCTCCTAACACAAAGACTCAGAGGCGAAGGACCACACCGACGCACTAATGCGGGTGCAGAGGGGTTAAAATAACAGCCGAGTGAATGCCCGTTAAGGACCCGCAAATAACCCACAAAGCCCCGTCGACTCCAACTCTGTGAGTCGAGAGCACTCTGTTTACGGCATGAAAAGTGGACCCCATGCTCTGGCTCAAATGTCGGAGACAGACACAGATTATTTCTGTACGTGCTTTTGACAGATACTGCATTTTCTATGATTGTATATACTTTAACTCGTTTTTTTTTTTGCTGGTGGATTTGTCATTTAGGACAATTTAAGTGCCAAACCGACAAATTACCTGAAATCAAGTGATGTCAAAAGAATATTGTGCTCCTTTTTCCTAAAATTAAGCAGAAATATTTGGCAAATGAGTTTATTGACCTTCCGATGCTCGAAACATCGTCAACAATTAAAGAAGAAAGTTAAAAAAAGTGCATATGAAACAAAATAACACCATCTGACTTTTCATCATAAAGTTCTTCAGTTTATAAAGTAAAGTACAGACACAATGCAAAGCTGTTCCCATAATAACATCTTTGAGATAATCATGTTGGAAACTTATTGAAGACTTCTTGGGAGTTTGGTTAAAAATAAAAAGTTTTAAGACTGTACACAAGATATCTGAGTTGTGGCTTGTTCGCTATGTTGAAAGCCTTTAATAAGATCTTACTGTAATTCCTGCCACACACACATTACAGCATCACTGAGGGCACACCAAACATACGCAAAGCAAATTACACGTCATGCCAGACCTCAGGAGGAGCAAAGTTATAACGGCAGCATATTCTGTAGAAAACGACGGCCTCGAAACATTTTAAATATTTAAAAAACGTTCATTTAAAGCATCTCTGGTTACCATGACTGCATTTGAAGCTTTCTATTTCGAAAGGATAGTGAGCGATTTATAATAAGACTGTTATTAGCAATGTGATTCTTTTTTTCTTTTTTTTACGAATATTTGAAGAAGGAAAAAAAATCTATCTTATTCTCTTCTTTCAATGTTTCACAGTGAAATGAGACGGTCCGGAAGATTAGGACCACTTTTACTTGACTCCATTATGCTCGCATGCTCTTGTATCGTTGATATTAAAGAACCGACATTGTAACACGAGCTGATGTGATATTGCTTTCCCCCCCCCCCCCGAGCCACTTAGAGAAAAATGTAAGTGGATGATGCTCCAGTGCTCTTGTTAAACGACATTCAGCGAAGATCAAGTGGTTAATCTACTTCATCTGTGTCACGTTATCGAGGTCACTTGTCCGCCCCGTGACTCTCGTCACACGTTCATCGCCATGACTCTGATCCCGTGAGCGTTGATGTAGGTGAGGAGCACCGTGGCCCGCCTCTCGATGACGTCGATGAGCTTGTCGATGCCCGGCCGGCCGCCCTGGCTCTCCCAGTACGTCTGGTCCAGGAACAGCGACTGGAGGAGCTTCTCCCTCAGCCTCTTGTTCTTCAGCACCGACACCGCCTGCTCTGGGAGCCTGGAGACAACAAACGGTGAGAGTCAGGAAGAACAAGTTTAGTTAAATTGTTTTAGTTTTTAACGCAGAGCTGCTCTTTGGCTGGGAGCAGAAATATTTTTGATGATTCTCGACGGGCGAAGCTACCCTGTTATTATGGATAAAGGTGGCGTACCAACATGCAAATAACAGAAACAGACGAACA
This sequence comes from Cyclopterus lumpus, assembly GCF_009769545.1. Classification (NCBI taxonomy): domain Eukaryota; kingdom Metazoa; phylum Chordata; class Actinopteri; order Perciformes; family Cyclopteridae; genus Cyclopterus; species Cyclopterus lumpus. The sequence continues at coordinate 20,931,493 of NC_046975.1, forward strand.
TGGGAGGCAACTGAACACCAAAGGCACACGTGCAGCAAAAAACACAAGAACAAGACAAGTTAAAAGAAACTAAAAGTTAAGAGACATAACAGAGTTAATTTGATTTTTTTGGGAACCTTCATTTTATATTTAAAACCAGCATGTGGAATCAGTTCTTTGATTTTCAAAGTATTCTGCAACATATTCCAGGTTGAGGGTGCAGAGTACACAAAAGCCCTTTTCCCCATTTCCGTTCTGGTTTTTGGGACAGTGAGCATCAGGAAGTCCTGAGAACGCAAGGAGTATTGTCCCAAAACGTGTCTTCATGATGAGGACACACAGGTAGCATTATGGTATGCATAAGGTGCACTGCTATGCAGCAACTTCCCCCCCAAAAAAAGTGTTTCGGGACCGGAGTTGGCCTTCGAAGTTTCCGGAAGCAATTGTGAAACTGTGAAATAAATCACGACCCCTCCAGTGATAGCAGTTACAATCTTTAATTATTATTACTAATAAATCGCTGTGAATCCATTCCAAAGTCACGTTAGGGTTTTTTTTTTTTTTTTGAGTCATCAGATGTCTGCCAGTACTTTTGAAAATCTGAGGATAAGCATCCCAGTTGCCACGGAAATATTGAACGCAGACGTTGTTGCATTCGGTCGAAGCGAGTGACGCAATACAACGAGCGACAGAATTGTGCTTTTTCGCAAGCTTGATACGACGCCGATATGAAACATATTAATGAAACGTGTGTTTTGGTTACCTACTACACAGTGATGCATCCCAACTTCAGAATAGTACATGGCTAAGTTAACACAAATGTACTGATCACAGGCAAATTAATGTAACTGTATAGCAGCTATGAATTAACAAAACATTTACTTGGTCGTGGATTTGACAAAACATAATATGTCAGTTAGCAAAAAACTGAAAATGGTGCGGAGTCTGTAGATTTACCAAATACCCGATCACATCAGCACGAGTTGACTTCCGTATGACTACATTTGAGCGACAGGCTAAAGATTAGTAGGCATGTGACATTGTTTAAGTGCTCCATTCATACGCATTAAATATCAGCAGAGATGGAACATTTAATCATATATAATGTGACTGCTGGCCTTATGCACTTAGAAGGCTGGAAGATGGTTGTCAAAGCACTAAAGTGCAGTTGCTGCTCGAGTCAGAGATAGCTTTTTTTTTTACCTTGCCTCACATAGTTATGAATGGATTGCGTCATACCCCGCAAGAGTCTGTTCTCCCTCAGAGTAATGTTTGTATATCTAAAAAAAAAAAAAAAAAGAAGTAAAACACAAGAGAGAAAAAGAGGGGGGACTTTGAAGATGAGTGCAGAATGGAGCAATGGAGAGATTGCCAAGTGGTTGCCGAGTATGTTTAGGTCTTCAAGCTGCTCAGGATTTCCAAACAAACTGCGATAGTGCGTGTTGTACGTGTCAATTTGGAATGTGCCTGGAATACAAAGTAAAATCAGTTTTTTTTTTTTTTTTTAGCTTTGATAATAGTCAAAGGGATAAAACCATCACAGATCTACAAAGGATTCCACATGAGATCAACCAAGATCAGGTATTAGATGATCAAATATCCTGTCATCTTTCAGCTTGAAGTCATCTTTCAGCTTGAAGTCATCTGACAGCGGCTACACTTAGGCTCATGTGGCCTTTACATCCCATCTGGCAGAATAGAAGCTACAGAATTGATGTGGAGCACATGGGTCCATGTTTGGGGAGAGACACAAACCAGACTCGCCCAACAACAGTCTCCCCATCGGTCCGACCGAGTGATTTATTGATCAAAAGATGGATGAAAAGAAAGCAACATGTTCTTCTTTTGGTTTCTTGGATGTTCCGCGTAGATCGGTGGGGGATAGTTTTCACATCGGGATGAAGAGCAAGAGCACATTATTACGCCCCCCGGAGATTCAAAAAGACACATTTACTTTGTTGAGCCAGATCTAAATATTTATCTGTAAGACTATGAAGGTTTTAAATGATCAAAACGTTTAAAAATGCCATTGCCATTGTTTGTGAAAAAACTGCTTTGTGCTTGTTTTTATAGAAACTTGAATTTCAAAGTTTGTCGAACAGTCTTGGAGAGATTTTTTAACCATGTTGTAAATAAAATAATGTATTAAAAGAACACCGCAAGAGAAACATCAATCACTTATATTGCCGTGGACAGTTTTAATCATTTAATAATTAGTCTTGTGGTGGTCCTGTTCATATCTACAATATTTTGTTATAAATAGGAAAACATTGATGAATCTGACAAAAGTTCCTATTTTTGATAAAATGTGTTTGTACAAACTGTCACGAATGAGGCCACTTGTTAATGGAAATATGCATTGCTTTTCCAGTTATTGATGTTTGAAGCACAACAAACCCAATCTGAGTGAAATGTAATCTATTTCATACAGTAATGTTAACATAACGGGTGTTCTTGTGGTCCAAACTCACTCTTTGATTCCTTCCAGGAGCCTGTAGTCCAGGTTGTCCTCATTGCGGTCGAAGAAGCCCTCGTTGTTGGTGAAGACCAGGCGTCTGGGGTCGTGACCCCTGTGGACGATGTGTGTCAGTTGTATGTGGCTCTGGTCCCCACATTCAGCGTTGTGGCCGAGCTCCACGCACACATCCTCCTGCCTGGGCCTGAATCCACAGCAGCTCTGATCCAGACGGTTGTGAATCTGAAGGAGAAGGTTCACATTTCGTCAGATAGCTTGACGTTGGTGTATTTAAAATCCAATCACACTTGTGATTGATTTATGAGTTTTCACATTGGTATTCGGGGAGTTTTTCTCTTCTTTTTTTTTAAAGTGTTGGATGAAAGGCTGTTTTTGCCCACGAGCGCAAGCTTATTTTGCAATATTCACTGGGATCCATTTTACATTATCTCACAGACGGCATACAAATATTATTATTAGATCACATAACTGCAATTATCTAGCAGAGAAAAAAACTCAACGCATCAAGCAGGCTGGTTTTTTTGTAGGGCCTCTGAGACATGGGCACTGTTTAATTGATGTCGATATCTTATCAAATAGCGTGACATAACAGCACATCTATAACCTCTGCTTCCTCCACAACGACCGGCAACCCATAATCCCAACGGCGGCTTCAACGTGTCCGTCAGTCTCTGCATTCTCAACCATTTAATTGGCAGAGGTTTCAGATGATGTCTCCCAAAGACTCAGTAAAAACAAAGAAAATATATATCACTCGTGGATTTCAGATTCCACTCACAGGCACAACTTTGATTGACAAGGATCCACAGAGGATGAAATACCTCCATGCCTGTCAATCAAGCCAAAAAGTCCCTAAACATACAGCCTTTAAGCCCATAATCTTCGAATGAAATTGTAACCCCTTTATAACGATTGCCTATTGTAATGGACTTCATTGGTCTCAGCTAATTATGTTGTTTATGAGTAACCAAGTCTTGGCGGACTTTTTGTCATTTACAAGTTGACATTATCGTGTTAGAAAATAAAAGGTTTGGTCTTTTTCGACCGTTAGTTTGTCATTTTGATGTATCATTCTATAACATACTTTCAGTGTATACATATGCAGAGGTTATTGATCTTCTTTGGGAGATGAGAAGAAACTTCTGGTTGGAATGTATTTCTTGAATCCAGACGAAAACTGTAATATCACAAGTTATGAAAAGGAGGATTTGATGATTTTTGCCTCATTTATGGTAGATTAACCTCTAAGGTCTAAAGGGATTAAAAGCATCGCCAAGATGATCATAAATAGAAGTTAAGTTGTCTATTGAGGCCAACTTAAAAAAAATATATACATTAATTTGTATTTGTGTAGAAGGGTTCACAGGAGTTCTACATTGGCTTCAGTATTCAGAGATGATTGTTGTCACCTGGGCAATATTCAGGAAAAAATGTCTCGGTGTGAATAGATGAGATTGGTTATTTTATTATTCATTATCAAAAATCCAATATAATAACTTCACGGGGCACTTGTTTCTCAGACAATATAGTTTGTGTGTCCAATAAGTTGGAAATATGATTCTCTGAACTGCTTAATTTATCTTTGGTTTTTCATGAATCTATTCATAAGGAACTTGAAATAAAGAAGAAAGATACGTAATGAAAGCTGTGGCACGGTGACCTCAATGGCTGATGTATTAGTTCTAAAAGAATCCAAACTAATGGAATAAAAGTTTGTACTTTCTACTTTCCTCACTCTGTTAAATGTGTTCTTTCTTGATTATGGGATGCATTTTAAAGAAGTCTCAATGCCAAAATCTGATCAGAGCCCTTCCACCTTCCACACAGGAAACAAGACATCTGTTTGGCCAAAAGGGGATGTTTACAAAAGTTATTTATGAGGCACTTTTTGGGGAATTTGAGAAAGAGAGACTCTAATTCCACAAAAGCAAACTGAAGGACAAGAGAATTCGCAATTGTGCTTTTTTGTTTGTTCACATTCAGAGGAACGTGGTTTTAAACAGCTTCTGTTACCTGTAACAGGAAGTCAAACAGAGCCAGTTTACTCCACTCATAGTGATGGACGGTGGAGCAGCCGGAGTCCGGCTTTGGGCTGATGTTTTTATGCCAACACCTCTGTTTCAGGGAGCTCTGGTACTCCCCCCACGTTAACCTCACGCTGGACCAGCCTGCAGCACGGCCTTCTGGGTAGAGAGAAGCATCCCATGACACCACTGGACAGGGCTGGCCATCTAAAGAGGGAGGGTAAAAAAAAACATTTTTAAAAACACGGCCAAGTTTTTATCCAGGAAAAGCTCACTGAGCAATGCATACCGCACACTTCATCAGTGGTTAACATGCACACACACACATGTGCAGATCAAAGCTGAACTACCGTTTATGGTGCTAGAAACATGTTTTTAAAAAAGGTATGTCGGAGACGGAGTACCGGTGGTGTGAAGGAGAAAAGAAATGTGACCCTAAACTTCTAAATGCCTGTTTATAGCATTGTCTGCCATGGAAAAATATGTGCGTATTGTTTATTGCTAAGTCTGGCCTTGAAATATTTCTGGACTGGCTCTGATCTCGAAATAGTCCTGACTCATGTGGCCATGACAACGGTCCCACTGACACAATGTGTAGAGTGTCAGATGCTCTCTCTCTCTCTCTCTCTCTCTCACACACACCATTAGACTCCAGAACAACGAGATATTAATGGATCCATTTAATTTGTGCAGGACATCCAGTGACTTTCAGAACGGTGTGTTTGAATGACTTTGCCTTCAAAAACACGCCCAGAAAGAAACCAACGTATCCCATCAAGTTAGAAAATTAAATTTAATGTTCTTCAGATATATTCATCCCACCCCCCTACTGATCTCTCTATCTCTACTCGGCTCAGCCAATAAGAGATGTTGTCCTGGTGTCTGTGAACGTACCGTGGAGGAAGCTGAACCTTCTGCTTACTGCTGGTAATGTCCTATTGAACCCCAGCACCCTGTCCAGATGGAAAGCAAAGACCTCCGTGGTGTCCACGGGTCTGCCCACGACTCCACACTGACCCCCGCACACACGGCTCCGTTGTGTGCGTGGTAGGTCGATCGCGGGGCTTGTCTCGCCCTCGAATACCAGAAGTGACGGAGAGTCTCCGCCGGAAAACACTTCTTTGACGCGCAAAACTTTGGCATCCGCCAGAAAGCGCATGACGTTCACGTCCCGTGGGCTGAGCCACGGCGGTGCCTTCTGGCTGTATATTCGTATGGAACTTATGTGAAAGTCTGCATGTGGGTCCGTGGGGATTATGTCTAAAGATTTGTAATAAACACCCCCGGTTCCTCCTGAACTAGTCGATGCAGAGCCGCGCTTCGTTTGGCCCGCGTGCCGCTCCATAGCGCCACGTTTGTTCTGCGTAAAAGCCGAACGAGCCTCGTTCTTTTTCCTCCTCACTTTCCTCCTCGCTTTCGGTCTGATCGTACCCCGGATGTGTGCCGGTTTCAGGCGCTTCGGCTTAAGCGTTATGTAGACCACGTTGGACCGCGTCGGGACCACGAAGCCCGCTCCGGTCTGCAAATCCACAGAGTCCGGGACATCCAAGTGATACAATCCACGGGTGTGCCGGTACTTGTCGTTCTCAATGCTCCTGGCCCGCTGCTGCTGCTGCTGCTGCTGCGAGTATCCGACTTGTGAAACGGCCACCAATAAATAAACCACGCACGCGCTCGCAAGGATCAAACTCCTGTTTGAAAGAGGGCACCTCCGAAAGCTGCTGGTCCGTTTCAGGCAAGGGAAGAACAGCCGGTGAAAGCGAGACTTCCCCATTAGAACTTATGTGCTCATCATGGGGTGACTGTCCCCGGTTTGGAGCCCGACTACCAACCGGGGAGGACGGCACAACTCCAGAAACTTTATTTTGGAAGGGAGGATTTGTGGCCACTAGTGCGCGTGCTTAGGGGGATGGACGGGCTGGGAAACCACCCTCCAACCCAACGTGAGACTGACTACTCGTTTGTTCTTCCGTTATAATATAATCCTCTGTGGTGACATATGCAGACTCATAAGCACAGAGGGGCTTTTGCATAAGTTTACAATCGGCATCAAAAGTACTCAATTAAAGAGAAGTATAGCACATAAAGTTGCCATGTACACGAATATTGTGGATGTCCTCGGACTCAGCGCTTATGGGAATATTTGGAAAATCAGAGCAGTTTTGTCAAATTATTATTATTTTTTAAACAATTGCTAACATTTCTAAAAGTTATTGGTTGACGTGCATTCCTTTTTATGAAGCACATCGTATAGACTTTACGGTGATATATTGTTTGATTAAATTAAAATGCGGAGGTTAGAGGTGAAGGTCATTGTTTGAGTGGAAGTGCTTAGAACACGTTGGTCCATAATACACCCACGCGCTTTAGGCGACATCTGCCGGCCCTTAATTCTTAATTGTTCTGGATGCAGACTTTGGGACACAATAGAGGAGAAGAGAATAGACACGCAATGAGAACAGGGAAACAGTTGACAGCAGGAAACAAATATTGCATCCCGTGGAAGGGAAATGCAGGCCTAAGTACAGGATGTCCTGACCCAGAATAACACCTTGTTTAAATATAGAACTATTGTTCTATATGTCCGGATGAGTGGAGCAGTCCGGCTCAGGGTGGCAAAGTATAGTCTTCAGACCCTCAGAGGTGAAGGAAGTACGGAGACCTGGTGAAAGTTATGCATTAAACTTTTTTTAATTTTAAGTATAGCCATCATGCAGAATGACCAATTTCAGAATATTAATATTATTCAGACATAACATGTACATCGTATTGCTGGATTATACGTGATGCAATAATGTGAAGTTGGCAAATGTGGAATTAATTTAAACTAAGTCTACTTTATATAATGCGTGTGGTTTAAAGTCTCATTTTAATCTGTACTATTTATCTAAATATCATATTTTTAAATTAATCTGACACTACAAGTAACTAAGTAAGGTAATCAAATTGTACTGGATAATGCATATTTGCTACTATAAAGTAGCAGAAAATGTAAATACTATAAATAATATAATAAACTTTATATTATTTTTATATATTGTTATTGCATACAGTACTGGAGTAAATGTAATTTTGTAATTTTCCACAACTCTGAACCTTAAATGGCAACATTGAGATTATTTGATTTACTTATTTATATATTTGCGTCTAATGCTTTTTACAGCAATCCATCACATTTAATAGAACGCCCACATGAGTTCCACTGAGACCTGTAATGTATTTACACCGCGCGATGAAGCTCGCAGGACTTTATTCCCACCTGCTCCTTGTTGCCCTGAACCCAGCTGTCCCGTATTAGAGTATTTATTGAGTGGATACATAATTGGCAGCACCTGGCTGGGCGTCACTCCTCACCACTGCCGACGCACAAGGCCCTCTAGCTGTTTTTAACACTGTGCACCAGCGACGTCGTAGAAAACAAATATACTTATTTTAACATGCATGAAGCAAATTACTCCCCTCTGCTTTTATTTGTGACCACATTATTGGTCGTGAGCTGTCACAGCACTCAACCTGCTGCTCAACAAGGTATTGTAAACCACGATGTGTGTGGAGAGGAATCCTGAGGCTTGTGTGTTGTCAGAAATCGACAATACTGTCTGTGTTTGTGTGTGTTTTTTTTATCTTCTTTAAAATTCATCCAGACATGAAACATGGTGAAAATGTTGTAGCTGGCAAATTGGAAACATTGGCCTTCAACTTCAACTCGACCAATGCGACTCATTTGGCCTATGGGATTGCTGCCAATGTGCTCGCCGCGCTGTTGTATGGAAGCAACTTTGTCCCTGTAAAAAGAATAGAGACGGGCGACGGTAAACACGCTGCACTCACTTTTCTTAAAATATATTCATGTGAAGAAAAGGTTGACTTGTTTTGGTGAAATCCACAAGTTTCTTGGCCTCTTTTAATGAGACTTTTTGTCTATGTTCTGTTTCCAGGTATGTTCTTTCAGTGGGTGTACTGCGCATCGATATGGAGTGTATCTATGTTTGCAGACTTGATACTGCAGTCGCCCAAATTCTACCCATTTGCGATGTTTGGAGGTGTCCTCTGGGCTACAGGTATTTTCTCATGTACCCAAATTTTTCGAGGCTGGTCTCGGTCTGACGGCAGCCAGTGGACTTAAACATTTTTTTTTTGTTAAACTGCTTCAAGGCACGTAAAAAACACCTTCTGCTGCAGAACATCTAGAAAATCCATCTTAAACTGGTGTCGATACTGTTCCTGTGAGACATGACACTTTTCCTGTCCCAATTTCAGACTACTCTCGCCAATTTATTAGGTACACCTAGCTGAACCAGCATTCAACTGTAGCATTCAACATGCATAAAGTATGCCGGACAACCTTGTGCACTGCATGTCTTTGCCACCGCTAACCTTTTTTATCCTATCTAAAGGGAATATAGCAGCTGTTCCAATTGTTAAAGCGATTGGCCTCAGTCTCGGCAGTGTTATTTGGAGCTCTTCATGTTTGCTGATAGGCTGGGCCAGCACAAGGTGAGTCGGATAATTGTGTGGCTCCCTCAGCCAGAATGGAGAATACGTTCCCTTTCTTTTTATAGATGAAAGTTTAACTTTAAAAAAAACTGCATTCTGGGACGGCTACACTTTAATTCCATTTTTGTTTGTATTCACATTTTCTTGAACCGTCACTATAACCTGACTATAGCACATCAGACAGATTAACTGTGAGGAATCCCTTTAACGCAGCTGTCAAACAGCTCGTGGATCATGGAGCTTTTAAACTCTGATCAAACTAGGCAGTGCCTTTTTTTTGTTGTTTTGTTTTTTTCTGCAACGGGCCCTTGATGATCCTTGCTCCTTGATCATCAAGGACCCGGATAGTGTGTTAAGCTGTGTAATGAGTTGGCTTTGGGCAGCGCTTAGTTGTGGCTTGACTTTTCTTTTTTTTTTTTTTAAATGGCGGCCGAGTCACAAAAGGTCAGGCAATGTAGAAACAGAATATTGATTCCTATTTGAACAGCGCTGCCTAGTTTGGCCGTTTGATCAGAATTCATGTTCTAGTCGACTATTTGCTTTTGATTTGTCGTTTTTCCTTCATGTGCACTGCTTATAGCCACAGTTTGTGCAAATAAATATATATATATTTTTATTTTTTTTAGTTAATTGCATGGCCTGTAATGGATGTCAACCCAGGGTAATTTTTAATATGCCAATATATTGAAAAGAAACCCTGAGTATCTGACTGTCTTTCACAGGTTCGGCTGGTTTGGGAATCCTCAGGATGTTCCCAGGCCGATGTTAAATTATTGTGGAGCTGGGTTGTGTCTGCTCAGGTAAACTTCGAGAGCCCCCCTCCTTCTTGCCATCGCTATAGTTTAATAGCTGCAACGTGGAGAAATAAACCTGTAATGGCGTCTCATTTTGGATACCAGTTGACAGATATGACTTTTTTTTTTTTTTGGGTTCCAGTGGCCTGATTTTTTTCTTTGTGAAAACGGACGTGGATCTGCATCCCAGCTCTGAATCGATTCCATTGCTTCTGGACAGAGTGAGTACATTGATTTAGACGTTAGTTCACATTTCTCACCTCTTTCGTCATGGCCGACTTTATTTAAACCGATTATGAATTCGGTATTCTCTGAAGGACCATCAAATCCTGCCACTTGCTTTTTTTTTTTTCAAAGTGGTGACTTCTTTGTGCTTAGCGAGTTCTGATGGTGCCGTTGCTTTTTAATGGACAACACGTCTTCGTATTTAATTTTCTGCAGAGATCAACCTCGTGCAGCTATGGTCCAAGTTCCTCAGAGTTCTGGATGGATGTCATCCGACCAAAGACCAGGCGCTTCATGTGAGCTCAACTTATTAGCAGTCAGTGAGCTGCAAGCTACACACAAGGGAAAGTTTATGAAACATGGAGTTAATTTGATTAAAGCATATCATTTTTAATTTAATGCTTTAGGCCTTAGTTTCTACAGCTGCTTGGGTCACATGATGCGTCTCTTTTTGACGTACAGTAAGCCTTTTCATTAAGTCATGACTTCAACTCTGAAATGAATTGCTCAAACAGCAGAAATCATTAAATGAAGGCTAGACAGTGACAGACTTTAAAAAGTGCATGTGACTACAGCGTCAGAGGTGGAGGCGACGGCTCCACTTTTAAATTGTTTGCTTACTTTTGATATGAGTGTACACGTCTATCTATCCTGTCTTGCACATTTTAAATAAATCAATTTAGTATGCAACGGTGACATTTTATATTTGAACAAATCCAATAATGTCTGCGTATTCAAATCCATACATCATGTCCCTGATTCTTTTGATTAGAGGCTGCCTGCTTGCTGTTGTGTCGGGGCTGCTCTACGGGTTCTCCTTTGCACCCATCCTTTACATTAAGAGCCATTCATCATGCCCCGACAGCGTCTTCCATGGAGCCAGTGATTATGGTATGTTTTACAGTGTTCAAGCACTGGCCTTGCTTACTTTTTTTTTATTTTTTATTTTTTTTATTAAAGCTGCTATCGATTACTTGCAATGTCCTCTGAGGTTTAAGACTGTATCACACTGGTCTATAAATAACACTGGATCCTCCAGAGAACCAGTTTCCTAAGATACTCTACACTTATTGTCTGTATAGCTTGAGGATTATAAAGTGTTTTTTTTGTATAGCTTGAAGGCAAACTTTGCTTTTAAGAGGTCACTCAATAGCAAAGTGATTAGTTTGATTTTAGCTTCTATTGCAATCCTAGAGGGATGAACACAAAACTACAAATTCTTTTAATTTCTTCACAGATCTCGACTATGTTTATGCGCAGTGCTGCGGCATTTTTGTCGCAAGCACGGTGTACTTTGCCATCTATTGTGCTGTCATGAATAACAGGCCCAGGGTCTACTCCCGAGCCGTCCTACCAGGTAACCCACACTTTTGTCATTTATATTAATTCAAAAACGATACTCCTTGATACAGAGTTTCCACGTCATAAGTTGCACCTGTGCAATCTAATGCGTTTAATACTGATGACGCATGTTTAAATGTTTGTTCGACTCTTCATAAAATAGTTTTGCCATCTCACCCTGAAGGTATTGATGGCATCCAGAGCCCACATGTTCTAGTCTAGTGAGTCATACTTGCTACAAAAATGTCCCTCCTACAAGGAGCATATTGACTAAAGATGATATACAATCTGCTAGTGCAGTGATGATATCCGCTCTCTGCCAAGCTGCATGTGTGAACTCATCCGCTCAGCGTATGTTGAGATGTGTTTGTTCAATGGAAAACATGTCTGCTCCAGCCCAAAAGCTGGCATGCAGTTAATGAATGCTTACATTTAGTTACTCGCACTTTTTTTTTTCCTTCTACTTTAATATGCCTACCTGTATTGTGAACTACTTTCTTATCGTTCTCAAGCACAAGTACTCTCCTGTCTCCTCTTGCTCTTCAGGTCTGTTTTCTGGCTTGATGTGGGCATCGGCCACATACTGCTGGTTCCTGGCCAATAACTACCTGAGTGCAGTCATTTCCTTTCCTATTGTCAGCGCAGTAAGTACATAATGTCCTGAAGGCTGGACAAATAAATGCTGTACCCTTGCAACCACAATAGAATAAAAATGCATATATTCAGACTTAATTAAGTAAAAGTAGTAGAGCATCATTGCTGTGGCAATCTGCATATTATGTTTAGACTTTTCATGTTGCATTTTTTTAATATTTTTTTTATATATACCGATGGTGGTAGAGCACAAAATGTCAAGGGGACTCCAAAATAAATAAAAAGCATCAGGATATTGAGCCATTCGTTTTCAGCATAGATACCATGGAGAAAGGTGTTTGACCTAAATAAAAAGTGACCGGGTCCAATGATGAATATTTTTATTTGGAGGCAATTTTCATCAAACTGGTGCGCCAAATAGTTTGTTCCAAATAACTCCCCGAGAATCCATCGATGCACTTTCAATCAAACTCTTAAGGCAGAGAAGAGCAAACATGTATTTACGGTGGCATTAAATTCTCTCCAGTTCTAATGTAATGGATGCTCTTGCAGCGTCTCCCCTCACTACTTTAAAAGCCATCATTGCTGTTTGGATCGATCCGTTGCCTTCATGTTGCCTCGCCAACTGTCGCTCCTCACAGGACGCTGATTGGTCTGTGCGCTGTCTTACAGAACATAAAACGCATTATTTAAAGCCTGACGAGATGGATTTCATGTGACGCCACGAGAATCCAGCTGGCATGCAAGATAATATTTTAATTGTGTGTTTAATTAGACTTTAAATGGATGAACCTTTTGCTCTCGGGGCCCTGATGAGTTAAAAAACTAATGCTGTCCTGCAACTCGTATTCCCACAGTTACGTTTACATTAATGCATGTTTATGTATAGAAAAGCCCCAACGGTAGAAAACTGAAACTTGACTTTTTTAGTCATTAAACATAATGAACATGGCTGCTAACGCAGCTTTAGGCATGCCTTGTTCTAATCCCTTGCGCTCAATAACATGGTTTGATGTCTCTCCTCCTGTAGGGATACGGTCTGGTTGCAGCACTGTGGGGAACCTTGGTGTTCAGAGAGATTAAGGTAAGTGCAACACAACTGATTATGATAAATGATCCAGTTTATTGTAAATTGGCTCTAATGGATGCTGGACATTATCTGTACAGCAACAGTGCTTTGAATACACAGTAGAAGCCAAACATGAGTAGAACTGATGTGAATCTCCTGTTTTCTTTTCTCAGGGTTTAGTCAACTGCTTAATCTTCACCTTGGCCTTCTGTGTCGTGCTGGCTGGCTGCTTGCTGACCATCCTCTCAAAGCTCTAATGCAGAAGCTAGTGACTGTAATATTTCCATTGTATACATGTACACATATGGACTCTGAAAATAATGTCCTTAATTTTATAAAACTCTTTGAATCGTCGTTCAAGATTTGGGAACAGTTATTTTGATCCATAGGGGTTTGTGCACAGACGTGATATTGTAATTGTATTTCGGTCTAACACTCTGGTGGTTTTCGTGCAGCTCCTGTCCTCGCTCTTGTCTTCTCCCCGGACAGCTAAGTTTGTGTGCTCTTAATTGGTTTGGGTGTTTAATATGGGAGAACATATAGATCATGGGGCTAATTAAGTCAGGAGGGCGTGTTACTGAGGTTGTTTTACACACTGAACAAATTAAAATGCATTAGAGGCAAGATTGATGATCTCTTGCCCTCAGCCAGTGCCATCTGTCAAGTGGAGTGGCCTTGGAAAAGGCTGTATACCCTGGTGTATGTTTCGATGGCTTTTCTCCCATCAACCGTCATGACTAATTGTCATCAACGGTTTCTACTTCTAAACCGTCTAGCTGTCTCTTGGACCCCATCCCAATGAGGCTGCTTAAAGACGTGTTGCCTTTAATTAGCACCTCTCTGTTGGATATTGTTAATCTTTCTTTGCTAACAGGCCATGTACCACATTCCTTCAAAGTAGCTGTAATTAAACATCTCCTGAAGAAGCCCACTCTTGATCCAGAGGTGTTGGCTAACTACAGACCGATCTCTAACCTTCCCTTCCTCTCTAAGATCCTTGAGAAAGTAGTCGCAAATCAGTTGTGTGACTTTCTACATCAGAATAGTTTATTTGAGGAGTTTCAGTCAGGATTTAGAAAACACCACAGCACAGAGACGGCACTGGTGAAAATGACAAATGACCTCCTAATTGCATCAGATAAAGGACTCATCTCTGTACTAGCTTTGTTAGACCTTAGTGCTGCGTTCGACACCATTGATCATGACATCCTATTACAGAGATTAGATCAGTTGATTGGCATTTCAGGTACCGCACTAAGTTGGTTTAAATCCTATTAATCAGATCGATCTCCATTTGTAAACGATGAAGCCAACCAACGTTAGTCACAGAGTTCCACAAGGTTCTGTGCTTGGACCAATTTTATTTACCTTTTTTATATATGCTTCCTTTGGGCAACATTATCAGGAAACACTCCATAAACTTTCGTTGTTATGCAGATGATACTCAATGATGTGTATCAAGCCAGAAGAAACCAACCAGCTCGCTAAAATTCATGGATGACCTGCAACTTCCTGATGTTAAACTCAGACAAAACTGAAGTTATTTTACTGGCCCTGAACACCTCAGATCAATTATCTGGTGATGCGGTTTCTGTAGATGGCATTTCCCTGGCATCCAACACCACTGTAAAGGATCTTGGTGTTATCTTTGACTGGGACTTGTCCTTTAAACAAAATCTCAAGGACTGCATTTTTTCCATCTACGTAACACTTAGTAACGGGTAGATTTGTAAACTGATTACTCCAACTCCTTATCAGGCTGCTCTAATAAGTCTCTTAAGCCCCTCCAGTTGATCCAGAATGCTGCAGCTCGTGTACTCGCACAAACTGAAAAGAGATCACATTACTCCTGTATTAGCTGCTCTGCACTGGCTCTCTGTAAAATCAAGAATCACATTTAAAATGCTTCTCCTCCGCCATATCTTAAGGGGCTTGTAGTACCATATTGCCCCACTAGAGAGCTGCGCTCACTAAATACGGGGCTACTCGTGGTTCCTAGAGTCCTAAAAAGTAGGATGGGAGCCAGAGCCTTCAGTTATCAAGCTCCTCTTTTATGGAACCAGCTTCCACTTTCAGTCCGGGGGGCAGACACAGTCACCTCATTCAAGAATAGACTTAAGACAATATGGCTTTGAGGTGAAAGTTAAGCAATTAACATACTTTTCACTCATGATTCTGCACATTTCCCTGTTTGATATTGGTTCGCAGTCCTGACATAATTATCGGCACACTTTCATCCCAATTTACTCTTCGCAAATCAAATCAACAGATGCCAAACCAATCGTGTCAGAAAAAAAACGTTTCTAGAGTTTGACACGGTACTTTTTTGTCCATTTTGTTTTTGTAATTCCCAAACTTGAATAAACTGATTTTATTAGGGCTTGATTTATGATGAAAGTGGAAGGTTCACGTAATCTAGGCAACGTGTTTTGTAAAAACACTAATTGTAATGCTTATGTGTGGATTTGTATAGTGGATGAAGACTGGAACCATGTCCTCATGATTTTTATTTTATTCTTTTACATTCACGCTTCAGTGGCCGGGTTGCAGTGACAAGAGACGGACATAATACAAATGTGAGATGACACCGGTTTCCTGGATTAGACAGGTTTTCAAAGCAGGTGGTGACATTTAGCTGGAAGAACCCAAACTCCATGTTTTGGTTTGTGCTTCCAATGTTTTAGTTTTCCTCAACTTTAGATCTGTTTCTCCATGGCAGCAATATCATAAGATGTGGGCATTCTGCATGATTGATAGATTAAAAGACTAGTCTATGTTTTCTTTGCTTTTTAAACCATTGTTAAGATGTCTTGTGCGTCAAAGTCCTGTTTAGCATGACAAAGTATTTTATGCTACCTTGACATCTTCACTAGGAGTTAACTGTGGATTTGCTGGGAGGATTAGCGCCACAACACTTGAAATGAAATGGATTTAAAGCGTTCATGCCTTTTTTTTTTTTTGGATTTTGATATCCAGCATGTTTGTTTTTAGCGCCTATGTTTAACTTGGCAGACTGCGTGTTCTTAACATAAGCTAAGCTAACCAACCGCTAGCTAAAAGCAACAACCTCACAATATGATGCATGAGAGCAAGTGAAGAATTTCTGTAAATAAGTTTGAAACTATCAGATTCCAAATGATCCCATGAAGAGGTTCTTAGCAGTCTGGTGTTCAGTACAAAACCTTATTTTATTCTCAAATTTGACTGATTTGCTGTATTAGTGCATAATTGGAGAGAATATAATTGTAATTGTCTGTTAAGTTTCTCTAACTCAATTAAAGATCGGTTAATGATGGGACGGGAAACTACAGCTTGGTCATCGTGCATTATAGTCGCTTGCAATGTGCAAATTCCGCTCCACCTTTTCATGTAATTTAAACAGACCTCCGTTAAAAGTAGAGCAGTAGTATTTTTCACGCTTTGTAGCTTTAGGATGAAAGGAAAATGTGTCATAATGGCGTTAACCTCTTAACCAGGATTAACAGAGAAAATTGTTTCCTTGGTGACGTAAATGTTGGCAGAATGTTTTGTCAGCTTGTTAAGGCTTTGTACTTTCCACACAATTGGACTGTGCAGTGTATGTGTGTCTTGCGCAACAAGGACTAGATGTTTTCTAAATTAGACTCTGCACTAAAAGGTGAAATAATAAGAGTGTTTTTTTTTTTTTTTCTGAAGAAACGGATCAATCGGATGGAGGAATACAGCAGCTGTCACCACATAAATATGGAATAGTGATGGATCAGTTAAACCGTAACTTAAATGGTTAATGGGAGAATTAGGCACACTAGCTCCAGCGTGTGTTTGAACCTTTAAACCCGAACTCCCGTTTGAGTTTTTCTGATGTCACACTTCCACCTTTTGTCATTCTATCAAACGGATGCTTGGTATTGGATTAAAAGCCGTGTGCAGGTTTCACATGTGACATAAATCCATGACGGTGACGGGCACGTTTAACGCATGAGAAACTGAGCCCAGGATGGATGTCATTCAGTGAAACTTTATGGTCCTCATATCTCCATAAAAACATGTCTTCAAAGGCAGATTATATAGTTGCATCGGACCAAAGGTTGGATTTAGATGTCGTGGTTTAGAAAGATGAAAGGGATTTCATTGATATAAATTGATACTGCATTGAGTGTACCACACAGAGTCTTCTAAACCAATCATTGACCTGAAAACAAAATCAAATGACTCGTGCAATTTAAAGCTCAGGGGAATAGACGTGTAATTTCAAAGGGATTGTCATTCGCGAGGCGGCGCAACTTTTAAGTGTCACTGCTCCTTCATATCAGCGTGTTTTGACTTAAAATTCAACAGCATGAACATCTGCATGTGGTCATTGAAGGACCCCCACACACACACACCCACACACACCCTCCCTCCCTTTGATTCTATCTCCAAAGCTGTGTTATCTTAGCCGTCTCACGCACAGCCTCTTTTTATGAGGTATAAATGTTGTGCAGGGTGAATTTGTGAAACTCCTCGGGCCAATTCTACGCTACACTGTGTGAATAACACACCACCACCGTGTGGGCAAGCTTAAAAAAAGGCCATTTTCTGCTCCAATCTATTAAAACTTCCATGATTTTTTTTTTTTTACAGCCCTTTTAGTACACTCCCCAACTGTTCATTTTACCCACAGAGAGGGCAAAGCTTTGTTCTCCTCCCATTTCATGGGAAACAATAGCCCTTCTTTTCAGGTCACCACAGGACTTCAAGCGCTTGTTCAATTTGCTGCTGGGGGTGTCTCAGTGGATACAGCTACTCTGGGTTTCATTAAAATTGTGATGTTATATTTCTCTTCCCTCGTCTCGTGCTGTACTTCCTTAATTACCCTAATAACACAAGACCCTCGTTCCTCTCCTGAGCTCAGACAGAAGCTCTTAAAAGGACACACTTAAATTAGACCCCTCAGGGTAAGATATCATGTCTAAAGCTGGAGTTTGGAGTTTGTGAATCCATGCCGACGCATATTTGCAGGACTTAATGGTCATTTCCGTCAGTTTGAGTCATCGGAATGATTAAGTGCAGTGGAAGTGGCGGAAAAGCTTTCAGTGGCTTCTAATCCCTGAGTGCACCATTTGTTTAAAGTGTGCTATTAGATGTGTTTTTGCAAAAAGTGCATTGTTAGGATGGGACACAATTAAGATTAAAGACTATAATTAACTGTATCCTCGCATTAGGTGCTAGTGTAAGTGCCAACAAACAATGTGTGTTGAATTCTGCGTATTGGAGGTTAATCAAAAGTGTGCATTATTTAGGCCCGGGAAGTAAAGTGGAAGTCACACGAGCGTAACGCCCCTCCAAGGATGTGTCCTGAACATTCAGATCATTCTGAACATTGTGACTCAACTGTAGTGGAATACAATATTTTTGCATCAAAGATTGGGGTTGATGTTTTTCTTCTTTTTTGTTTTGTTATACGTCTGTGTATGTTTTTGCCTCTTTTAACTTGACGCTGAATTGCTCAGAAGTTGTAATAAAAAAGACATTCCGCCAATTACTTGTATTTTTGTAAATGTTCTATTGTTGGGATTTTTCTTTTTCTTTACTCTTATTATTCGGGTTGCTGATTTGTTGGTTTTCTTTTGCTACTTTTACCTCCGCGGGCATCATTATGTTGAACTAAAGAATTGTTCACAAAAGATCCCACCTGATTGTGCAGTTACATAAGTATCAGCCTCTGCAAATAGTCACTCGATCTCCCATTCATTCTTTCACATGCAGATGACCATCAAAGCAGTTTAATATACTTACAGTTTTCAAAGGTATAGTCCAAATTCAAAAAGTTTAGTCAAAGCTTTAAAATAAATAAACAAATAGGAAAATAAGTTTATATGTGTGTGTATGTATATATATATATATATATATATATATATATATATGTGTATATATGTGTGTGTATTTGTATACAATTGGCGGAAATTACTTGTATGAATACATGTGAGACGCTTGCACATCCTCATGTAAGAGCATACATACATATAACTGAAAACAGATAGATACCCATACATGTTTCACTTGTATGCATGTAAGCATTTCATATGTATGTGTATATGACACAGAAGTATATATGTATGCGTAATAGTATTTACAGAGTATGTATGTATGTGTAAGTGTTTGAGTAGTGAGTGTACACATGTTTCAATAGTGAATGTATGTGTGTAAGTGTCTCAGTAGTGCATGTGAGAGTGTCTCAGTAGTGCATGTGAGAGTGTCTCAGTAGTGCATGTGAGAGTGTCTCAATAGTTATGGCCTAAACGGCCCCTCGTAACTTTCTGCTGTCCTGATGTCAATGGGGAGCTCGTTCCACCAATGAGGAGCCAGCACAGCAAACTGTCGTGACTTTGTAGAGTGTTTATATCTATATATATATATATATATATATATATATATATATATATATATATATACACACACAAAATTATTGAATATGCAGAAGCACATATGCAGAACTTCTGAAAAGGTGCTCTTTCTTAGCACCCACTTATGTGTGAGATTGGTTTATTCAACCCGACACTTGAAAATGAAGGGACATGTTTTTATGCATTTTCAGACTTTTAAATATATATTCAATATGCAACATTTCACCATGAGTCCTCTTGTTAGTCCTGCTCTCCTCCACTTCAGCTGCTCCGACTCATAGCTGAACACTCATCTTGACGAGCTGTCAGCTTTAAGATTTAAGTCGAGACGAACTCGACTCAAATCTAGAAAGTCACCGCGGGAGCTTGAAAAGTAGTGGTTACATGTTTTTTTTTGTTTGTTTCTCACATCTTTCCACCGTCATTGTTGCCACGATGTCACGGTATATTAAATGTGGTTATTTAAATATAAATGATGCAATGCATTTCAGCTTTGAAGCTCATCTGGGTATAATGTCTTGTCTGTGGCTTCAAAAGCAGTGGCAGCTGGTGGAAAGGTTTTGATTCAATGCAACAACAAAAAAAAGGATCAAACACGCATTTCTACATCTAATAATATTCAGTATAATATGATATATAAATACCATCTAATGTAAATATACATATCATAAATAGATTTGATTAGATTAGATTCAACTTTATTGTCATTGCACATGTGCTAGTACAGAGCAACGAAATGCAGTTTGGCATCCAACCAGAAGTGCAACAGAGAGTATAACAATAAATACAGATTTAAAAAAAATACAATACAGATGAAATTAACATTAAATAGTGCAGAATATAAACGGAGACAAATGGAAACTATGTGCAAATATTCAGTGCATATTTACTTGAGTGCAAACAGATTGTATGAAAGTATCAGTGCATGATAGATATTATAATAACGTATAAATATCATATAATATACATCACATATATATGAACCTGGTTAGGGTTAAAGTGTGCCTGTTTTCATCCACCATTGTGTCTCTTCACCTCCATCCTGTTCTCTTTGCCCAATATGGCCGCTGAACCTATTTTAGGACACTGATTGGCTAATTTGTGTAGCACTCATTTACATCTTTAATCAGTAATTGGATAAACTGCTTCTTAGACCCGCCTCTTCTGGGCCAGAACGATTCGGCCCCAAATATTACTGGGTATATTCCATATCTCCAAAACACAAATATTGACAATTTGTATAATTTATAAATATAAGTAATATTATATAATAATTATTTTTTGGGCTCAAGGTGGGTGGGGCCGGACCCCGTGGCCTTCTATTGGCCAGCCGCCACTGTTCAAAAGGCAGAAAGCGTGAACTATTTGATTGTGAGTAGGAATCTAGAAATCCTGTATCCTGCATCTGTAACTGATTTAACTGGAACACAGTTTTTCTATTTCCCTCTCAATGTTCACCTCATTACCTCTTGTGCATCAACTTCCCCATCGACAACCACACACAAGCTATGTTTTAAGTTTGATTTGACGTGTGTGATTAACATATATATTTACATATGTACAATTAAACGTATTTTGCTGCGTTTGAACCAGTATTTCGTTCAGCAGCCTTCGGGAAAGGCGATGTGTTCGTACTTTGAAGGTTATTGGCATTTGTTGGCTAACTATAGCTTTTGTCCATCAAAAACTACTTGACAGTTGAATGCACATTTATCTTCAATGTAAGGAACAAGAGATGTTGTTGTGACCTTTTGCACACACTGGCTTTGACAGTTTCCAATTATTTCTGTGAGCTTCTATTCAGGCTGTAACAATACAATGTACTGTACATCCTATATGGTCGATGAGCTGCAGCCTTTAAAAAAAAACCAGTAGGCAGATGAAAGGCTTGATTCAGTCTGCAGAGCCCTGAAGCCTCCGGCTCGATTCCTGCACAGAGGGAATTTATTTATTTTAAGTGTATTCATATTGAATTAGTTGCATGTCCAAATCATATAATAGTTTAGGCTTCTAAATGATGTGTTCATCATAAATAAACACTGGTTAGATGCCTCCTTGAATATTGCAGTTGCCCCGAGCTGTACTCTTACTCGTGTGTCCATCTGTGTTTAGTGGTTTCGCCCTGCAGACTCTAAATGTAACTTTACGTAACTGCAATACAGGGAAGCAGACGTAAAAAAAGAATGGACCTGAGGCTCCACAACCAGATTTAGTACAATATCACCACATGTTTGAGTTTGAATATTACCACTTGCTAATAACAGCCGCATACGATTTCAACATTAATAATTGACCTATTTTAGCTTAACTATAACGAATCCGAAGATGAGGTGTAAATGTTGTCTCAATGTTTTCTCAGAGATTTAATACATGCTTCTTACCGAAGATAAAATAAACCGGTTTTATATCTTCTTTATTTGTATATCAAATGTGTCGTATTTCTCAACAGGCAACAAATAAACACACAAACACTACATGCACAGCTACATTTTAAATAATCTTGTCCCGCCATCAAATATAACGGCCTTTACTTGAGAGTGTAAGGTCCATGATGACAACTAAACCGACTGCAGGCAACCAACTTAAACTGCGCAGCTCAGTTAAGAAGATAAGATAAGATAAGATAATCCTTTATTAGCACCGCAGTGGGGAAATTTACAGGATTACAGCAGCAAAGGGGAAAAGTGCACACAAGAGACACAGTAAGATCAAAACAAGTGGTATAAACAATAGGCAGTAAACAGTAAATAAATACTCCACGGAAAATGAATATTATATACACACAGGTCAGAATAAATATGGCTATTTCCACAGTGTATTGATATTTACAAGCTACATTACACAAAAAAAGAAAAGGGCAAAGAGTGAGAGAAAGGAGAGAGAGAGAGAGAGAAAAAAAAAAAAGGGGGTTGAAACAATCCTCAAGGTTTTCTCATCTTGAGCGGACGGAGAGGGAGAGGGAGCGGATCAAGGGGCAGTTGGTAGAGAGATGGCATGGCCTGTCTATAGCTAATCACACACGTGAACATGTTAAAAGGATGTGATTTAATTCAAGTTGGAGGAAGATCTGTCCTCTTCAGCTTCCATGAATTTAACCCTCTCTGGACGTAAAATAATCCCCAACTGCTGCCTAAGCGCCTTGAAGGCTCAAAAGGAGTACGATTTGCATATTCAGTTCCACAAAAACATAATCAATAAGAGAAGGAGGCAACCAACATTATACAGATGGAGTATGAGATAGCCGGTTCCGCCCACTTTGAGCTTCACAAAAGCTCTCCAGAAACCCCCCCGGGTGACATCACAAAGGCTACGTCCACATTGTATCATCATTATTCCACTCATGCAAACATATTTAGATTTCCCTTCCCTTTTTTATTTATGCCAGAACTGAGATGTGAAGTCTTTACAGCACTGTAGGTCAAAATGATAGATTGTATTCCAGGTCCAGTTTGTGTTAGTAAGTGTGTCTCTTTACATTCGTTTCAATTCAGTTCTCCTTATCTGACAGTGAGGACGACACAAATGTCTCGTTCAGATTTTTATTTATTTTGACAGATGCAAAGTTCAACACATTTAAGCCTTTGCTGGGTGATTTTTTTTAAATGCCTTAAACAGACAAGCTTCACAGAGAGACGATAAAAGAAGGCACGACTACACCAATTTTGAAAAACACGTCTCAAAATTTCTACCCCCTGTGTAGAAATTAGGATTATATTAAAGCTTGTAGTTTGCAAAGAGACAACATTAAATCAGTCAGATTTGACTCAGAGTTTGACTCAGAGTTGACTCAGATCACAGATCTGTGGGAGATATAATCCCTCCAGCGTGTCCTGGGTCTTCCCCGGGGGTCTCCTCTCAGTTGGACGTGCCTGCAAAACCTCTAATGTCCATTAGATGCCCGAACCACCTCAGCTGACTCCTTTCGACACGAAGGAGTAGCGGCTCAACTCCAAGTTCCCTCCTGATGTCCGAGCTCCTATCTCTAAGGCTGAGCCTGGCCACCCTACGGAGGAAACTCATTTTGGCCGCTTGAACCTTTTTTTTCGGTCATGACCCAGAGTTCGCAGAGTGGCCCTTCTGAAAGACCACCTGTTGAAGGCTTTTCGGACAGCATATCTAGGGGCTGGACCAGGGCAAACCTGATTCAGCCCTAACTATAAGCGCTATTAAAGAGGAAAGTCTTAAGTCTGTTCTTGAATGAGGTGACTGTGTCTGCCTCCC
Source organism: Cyclopterus lumpus (assembly GCF_009769545.1). NCBI lineage: Eukaryota > Metazoa > Chordata > Actinopteri > Perciformes > Cyclopteridae > Cyclopterus > Cyclopterus lumpus. The sequence goes on from NC_046975.1 coordinate 20,955,078, forward strand.
GGACTGAAAGTGGAAGCTGGTTCCATAAAAGAGGAGCTTGATAACTGAAGGCTCTGGCTCCCATCCTACTTTTTAGGACTCTAGGAACCACTAGCCCCGCATTTAGTGAGCGCAGCTCTCTAGTGGGGCAATATGGTACTACAAGCTCCTTAAGATATGATGGTGCATCACCAATGGTGAGGAGACGAATTGTAAATGTGATTCTTGATTTTGGTGTTGGATGCCAGGGCAATGTCATCTACAGAAACCACATCACCAGATAATTAGATAATTGATCTCTGAGGTGTTCTGGGCCGAGTAAAATATTTTCGTTTTTTTCTGAGTTTAACATCAGGAAGTTGCAGGTCATCCAGGTTTTTATGTCTCTAAGACATGCTTGAAGTTTGGCGAGCTGGTTGGTTTATTCTGGCTTGATCGATAGATATAATTGAGTATCATCTGCATAACAATGAAAGTTTATGACGTGTTTCCTGATAATATTGCCTAAAGGAAGCATATATAAGGTAAATGCAATTGGTCCAGAACCGTGTGGAACTCTGTAACTAACGTTGGTGGTCATTGAGGCTTCATCGTTTACAAATACAAATTGAAATCGATCTGATAAATAGGATTTAAACCAACTTAGTGCGGTACCTGAAATGCCAATCGACTGATCTAATCTCTGTAATAGGATGTCATGATCAATGGTGTCGAACGCAGCACTAAGGTCTAACAAAACAAGTACAGAGATGAGTCCTTTATCTGATGCAATTAGGAGGTCATTTGTAATTTTCACCAGTGCCGTCTCTGTGCTGTGGTGTTTTCTAAATCCTGACTGAAACTCCTCAAACTATTCTGATGTAGAAAGTCACACAACTGATTTGCGACTACTTTCTCAAGAATCTTAGAGAGGAAGGGAAGGTTAGAGATCGGTCTGTAGTTAGTCAACACATTTGGATCAAGATTAAGAAGAGGTTTGATTACAGCTACTTTGAAGGAGTGTGGTACATGCCCTGTTAGCAAAGACACATTAACAATATCCAACAGAGAGGTGCCAATTAAAGGCAACACGTCTTTAAGCAGCCTCGTCGGTATGGGATCCAAGAGACAGGTAGACGATTTAGAAGTAGAAACTGTTGAACACAATTGGTCAAGGTTGATGGGAGAAAAGCCATCCAAATATACACCAGGGCATACAGACGTTTCCAAGGCCACTCCACAGACCGGCACTGGCTCCGGCCAGGAGATCATCAATCTTGCCTCTAATAGTTTCTTTTCATTGAAGAAGTTCATGAAATCATTACTACTAAGGTCCATAGGAATACACGGCTCCACAGAGCTGTGACTCTCGTCTCTGTCAGCCTGGCTGCAGTGCTAAAGAGAAACCTGGGGTTGTACTTATTTTTCTCTATTATAGATGAATAATAGGCTGCTCCGGCATTACGGAGGGCCTTCTTATATTCTTTCAGACTATCTTGTCGAGTCTAGTGTCATTCTCAGTGAGCCTGTAGCACTATCGACAAGATGATCAATCTGGGACGGACTAAAGTTCGCACAGGAGTCCTCCGTTACATTGAGACGTGGTATTGAATCAAATGCAGAAGGAATCGCTTCTTTAAATTTAGCTACAGCACTGTCAGTTAGACATCTGGTGTAGAAACCTTTGATTAGCGGTGTACACTCCCGTAGTATAAACTCTAAAGTTTATGGCGGGGGGGGGTACTCCTACACTTCCAACACGCCACCGCAAGACCCTGAAGCTTCCTTCGACGGCTGCTCTGGCTCCTGTTCCTGCTCCAGTGATTGATTCGGGCCCCGAGATTTTGATTGTTGTTTTTCATTTTCTCTAGTCTTAGTGAATTCTGGGGGGTACGTATGTATGGGGACTCGGCTGGGAGCACATCATTCACAGGACTAGCGGGGTGGCTTACAATATAGGTGACAACGTCCCTTTAAGAGCTGGTATCGTAACCATGGCAACGGGAATTGCGTTGAGGGGTTAAATGAGACGAGACGTCAGTGTCACAGGAGGAATTGTTTGTGAGAGAATAAACGGCCACAGAGGTGTGCAGCCGACAGATAGACATTGTCGACTGCTCTCCTGCGCTCCTACAAAAGTGTCTTAAATTTGCCTTTGTTAGTGGCTATTGGTTATTTTCCTCCTCCTTGTTTTTACATTATATTTCAGGATTTCATTTTTATTCTCAATTAAGTTTTGGTTGATTTTCTCTGCTATTGAGGATTTCTGTTTTTCATTTCCAGTTCATCGAATCCTGTTTTTATGTTTAATGTATTCCAATTCCATACAGGTTTCTACCTCCGTCCAGAAAATCTTGAATCGGGGGAAATAAACCATTCACAAACATCACTTGGTATATTTCCTTTTTGTGTCCAGGATGCCGAGTCTCTTTTTTTAAAAGTAGTGTGCTTCAATGAATCAATACATTATGACACCAGTCCTCCCTATCCCGTCTTATCCGCTCTGGCTATTCAGCAGCTTTTGTGAAGCGCAACTTTAGTCTCCTCGCTGACAGCCATTTCCCACGCATGCAGGCTCTCATAGTGTCATCCATCTTTTGTGGACTCCTTTTATCATCTCAGAACAAACCCTTATGGAAGCATTTTGAGATGTCTTGGGTATTCACCTCCTTTTGTAGTCTGCTGCCCAGACGGGACTAAGCTGTATTTTGTATAAATTAAACCACGAACAAACACTCATCCCCAAAACACTGTGTCGGGTCATCGATTCCAAACTTGTGCTCCTTTGTGTCTGTTCATACGTTGTATTTTCACTGTGCGTATGTCTTCGCTTTCATGCCCGCTCCTTTTTGTGTGCGTTGGTGCCACGGTTTATGGTGTCTGTTTGCTCGTTTTCTTCTCTCTTTCTTTGTTCTGGAACTGAGCTACTCTCTCTTCCAAACCAATTAGCACCAAGACGGTTGCATTGCCATGCATCTTGTATTAGCTCAAGCGAATCGTTACTATGTATGTTTGATTATCACTGCAACCCTCACGGAAACACTTCAAAGGGACTGCTTTTGGACGGATGTGCATTAGTGATGTGGCTCCTTTAGACGCTGTACTGGTAGTTCATCTTTTTATATGTGTCCAATGGCTTGTTCTCACAGAACATATATGCACAATGAAATGAAGATGAATGTACTATGGATCTTATAGGCAGAGATCACAATTGAGATTAAGTTTGCTTTTGAAGTTCTTGCAGACGACATAAAGACAAAAGGAAAATAACATAAAGATTTTTATTTTATTTAATTTGTGCTCTTTTAATTCTACCTATGAAACAGTAATGATTCATTATTTTTATGTTAACCTCTCCAATAAGGTGCTGACAGAGCATGTCATGAGATATATTGCAATGTTGGACAAGCTCCACAAACTACATTCAAAAACCTACAAGAAAATAGAATACTAATAACAGAATAATAGTAGTATAGTAATAATAGTCGATAATAGGCACACATATCGTGGTTGATCCTACACAGACATCACTCATTAGCTTTTATATACATTCAGTGCATGCAGTGGCTCTCCTCCAGCAAACTGGACTTTCAAGGGATCTGTTGCATATCTTTTGCCATTGCGTGTGGATGAAAAATGAGACAATTTATTTATCAGATGAGCTAAAGCCAGCCCTGTATATCCTTAGCTGTGTCCCAGATCCATACTACATACTAATTCTAGTGAGTACTACATACTTCTTTTCATATTATGGCTATTAGACTTTATAATAAATCTCCTCTGGCCAAATCCTCCTCAAACTGATCATCAATAAACCTTGCACCGCTGTCACTTTATACTTTGGAGACACGGCATACACTTTCATTTTTACACTTTTTTTTTCATTTATTATATTTTTTAACATTTTCATTTCCTTTATTATTTAAATGATTAAAATATCCTATTTTATTTTATCGTATTGTATATTTGTCAAAAATGTTTTGCTGCCGAATCAAGAAATTTCCCCCTGGGGATGAATAAAGTAAAATCTAATCTAATATAATGTTGTCATAGCACCAAAGTATGTACCAGAATATTTTCAGTTTCTTACAAGATCCACAAAAGAAGTCATGTCCTGATTATAGAGTACATTCTATCTTAACCTTTATGATTTTTTATAATTGGAGAGCGTCATTATATTAATATCCTCAGCAGATTTGCTGCAAAGCTACAGATGACTGCATAATGATAAGTGCACGACTGAAAAGGTTGCTGCTGACGTCCTATCAAAGAATCTCATATTCTTCCTACTTCAGTATGTCCTGCTTCTCTGCAGCATTTGCTGATATACCGCTAAACAATTCATTTTCCACCTGTGCGTATGAATTAAATTGTAAGCATCTAATTTCTTTTATAAAGTATTGAGAATCAAGGATATGTCAAGGATATCTGCTTCAACGTCACTATTTGTTTTGATGGTTTGACGCAGGATGCGTTATGATAATGCAACTAGCAGGAAATGGATAAAGAATAAGTAATTTTTTGAACGGCTAGTCCAGCTATGAAGCCTTGCCCGAGTCGAGTTGACAAGACCAACGTTATTTGTAGTTCTAAGTCACACAGGCTCCGCCCTCTGGGCAACAGGGTAAGTTACGTTTGTGACGTAATGCTTGAATCCAGCCCTTATTGTAATTGAAATGAGTATTTATTATTTAGAATTCATCCAGTTAAATTTGAAAACTGACGATAAATATTATTCAATTGAAGTTAATACAACTTCTAGGCTACTTCAATATATATATATATATATATATATATAGGACTAAATAATATCTCAAGATAAACATTATTGTGTGAGGAAATTCTCTCTAACTGGACTACCTTGAACATTTAAATGTAATTCATTGAATGTATGCAATGTAATGTGTGGCTACAATGGTCAAGGCCACACTTACTATTTCTGTGACCTCAAATTAATTGTATAAGCAAGAGAAAGGAGGAAATATGAGCTATGAAACTATTTCCCTCAAGGTCTCTGCACTGTGATCACAACAATTTAATTGGTTGTACAAGCGGACAATTTGAGCATAATGTCGCAGCTTTCATTCACACTGATTTGACCCTTTCTATTATTCAGAAGACTACTTTTTCATTTCCCCTGCTGCGTGGTAAAAGAATCAGTCATTTTGGTCAAAGTTTCAGATTCATATACAAACTATGACCGATTAGAGCTGACCCAGATTGAAGGTCTATTTCATTCAGACAAGCAAAGCTTTGGAGGACATCAAACACTGGAACCAACAGCAATAGCATTCCCCCATTACGCTGCAGCTCTATCTTAATATTCATCAAAACTTAGCAGGTGGCATTAGTGGCAGAAACTACTCTTCCTGATCAATGATTGCACACTTTTCTTATGAAGCAGATACAGAGACGTTTTCCTTTCATATTTAAGGTACAGACCTCCCTCTCTTTTCTTATTTTCTATCTGTAATTAAATCTTATACTGTATATCCCAGTTATTATTTTTCTTGGTGTTGTGTTGTTGTTGATATCTTTCCTCCAAGGCAATATACTATGTCCTTTAATCTTTGGAGGAGAGTCAAATCCAGAATTGTTTTTCAGGGATTTGTAGACTCACTCAATCACACATTTCTGGTAACCATGGTAACATATATAGTCAGCATGTGGTTGTGGACTGTCCCTTGATCAATCAGACAGTAAAAAGCAGTTTAAAGATTGAATGAAATAGTAGCAACCAACCTGTAACTATAACAACAACAAAAAAAGATAATAATCTTGGGCTCATCACAGAAGTTCAATACCGAAAAAAAAGCACTCTGCGACTATCTTGGTTGCAAGAACAAGTAGTAAATGTTCCCTTCAGTTTGGCAGAGGAAAATGTACATTGATTAATGTCGTCAATCACACTCCTCTCATCCAGATAATCCTGCACAGCCATCATCAGGCTCAAAGGATACAGGAAGATGCTGCACACCAGACTGATTGCCTGATGTCTTATCTTCAGATGATCAATGCTTGTGCTGATTAAGGACTTCCGTTGTGTAAAGTTAATAATCACGATTGTTATCCCTTCATGCAAACAGGATGATCAAACTCATGATTGGAAAACATTCGAGCAAATGGTTACATCACTGTGCGCATGTAAAAACTCACATGCTCATTCAAGGCGTTCAGTTCATGTTGCATTAATAAAGCAACGTTGCTTCCGTGGATCAGAAACAATTCACTTTGAGTGATTATTTAAATGTTATTATTGATAACAGAAGAGCAATTGTAAAACATTTTGACTATAAATTCACAAAGGAAAGTGCCTGTTCTCTTAGGATGTGTCTTCTGTGGCTGTTCAGAGTGAGTTCAGATGCAGGGGGCCCGATTCGCTTTCGTAAAATCAAGAGATCGATCCAGTTCGATTACACGCCTCTCTATTTTTTGCACGCTAATGTTTTCCATCCCTCAATTTATATTAGTCATATAGGCAAAGGGTGCTAAATGCATCCTGCAAAATAATCATCTCCAATTTACAGTAACAAGCATTTTTTTGCGGATCTGCGCTCAGATTAGTAGATATAAATAAATCTGGAGCTCTATACGTCAGTGCCAGCGAATACACTCAGAGATTACGCCCCCGAACACCCATCTTCGGTGTCAATAATGATCCGTGCTGCAGCATGCAATCGTCATTATCGGTGGTGATTTATTCATTTTTTCTTCTTTAACTGAGAAGGTTATCATTGATCAAATCATTAGAAGTGACAGCCAGCATGGAGCCCTGTCGAGGCTCATTTCAGCAGAAGACTGACATGTATTGTTTAGGATTCTTATTTATATGATATGATCCGTGGCACTGACCTACTGTGGACCTGTTGTGGTCCTAACTATCTCATAAAAAGGGAACCCCGGGGTGCTTTAACCCACTTCTAATAATGTGTTGCCACAAAAAGTTGAATATTTGATTTGTATAGATATATAACCTTTTATATAACCTTTATGGGGGAGAAACGACTGCACGGTGGCGTAGTGGATAGCACGGTCGCCTCACAGCGAGAGGGCCCGGGGGATTCCATCTCCGGTTGGTGGGGTCCTTCTGTGTGGAGTTTGCACGTTCTCCCCGATGCAACTCTAAATTGCCGTAGGTGTGAATGTGAGCATGAATGGTCATCTCTATACGAGCCCTGTGATAGACCCCCCCCCCCCCCCCCCCCCCCCCCCGCGACCCTGAATAATAAGCGGTTTGGCAATGCAATAGAATAATCTTTTGGGGCATAACTAGTGCACTGGATGTGCATGTTCAGTAAGACTGTTTCTGTATTCCAAGGAAGTCCAAGATAGATGTAATCCAACAGCAAAGCACGAGGTTTGAAATGACATTTCCAGCTGTTTTCTTTTTCAAACTTTATTTATATTCAGCACACTCGGAAAACAAACACGTGTGGTGGAGATCAAACAAGACGCATGCTACATAGTGCATGTGTATTAGAATGCAGGGAACAAATATTTTCGCTCTATATATGTCTTTGGATTATTGATCCTTTCCATAATTATTGGGTTTTAGGAAGCTGTAACAATATATAATTTGTTAGCAATACTAGCAACAGACAACTTGATCCAGTCCTGCTGTTGGCTTTTGAAAATCACTCCTTCTCCTGCAGTGTGTGTGTGTGTGTGTATATATATATATATATATATATATATATATATATATATATATATATATATATATGTGCAATGAACTGGAAAAGCAACTTCATGAAAATGCAACATGCTTGCTCGGCATAAATGTTGCATTCGCTTTGGAAAGTCTGAACTTTTCAGCTGATGTGACATCACGCCTTTAATTCAGAGCCTAAAGTATTATTCTGCTATGTTTTCAGTGTCTTTATCCATTCAATTGTGTTCAATTGGATCCCTCTCCCCGGATGGACAGATGCAATAGATGTCATGTGTACTGTATGTATGGATGGATGGATATACTGTATGTATGTATGTCTGTACTGTATGTGTATGTATGTATATACAGTATGTATGTGTGTACTGTATATACTGTATGTATGGATGGATGGATATACTGTATGTATGTGTCTGTACTGTATTTATGTACATTGTATTGATTCTTTACGATTTCTATTGCACTCATAAATCAAGGCGTGTCAATTTAAAGGAAAACCCTGACGTTAACTGATTTTCATGTGTATTTCCCTCGAAAAAAAGAATACAGTGATTCCCTGAGAGGCAGCAGTGCATCCCATTTGCTGTTTACACACAGGTCTGTGGTTCTGGACCTTGAGGTGCACGTGTGAGAGCCTAAAAAAAAAAATCCCTATACACCCTTCACCAGCTGTTTGGTGCTGGGCAGATAGTGTACTGTTTGTGTTGTTGTTGTTGTTGTTGTTGTTGTTGAGAGCACATTCCTGCTGTGTCTGGAAATTACAACTGTGAGTGAACCAAAACAGTCAAGTTACAGGCAACCAAATAAATGAGCTGAAAGACACGAAAACGCTCCATGTGATCGTTTGATACACTACTAAATAGTATTAACCTTTCCATGGTTGCACTGAAGATGTTTACTATATTAGCAGGAAATAAACGACGAGATGAGCAAATACACACTGGGAACCCCACTTGACGGGCATGGATCACGATGCTCCTATGAACGCGTCCGGGCGGAGGTCTCCGTTGTAGCATCCGCATCGGCAGGGTGGACACGCCGCACCGTGAGAGTTTACTGCCCCCACATAAGGCATCTACAACGCAGCAGTTGAGCTTCGACGTATCCACTTTAAAGACTGGACGCGAATCTCTTCTCCCAGAGAGATTCCCCCCCCCCCTCTCTCTTTTCTCTCACCCCCCACCCCTCCGCGCGCTGCACCTGTGCCGTCGCTGCGCCGCTCGCGCGTCACTCGATGCCAACCGAGTCCTTTTAGACCTTCCTCTCTGTCGGACTGCGCGCAGACCGGGTCGACCTTGAGAAGCGGTCCACGGGTTCTCCAGGGTTCTCCAAGGTTCTCCAGGGGTCTCCTCCTGCAGCCGCCGTGTCTTCTCTGCACGCGTTTATTACGCGACGGCAAACTTTTTTTCCCCCTTCTTTTTCTTGTTTCAATTTTTACGCACGGGTTCCCACATGTGGACGATCAGCTGAGGACATCGCTGCTCCAACAACAACAACAACAACAACAACAACAACAACATCAACAACAAACAATAGCAACCTTAGGATCTTCGCAAAAACTTCAGGAGGGACCATGCACGTGTATGTGGCTGTGTTACTCGCTTATGGGGTGTCGGGTGAGTTCAGCAACTTCTCTCCTTGAATTTAGAACTCAAATTCAAATTCATTTAGGTCAATCTGGTTGCTATATATATATATATATATATATATATATATATATATATATATATTGTTCTCTTATTATTATTTTAGCAAAAAAGAGATCTTTGAGTTTTTTAAATTTTGTATCTCTTCATTTTCTGTGAGATAGCGCTGTGGATATCTCGTGTCAGTTATGTTTCTGAGCAGCGCATCCATCATACTGCAACAGTTAATATGTGAGCAGTCATCAGCCTCTGTACTCTGCACATCCTCTATCAAGGTCAGAGCTCCAGCGCTCTGTGAAGCCTGGAGAACCAAAAGCATCCACACACTCAGAACGCCTCATTGAGAGCCGGTCAGGCCAACATACTGGGGTTTTTTTTTATTTCAGAGGAGCTTTTATTCCATTGTGTGGGTTTTGATCTCTTAAATCAAGTGTTTGCATTTCAGCTGCAACACTAAACTGTCCTCCACAGCAAGATATGCTATGAAGGATATAGTTTTAAATTCGGAGCGAAGAAGAACTCACAATTAAATTGAATTTGAACCTGATATGTGCTCTTTAAGTGATCGTTGCATTCTTCAATTCAGTTTTGCTTTGTGCATCGAGGTTGATGCCGCTTATGCCCTGATGACGCTGTAAGGCTCTGGTGGTCGAGACGGGCATCTGCTGCAGAACTGCTCGCATTCTAGCCAGAACCATGCACCCAAGGGTCTGTGGCAGAAGAAAGGGGCGACTGTGGGTCCTTGAGAAAGACACTTAACCCTGCATTGCTCCCTGTAGCTGTGTCTAAGGTGTACTGTAATGTAATCTAATGGGGAAAAAAGACAAAGAACAAGTCGTAACGAAGTCTGTCCTCATCAGCTTCTGTTTGGCTGACTCGACCTATCGAATCACTTCCAGACACCGAACAGCGTGGCCAGTGTCGCAAATCATTGCTTCCATCCATTTAGTGAGGAGAACCTCCTGGAGAGCAACTGGTGAGGCAACAGACACTACGTCATGTGTACAGAACTACCAGTATAGGGCGACAACATCGTACGTAGAGTGTAAACGTATATACAAACAAGTGCTCACAAAGACATCCTATCAAAATGGCTTCTTATTTCATATCGACAGTGAAATGAAGGCCAAGAAAGTTTTTGCCAACGAAAACAGTGAAGTGTATACTTCCATCTTTTTGTTTTTGTTTGTCTTTCCATTATGTTTTTAAACAAGAAATTATGAATACAGATGAGTTGATATTTTCTCTTACGCATGCATTTTGGCAGTTAGCTGGACACCCCGCTGTTGTGTGTTTGTGGGCGACTTCTTACCTAAGGATGCAAAGCATTTGATTGGATGCCTTGGTGTCACTTGTCGCCACAGAAACCGTCAGCCACATTTCCGCATGTTGTGTCAGGGCCCCTCACATGGAATCCAAGATATCCTTTTTTCATTTCTTATAGCTTTACGGTCTCGTGTCACCCTTATCTGAGGCAATATGGACAACACCTTCTGTCCCAAGGTCTGCCTCTCATTTCATATCTCAATAACGATATATATCAAGGTGTACGTTCTCTGATAATACGATAAATAAATAGTCTATATGAATTAATTCCATGGTTTCATACACTCGTGTCATTTAAATGCTTGAGAAAATAAGGTCTTCTCATTAATTTAGGAGCTTTACTGCAAAATAATCTGATTAGTATATTATGAATTATATAGTTCACTCACAATATGATTGTATTGAAAGATGATGAATCTGTATATTGATTTATCGCTTGGCCCAATCCTTAACTTGACTTTAAAAATGTGCAATATGTAGTTTTGACTTTCCAATCCACAGTTAATATTTTTGCCATAGCTGTTGGGTTTTTCCTTTGTTTCTCCCCTAATCATAAGCACTTTGTGCATTCGCAAAGTGATGCACTGGCATGAGTCATGAATCCCACACATTAGATGATGTGGGGTTCAAAAAAAAGAATTTAATTAAAGTTCCTACTCTAGGAATGGTGATTTATTTTTCCATTTGTTTTTTTAAAAAAATAGACCCCGTTTTTAAAAAATTGCTTCCCATCTGGCTGTGGAAACAGATTGTCTGTTCATTAGTAAGTAATTAGTCAGGTGGGAGCGTCACAGTTAAATATATGCACTGTAGCATCACCATTATAAATATGATGCATGTCTAAAGCCAAGCCAAGCCAATAACGGATCTCGTGTGCTGTAATTTAGCATCAAAATCCCTTATGAGAACAAATAGCCTGAGCGTATAGCGAAAGGAAAACACACAACCGGAGTCGACTTATCGTCTCACAGGTCAATTTGTTTGTTGACAAATGTTAAAAAAAGGTGTGACGCGTTGTCAAAGCACAGCAGAGAGAGAGTTTTTTTTCTTCTCCTTTAGGCGTCTCGAGAAGTTTGGCAACCGAAAAAAAAACCCACCTGTTCAGGACTCAAGATTGCTACCGAGGACCGTAAAGAGAGCAGGAAAAGAAATATTCATAACATTTCTACCACTTGCTGTGAAAAAGGAAAGGGCCAAAAACGACCATTAAGGACGCCAGCCGACTCTCCGCTCTCATCTGAAACACATTACCGGGGCACCAAATCCCTCACAGAGCGACTCAGTAACGGCTTCTCCTCCTCGGGCACCGGGGGTTCGCTGAGCGGTTGAGGCATCCATACATGTCATGGATCGCTGGATCGCTGGAAAAAGACATAATGTGTCTTCTTGCGTTTGTGTCCCACTTTGTTGTAAGACAGCGAGTCCCAGTGAGCACGAGCATTTCATTGTAAGTTAACGCACAACGACAATCATCTTTTACATTTTACAGTTCAAACGTTTTTTTTGTTTGTTTCGGTGAGCGATTTTCCCAGAATGCCTTTCAATGTTTTTTTTTAAAAAATGACCAGAGTCGTATATATATATATATATAGACCTTTTCGTGACAGGCAAACCAAAAAAATATAGAAAATTCATGAATATTTATTATAAGAAAGAGAACAAACTGTTTAGAAACAGTTTGTTGGTAAAGGGGCATTAACATTAGTTGTGAATTGGTCAAATACATTCTTTACGAGCTAATTTGGGTAATAAACACATTAACAGGTGATGAAAAGCACAGTCTTTTGATTAAAACAACAAGGAAAAAGAACAGAAAAGTTATTTTTGAATTAATGTGACCATGAACTCTTAATTTCCAACAGGACTTTACTTACATCTTCACTGGAACGAGCTGCAACACACAATGCAGCAACCAGATGTTTAAAATCAGAAACAGAGAGGACGTCTCTCAGGACCCAGCAGGATGAATAATTGTTCATGAACAGCATTCATGTTAATTAGTCTTGCAAAACATTGTCGTCACATTTAAAGTTATTTAACCAGCAAACTCAACCATGATTAGTTTATTTCCCAGAAATAATAATGTGTACCCAGAGTGAACGTGTACAACTATGATTAGAAATGTGCGGAATACATTTTTAGAAAAGTAGGGATGAGTCGTCAAGGTGTCGGTGACCTTTAGTTCCCAATTAAAAGACAAAAGGGGAGACGATGTGAGAGGTCTTAGTTGAGACATCATGACATGTTAAATCAATAATTTAGCATGAAGCCAGGCTGTTAAGTGCCTCGGCGATAATGAGGTGAATCATAAATTATAATCCCATTTTAATTGGTTCCAGTGCAGGGATACCAGAGAGCTGTATAGATTATGTCATTTTCTCTTCCAGCTTCATGGTGTAAAAGCTCGGTTTTACATTCACCATATGTGTCCGTCTGTATTGGCATTGAAGGGCCTTGTCTCATCATGCTGAAAGCCATTGAGAGGCAATCAAAATCATCCCAATGTTGGATGATTTTTTTTGCACATTTTCAAGCAAGATTTATTTTTACTCGAGTGTAGCGAAACAAAAAGGTTTCTCAATCAAGTGGGAGAGGATGGGACCTGAGTGCCGAACAAATATAATTAAATATAACAAAAGTAGGCCGGGCTACCAAACTAATTAAAACGGCTTCACATACTTCTCTAAACAATGCTCCAACAAAGCAGTTCATCAGTCTCGTTGTCATCAGGCATCGAACAGGAAACTAAGTGGGAACTCCTCAGGCTCCCCCCCCCCCCCCCCCCCCTCCCATCCTCCCCTCTGCTGATTTTGGTCTGAGGAAACCCAGGAGCAGCATGACTGGCCTGCACCGGTCACCTGATTGGCTCCCGAAGAGGAAAACAAGGGAGAGAGAGAGAGAGAGAGAAAGCGAGGCAGGAGGGAGAGAAAGCACCAAGAAGACACGTCAAACAGAGGCGTCGGTATTTAATAGAAACTGTTTCATAACCAGTAAAAAAAAGTTCCTCACAGTAACTTGAACTCATATGTTTAACAAGGGCTCTCAATGTGTCTCTTAATAAAGACTCTTGGATGTTCTGCTTTTGTTTCTAGCGCTCAACATCACAGAGGAGGAGGCGGCGGCGTGCCCCCTGGGATATTTTCCCTGTGGCAACCTGACCGTGTGCCTCCCTCAGCTCCTGCATTGCAACGGCGTCGATGACTGTGGGAATCAGGCGGACGAGGAGAACTGCGGTAATGAATATTGTTTCCACTCGAGCAAATGTTTAGGACCATGTGCTGTGTCGGCTTCCTGCCTCCCAGCAGCTTGACCCGCTCTGCGGGGCGCATACAGCCATTAGTGGACTGAAAATCCATTGTAGAAAATAAGGAGAGGCGTAAAAGTACCGATGTAATAGCAAATTACCTGGTATTAGCTATTTTCTGCCCGTAGTCCTTGAGCAGGATAATAAAAGAGTGAAGAAATTAGACATTACAGGGAGATTAGACATTAAAAGAGCAACACACCCACAATTGAAGCAGCATCTCACACACACACACACACACACACACACACAATCCACAAGATCCATTTGTAGATGTGTAGTTATTATTTCTGTTGGGAGACTTTTCCACTGATTAATCGCCATGAAAGAGAGGGATGCCAAGAGAGGTCTTGACCTTTTGACCCGCGTTACCATTATTAAACAAGTCATGTCGGCAGTTTTGGAGAGGCGGCTCACAGCTAGCAGTGGTAACAGCGCAAACAACAACAACAAAAGTGTTGACTTAGCTAATCATTTTAACCTGAGACGGAACCAGAAGGTGGACCCATTATGGGCTGTAATGAGCAAACCTTTGGGGGCACGCTCACATGCACCAACATGCACTGGCTATGTAATGAAAGAAGCTTGGTTACGTTACTTTTCTATATCTTGACTATATTAATGCTCTGAGTATCATAAAGAGGACTCTTTTTTTGCTACAAAAGGTATTTATTCCAAACAAGGCAACAAGACCCAGCAGACATAACAACATATATATAACTATTAATGTACCCCTCTTCATACTGCATGCTCGTGGATCTGTTTTTTAATGGGCTGATTTTCGCAGTGGTTATTTGCAGATCCATTAATGCCAGCACCCACAAAGCTTCCCACCCGACCCCACCTGTGCCCACAGTGGGCTCAGAGCTGCTTGCTGGCACAGGCAGTAGATACAACCTTTGCTCATCGGGGTACTGAAAGTGGTGAAAATACATAAACGATAAGATTATGGTCCATGTTTTCGATGCACGCCTTGTTCGTAACTCATTGGTTGCACTCATACCTCCGAAATCCGGTCTATTCTTTTGCACAGAGTGGATACCTTTTATTAGTTGTGGCCACAGTAACAAGGATTGCGCAGCATGAAGGTGAGTGGTTCTCAAAGCTGTTCAGTTATGTTGGTAAAGATGAATATGATATTTCTGATTTCACCTACCGCCCTTTTAATTAATTAGTTTGAGCTTATTGAGTATAGATACAGAATAAAACCAAACGCGTATTATGTAAGTACAACAGTGCAGCTGCATGACTCAAATGGACATTGTGTCAATTATAAGTTATTGTTCACAAAATATTCTACACATCCAATCCAAAGAACCCCAAATATGACTTAATAAGTATCTCGTTTTTAAGGCTTCCTCAGCTCTGCTGATCTCCAGCTCATGCGTGACTGATTTCCTGAATTCCTCTCGAGGAGGTCAGAATCATTCACGACTTCCTTTTGCTGAAACAAATGCAGCTCGTGAAACTAAATCAAAATACGATAAATGACAGCTTTGAATTCTTCTGACTTCCATCCATTTCCCCAGACTCAATGCGCACACACCTGCAGGAAGGTTTGTGATCCGACGTCAACTTTGGTGTCCAGCAAGGGAAGCATTTAACTTCCTTTTTTCTATTAACATAAACTAATTATGTGCATTGTTTGACGTGCTATGTGATTATTAGACGTGTAGCTTGGTATTGACGTTCTTACTTCCGGCAGCACACGATGCTTTAGTGGCGCACAGAGACGTAACAGAAGCTAGCGGTTTGTGTCGTCTTTTTATCATCCGTGGATGTAACTATAACCTCTGGCATGAATATATGAATATTAAACCATGTTACGCTGTTCCAAGTTAAACTCCTGATGAAAGCTTTCCCAGATAACACTGAATGTTAGCAACTCCCTTGTCGAAAGAAGAACCGTTGGATGAAATCCGGGCGCTGCAGCTCAGCCGGTATAGAGTAAACCTTTACGTTATATTATTACCTTTAAAGGTTAGTGACCTCTGACCTCCACTGTCGACTTACACATTGCAACGAAATCCTCAGGATTGGTTTCCCCCATTCACACACCTGATTTCATATTTAAGGATGACCAGTGAGAAGAGATTCTGTGGCTGAAATGTGAAAGGAATCTTCTTCTTTTTTAAACCCAAATCTGCGTTCTCTCCTCATCTTCACAGAGTGTTTTGTGGCTGAAACTTCAGTGTTTGTGATTCACTCTCAAGGCTCTCATCGGCATCCATTTTCATTCGCCTGCAGCAGTTTTAAGGAGAAATAAAAGCTTTAAAATCACACTGTGCACTAAACGGGCAACAACGTTAGCAAGTAGCTGTTGGAGCGTTTAGCAGCTTAAGAGTAGAATATTGTGTTGGCGATGAACAAAACCAATTTAAAAAGGAGAGTTAACGTCAGACTTGTATTCATTTTGGGGGACCTAACCAACATATTCCCCATATTTACTATATACATTTATTAAATGTAGTTTTTACAGCTTCCTGCGCTGCTCAATCAGCCCCCCAAAAAAGCAATTATTGCAGCCGTAAATGATCAATCTCCGTAAAAAACCCTATTTGCATAAAACTTCAAACTCTAACCTTTTTCAAAGTGATTTTATTAAAATATCCAGGAAACCGGTCATGTATCACAGTAAAAAAATATGATTGATAATCCTATTAACATGGTTATACCGTTTTAGTTTGAGAGAAAGATGAAATCGGAGGGCTGTTGCTCAACTGGCTGCAGAAAAACGGTCGACGCTGGCAAAATTTGGGAACGTGCCAGAACAAACCCTAATGAGTAAAGCGTGGAAATTAATCTAAAATTAGGCAAAACAAAACAGAAAACGTTGTTGTAGGTTGTGGTTCCTCCACCACAACCGCCCGTGTGGACTCCCGCAGACTAATTTCAAACGTATTGGTGATGCGTCTAAACGTAATCCACAACAAAATATTATAACCCTTGAGTTGTAATACACAACGATGTTTCGTTGTTTGGGAACGTAGTTAGTAGGAGGCCAGGCTGCTCCGAATCTGCAGGTCTCCTCGTTTTTTAGACATTTTAGCATCTTTCAGTTTTGATTTTAGTGGCGGCCACTTTACTCTCTTCAGCATCGTTCCCAGTAGCAGACACAAGTTTCAGAAGAAAACACCAGATGCTCTTGTATAGTTTCTATTTGTATTCTTCTATTTTAGTAAATCTACCTCCTGTTATTAATTTCCATGCTTATTTGTATTTATTTCTGTCAATATAGTAATTCTGTAATTTCCCCACTGAGGGACTAATAAAGGATTATCTTATCTTATCTTATCTTATCTTATAGATATATCCTATCTCATTTTCAGTTGTTTTACTCATGTACTTATATCTAAGCAGATGTTATGCTTCTTCATACTTTACTACAAATACGTTTAAAGCCACAATTTATTTGACAGCTACTGCTACTGGTTACTTTAAAGATCCCGATTATCCACACGCATCTGATCAATTTCTATAATAGGATGCAATGTTTTAAACTCAACTACCCGACAGTATTTAATGATGTCGACCTCATCCAGCTCAAACATATAAACCCCGATTACACAGTAATGCATAGTAAGAATAGTTCCTGGAAGAAGGTTAACAATGAGAAGTAGTGCTCCGTAAAAATGTCACGGGGTGACACAAAGAAAAGAAAACACAAAGAAAAGCTGAGTCCTCGTGCTGCTGAGTTCAGGGCCGTGTTGTCAGAGAGCCTTCAGTGTGGTAACCTTCACAAGAGGTGATCCAAGGCACATCATTTATTTACAGTGTAATACAATGCAGCACAATAACCCTGAATGTTTGTTAAGGTAAATGTTAATAGGAAGGTATTTATTAAATCCTTCACCCGTTGGTGTCGGTCATATGTGTGTGATATCTGCAATATCTATCAAACAAAATGTTCCCACAAGATGCTTGTCAAGCTTATGTAAAATGCCGGAGGATGTTTTGTGTTGGAAAATGTGTCTTTATCTGACAGCCAATCAAAATCATGTCTAAAGGCTTATCAGATCGTTGACCAATCAAATATCGGCACGCTCTACTCTGCAAATATCCTAGTTGAAGCATTTTCTGTAGGTTTTCTTTGAGCTGATTAGTGATTTGTTACTGTAAGTTTTTGGCAATCAGTTCACTGCTAACCAAGTTAGCCATAACATTAGCTGTCCAATGCTAATGTGCTGCTAATGCAGCATTTCATGGAGCTAAATGTTGTTATACTGTTTGCCCAACTGTTTTGTTTTCAGTCAAATGCATCTTTGATAAACAGCTGAAGGTACAAGCTTGAGCACATGTGAACTGAAAATGAAACATTGGTGTTGCATTTTGTTAACAACTCCAACGACGTTAGCGTTATTAATAAGCTACCGCTATGACTTGCGTCTCTGACCGGCTCCTTCTCCACACTGCAGCAATAGCAGCCGAGGCTCATGGGAATCGTAGTATTTAGAGACGTCCGCCATGCCAAAATGATGCACACTGCCATTTGAAATAATTGATGCTGAGGACACCCAACTGATCCTCTCGTTTCCCCAATCTGAAGCACGGGTAGCAGCACGAATCTCTGCCTGTCTGACCGACATCTCTCAGTGGATGTCCGCACACCACCTGAAAATTAACCCGGACAAGACTGAACTTCTCCTCCTTCCAGGAAAAGGCTCTCCCACCCACGACCTATCTATTAACTTCAACAACTCAGTGCTGGTTCCGACTCCGACTGCCAGGAACCTCGGAGTGACGCTCGACAGTCAACTCTCCCTGACTGCCAACATTACTGCAATAACACGCTCCTGTAGGTACATGCTGTACAACATCAGGAGAATACGACCCCTTCTCACTCAGAAGGCGGCACAGGTTCTGGTCCAGGCTCTGGTCATCTCACGGCTGGACTACTGCAACTCCCTCCTGGCAGGTCTACCTGCTAATGCCATTCGACCTCTACAGCTCATCCAGAATGCAGCTGCTCGACTGGTCTTCAACCGACCGAAATTTACCCACACTACTCCGCTCCTCCGCGACCTTCACTGGTTACCGGTGGCCGCCCGCATCCGCTTCAAAACATTGGTACTTGCGTACCGTGCTGCGAACAGATCGGGTCCGGTCTACATCCAGGACATGGTCAAACCGTACACCCCAGCCCGTTCACTTCGCTCGGCTTCTGCCAATCTGCTTGTAGCTCCTTCACTTCGAGCTAAATCACGACTGTTTGCTGTGCTGGCTCCTCATTGGTGGAACGAGCTCCCCATTGACATCAGGACAGCAGAAAGTCTCTACATCTTCCGGCGCAAACTAAAAACACATCTCTTTCGACTATACCTTGAATAGGTAGCACTTAAATGCCGTAGTAGCACTTAAATGTCCCTTACCGATAGCACTTCAGTAGCACTTAAATGGCACTTACGGATAGTACTTTGTAGTTTGACTTTATTGAAGAAATTGTACTTGCTTGATTCTTGTTGTTCTGAGTTTGGACTCACGGTTTAATGCACTTATTGTAAGTCGCTTTGGATAAAAGCGTCAGCTAAATGACATGTAATGTAATGTAATGTAATCATGACATGTGATCGTGTCGTAAACAAAAATGCATCGCAAATTGTTGCAAAAGTGACTAAAAACTGCTTTCCTAATACATTTTTAATGTAGCAAAGTTCAGGTGTGTGCGCCTTCGTTTACTTCATTTGCCGCGTGGCGTATTTCTCCTGTAAAAAGCTGTTTATCAACAGGAAACCATCCGTCTCGCAGAGTTTAACAGAGCGATGGTAAGCCTTTTTCGTTAAGCCTTCAACCTTTTTGTGGAGGGTACATTCTTCCTGCTGTGAATGTGTGCAAGCCTTCCAATAACCGAAATCTATTTCCAAAAGCCCTTAATTCAGAGCAGCCTACTTCAAAGACACCGAATATCAAAATTGTACACCATCAGTGCAAATGACTGTACGTGTACCTAAGTATAGTCATTTTTCTACTCTCCTCTGGCTCATCAGGAGTTCATTCAGACTGGACTTGTGCACATAATGTCCCCTGTTACGTGTGTGTGTGTGTGTGTGTGTGTGTGTGTGTGTGTGTGTGTGTGTGTGTGTGTGGGTGTGTCTGTGTCTCGTGGGCGTGGCTTCCGGCAACTGGCAATCATCTCCACACCTGCACGTCATCTCCGGCACCTGTCTCCAACCACATCATCAAGTCCTCCCTGTTAAAACACCCTGGCTTCCCTCTCTCCAGTTGCCAGATCATTGCACCATTTACAGTGGTACCTCGACTCTTGGCTTCACTAAGAGACGTACTTTGCTTGTTACTTGTGATTTCCTGCTCACCCCTGTTCCCTGTGCCCAGGAATCCCGTACTTGCACTTCCGCTCAGCCGCCGCCGCTCACGCCACCTCACCACCCCATCTACGCTCTCCCGGTTCTATACAATAAACTATTTACCTCCACCCAACCTTGCCTCCCCGTGTCTGCGCTTGGGTCCGGCACAAACCGAACCCTCACACATAACCTTATAAACCACTGTGTCCATCACACATGATTTCAGCCGTTGTGTAGGAGAAATAAACAGCATTAAACTCAAGTAAAAAACGTGTTCTGATGGTTAATGGGCATCACAAAGGACATCCTATATGCATCCGTCTTCGGCTTGCTCTTCCTATCCGCCCCGCTGACCTCCACGGACTGACAACCCATTATCTGGCTTTCTTGTCAGCATGACTTTCTCTGCACTGATGAAGGTGAGAGCCACACCTCAAGACTCTCTCATGCACTGATGGTACACATTTCTCCCCCGTTGAGTATTCTTTCTCTTTCTCTAACGATGCGTGTTGGCGAGGAGGAGAGAGGTGAAAAAACATGTTGATTGGTCTCTTTCTCTGCTTCGGGCAAGTAGACAAATGTTCATGTGTGGTGTATTGGGAGAAGTGGTGCCATAAATTAAAAAGTGCATCAGCTGCTCAGTCAATGTGATGTTATATATATGAATATTAGATTGGTTGGAGGAAATTACTTGCAGGTGTTTGCAAATTTTGTTTTATCCAACACCATGAACATTAGTGCAGAGTTGTGCTTGAATGACTAATAGCTTTCTTTCCATTATATTGCAGAAAAAAACTATTTCCCATTACTAATTTCCAAAACACCATAACTCAGTGACTCTTGTTGCTCTTTCCTGCTTGAAAAATAGAACAGAATGGAGGTTAAAGCCGATTAGACGTGGTCCTTTCATGCTCCGGTTTGTTGACTCCCATTTGGAGTTGGTTGGCTTCAGATGTGCAGTTTCAGACGAGCTGCTTAGTGATGGTACTCGGTGGCAATCTTCGTTTTGTTGGCTTTTCTGAACTGACTTTTCTCCACTTTACGCTGGTCCCAAAAGATAAGACAGCTGATTATGCAGAGTGAGACGTGAACCTTCACAAACCAGCACATTAGACATCTAACATTATGTTAAAAGGGTTATTAGCCTGGCTGTGAGCACTCCAGATATCATACCATACTTTTAGAATTACACTGGTTGAGCCCAACTCAAAAGAACATAGTGTTCCTCTTACCTATAGTGTTATATTTATCAATCTAGAATGCAGACTGATGGAGATCTCGTCTGTAGAGATTTTACCTTGGTTCAGATGTGTTGGAACTCGATGGCACTCGCGCTCGCGGTGCTCAATGCGCCTAAACAATTGGCTTGAAAAGCTCAACAGCAATGTCTCTGTCCACAAATCGTGATCAGGTCTCTCCAGATAATCCACAAACCTTGTTTATGTGCAGTTTCATGTCGTAACTATCTTCTTTCTACCGAACTGCACCCTCGCTCTGCTCTGCTGAGCTGTGGCATTAGCTAGCTAAACATCAAATATAGATACAGAAAATAATATGCTGTATTGCAGTAAGAAGCTTCATTATACCCACTCCTGAAAATGCAGCAGCTATTTCACCCTGCGTAAACATAGCATACTTTAACACATGTTCCTCCAGGTGCTCTACAGTGTCCTAATTGCTATGTTCCTGCAGGGAGCTGTTGCCATTGTTACAGGATTATTCCGCACTACGGGAAGCCATAATGGACCTTACATCACAGCAGTTTAAGTGTACATCAATGCAATGATTGGAGAAATGTGATTTGAAACATGCCAAGCTTCCAAGAAGATGCAATTATTCTGAGCCTGTCAACGGTATTTTAGTTGGAGCAATGCCTGCTTACAATGATATTCTAAGAATAATCACAATTTCAACTAGAAAGGTTGACTCAGAGTGCAGATTTCCACCAGGTGTAATTTATTTTTGAATTGATAATACAAATAATATTATGGAAGTACTTTTGTTTTCTCCTCTGAAATTACAAAACGGTAAAAAGACGTCAAGCAAGCTCAGGTAAAGGACCAGTGTGTAGAATCCCAGAGGATATAGAATATAGTATTTATAGCACATTTGTATTAAACTGCACTGAATCCCACAGAATGAGTTGGAAAGTGTTGCGGGTGACAGTGAAGCCTTGTTCACCGCGTCCCGACCCCGGATAAGTGGCTGATAATGGATGGATGGGTGGATGCACTGGAGGAATAGGTCCCCAGAATACAACATTGTGGCTCTCTATTAAATCAATACCTTGCCCAGAGGCATACGCTACTGTATATCAGATGGGGCTTCACAGTCAATTAGTGTTGTTATTAATATCAGTGTTATCCGTGTTTTTCATTGATGGGGGGGGGGGGGGGGAGACAGAATGGCTCCAGGGTGTGAGTCCTGTAGTTTCAGTAACTTGTCCAACTCCCACAAGCGAGGCTGTTTTTTTATTTTTTATTATACTCCCCTGCACAACATAACCATAACAGACTGTCAGAATAAGCTTTTCTTATTCCCTTCATGAACTGGAGCAAGAGGCAGAAACTGTCTCAGCAATATGGCCAACTTTTCCAAGAAACCCTTCAATGTGGTGAGAGCTTTATTAAAAATGAAACAGTATATATTCTATGAAATTATATGCTGGGTTTTTTTCATCACTTCTTAGAATAGCTACGACTACTTTACAGTATAAATCTGCTTACAGGACTTTTTGGGTCAATTATATTACTTTCCTGACTTTCCTGAAGTCTTGTTTCTACAGACCCTTTTTTTTTGGCTTCTACTAGTACCTTTTTTTAAAGTACTCTCGGGTATATGATGAATGGTAGCCATGAGTTTGTGCTCTTTATAATGATATATTGGTTCCTGCAAGAAATATTGCACAAGCCCCAAACCAAAGTAATGACATCCTTGAAGATAATCATGTAGGACCCACAAAAATTGCTTTTAAAAAAGGGAAAAAGTCTTTGGAAAACATGAATGAATCACACAAACGCTGACTGACAGCAACATGTACGCGCCGGCCGTATCCAGCCCTGTGGGTTTACATGACATTTAGATTTAATATTTTTCAAATGTGCTCTCGTGGTTCTGTAAAAATATTTTTTTGTAATGTCATAAACTTTTCACTAAACAATAATGTGACAGCTACGGCTGACGGTATATTGCAAACTCTCAATCTCCCTTTGGGCTCAGGATTTCAAGGGCTTTTCAACAACATTGGCTTTTTGGCAGAGTTTGCAGGACATCAAAGCCAAAAGATTCAGACATCTGAAAGATGAAATGGTGATTTTACTCAAGGACACACTGAGCAAAGAGTACTTTGCGTAGGCTCAAAGAGAGGACGACAAAGCAAGTGTGCTGTTGTCGCTCTGTCACAGAGAAGGAAGCCTTTTTGGACAATAACAAAAGAAATACAAGAGGCTGCTGCATTGTACAGCGATAACATCTTCGTAATTCTCCAGGTTTGATCGCAGCAACCAGGGTTGAAAGGAAGAGTGTGTAACATGCATTGGCAGAAATGTCACATACCATTTTTAAGCCGTTCGCAATCTACATAGAGAGCAGATCCTCCTCACAGAGTCGGGCCGCCATGTTTCTGCATTAGCCCTGAACTACCAAACACTGGCTTGGGCCAATAATGTTCTCCCATCGGCAGCCATAGATCTCCTTCAAGCTTCCGTCACACAGGAGAAGTTTCAGTTGTTTGCAATCTGCAACCTCACCACTAGATGCCTCCCAGATTCTACAAACTAGACCTTCCCTGAAAAGATTATGAATACATTGAGCCCCCATCCACTGAGATATATTGTATTATAATGGATGTAACACAACACATAACATTGATCCAGGATAGAGCCTCAACATCAATGTCAAAGTAATTCGAGATATGAAGGGAAAAGGTTTCCATTTCAGAAGAGGATACTTCCTTAAGGTAAATGCTGCTTTACGATAACATTACCGACTGCTGTGAGGGCCGTTGGTTAGTTAAAGTCTCCGTAACATGTATTTGTTTCGTTTTAAAGACACAGAGTGGCATTGCCCCCGCGTTGTAACGTCACAAAGGCTAACATCATGCCATTTTGTGTCATATCAATCCCAGTGTAAACATAAACATGAACCCAGAAATTGGATCAATTCAGGAACCTTTCTAGATTAAGCTTTAATGTGTGAAAATGGCTCAAGTGCAAAAACAATCTTTGCAAACACCCGTTTTTTATTTGTTCCCAACTAAATTCCTTTTTTGAGCTCAACCTTAATCCCGGTGGTTCAGTTGGCTGGTGTGACACCGGCCTTTACCGGTTAATCCTCCTGGACAAGATCTGATTCGTTGAAGAATGACATACAGAGTCAACTTTTTTTTCATTTCAAGCCCATTGTGCGGTGGGGATCATTTTGAACATGAACATCAAAGACTTAAGGTGGATGATGTGTTTCCTGAGAATCGATTCGCCCGACTTGTTCCGGCTTTCTTCGTTCCAGTGTAGCGTTCATAAAGCTTTTCGCCTGCGGAAATAACGATGTGCATGTAATAGAACCGAGAGCGGAGAAGCAATGGCTCTTGCGAGGTAAAGTTGGAAATGTCTTGTCTCGCAAAGGTGTACGTGCTCCCACTCGCCGTTATTCAATCGGCTGCAGAACATTGAGCAATTTCTAGAATGACCCTTTGTCCAAAATAAAAATAATTCACATGTTTGTCTCTATATCTGTTTTGACCTTAAGAAAAGCCGAACTCTTCACTTGATCATAGAAAACAGGGCAATCATGATCAGAAATGGCAGTAGCACTCCTAGTCCCCGACGTCCTACCAACTCATTATATTTACTTGGCGCCCCAGGTAGTTCATGATTAGATGTCTTGAATGAAAACGAATAAGTGCATCCAGGTGATGTCTTGTTGTGGATGCTGCAAGCAGCAATGTACGTCAGGCCTGTTTGTTTGAGATCATTCTGTATTTATGTAATCTTTTGATGTATCTGAAGTGGGCTCAATTCGTACATTCACAAAAAAAGCGTCCCAGCCAACTGAGGAGCGCGAGGCCTGGTTCAAGCCACTGCCAGATGGTGGAAAGAATTGGGGTTGTTATCGGAAAGAAATCAAATTAATTATTTGTCCATGTCTTGTCTTTTGAGTTTGACTTCAAATAGTGTGCAGGCTCCATCGCAATGTTCCCACAGTCTCTCCCCCTCCTGCTCCTTTTGTATCACTGTGGCTGTTGAACCGCAATAACGGCACAAGTTTTTCAAATTTGGCTTTCAGTGAGTCGTATTGTGCTATTTAACTTATGTCTATCATTCAAATTCATCTGCCTTTGAAGGCCAATTTCAAAGTGACTCAGTGACATTCTGGTAATTCCACATCCATGGTTAATCAAACAGTTGAATCACATTGATGGTTTCCTTGCCCTCTAATTTCACTGTTGACTGAAAAAATTTATTAATTAAAAATAATATTTCCATGCAGTTGGTGACCAATTGCAAAAAGCTAGATTTCCTCTGTGTGTGGCTCAACCATGCATGGCTTTCATAAATGTTGATTATTTCCAACAACTTTGAAGATTAACAAATGGATTGTAAGAACAACCCCCCCCCCCAAAAAAAAAATACTAAAACATTATGCTTTTTTGGGGGGATCTTTTGCTTTTTCTGATGCTGTTGAAAGTCGTCTTCACCCCTCACCTCCAACAGTGATTGTCCATTCGTAGCTTAGCAACCGTAACGAAGCAAACTTTCTTTACTTTGTATTTTCAGCCTTTCCAACAACAAAAACACATTAGCAACGGTGTGACGTTAAAAAGGAAAACATACCATTTAAACAGTATATAAGTGAAGCATCCAAACAAGGATATGTTGGAACAAAATAAGTCTGTATGGTCTGATAAACTGTTGGATTTCAAGAACACTACTTGTTGTTCTGAGTTGTATCTCACCCACTTCAATCGTGCTATATCAAAAGGCCTCCAAAACTTAAGCGTGAACATTGTTCATGACATCTGAGGTTTATCCCTCACAGACCTGTTCACTTTAGCGAAGTAATGAAGCCATCTCATGGGAGCTTTAACAGCCCAAATGAGGTGAACTATACGTGACATTAATGTGTGAAAAACACGGTAAGGATTCAATGGTCTGATTTAGTACTTGTGGACATGATCGAGAATCCTCACGGTCCCTAAATTCGAATCAATTTTACAGTGACGGAACCTGGATAACAGAGACGAAGCATAAGGCAGCTAATCTTAGATGCGCGCGACTCCTATTGGGATCGCAAGGAGAAATGTATTTTTTCAAGTTCAATGACTCACTGATCAGTCACGCAACATGCAGCTGTTGGCTCAAAGCACCTTTTCAGCGTGCGACTGCAACAACTGACAAATGACTCGTTCAAGGAACGTGAAACACATCGGTCCTTGATCCGAGGTGAGTGGAAAATTAAAAATAGGCCGTGAAAGAATCTGAGAAATGTGAGCATTTACTTTAATAACTTGTTTTTTAAGCGGAACCAGTTGTGAACACATTTAACCATCAATGTGGTTAAATGTGTTCACCCCTGTGACTCTCTCAGTCTGCTGTTTGGTGCAGGCTATCGTGTACAGCGGGTTTTTAGAGCTTTTAAAATTAATTGAGAGTGAATAAAAACCATAAACTTGTGGGTAGGACAGTTAAACAAAATGAAATCCTCTCTAGGTGCACGACCACGACGGACCCATTTTATATTTTCATATTGCTTTCACATTGTCATTTGATACAATTGCCAACATATTGATTATAGCCACTTTAAACACAAAAAAACCTCTTACTGTATTATAACGTGTGGCTCTGTGCACTATTTTTTCCCTATGTTTGTTTCAGCAAAACAAACATATAACATATACAATGTATTTTTGTATTTGTGCTGTCTGAAACTTTAAACTTGTGCTGTCTGAAACTTGGGACTACAGATCAAAAATAGCCTCTTGGCTAACTCCTCTGGCACATTTACAGAAATGTTTTTATTAATGTGCACCGTCCCTTATTAAAACTATTTGTGTGTACTTCTCTTTCTGTCTCTCGTGATACTGTTTTCATCTCTATACACAACAGTCGCTGTACTTTGTGTTGGCGCTACATTGGATTGCATCAGAAAACAAGGTGTTGTTTGGACAAAATATCAAACGCTGTTCCCATCAGAACAAGAAGCAGAATCCATTAAAAAAAGAAACATTTTAATAAAATGTTTCATGCACCACAGGGATCCATTTATCACAGCAGTTGCCATCACAGCTTTTATTAATGGAACTTTATATTCAAGATACAGACACAAACGGAGAGTCATTAATGCCAACACCAATTAATATGAAAGTTAATACTTGATGCAGGGAGCTATCGCAACATGATCAAACAAGAACTCGCATTGAAAGGGAGATCAGACATCGTCAGGAAATGGATCCAATTAACCATGACAACATTATTAAATCCTTCAAGATGGAAAAATCAGCATTTCAGGGGAGGAAAAGGGAAGGGCGGACTAACGCGTCATTGTGTCGATCAATAGCGCACTCACTTCTGAATACGTGTTCGGCTACTGGTTCCATAGATTTCATCACAAACCAGAGCACAGTGAGAAAAACTCACGCCGGCACAGGGAGAACACGTGTTTGAAACCAGTGTGTCCTATACACAAACACACACACACACACACACGTGTGTGCATGGGAAGCTTATCAATTGGTTCCAGGAGCGCTGACTTGTCATCACTTTAACCCCTTGGCATATAAATGACACACATAAAGCCAAAAATGCGTATACGCGGACATATCGTGCTATTCATACGTCTTCTCATTTACATTACATTTAATTTAGCTGCTGTGTTTATCCAAAGCGACTTACAATCATACACCGTTGACACAGCTATAGTGAGCAATTCCGGGTTAAGTGTCTTGCTCAAGGACACATCTACTAGGGCTAGCACAGCCGGGGATCGAACCGCCGATCGTCTGATTGAAAGACAGACCTTAAGGCACTGACCCACAGTAACCCCTAGGTTCTCATAAGTAGGACCATGAGTATCTGGACCACATTTCCTGGCTATCCATTTGACAATTGTTGAGAATATTTAATTAAAGACTGTCAACCTCATGGTATGGCTTCCAGAGGAAAAGTCCATTAATTCATTGGACTGTATCTTCTTGTATATCTTTGGAAAACATCATGACTATCCATCAAATAGTTTGAGATATTTGTGTTGTGTTGGCCCCAGAGACACGCCGCTGCTATATACCACAATAAACTAGAGTGCATGTTATGCTGCTAAACATGGATGATCTGTTGTTTTTCCTCCGAGATTCAAATTCCCAACCCAACGTCATTTCCACGTCCATGCTTTAAAGGTACCTTGCTGATTCATTATTTACAGCTTTATCTATATTCAACACGTGGTGTGTATCCTGAGGACCAAACAAACAAATGGCTGTGTTAAAATTGGCATACAGTGCCGACCTGCTTTGCTGAGCACTAGAATGAAGATAGCCAGTCCACCTTTAAGGCAAGTAAGGCACAGGAAACTTGGCTCTCGAGGTGTCGTAGCATTTATCCACCAACTCTAGCCCACACTTAGCCTCTGTATTTATGAATATATTAAAAATCATACATTTTGGATATCTAAATACCCCGTAATACCACCCAAGTCTACACCCCATTTAACATTTGAAATTCCTTTTTATTTTTATTTTTTTAATCGGCTTTGTACTCATTATACTTCATATTCTCCTCTTTTATTGGCTATTTGCTGCTTTATACTGCCACCGACTGCTGCCTCCCTTTTTGACTCGAGCTTGTGACATACATGTGGATCTGTGTGTGTGTTCGTAGAAGACCTACAAACCAACACGTCGAATCATTGCTCTGCGTGTAATTCAGCTTTGGGTCCTCCTGTGATAATCTGCCAATGTCATCTCTTTGTCAAATAGACATTACACTGAACATAAGCCAACGTAACACAAAGACTCCATTTGGTAAATGATTCCAGTGTGAATCAGTATCTCACTAATTTGATGTCTGTGTTGTATTTTTATCGGACCACAATGCAAATGATTAAAATCTTAACGAGCATTTTGGCTGCGAATCCAAGAACATTGACTTTGTTGAGTTATGACAGACAATTACTGCTAATAACTTTGGAAATCCCCTTGTTTTTCCTTTAGTGCCACCATAAAGTGGTGTTGGAGGGATTGCCATGAATTTGGTTCAGATATCGATGTCCCCCTAAGAATGAATTGTAATAATGTTGGTAATCTTGTTCCATCATCAGTTTAACATTTTAATGTATCTAATACTTTGCTTTATGACCAACACCTCTGCAACATTAATGGCATTTCCATCAGCCTTAACTGTACTTTGAAATAAAACAAGGCCTCTTCAGAAAAATGAACAATTAACCTGATTTCCAAACAGAAACTTCCAAAAATAAGTAAAAGTTTCAAAGATACTCCAAGACTCATTGCCATGCATTGCATGTTCAATCCACAGTTAGCCTGCGAGACAATAATGATTTGACTGATTATAGTTGCTGATTGGTAAAAACAACACGTTCCACTCCGCGTTCACAAGTGATCTTCATTTCAACCTACACTCCACTATTTAATTGAATGTGGGGACTTGTGAACTACACCACGTGGGCTCAATTGGCATGTGGATCATGTAGAGTCTCCATCTCATGTAGTGCTTTGTTTAAGGTTTGTGACTCGCAATCAATAATGAGTTTTTTATTATGATCGCTGGGGGGGTATTCACAATGAATACTGCATCTGAATGTTACATGCCAGGAATGAATGTAGGACTTAATGAAACTGTGATGATGAATGACGTCCATTCAATACGGATTTATTCATCCATTCCACAAGAGCCTTGTTCATAAAACAAAAGGCGAAGCCCTTCTTGTCACACTAGAGTCTGATTATTGGTCTTACAGCAGAGGCTTTGTGAAATGGCTGGCTCATAAAGATGAAACGACAGTTACCTGAGACACAGCGGTAGCTCAAGTTACCGTAAAGCACAAAGGTTTAAAGAAAGTTGACGGATAGTTTGGGATTCTGGACTCGGATGTGCGACGAGACTGCCAGGGCACGATAAATTTTTTTGGGGGGGGGTGCGGGGGGGGGGGGTCGGACCACCTCAAACGCTGCATCAAAGTCTCAGAAGCATTGAAGTGGGACCTGAGTCGTTTCTGTACTGTCCGGGAAGTGGCACACTTTGAGTGTGAAATAGTCATTTCTCGGCAGGGCGTTGTTCTCGTAATGTGTGTGTGTGTGGTTCTTGTACAAGGGGTGCGTTGAGGAAATTAACAGTGTCCATCAATTGCTCATTACATTCAACATTTTATTAATTTTCGTTTGTTTGTAAGGTAAACGCTGTGGTGGTGCGTGTCTTTGGTTTATTTGCGCTGCATACATATACAAAATAAGCATTCGCTTACGCACGTGCGGCCATCATAAAGAAACAGAACCTTATTCTTACCTTTTGTGTTGCTGTCGAGTGGGAAGGTCCTTCCGTGCATCACAAAGGGGAAAGAGAGGGACTGCGTACTGTCTGACAGAGTGGAACATTATGAACCACCACAAATTATACTGAATAAAAGATGTTTGGTTTGAAGGGAAAAAAATGATTGGGTTTGTAATCGCTTTCTTTGTGTGTCTTGTATTCTTTTCCAGGGGATAATAACGGGTGGCCCCATCTTTTCGACAAGTATTTTGGGATGCCCAGCCATAACACTGGGACCAAGTCCAATGTATGCTGTAAGTACTCTGTTTCTAACCTTCATATTGCCATCGCTGCTGTGTAACAGATTGTTTTCTTTTGAAGGAATGAAAGAATATCCTAGAAACCTCGGGTCCCCGTAGCCACAGGAAATTCAGGATTCAATGAATATTTAATGGGAAAGATAATAGTCATATAGCGTTCACGGCACACTAGTTAAAACCCTCCAGAATAAAGGTTCCGTAGTTAGTATAGCCATACAAATGAGTTCACACCTAAAGGTTAGTTTGATTGGCTAGTTTAAACAATGGAGACGCTAAGCTAATTCATTCTAAGATCGAGCTCAAATGTCTCAGGAAGTTCCCTCCAGAATAAAACTTATTATCCTGCCTTCAGTATAAAAGTAACATCTCAGGTTTCAATCGGCATCCATCTTAACTATCCTATCCAAACAATAAAACATTATTCATTCTCATGCAGGTTATTGTTACATTTGTCATCAACAAACAGTTAAAAACAGTGATCATCTCCTATGCTTTATAATACATTCCTCCAGAATATTCTTCATAATATCTCTAATTTATTATCATATCTTTCTTTATATATTAATTTAAAACATAAAATTTCTTATTCAAATGTGCAAGTATACATAAAATCCACTACAACTCTACAGGAACTTGTGGACAGTGTAAAAGCAGAGGATATATAGATAGATATGTGTGTGTCTGTGTGTGTGAATCTCACTCGAGTCGGGAGGCTAATCAGAATACTTCAGTTTTGTCTGAGTTTAACATCAAGAAGTTGCAGCTCATCCATGTTTTTATGTCTCTAAGACATGCTTGAAGTTTAGTAGCTGGTTGGTCTCTTCTGGCTTGATCGATAGATATAATTGAGTATCATCTGCATAATAATGAAGGTTTGTGGAGTTTTTCCTGATAATGTTGCCCAAAGGAAGCATATATAAGATAAATACAATTGATCCAAGCACAGAACCTTGTGGAACTTCGTGACTAACGTTGGTGGTCATCGAGGCTTCATCGTTTACAAATACAAATTGAGATTGATCTGATAAATAGGATTTAAACCAACTTAGTGCGGTACCTGAAATGCCAATCGACTGATCCTAGTCTCTTCTGTTGTTATTTCCAGGAACTCTCAGATTCAGTTCAGACTGCTGATATTGGAGCTTTTACGTGGTTCTGCCTTACAATAAAACTGCCAGCGTTGAGCATTAAGGCCCAGATGATAAAACTGACGTGTAAATGGAATATTCGCAAAGTAGTACTCACATCAGCAAGATACACAGATGAAGTTTAAAATAAAGAAAAATGGCATCTTCACCTGGAGTTTTATTCTGCCAATATCCTTACCAAGATATTCAGTCAATGGTAACTCTGAAAACATCCAGTTCTCTGGGAGGGCAGTTAAACACAACTTCTCTCAGATGGTTAATAATCTCCGTAAATTAAAATAGGTTTGCCTATTAAAGAGAAACATTTTTGGCTAATACTGACGTGCCCTCAAAGATAATTAGCCATTATTTCGACTGATAATCTTACCTGCTCTATTTCATCTCATCTTGCACATCCGTACTGGGATTCAATGAAAGATAATCAAAGCTGTTTTAAACCCAGGAGGAATATTCCATATGCAACATTGAGATACATGATTGTTTTATCCTACAAGTCACTCCGAGTGAATTCTGCTGTCATTGTTGCCTCTGCTGCTTTAATCTCGGGACAACGGTTGGCATTCAGCCACACCGCTCAAGTCTTGACACTTGATTGAAGTGTCCTCTAATGTCCCGTCTCTCTCTCTCTCTCTCTCTTTCTCTCTCTTCCCACCATCTGTCCAGTGCTGGGTGCCATTCCTGAGCTCTGCCAGTGCCGAGACCTGGAGCTGGACTGTGACAGTGCACAGCTTCAAGACGTCCCAGTGGTGGCCATGAATGTCACCATGATGTGAGTAGAATTTCTTTTTCTTTTTGGTATCTTAAAGCTCAATCCGTCCTCAGAAAAAAGCCTTCATCCCTGACTGGCTGCCGCCGCATGCGAGAAGCCGGACTTACTTGAAGCCAGAATTACAGATAAATCTCTGGCGATAGTGACTAATTCAATACCCCTCACTTTCAGCGGATGAGTAATAAATGCCCTTGGAAGTCTCATGAGAGCCAGCCTCAGACACTTGGTTTTCTTAGAGCCCCCTGTCAAAAGTTTATATTTCAAGATGTCCTTACTTTGGCACAATAGTACAACATATTCTTTAACAAGTAAAGAAGGACATGTAACCCTGCAGTTAATACAGAGTTTGATGGACGTACAATAGCCTGTCTCAGTCTTCTTCACGGCGCAAATTAGGCTGTTTTTATGTGGCAAAATACCTGGCCTGTCCTCATTATGTCTTACAAAGTTTCTGCCTTGTCATTGGCGCGGAATCCTGTGCTCAAGAGCCAAAAGGAAATTGATGAATTCGGGCAACTGTGTTTGTATGAATTGTGGAAATGACAATACAAATAAAACAACAATGTTGTTTAGTTATGACAGCTGTGCATCTGCTCCACAATGCACACAACAGCTTTGGCCCGCAGGCCCTAGTTTGTTATCAGAGGTATTCAGTTTTCAGTTTTATGCAAATGAGATTCTTTTAAATCAAAAAAAGTTGTGTCCCAGTTGTCTTCCTTTTAGATGGACTCATTGAGGGGGATATTTCTTCTTTGTATTGGCCCAAAAATGTGACGATTCTCTCACTCTGAGGGCTGCCTCAAGGTCTTTATTCAGGTTGCTTTCCAGTGTCATCATCTGTTGCACCTGACATTTAACACCACCTACTGAAGGCTATAGTAGTAACCCGTCTAATATCTCCATGGCTGTGACATAACTGCCTCTCGTAAAAGTCAGGGACGCTTTCCTTTAGAGATGTGTTGTTAAGTGCCAAACCTCCTATTAAATCAGTGTTTCTCACACACGGGCACAGTGCTGCTCTCATGCCGTCGGGTTAGAAAAATGGTGAAGAAATCTCTCACAGGCCAAGGCGACATCTTCAAATATCTCGCTTTGTTGGACTAATAGTCCCAAACCCAACGATATTCAGTTCTCACACTCGAGGAAAAGCATAAAATGTTTTTGTTCCTCCTCCGGGTACTTTAAGTGATGCCACAGAAATGGACCACCGTCATCCGTCAGTTGGCCGAGAAATACAATGTTAGAGGGCGGTAGGTCCGAGGAGACGGCGTTAACAGTGAGAACATCTTACATTGCCCCAGAACTGTCCTGTTCCAAGAGTTTGGCCTGTTAGATCACATGTTTTCTGATCTAGGCAGCCCCTGGGTTGTTACGGTTACACAGTTTGTGGGTTAAAAAGAACTCCAGATACACAAATGTCTGTGGACAATGTCTGTTTTTCATGATACGTCTGCTTTCAAAAATAAGACCGAAGGTCTGTGTTGTAAAAATGGGCTCCTTTTGGATTCACAACTAGGTTTATGGAAATATAATTGCAGGTGAAACAGTACACGTTGTTGGTATTTTAAATATTTTAAAACCGAGGAAAAGAAAACTCCAAGGACAGATAAAAAATAAAAAAAAGAGTACTGCTCTGTATTGGTGTCTTTTTTTGTATCTATTGAGTTGGTCATTTTAATGGTGAATAGGTCTTTTGATCCTCAGGCTCAAAATCCCCATCAATTACATGTTATTAATTGTAACCATGACAATATAAAGGGATGAGCTGACCAGCTGTTCACATGCAAAAGTGCTGAATTAAAACCTCATTGTGAATGCTGATGTTAAGCCTCTCTCTCTCCTTCAGGTCCCTACAAAGGAACCATCTCCAAAAACTGAAAGCAAACACATTCTCTAAGTACCAGAGTCTACAAAAACTGTGAGTTCTCCATGAATGATGGATCGCGTACAAACACACACCCTGTATTTTATGCATTGTAATTTATTTATTGCATGTTATCCTTTTATTGTCCTTTTATTCAGTCTTTTATCTATGTCTGAGAAGCCTCATATATAATACATGAGTAGTGTTAGCATGCATGGGCGCCGACAACATATTTGCATATTTGCCTTCTTTGATACAAAAGAGACGAGATGGCGACGACCCGGCCTTTGAGTGACAATGGCAACAAATGAGTTCCCCCGACTACAAAGGTGCTGAGTGCATAAAGCTTCTGAACTGCTGGGAACTTTGACCAAAGCATGGACTCACTCGTCGGCGACTCGCGTTGTGTACCAACCTTTTGCACAGCGCCACCGCCTGAGGCGTCGGTAGAGCGAGCCTCGACCATCCGACCGACAAACCGTTTGGCTCCCTCACACTGTCGGTATTCAGATGTGATGGATTGAAAAGAAGTTCCCAGAGATATGCGCAACTAAACATCAGAATGAATCGCAATGTGTGAAAAAAAAAAAGAATTTGCCAGGTATTACGTCGACCGTGACAGTCGGGTGTCAGATACTAATTTCTCTCTGCACGGCTGAATTTGCAATTAAGAATATTCCTTTGTGTAAACTCAATCAACGTCAAGCATTGTATTGGTGTGTCTTTTAAGTTATAAAACAAATGGTTATTTAATGTCCTTTTCTCATTGTTCAAATGATTCACACGTTGCTTTTTTTTTTTTTGTATAGATATCTCCAGCACAACAGAATTCGAGACGTGAGTCCTGACGCATTTCAGAGGGCTCTATAATCTAACTAGGCTGTAAGTTTGATCATTTGTCTGATACTAACAAAGTACGTATGGTGGCACTATTTCATGGTACTATAGGCTCTTTATAGCATTATAGACTAATTCTCTGATGTCTTTAACGACATTTTTTATGACATACTATTAACTATATTTGCATAGTTGTTTTGATCGAGTCGTTCTTTATGCTTTTTTTTCAGTTATTCAGTTTTACAGATCTGTAGACAAAATCAACTATATGATTAGTCGACAAAATGGTATTTTTTAAGGATTAATTTTTTTCTTGTTGTTTGTGGCCATGTTTTGTCCTTAAAGAAAATTATAAAGTCCGATGTAAATGAAGCAAATTGGTAGTTCAGACTGCAGTTAGACCGACACCTCTCACTATAAATTAGTTAGATATTAGTCCACCCCACTTATAAGACACTAAAACAGCAAATGGCAATGCTGCTGCATCACCACGCCAACCGCCTCCATATTTAGTATGTCTCACATCACTATTGATTTTATTAAGTGTGTGTATTTCAGGGAGAATTGTTCTCTGAAGCAGAATCCTCAGTGCTGGACAGATTCTCTGAGAGCTCCCTTTATTCTACCTGTGTAACTAGTTGGTAAATCAATTCCTTGATTTTAAGTGTGTTTTTAGTGACATGCTGTATACACTCAGTATTACAGAGATAGTGGGGAGTCTGCTCTCACCAGCAAAAGTGCAAAAAAAACAAGGCGAGTGCGTCACAACACCGACACGGCGGCTCAATCCGGAGTCCGGTTCCTCGGATTTCTTTCTGCTCAGACATTCAGTTTGGAACGGGGCTCTCGATCCGTGGAGCCGCCTCCACGATCCGCTCGTCCACCGTAGCCCCGGGTTCTCTGAAGCCGTCCAGCAGAACCTGCTGCTTGTTCCATGAAAAGCCCCCCCCCCCCCCCAACAGTACTGCAAGTCCGTCTGATCACGCTTGAATCGCGAGATAGGGAGCTTTGTGTCTGGGGCTTTTTTTACAATCCAAGTTAGTGGTAGGGCCTGCAGCCACTCGAGAGCATGTTGATATATGACTCCTCTAAAGATGTAAAGAATGGTTTACAGAGCAGGAACACACCCATATTCTACTTAAAGCCTTGGATTCTGTCTCACCTGAGGGATATGGAGCCTCCACTAATTTGGGGACAGTGAGCAGACTTGGATTGTTTGGGATATTTTCTGTATATAATCTATATATTTAATCTGTATTGTCATGTGCTTTGATATGAATGCATTGCCTGCGGTTAGCAAGTAGTCTTTATGTGAACGTGAAATGATTTGTGAACTCCAGATTAAAGGAGTGCATAGAGTTACGAGTCCAAAAACTGCTCAGAAACTACAAGTATGAACTATTAAATGCAATTACAATACTTGAAAATGACCGTATGGGACTTCCATATGCAATTAAATCAAAGGGTTGCAAGTTTTCCTATTAGTTTATCCGACATAATAACCAAACTCGTCTTTCCTCTGTTAGATATCTGAGCTATAACAAGATCGCTGTCCTCATGCCGGGGGTGTTCCAGGACCTGCACAAGCTGGAGTGGTTGTATGTTTATTCTTCACTGAAAGAAAAAGAATATAAAAAGCTGCATGCATAGTATATGAGGGTATTTTAATGGATTTTTGTTATCTTTCATATCCTGTTGTTCATTGTAGGATCCTAGAAAATAACGATATCAATCAAATATCTTCCTTGACGTTTCTCCGGACTGAATTCCTCGTTTTGCTGTGAGTTTTTCTTTTTTCCCCCTTTTTTGCTTTGACGGGATTTCTTGTCAAATCAATTCTGACATTGTGATTTTAAGAGGTTTTGATGATCGGTTTGGATTGAGTGAGTGTTGATCCTTTTGAAGAGTGCACTACACATTGTTGCGTTGCGTCTGGCTGATTGACAGGGTTATGATGAACAACTCTTTGGCAAATCTGGATGACATCTGTCGGGAAATGCCAAGATTGAACTGGCTGTAAGTAGGATGCTCAAAAGCTGACATGTCATTTGGCAGTGTGTGTGTGTGTGTGTGTGTGTGTGTGTGTGGGTGTGTGTGTGTGTGTGTGTGTTTTTTTGTATTTGTCTGATACTTCCTCTCTGTGTGTGCAGGGATTTAGAGGGAAATCTAATCGAAACCATTGGAAATGTCTCATTCTGCTCATGCAACATGCTGACAGTTCTGTAAGTACATATCTACATAATTGATTCCATAGCAAAGTGTTTGCTCAGCCTCCGTTTTCTCAAAATGTGATAAGCGTATGCTCGGAATCAATGCTGGCAGTTCATTCAATGTGAATATGTAGATCAATAAGTATGGTAAATATATATATATATATATATATATATATATATATATATATATATATATATATTCCTCTTCTCCAGTGTTTTACAGCACAACAGGATCAACCATATACACAAACAGGCTTTTTCCATCCTTCAAAAGCTTGGAGAATTGTAAGTTCATTTTTTTTTTATTGTGCCCAACAAACTGTTTCACGATTGTGACCAAAAAGGAAGCTGACGTGACGCAATGTGCATGTGAAATATTGTGAAGAGGTGCTATATGCAGAAGAGAGGGGAAAACGTGCAGAGTGGGATATTGCATATATAGTATATGCTTGGACAAGTATGTGAGCCTTAATGTGCAGTAACTTTTTGTCTAAGCAGTAACAACTTCAAACATAGCTGCAAGCAACAACTGACACCCTTTACGAAGATAAGTCTAATGATGTCACATTTGAAATGAAGGCGTCGTTGAACAAATATGTCATTTGGACCATTTGTTCCTTTTGTTCTTCCCGTTAGCTGAAAGGCCTCATGAGGGATGGAAGACACAAATGTGTTGTCCGCGTTCCAGTTAGCGGGGCTTATTGTCCAATACTTTGTTCCAGACCTACACACCTCTGCACTTCTAGGCAGATTGTAGATACATTTGTGTTCCCCAAGGATTATTTTGGTTAGACTCTGACCTTTTTGGTCAGGCCCAAAATTCATAAAGATCTACAGGTTGGATTTCGGTTAAATGTGTTAGGATTATCCATGGTCTCCAGTAGAAGAATTATCCCCGTTGTTAAAGTTGGAGTTGGTTAATCTTCTTTCTTTTTTTAACTCTCATTAATTACATCCCGACAACAAGCAATAACCCAAATGCTCTGAAATCCAATTTCTGTGATTTGCATAATAATCACAGCATTCACCGCAGGAGTGTTGTTTTCAGCGTGCCTATTATGCAATCCTCACCCCGTACATCGCAAGAGTTACAGTGGACCATCTGTCAGAAACCCAGCAATCAGTATCTGTCTGTTGTTCTTTGTTTCTTTGTGGAAATGATTATTTTTATCTCGGCGTGCAGGGATCTATCCAGCAACAGACTGGTGGCGATCCCTCCCAATCTCTTTGTCTTACTGGGGGATTTGCTCCAACTGTGAGTTCTGCTTACACAAATACACCGCGATGGACAAATCTGTACACAAGCGTTGCTATTTCATAGCTACTGTTAGGTTGTAGTGGATTTTATATATATTTGCACATGTAGATAAAAGAAGTTTATGTTTTAAATTAATACATAAAGAAAGATATGATAATTAATTTGGGATATTATGAGGAATATTCTGGAGGAATGTATTATGAAACATAAGAGAGGATCACTGTTTTATTATTCTGTTTTAATGACAAATGTAATGATTAACTGTATGATGCATGAGAATGAATGAATGTTTTATTGTTTAGACAATAGTTCAAATGGATGCCGATTGAAACCTAATGTGTTGCTTTTATTCGGAAGGCAGGATAATAGGGTTTTATTGTGAAGGGGAACTTCCTGTCCTTGACCGGAAGAGTGAGCTTTGACCTCGCCTGTTTACTAATTGGCGTAGCGAGTAGAACTGCGGCATCCTTTGAACTGACCAATGGAACTAACCTTTAGGTGTGAATTCATTTGCATGACCATACTAATAGCCGAGCATTTGTTCTGGGGACATGGTTCTACTGGTCTGGAGACTCGAGACAGCCCCGGTCTGTGGCTCCCTGGGAGCTGCACTCCGTCTGTGGAGAGTTCCTCCTTTCTGGCCCCACGATCGTGAACGCTACATGAGTATTATCTTTGCCATTAAATATTGTTAAACTTTAACTCGAATCCTGAATTTCCTGCGGCCACGGGACCCGGAGCTTTGAACACGAATCTTACACTACTTAGCTTTCTTTTGTTCGCTGCCAGGGAATGGCCACAGATTCTGCTGTATGCTTCGAGAAGATTGAAGTTCAAAGTGATTACTAAATAGTATATGAACTCCTGAATTAGTGCTGAGCACCCGGACCAACACATTGCATTTCCTTGTGGCTGCTTCACAATAAAAAGCCACCATGCAGTAGGGTGTTATGTTTGCATTAGCAGTCATTTAAG
The DNA here is from genome assembly GCF_009769545.1 of Cyclopterus lumpus. Lineage (NCBI taxonomy): Eukaryota > Metazoa > Chordata > Actinopteri > Perciformes > Cyclopteridae > Cyclopterus > Cyclopterus lumpus. Next base: position 20,995,145 of record NC_046975.1, read on the forward strand.
ATGTTGTAAAAAGAGTGAACAGCTATAAATTATATAAAATATCGCTGAATTACATGCTACATTTTCCTGTGAATCTCTCGTTCTTAGGTATGTAATCTGAATCCAATGCAGGAATGGCGGACTCTCACACTTCTTATAACAACTACTATCTTGAGATTTCTCAACTGTTTGTTAATACATGAGAATTTCGGATGAAATGCAAAATAGTAACAGAAATTGGATTTAGATTTCATGAAAATCAGAAGGATTCTAGCTTGTAAGTCGTGGTGCTGTAGGAGTCTCAACATTGTGGTGGCTGGATCATAAGATGCCATCAGTTAAAGAGGAATAATGCAAGGAAACTATCTTCCAGATATGCATGTGCATGAAAAATGACGTTCAGAAAATGATGTCAATAATAAAGAGGATGTATTTCCATGTGAACTAATTGAGGAGTTTCTTATCTTCTAGAAATATATCCTACAATCCTATCGTGGAGCTCCAAGTTGACCACTTTGACAAGTTGCATAAACTCAAGTCATTGTAAGTATATGTTGCTACACTGTACGGGAGACTGTGGGTCACTGGTTAGCGGGTTAGCAGATCTTTCAATCAGAGGATCGGCGGTTCGATCCCTGCTCACGCCCTAGTCGATGTGTCCTTGAGACACTTAACCCCAAATTGCTCCCCGTAGCTGTGTCTACGGTGTGTGATTGCAACTCGCTTTGGATAAAAGCGTCAGCTAAATGAAATGTAATGTACGACTCCTGCAGCTAATTTTAAACTAAGGCACTGCTTAGGTGCCCTTGAACAAGGCACCGAACCCCCGACTGCTCGGGGCCCCTTGCTCTGACATTTCTCAGTCCCTCAATGAAAGCATGCGCAGAGCTCCTGTTTTCTGCAAGTTGGTGTGCTGTATTTTAGGTCTGTGTGTGTGATGTCTAAAAATAACTACAGCGTGAAATTCTTTTTTTATTAAATTTGTCTGGCAGTCTCTGCCAACAGTCTAGTGTGTGTGTGTGTGTGTGTGTGAGAATGGGTAATGGTTGGCTTGTGTTATAAAGTGCTTTAGGTGGTAGGTAAGATGATATGCAGTCTGAAAACATAAACTGGATAGGATGGAGGGAGGTTATTATTCTTTCAACCGTGTCCCATTTTGTTTGTGTCACAGCATTTGGCTGCATGATTGTTCTTTACTGTCTTGCTTCCTGAGACACGAGTGTCATAACGTGTATTAACATATGAAAGAAAATGTACTTGTGGCCGAGCAGAAATGCTTCTCTAATCAATAAGTTGTAAAATGTCTCTGTGTGTGAGCGCCACTCAATCGATATGTCATTATATTCTCCAGGAGCATTGAAGGAATAGAAATTGGAAACATACAGCGGAGGATGTTCGAACCTCTCAAATACTTGACTCATATGTAAGTACGCCACCGTCACGCTCTACCGTGTGTTCGTTCACATGTGTTTGTAGTGTTGAGTCCAGAAAGAGGCTTATCAAGATTTTCACGCTCTGACTGGGAGATGAACTCAAGCTGAGTGTAATCCATCTTCTCTGTGGGTAAAACGGCGTTCGGTACATCCACGCAGGTCCTGGAAAGGATTGCAACAGACAGAAAATAAATGCCCCTTCCCTCATATGTAATCGCGTAAGACTCCAGCCGTGAACATTATTTGCTTTTGTCTCTTGGATCTCCGCCACTGGACCGACACAATGGAGGTGATTGGAAATTAGTTTGTGGTGCTCACAGCATAAGAAAAAGAATATCTATCTTTTCGGAAGGCAACATATCTCTTGACGGAAACCGCTTTGCTGGTACTGGGGATAATCCACAGATGAAGTCGTAACCGGCACGATGTTTCTGGAAAGACCTGTTGCTGGTCAGTCTGGACCAAAGTGTTGTACAATCATTCATTGCCCCCAGAAGGTGAATCCTGATGGCCGTGGTGATCCCGAGCCACTATGAGGTTGACATTTGTATTGCCATAAAGTTTGCCACAGACGTTCATGTTCCACTCAGGATGAATTGTAATAACTTTGGCGATCCCCCTGACCTTTCGTCTAGCGGCACCATCGGGGTCAGAATGTTCCAACACTTTGGTTTGTGACTGAAGGCATTTCTCCTGGATAGCTCAAAGCAAAAGGCATATGGAGTTTTTGAGAAGAAAGAAAAAAATCAATTTCAATCCAAATAGGTTTTTGAGATTATGTAGACCTCTCAAGCCCCACAGCTATACCCTGAGTTTGAACCCAATCAAATCCCCAATCAAAACCACCCAAACAATTCTGTTGTGTTTTCTATCTAAACTTGTGAAAAGAAAACCCCTGAAAACAGAGTGCAGAGTGCACACCAGGCTGTAAGAACACAAAAAACCTTGCGTTCGAACATAAATGGACTTCCTTATCTTTTTGCTCAACTTGACGCTCTTTCTTTCTTTCTTTCTTTCTTTTTGATCCGCAATCACAGCTACTTCAAGAAATTCCAGTACTGCGGCTACGCTCCTCATGTGCGCAGCTGCAAGCCCAACACCGACGGCATCTCGTCCTTCGAGGACCTGCTGGCCAACATCGTGCTGAGGGTCTTCGTGTGGGTGGTCTCGGCCACCACCTGCTTCGGCAACATCTTCGTCATCTGCATGCGCTCGTACATCCGATCCGAGAACAAACTCCACGCCATGTGCATCATTTCTCTCTGCTGTGAGTCGCACTGCATTGGAAGGAGAGAATATCCTTTATCATCATAGAGCATGATTTACAATCTATATACGTAACACGTATTATCCAATTAAGTCATTAGGGGAAAGAGTGTAGTATTAGCAGCCAAAAACAGATCTTTTGTTATCATGATAGAATTGTCAAATTATAGACCTCTGGAATTATGGATACATCAACAAAAGTGACAAATTCTAGAAAATACTTTAATATTCTGAAGCAAATAGTCCGTAGTGGTACATTTTAATTGAGTTTCCAATGTGCTTATCCGTGCGCTTCATCGACATTGATTGTATATTACACACACTGGCACCCTCATGAATACGACTAAATGAAAAGAAAATGATACAATCTCTTTAATGTCATATTATCCATCACTGAATTTAAAGATTCACAAACTCCAAAACATTATTCGTGGCGTAACATTGACACAAAGAAACTGCTCCAGGCCTTTGAATGAATAATAGCAAGCTCTCTGGCTCACTCATCTGCCAAGATAATAATAGTTATCATAGGCTGTAAATAAGAAGTGGACATAGTCATTGTGACATCACCCATCGGTTTGTGGACCGGCGTTTGGAAGCCTTGAGTTTGTCGATTTTCACCACCGCCATGTTGTTGTTTTTCTCAACCAATGAACATCATATGTGACTGCTCTGGTAGCGACAGAGACCTGTCAATCACTGTAACCCCCGCCCTAAAGCATACTCTACATTATGTTCTATTTTACCATTGAAGAAGACTTGAAACTAGAGATTGAGACCATACTCTCAAGTTTACAATGTTTACTGACGGAATATATCAACTGATATGTCATTTTCTCAGGAGTCACCCCCTGCTGGTCAGTAGAGAGAATGCACATTTTAAAATTCCCTTCCGCGTTTGCTCCATTCGTCAGAACTGGAGGTTGCCAGTCATTTAGACTGACGGCGTATGCTCCAAGTAAATATATAGTTTTGAAATGTTTGTGGCGCACACTCAAACAAACCCAAGTTGCACAAGGACTTCACATGAATGCATTGGCTTAGGAGTATTCATGTGAAGTTTAGATATGCAGCTTTTCCTACTGCTTAGATGTGCAGTGGCATTCGGATAAGGGATGTGAGAGCCCTCCTGTTCCCCTCAAGTAAACACGGGGAGCACGGTTAGCTGTGAGTCGCCGGCTCGCCATCGACATCCTCAGACCATCCGAGAGGCCATCGCAATGCCCCCAATCTCGGATCTTTTAATGGGATGCAGTTACTCATGTGAAAATCATGCAATGGCATTTCCTTCCAGTTTTGGCATGTTTGCTCCTGCTTTACATAACGGTATGGCTCTCACCGTGTTATTATAAGTCACAGGAGGACATTTTATTCATGCATATGCTGTTGAAAAGAATATAAGGCAAACAAAATAAGCACCTCGCTGGTATGGGAATTCCCTGAATGGATCAATGCGGGTATAAAAACCAGCTAGTGTACATTGACTTTATGGTCATGACTGTATTAACTGCACCAGAGAGAGAAAGCTTTCAAGCACAAAAGATATCAAAACATAAATGTCCTAACAATATAATATATATAGCTGATATCTGCTCTCTTTCCTGCTGCAGCCACAATGACAGCCAGCAGTTGTTATTCATAATCTCATATTGGGGCTCACTTGTTTAATATGTCGACCTTTTAAAAGTATATTAATGTCGTTCAGTGTGAACTGTTTTCAGTACCGGACTAATTTCTGGTGGCTGAGATCCAGACAAAAACAGATATGAAGGTAATTAACGCGAGCAAAATGTGCAACGGTGGATTATGTCTCCCTGTGCAAGTAACGTTGCTTTTAATCTAGTTATTAAAGGAGTTTTAACAAGATGAGTCTGAGGTTGTCAACAAAGATATAGTTTGAGGCACCAAGAGTATTCCCTATTTCTCTCTGCCTCTCTTTATCTATCCGTTTCTTTTCAAACGCAGTTTCTGTACATTATTTCTCAAATATAGATTAGTTTTATTTTTCCAGCTGTCCCAATCAATTTTTACAAGGCCAATTATAAGATTTAAAAAAACATAGAGGGAGTCTTTAATGATGAAACATACAGTGTTGAAACATACTGTGTGGAGTCAAATAAAATGCTCTTTGAAGAACATTGGCATGTTTCCATATCAAAGGAACTATTATCAGGAGGGTTTGATTAATGGATGTATCATATTATTTAACATGAAGCAGAGGAGAATTCCTTGAAGGATTTAAACTGAGTTAAATTTCAGCGAAACACTTTAATTAACTTGCCACGGGCAGAGAAAGTAGAATATCAAATAGAACAACATGTGGTACTGGGATTTATTTATTTTTTGTACATAAACCTTTACTCAATGTAGGGCTTAGGGCTTGTGAAGATGTAATGCAAACAGTATATGAAGCAGGAATGTGCATATCCAGTCTTTACCTATATACATTGTATTCATTGGCATCATGTAGTTATGCACACATAAGTACTGCCTAGTCCACAATTATCCATAAATATATATATATATATGTAGGTGTAGGTCAAAAACTATTATCCAATGTGTGTTTTTACCATATTATCATGCATCAATAATTATGTTTGTATAATGTGTGGTGACCAGATATTTATTCACATAATGTTTTAATTGGACCAGCACCCCCATGCTACGAAATAGTGTGGCACAAAACCCCATAGCTAGCCAAGTTTTAATTGTTACTTTAAAAGAAGATGTTGTGACCAGGCTTGTTGTTTCCCCCCTCTCTTTCCATTGTTTATGCTAAGCTAAGCTAACCGGCTCCTGACTCCGGTTACATATTTACCGTATGACAGAATATTCTCATCCTCTCGGCAAGAAAGTGACACCGCGTACATTCACCTAAATGTCGAACTGATGCACGTTTCCATTAAGCGTGATCCAAATGCTTCACAGCATAGATTTTTCTCTTCCTGTCGTTCTCTTTGCCACATTGCAATTTATAAAAGTCGGGTATGTTTGAAATGAAGTGTCTTTGGAGGTAAATATATATTTACACAAAAACGTGTGTATTTTCCATAAATGCACATCGCATTTGTGTGAGAAGCTGCAGGTGCAATCTTTCTGTGCACGCCTGTCATTGATACATCTGACCAGAGTGTAATCAGGAATGACTGGCTATTACCATAATAATCCAACCTCTGCTGATAATATACTTTATATCGGTCGGGGTAGGATTATTGTGGTTGAGTAAGATTAACTCAAATGCCACTTATTAAACACTATGCAGCGGGGGCACTGGTTTGGAATTCTGAATGTGCAGTTTCTATACATCTATATTCTACACATTCAGCATGTACGATTATTTTTAGATCTAATGCAATGAGCTTGTTGCAACCTGTCTTTCTTCCCTGACAGCAAAGCGTGATGCTCTCTGCACTCTTTGCTGTAATTGTCCTCCCTTTATTGATCACAAAATTTTAACGGTGTGCCCTAATGTGAGCATCTGGTGGTTTGTCCTATAGATTCGTCTTACTATGCATGGATTTACTAGGTTGAGTGGCGTGTTCATATTTTGCGTTCAAATAAATGCGTCCGACATTGCGGTTTCCGAATGAACCATGCTCAAGGTGTAAGCAGCAGCCAAACAGTTTGCTTATTTAAAGAGGTACTAAACAGTTAAAACGTGTTTTATTTATTTTGGCGCGACTGTGGCTCAGTGAGATAGCGGATCGTGCCCCGATGTGCCCCGAAGCTTGTGCCATCTGTGTATGTTTGGGTACGAATGGTGAGGTCATCCGGATGGGCAGGTGGCACCTTGCATGGTAGCCCCCTGCCATCACTGTATGAACGGGTGAATGAACATGTCGTGTTAAAGCGGATGGAAATAGGCTCAGACCTCGGGGTGAGGTTGCACTTCTTCCCAGGGGGCGTGTGAACCAGACTTCTTTACCGTCAGTAAACCCTCCGAATGTGTTGCAAATTACAGCGCCCCTTCCTTTGCAGGTGCAGACGGGCTGATGGGCGTCTACCTCTTCATGATCGGCGCGTATGATTTGAAGTTCCGCGGCGAGTACAACCGGCACGCTCAGGCCTGGATGGACAGCGGTCAGTGTCAGGTCATTGGCTCCTTGGCCATGCTGTCCACGGAGGTGTCCGTCCTTCTCCTCACTTACCTCACTCTGGAGAAGTACATCTGCATCGTCTACCCTTTCCAGTACTTGACGCCTGGATGGAGACGAACTGTCACCATCCTTTTCGGGATATGGGTGTTCGGCTTCATCATTGCCCTTCTGCCGCTGGCCTGCAAGGGGCTGTTTCGCAACTTCTACGGGACAAACGGCGTTTGCTTCCCGCTGCACTCCGAGCAGCCGGAGACGCTCTGGGCTCATGTTTACTCCATCGTCATTTTCCTGGGTGGGCATTTCATTCTCGCTATAGTCCTTTTTTAAACTTTTATCGTGCGTTTGATTGACTGTTTTGTTTATTCCCTCGTTCTCTAAAGCCACTTCTCTAAATCACAGTTACTATTTAGTGAGCATATTTGTATTCATATGCATGCGGACGCATAGCTTTGTTATAAGTGTCCAAACGTGTGCTACCGCAGTTGCATGGCAGTCCAGAAACTAACCGAATATTTCTCCGCAGGTCTGAACTTGGTGGCATTCCTCATCATTGTCTTATCCTATGCAAGCATGTTCTATAACATCCAGAGAACAGGGACTCAGGCCACTAAATACAGCAACCACATCAAGAAAGAGGTGACCATCGCCAAAAGGTTCTTCTCTATCGTCATCACTGACTCCCTTTGCTGGATCCCCATTTTCATCCTCAAGATCCTGTCGCTGCTGCAGGTGGAGATTCCCGGTACAGTAGAAGTGCTATAACCTTTTAAAGGGATGCTCAACTGAAAGTGTACATGTTTAATATCAAATACAACCCCTCAGTAGGCTAGCTAATGTGGCTCTGAAAGGTTTGTAGTGTGCCGTTGAATTCAGTGGCAATTCCTGTCAGAAAAGAAGCAAAGAAATAATACAATTTCATAATTTCACAGGTTGAAAGACTACGATTGTCATCACCATCATTGCATCCCCTCACACACAAACATATTCATACTTATCACCCTCAACCATATTCTGTGGAATTGTTACTCGTGGTTTCTGTCTTCTTATGTTGTCCTTTCAATACTCAAGTAATGCTTTATTAACATTTTTTGTTTTTCCTTATTTTTCCAGCTTTCTTATAAAGGTGTTTTTTTTCCCCTAATATTTTGAAAGACACCAATCTGTAAGAGAAACATTTAATTTACGAATTGCATTTTTCAATGATTTTTTTTTACTTTATCACAGGGGACTAAAAGGCATTCATGAGTGAGTCACTCCGAGGCTAAATCCACACCACTACGTTTCTGTTTCAAAATGCCATATCTTTCATATCTTTTGCTGCGTTTACATAGGCACCCACAAGCCCAGAGGATGTGAAAAGTCATGTTATTTATATATTATACACAAGGTATCGAATTAATCCTATGTTTCCATTTGTGGTAATTTCATATGTGAGTTCTAGACATCCCTGCCATCTACCATACCAATATCTTTATTCCATGTATTATACATGTAGCAGTTCTTCATTGCTCACAGCTTTGATAAGGAGCAATGACACAATAAGGTCGACACAGGAGTATTAAATAACGTTTTAGAGCCACCTTTCAAGCTTACAGGGAGATGAGTGCTAAAAAGAGGGATTTGTGGTGGAGTGTGACCTAGAAGTATTGCATTATCTGTCACAGAGACCTCAACCTTTTTGTTACGGCCCACTTCTGATTGTTAAAGAAAATCCAGGGACAGGGAGTCCCTGGATAAATGAGAAAGAAACAGCATGACTCAAAAGGAAAAAGAAACAAACTGGGCTGTAAATCTTGTGTTGTGCCTCTTGTCAGCTGTAATGACCAAAACTAATATTCTGCTCACCCTCATCATAGCTTGTCATCATGTCTTCAGGCCAATGCTGGGCGATACGCCCCAGGTCTTCCATCCCGATTGGGGTCATTTCACATCGCGATAACGATATATATCACGATTATATGTATGTACTCTTATGTGAGTTACATACTAGATTTTTTAAAAAGACCTTTTTCTGCAAATTTATCCGATTTTCTAGTGAAATTTGAGTTTGGTGCGTGCTTGTTATTATCAATTTGGATGTCGAAATTGTGTATCACGACGTCGCTCCTAGGTGGTGCTCTAAGACCCAGGAGTGGGCCCCGGCTTAGTTGTTGAGAATAGCTAGCAGGTATTCATCGCTATAGGAAGAGCATTCAGCTACAACCTCAATGTTGTTTGCACTGAATACCCTAATGGCCTATTAGTATTGTGCGTGATCCGTTATATCCATAACCTGCTAAACTGGAGCTTCCTAATTAAAAGAGATTCTCATTTATTAAATAAATGTGTTTAATAAAAGGGTTCATGTTGAAGTGTTCTCCCAACTTATATTCATGTTAAACGTAAAGACTTTTTGAATGGTCTGTTTTGACTTCTTCCTCTCCGCGTCTTTTCTTTCTCGCCAGGCACCATCAGCTCCTGGGTGGTCATATTTATTCTGCCCATCAACAGTGCCCTTAACCCGATCCTTTACACTCTGACCACGCGGCCTTTCAAAGAGACCATTCTGCAGGTGTGGGCCAACTACAGGCAGAGGAGGCCTCTGCTCAGCGGTCACCCGCCTCATCACCCGTCGCTCACCTGGCAGGAAATGTGGCCGCCGCAGGAGAACAACCACGGCCTCGCCGCGGCGCGTTCGCCGGCCGCCACGGGCACGATAGCCAAGCTCGCCCCCGTGGGAAATACCAACAATGACATTATCACGTGCACGAATCAATTTCAGAAGGAGCATACAGTGTTGTGAGTATGTTCACAGACGCGATGCGTAACACACTCAGAAACACACAAACACACGCACAAACAATTTTTTCGCCACCTGAACAGATCAATTGTGATTCAGGTTCATTAATCTTAGCAAAAACGGTCATTGATTTGTGTCCAGATTTCTTCTTTGTGTTTTAAAAATCATTCGTATTCATTAGTATCTCCATTAGAAATCCCACTGTGTACATTTTCTTGCCTATACGCAGCATCCATAAAGGGGCAATGGATGAAGTCAGTGCAGTGTGGCACTACAGCTCCTCTAATGAAGACTAATGGCAGCTTTCCAAGAGATATATCTATCAATGCGGAGCTGCAGCCATGCCACGAGTATGGTTTGGTTTTTGTTCTGTGATCTTTCATTGCTCAGTTAAATGTTCTTCTTTCTGAAAGCTGAGTATTCTGTCCCTATTCTGAGCTGAATATTAATCTACTATTATATTAGGAAGTCCAAGTTTGGCCAACTTAATTTCCAACATTGATTTTTTTAAAGAATTGAATCCAGTAACTACAGCTCCCGTCGGCCATTTGACAGCCCCCCCTCTGTGGTTACGGCACTTCAAATACGGTGCCGTTTTATGCTCCACAATAATTGTTGAGTGTAGAAGTATAATCTTCACTTTGGAAACCGTAGTTTGGTCCTTGGATGGGAGACGCATTGCAAAATAACTCAGAAATGTTAATTTTTAGAATCAAAAATCAAAATCAGGCGAGGAAGTAAAAATTATTGGGTATTTGTATTTGATAATTCTGCTCACGATGCACATCTAAAATAACATGAAACTAAAAAAAGGACCACAACTGTTCTGTTCATTATGAAACTTTTGAAGCACGTTTACTGTAGTTCTTAATGTCTTTGAGCGAGGGTGAACATACAAGAACGAAATTGCAGAAAAAGCCTTTGAAAACATCAGAATTTAAAACTTTAAAACTGTATTTGCCTTTCTCTTTTCAAACGTGCATTGGCATCAACAGCACACATTTCACATTGATAGCTTAATATCATATTGATAAGGAGTCATGCAATTTACATGCAGCAAAGAACATTTGTACATCCAGGTGACCTTCTAAGTGTTATGCAGCGTTCACACCAAAAGCGTTGCGAATATTCCCGACACTTTTGGTGTGAACGCAGCATTAGCATTCATCCAGTCTGCTAAGGAGGGATAAAAGGACAACATTTGAATTCTGTATTTAGTCCATTTAGTGTTTTCTGTGTTGCCTCTGCCAACAAACATTATTGTATAGAAATATTGAATGTAAAAAAAGAATGTACTCCTTTTGGGGAGAGAAAAGTATCCCAGCTGGTCTGGGGTTACTCACCGCTACACCACACTACACGTTTTTTCTTTTCTTTTTTTACAATGATCTGTACGGTGAAGACATTTGTACAATGGTCATAAACTGTGCACATACTTTGTTCAATAAACTACTGATTCCTGTGGAAATGTATCCTTTCAGACATTGTATGAATGATAAGTGATGATAAGTGAAACATTATGTGTGCCATTAGTATTTGCATAATATTGAAAAGACGTGGAAGCCAGCTGGCCTTTGTAGATATACTGATAATATATGCAGGCTTATATAAAGTGTTGATGAGGAAACATGTTTTTAAAAATGTTTTAGCATTTCATTTGTTGAATTGACTTGTGTCTTACCATCATTATTTACAATGGTAGTTTTTATTTCTGTTTTTCTTGACGTGTGAACAATAAACATATTTATGTCTCTCATCTGCTTGTTGACTTAAATATTATTTGGTTTATATTGGTTATTTATCTTATCTTATCTGTGTCAATGAGCCAGAAGAGCAACGAAGGGCCTTCGTAGTATTCCTCGAAGTTTTGAAAGCGTATAATGACTTGAAGCCAATTTTTTTATTTTGCAAATTACACAAATATAAAAAAAAAATAATAATAATTTTTATTTTCAGTCATGCTAACACCGTGGCTCGGTGTCTGCCCCGTTGGTACGGGCTGTAAGATCTCAACTACTGGGCGCCATGAAATGTTAATAACTTTTTAATCATAATTTTTTTTAATTGGCCAATACTTTGATTTATGACCAAATACCCAGCGAAGCCAAGGCGGATGACCCTGTGTTCTTACGGCAGTATGCGTCAATAACTACTGAGGTAATAAATCAAGTAAGAAGTAGGTTTTTTTGTCCCTTATGTCTATAAGGGGGGAAACAACTACTTCTTACTTGATTTATTACCTCAGTAGTTATTACCTTTAACCCTTTGAAAGTGGGTTTTCAGTTTATGAAAGTCAATTCTAACCATTTCAGTCGCCTAATGTACTTGATGCTAATTAATCCAGATTAATCCTGGAGAGCTATCCCAGATTACATTATTGTATGACAGACAAATTGTCTTGACTAATCCCCAGCCATGATGATGCTAGACATGCTGCAACGTTATTCTTTGAAACCCTTAGTGTGTTGAGGTGAGACGGGCAGCCAGGCAGAGAGCTTTGTAATCACAATGGTGGACGGGAGAATTGAACGGCAATCCACCGGCGGACGAGGAAAAGTTTGCAGAACAGCCAAACGTTGGTGTTTGGTGCGCTCGCGGTGGTGGTTGGGATGGAGGCCAAACTTTCCTTTCATGGAAATTGGGGGAGAGAAGCGGAGTAGCTACAGCAGCATTCAAAGGACGCGCAGTTTGCACGCAATTAAATCCTGCAGTACCAATAATCACACCTTGCAATGAAAATTATTGTTCGTTCTCTAAAAGCAGTCGGTTGGCACGCATTAATGTTAATTCCTTAAAATGCTGAAGAAAAATTATAATTCTGCCAACTTCTATTTATTCATTCCCTGATTCCTGACATTTTTTTAGCAGTAGGCCATCAATATATTTCTACGTGCACAGCATTTTCAGTGAGTTTTAAAGTCTAATCTCAGGGATACACACTGTATGTGTGTGACTCATGCTGGGCAGTGAATGTCCTCATCGGTTCAGTGAATTTGGTAATCTGTCTAGTGTCATTAAATTGATGTGTCAAATAATACAATTTCTCGAAAGTCCATCAGGGGGTTGGTCCCAAATTGTCTTTTAAGTCTTTTAAGCCGGAACACATTTTCTTCTCACGGGGTTAGGGTTACCTTTAAATATGAAGTTGCGACCTCTGTTTGTGCATTTTCTGTCACACAAGCCTTTTTCTTCGATACGGAAGCCGCCTCGACCCAGGAGAGATCATGGAGATCGGTATGGCTTTTAACAATCTAGACTTGGCAGCACCCTGGAGAAGGAATTTCTCACAGCACTCTCCCCACGTTGTTGCAACGTTTTTGTTATTATCCCTAAAATGAGCAACAGCCCACATTTCTCTGGATCTCTATTCCTCCATGTACACAGATTTTCTACTGAGCAATATGCATCACGTTGTACCACACTGGAGTGTTATGCGGTGTGAGATTATGCTTGTATATTCATTCTCAATAGAGAAGGACTTGCTGATGGAAAGCAGAAAGCACAACCGGTAAAGAGCCACAGTCAAAATCACAATTTTTGGAAAAACAACATTCGGGACAATAAACCAATATGAGTAATAAATAAAGATTGATGATCTCAACCGGTGCCGATCTGTCCTCAAGTGGAGTGGCCTTGACCTCCTAATTGCATCAGATAAAGGACTCATCTCTGTACTGCCTCTGACACCCTGGCTGTGTCTGGAGCCGGTCCTGGCTCCTGGCTCCTGGGCCCTGCCCCCTGACTCCTTGCCTTGCTTCATGCATCTTGCCCCTGGCATGGCCCTGGCCTCCTTCCTCATTGGCCCGGCCTCCCTCTTTGTGCCTCCTGCCTCAAGGGCCTGGCCTCATGCCTCATTGGCCCTACCTCCTTCGTGATGCCTCCTGCCTCCGTGGCCCTGCCTCCTGCCATGGCTCTGCTGATGCCCCTCCTCTCCACCTCCTTCTGTTTACATTGATTGTGGAAATCTGGATCGTGGTCCATACCTACTATTCATTACTCATAATTTCTGTCGTATTCATTGAATGTATTGTAACTCTGTAATGCTGTTAATTCTGTACACATGACATATATTGCTTCTGTCCATCCTCTGTTGCTCTCCTGAAGGTTTCTTCCCTTTTTTCCCTGTGAAAGGAACTTTTTTCTGTTCTTTAGGAGTTGTTCCTGATCCGATGTGAGGTCCTGGGACAGGGATGTCTTATGTGTACAGATCGTAAAGCCCTATGAGGCAAATTTGTAATTTGTGATTTTGGGTTGTACAAAATAAACTGTATTGAATTTAATTTAACAGATAAACCGGTCATTCAGAAAGAGTTATATTACCAGTAAATAATGCTCATATTAAATATATACATAAACCCATCAGTGACGAAGATCACATGTTTGTTTTATTTTAGAATATCATTATTTATTACAGAATAACCTGAATTGAAATGAAATGAACCATAGCATCCTGTCTTATGTAATGAAAATTATTTCTAAATATTAATTTTAAATTCACATTAGTCATCCCTCAAGTTGATAAGGGGAAGGCAGGCCGGGTAAATAATTGATAAACCCCTCCCTAAGACTGTTTAGTATCGACTTACACTTTATTATTATTATCACTATTATTCCAAATATTCATATTGTCAGATGATGCTTTATTCTTGGAAATAACAATCCCACACTATTTTACCTCCTTTTTAATCTTTGTATAATACAGATGTTGCAGGGGATTCCACTGATAGTGATCAGCTGCTAACTTCCGGCAACTACTGAGAAACTCCACGACCTGAGAAAAGAAAGGAGGTGACTTTCATTACACAGCTCTTGGTTTATACCCCAGGTTTATATTTAAAATGTCCTGCCTCAAATTGTACTGCACAGAAGCCTTCTTAAATGTAGTTAATGTTACACGCAACCACTAGTAACATAGAACTAACATTATTATTTCCAGTATATAAAAGAAACGCGTTAACTACATATTAAATGGCTCTGTATGGAAGCCCATTTTCGTCAATTTGATGGAAAATATAAAGATCATGTAAGTCTTTATAATGAGATACTATCTAAAAATAATATCTCATAATTAAGATTTAGCATCTCATACTTATGACTTAGTATCTAAACTTAATATGTCATAAGTATGGTTTCACAATTAGGACTTACTATCATTAAATATGACTTAGCATCTCATAATTATGACTCACATGATCTTAATCTTTTCATCACAGGTGCAGAAATAAGCTTCCATACTTTTCGTCTGGTGAAAGTTGGGTCAATTGTTGTTTTTTTAAACTAATGAGCAAACGATTTTATTTTAATTTTATAAATAATATAGGTAGCATGAACCCTATATGTCTATATAATCTATCATCTCCCACTCCCTCCGAGCCTGACAGGCTTGATCGCTCCACGTTCCTCCACAAACTCCCGACAGACAGGGGAACATGCAAAGCTGCGTATGCGCAGTTGCCACCGGGGCGCAGCAGTAGCGCAGCTTTGTGACGCTCTCCAACGTCTGTGTTATGAGACCTATTTCGTGGGGTATCTTGGCTCCACGTTGGTTTTTCCAGCAGGGTGACACGAGCTGTCCGCGAGCTGTGACGTTGGGGACACCGACACGTCTCTTCGGCTGAATAAGAATAAAGAGAAACAACTTTCTGGCGTCCTGTGAGCGAAAAATAATAATGTTTCCAGCGAGCAGATACTCGAGTAAAGGTAAGTCGGCTCACTACCTAGCTAGCATTACCTGCTAGACTTGAACACAGCTCACCTTTAAACTTATTTTTTACCGACAGCGTAGTCGTCCTAACATATTTTCTTCTTCGTGCTCACGTCTGTTTCAAGGCTTTTCCACAGACGCCCACGTTTGTCATTAGCCAAACGGCACGGCGTGCCTAATTTATGTTAGCATCAAGCTAACATGTAGGTGAAAGTTGAACCGATATATGGGTCACTTGAACAACGTCCTTGTCCTCCTTTTACGCCATAAAACCACCGTACACGTTTTGGGAAACGCACTGGCGTTGTTAAGTTGTAATTATAGCGCAAGTTAAAGTGTTTCGCCTTCTAAGAAGGCTGTTTAGACTCAGCCTTGCACTTTGAAGTTAGCTTAGCTGTGGTATCCCATAACTCCTGTTAGCTAGCACGGTGCTACTTGTTGTGACAGCTGCTTGGCATCGTCGCCACGCTCGTGGAGCACACCTGTAAAGCTTTTTGTTGTTGAGGTGTGTTTATGCCCATTGTGCCACGTGCAAGAACTTGTTATGCTTTTAATTTAATTTGCCATTATTTCAATGTATGTCATTTGTGAACCAGATCAGACTAAACTAAACCAGTGTGCACGCAATCTAGAATAAATAGTTACATAATGGGAGTCTTTTTTTTTTTTAAACTACTTCTCAGTAGTTTCGCTTTTTTATTTACTGTTTGTGCATTTTTAGTAGTGTGTTTTCCGTCATCACATACAATAAAATGAGTAAAGCTTGTATACATTCTAATATACAAAAAATGACCAAAAAAAGTATAGGCAGAAGCATAATGCACATATATTCCTATCCTAAATTATTATGAATTAAATTAGATATAAAGAGCAAATAATTAATATGTAATTCACACTTGTAACCCTCAAACATTGTTTTATAAACAATCCTTTTGAAAACCAAAAATGAGTTGACCATTCTTACATTCATGTTAGCGTTAGCATACATGAGAGCACTGTTGAGTATGTTTAATAAAGGCTGAAGTTACTGAATTTGTATGTTGTAATGCCTCGTGTCCTTAAGATGCACTTTATTGGTTTTTAATTGTCTGTAAAAGGGAATATTGCTAACACATTTTTTTTCCCGCGTTGGCATACTGTGATATTCTGTACTATCTCAGGTTCAAACTGCACCATCTTTTCATTAAATCAATTTGAGAAGTGGAAAATGTTCCTGGATTTGAGTTGCGGCTTGTAATTCAGGGTGGGGGGGGCTGTTTTCTATCTAGATCAGTGGTTCTCAACAGCCAGACCAGTTGAGAACCACTGATCTAGATAGAAAACAGCCAAATGTCCATCAATTTCAGCTGGTCTTGACTGGGAATCTGTTCTCTCCCTCGCAGCCCACAGGTGCATCAGGGCACTGAAGACGGCGCAGGGAGAGCATGCTGCCCCTCCGCTGTACACGACACTAAACAGACGGGCGTGCTCTTCGGTGTCAACACCCCGCATCACCACACACTACACCATCCATTCCCGGGATAAAGATCCAAGATGGGAAGGTAAGACACTGCACTATATACAGTTACTTTTTTAAAATTAGAATGATTTGTTACCAATCAATACCCACACTCGAGACCGTTTTGGGCCATTTTTAAGATCTTTAGTCCATATTTTTGGTATGATAGTAACACAGAAAAGTGGAAGAAATGGTTGACAAATTAAAGAATTCAGAAAATAAACCTTGCATTGTAATATTTCTGAATTGTGTCTGACAGTATTTTGTATAATATCCAGAGAAAGTATCAGTGTGGATTTGCAGTGACGGGAAGGTTTGATTGATCTAGAGCACAAGCTAAAGTCTATTTGACCTTTTAAGGAATCAATGTGACTGAACCCAAAAAACTATGATGTGTGCTTATGGACTTTCATACTGAATGCAGAGCCTCTTTTGTTCCTCAATCCGTCTTTCTTATGGTCCTCGCCCAGGGATCGAAATGGAGAGGTTTGCCGATGAGGCAGATGTGGTGATCGTAGGTGGGGGCCCTGCCGGTCTTTCAGCAGCCATTCGTCTGAAGCAGCTAGCCAATGAACACGAGAAGGAGCTGCGAGTGTGCCTCGTGGAGAAGGCCTCTCAGATTGGAGCACACACCCTGTCAGGAGCCTGTCTGGAGCCCACTGCCCTTGACGAACTCATTCCAGATTGGAAGGAACGAGGGGTGAGTGTCTTAGTCAACAGTTCTTGGTGGCCTTGGTGTATAGATTGGTATCTACAGCAATCTTTATATCGTATGGGATGGTTACGTCAGAGCCCGTATATGTATGAACATGCATGTATTTATCCACACAAATCCCTACGAAGTTCAACATCTCACACTGTGCTCTTACCTCAGGCACCTTTGAACACACCAGTGACTGAAGATGTGTTCAGCATTTTAACGGAGAAATACAGAATCCCTGTCCCCATTTTGCCAGGTAAAAGACATTTTTATTCTATTTGTAATGGTGTAATGCTCTCTCACTTTGTATGCCGCACAGGCGCTAACAGGTTAGGTTGAGGGAGAGGGTGCGTTATTGACACCAGAGATTAGAATGACATTTGTAAATATTACATATATATTGAGATTGTGTGGAATTTAAAAACAGACAAAAAAAAGGGAGCTAAGTGCTGTGTGGAGTGAGCATGTATACCCAGATAAATAAAAGATAATTACATTCTTCAAAATAAAAAGCTTTTTGGAGACTTTGGAAACCCACCACTTGCTAGCAGTGTGTTGTGTACTTATGTTTTTTTTCTTTCTTGTTGTCTGCAGGGCTGCCTATGGGAAACCATGGTAACTACATCGTGAGGCTGGGGAACTTTGTGCGCTGGCTCGGGGAGCAGGCCGAGGAGCTGGGAGTGGAGCTGTACCCTGGTTATGCTGCAGCTGAGGTGACAATAAGCATATAATACGTTTTTTAAATTGATTGTCTTGCTCTCATAATTGACTGTAGTTGGGTAGGTTGACTATAGCAGCGTTAATTTGTCCATGAAATTGGCCTAATTTAAAAAATATATAAAACTGCGAGACCCATTTTGTAGGCTTAATACTGTTTCTTTAAAAGTGGCTTTAAAACTCAAAATAATATCTACTCCAAGCGCTTGCACCACTGGAGTTTAATGACTCATGGAAGAATGATGGATGTTGAAACCTTTTATTTCTGTCAAAAAAGGCCAGTCGTTTCTAGACGTTCATATGCACATGCATTCGTCATTTTTGACGGCGTAATCAATTAATTGGATCAGTTGTTATTGGCATGTCTATTAAGTAAAAAAAACTGATATAATCCAGTAATCGGTGCCCCTGTTTGTGCTTCTTCAATCATTTTATTAAACGTGTTTAATAAATAAAGTGTTAACCTTCTTCTGTATTATTTGTGTCAAGGTTTTGTTTCACGAAGACGGAAGTGTAAAAGGAATTGCCACCAATGATGTAGGCATCGCCAAAGATGGCTCCCCGAAGGTAATGTGCAGTGAAAACATTAATTAATAATTCTGTCCAGCTGTGGTCCGTTTGTCATCACTTCATGGCTCAATAAAAGATATATACAGATACAGGCCATTGTTTACAACAAAGAGTGGTTCAGGAATTAGTCCTAAAACCCCCAAATTAGCTTTTTTTCCCCCACTCCTGGTTCCCTCATCGTGAAGTCAGTGGGATGTTTTGTGAGATGCATTTTTAGTGCATCATTTCAGAGGGTCGGATTTTCCGTTTTTATTCAGGTTGTTTTTTTCTTTTCTGTCTGATCGCACCAAAATGTTGTTTTCCACTTTTCATAATTCATTGTTATCACATGAGCCTAACTATTACAATTACCGTTCCTCTCTTGTGCTGCAGGATGTTTTCGAGCGAGGAATGGAGCTCCACGCTAAAGTCACAATGTTTGGAGAGGGCTGCCACGGCCACTTGGCCAAGCAGCTTTACAAGCAATTCAACCTGCGGGAGAACTGTGAACCCCAGACCTACGCCATCGGCCTGAAGGAGGTAAACAACACGGACTGCTCCCATTAAGCTGCTATTGGTCACTCCGATTGTGCCCTAAATTGGATTTCGCCCTTAATCCAGTTTGACCGATCATTCCTAACGAGTACAATCCAATCGTGAGGCGATTGTTTAAAGTGGTCGCGCTATTGTTTTATGCGTTTTGTTTTTCCAAATCTAGTTAACATGAATGCAATTAGTTCAAAGTTTACCGTTTTCATAGTGAAGCTGAACATAGTCCGTGTCAGCCGGAAAGTGAATGAATCGATTTTAAGTTTACTGATCACTTTTGTCCCCTCTGTTTTCCTTCTTTTAGGTGTGGGCGATCGATGAGAAGAAGTGGAGGCCGGGCCGAGCGGAGCATTCTGTGGGCTGGCCCCTGAACAGACTCACATATGGAGGATCCTTCCTGTACCACCTGAATGAGGGAGAGCCGCTGGTGGCGTTGGGCTTTGTGGCGAGTGGCTTTTGTGTCTCCATCCTGTGCACAATATAAACAGAAGTGACGGCTGATTGTCATACAGGCAGTAAATAAACTGCAGCTCGAGCCTCTGAATACGCAGTTATTACATCACATTACATGTCATTTAGCTGACTTACAATAAGTGCATTAAACCACGAGTCCAAACTCAGAACAACAAGAATCAAGCGAGTACTATCCATAAGTGCCATTTAAGTGCCACTAAAGTGCACCAGGACCTGTGCTGCCTTCTGAGTGAGAAGAGTTCGTATTCTCCTGATGTTGTACAGCATGTACCTACAGGAGCGTGTTATTGCAGTAATGTTGGCAGTCAGGGAGAGTTGACTGTCGAGCGTCACTCCGAGGTTCCTGGCAGTCGGAGTCGGGGCCAGCACTGAGTTGTTGAAGTTAATAGATAGGTCGTGGGTGGGAGAGCCTTTTCCTGGAAGGAGGAGAAGTTCAGTCTTGTCCGGGTTAATTTTCAGTTATGCCGTTGGCGGTCTGCATTATCACCGTATGTTTGTTTTTTTGTCCCCTGCATGATAAATAACATAATTCATGGTTTCATTGTGAAATGTTTTGTGGGAATAGATTGTATGTCTTTGTGCTTGGATTTTTTTTTTTTTAAATAAATAAAATGTAATGCATATATTTTCCATATCGGTCTGCTGACAATACCCCTTAATAACAACTTGAAAAGGCATCTAATTTATGTAAATTCAGAAGCTCAACTGATTTATTATTCCTATCGCTGCCATTCTCCAACATTTTCTGTTTTCTTTCTTTGCAGATCCTCTTGATCTTTGTCATACTGGTTTCGTTTAAAGACCTTTTGTACCCGGCTATGTTTCTGATTTTCAAAGCACTTTTAACTAGGGATTGACCAAAAGGGTTTATTTAGGGCCAACACGGATTATTAGTAATCAAGGAGACCAATCATTGATATTTGGAAACAATATAAATTTGCAGAAATAATTAAAATGTCACAACTCCCAACACAAAACTTTGCTCAAATGCATCGACTATCTACCCAACGAACAAATAGTCAAATAGTTGAATATTCGAGTCCCGGCCATAATTTGTAGTGTCAATACCGAGAGCGTAAACCTTCAAATAAAATATGGAAAAACTTAATCGGATTATTTTAAGCCACAGTCGCATAATCGAACACCTTCTCCCACTTGACATTTTTGAATGACTTTTGATTGTGTTGTTCCGGCTCCAGGTTGGTCTGGACTACACCAACCCGTACCTGAGCCCCTTCAGGGAGTTCCAGCGCTGGAAGCATCACCCCTTCGTGGCCGCCACGCTGGAGGGCGGCAGCAGGATCGCGTACGGAGCCCGAGCGCTGAACGAGGGCGGATCGCAGGTATCGCAATATGTTCATTATCTACAAAGATACTCGTTTGGTATCGGGATTAATTGGATCATTCATGATTTTAAATGAATTATGACAACAGTTTATTGAAGGGGTTTTCACTACTACTGATACCTGGTTTATTTATTGTTCAGAATGCGTTTTTCATGCCTTTTTTAACGACCGTTGATTATTTTCGAATACGCAATATCGAATATGCAATATCACTTTTATCGGGCAAAGATTTTAGATAACATTACAAATATGAATAAATGAAAAGTAATGTGAATATAAGTCTCCACTTATTATAAGCCAAGTAATATGGACTGTTTCATACTGAATACAAGTTTTACTCGATATCAATTGAGGTGTCGTCGTTTTTAAAAAAGTGTGATTATTAGAATTATGGATGAGGGGGGAAAAATTAAGACTTTTACAACTACTCATGTATTTGTAAATAACATAAATATCACAGTAAGCAACTGGGAGACGAGTCCAACTGGGAGGAAACCCAGTAGCTGACCCGAAACGGCCTTGAGGGATTATATATTCCACTCCGCTTTGATATGCTGCAGACCGTTTATGAATGCACATAAACAAAGCCTCATTTAGTTCTCAGTTAATTCATTCTTTTTTTTAGAAATTGAATCTAAGAAAATGCAAACTGTTTGCCGGTAAACACAAACAATTCTAAGTTTATAAATATGCTTTCTGATTGCACATTTACTAATTGCTTTGTGGCCAATGGTATCCAGTAAAATGATGGATACAAAAATGCCTTATTTGCTGTGAGTTGAATGCAACAAAGTAAAAAGTAAATAAATGTGCGTGAACTTCTTCTCCTCTTCGCCAGTCCATCCCAAAGCTGACTTTCCCCGGAGGGCTGCTGATTGGCTGCAGCCCCGGCTTTATGAACGTGCCAAAGATCAAAGGCACCCACACGGCGATGAAGAGCGGCATGCTGGCCGCGGAGGCCGTGTTCCCCAAAGTCACCGCCGAGGGCCTGGATTCAGAGACGGCAGGTACAGAGTTTAAGACCCATAGGACGGCCATGACGGCAGCAGCTGCTTGTATTTCCTTCTAGTTCCTCCCCCGTATGAGTCCGCCTTTGTAAAGGTTAGTTAAATTCAATGATTAGATGATATTAAATGATACTTGCGACGAGGCGGGCTCATGTGTCATCCATCAAAAGGTCGGGCAATAAACTCTTTGTTTTAAAGCAACTTTAAAAATGAACCACAATGTGTATATAAAAGGGTCAATAATCATAATGAAATGATCCATTGTGGTGACTCATTACGAAATCATTATTCATTCAGGTTTTAACCTAATTTTGTCAATACTCTGTTGCACAAAGACAAAAGAGGAATGGACTTTTTTGTTTTCTTTTTTTAAATATAAAGTGTGTGTTGGGGAAAAGAGAAACTGCCAATTGTTAGATTATTAAAGGGTTAATTGTGTTTACTCCTCGTCGCATTGTGCTGCGCAGATGGCTTCTCGTTCTTTTTGTGATCGGCCTCCGAAACAAAATGTTTTACCACAAACTGTCCAAGTGGATATGGAAAGTCCACTACTTCTGTCAAATGTTACACTCTTTTTATAAATATTTAAGGCTTTGTGCTGAAAAGGAAACATGACAACAGCAGAAATGAAATTGCAATCCTCAAATTTTTCTTTTTAATCATCCTCCCAGGCCTCCATGCGCCCGAGTACGCTGAGACTTTGAAGAAGTCGTGGGTGTGGAAAGAGCTTCACGCGGTCCGAAACATCCGGCCGTCCTTCCACAATTACTTTGGCCTGTACGGCGGCATGGCCTACACCGGAGTCTTCTACTGGATCTTCAGAGGGAAAGAGCCATGGACACTCAAACACTGTGGTGAGTGTCGCCGCCCAGCTCCGTGGCCACTCCAGTATTTGTCTCCATTGATCTGTTTATTGATCTGTTTATTGATCTGTTTATTGGCGCGGCCTGACAGTCGCAGCAAAGCCGTGTTCGTTTCGTGAACCAAAACTACGTCATTGAACACGACTAGAATGCAATATTGTTGAAGACGAAACTTTAAATGGGGGAAAAAAACAAAAAAAAAACACACTTTATTTTTGTTTGTAGACTCCTATTTTTTATTTGTATGTTTCCTTCAATGGAGCAGCGTCATGCCCTGAGCTGCATGTGTCATATCGGGACTACTTCCTGTGCAATGCACTTCCTACATTTATGCTCCACCCAGTGGTGAGTGTCAGAACTGCATGTGTGTATTCACTTTGTGTTTTTAGATGAGGATCAAATAAACCAAAACTACATTATGGCTCAAACACTTGAGTTAAAGTTGATGAAGACAACGACGGGGAAGAAGGAAACAAGGGTTTGGGCTGAAATGTTCAATCTGATGGCTAAAAGAAGTCAGTTTTCATTGACTATATTAAAATATTTTAGATTTTATTTCACCTAAGATGCGACTAAAATGCCCAGACTTTTAGTCAACGAAGACTTGACTAAAATATAACAGGAGGAGATATTGACCAACAAGTAAATTTGACACAGAACTAAGACGAAAAATACTACTAAAAAAAACTCCTATAGATGAAGAGAAATGTAATTTTCTGTTATGTCATTGCAAAGAAGAGAGTTTTTCCCATTTCAATGTGGGTAGCGATGCTGCTGCACAATGCCGGCGTTATTCTAAGTATGAGGTCGTGTTAAAAATCAACATTTCGTAACCTGTCTGTGCTCGATCTGTGTCAGGCCTCGACGCAGACCAGCTGAAACCGGCCAAAGAGTGCACGCCGATCGAATACCCGAAGCCCGACGGCAAGCTCAGCTTTGACCTGCTGTCCTCTGTGGCCCTGAGTGGCACCAACCACGAGGGGGACCAGCCCGCCCACCTGACCCTCAAGAGTGACAGCGTCCCGGTCCAAAGGAACCTGGCCATATACGACGGACCTGAGCAGCGCTTCTGCCCCGCAGGTGACTAATATTAATATTGCAATATGCATTTTATTGTTGTTGTTTTATTTCTTTTAAACTCTAGGGCTAAAAAAAAAAAAAAAGATATTGTGCAGGCTGGGCAATATGGCCAAAATCTTCTCTCCAAATATCGGTCATTTCATATCTCGATAACAAATATAGCTCACTATTTAGCGTGTTTTCTGGTCTTTCAATAAATAAATAAATAGCGTATATGAAATAACCACAAAGCCTATTGTTTGCATACCTCTGTCTGTATTAAAAACTAATTTAAAAGTACTTAAATGACTGTATCATTAGTTTCAGCCCTAAATTTTAATTTATCCCTGTAATTATAAATGACCCTTAACATTGTTGTTTGTAGTAGTTGATTGAAAATTTAAATTGCGGCGTTCATTCCATACTTTTCACTGTCAATTATCTTTCCAATTAATTGATTAGTCCGTTCAGCCAAGTGCTCGTCACGATTTCCAAAAGAATCTTCACGTAGCTGCTTCTTGTCTGACCGACAGGAAATGTATAAAGTTTGGTTCTGGACGTGTGAAACTGAGAACTTCAGCAAAAGCTCTTTTTTTTTTGGACTTATTTAAAAAAAAAAAATATATATATATATATATATATATATATATATATATATATATATATATATATATATATATATATATATATATCGGCTTTATCTCAAAGCACCATTTAAGTCTCTGATAGATATTTATAATTAATTAATAAATACATTTGAAAAAAAGAAGATATATTTAATTAATTATGAATATATATCAGAGACTTAAATGGTGCTTTGAGATAAATCCGATGTCACGGTCATCTAGACTTTTCCTTTAAATATCATTATTTATTTTAAGTTTTAATGAGAGCACTCATTGCTCCGGAGAAAGACTTTTCTTTCCATCTGGCTTCTTAAAAGGCCAACATTGGTAACTTTAAGGACAGCAATTACTTGGAAAGTTGCGAGCGCCCTGCATCTTTGGGTCAGGAAGGTGAATTTCACTTTTATAATTGGTTATGGGCGGCCATGAATCCACCGTGTTCCCCTGCAAGGGTGCAGTCCCCATTATATAACTTTCCCGCTATTATGAACACAAATGTAGTGTGTGTGTGTGTGTGTGTCTTTTTGTTAGCAGCAACATTGTTCAAGCAACTGGCAAGTTGTCGGACCAGTTTATTATCGAGCTGTCAACAACCAGTGGGGGTGCATTAATGACTTGTTCCCTTCCTGCTGGTTAACAATGTAATGTTTCCCCAGGTGTGTACGAGTACGTTCCCCTAGAAACGGGAGACGGGATGAGGTTGCAGATTAACGCTCAGAACTGCGTCCACTGTAAGACCTGCGACATCAAGGACCCGAGCCAAAACATCAACTGGGTGGTGCCCGAGGGCGGCGGCGGACCGGCCTACAACGGGTTGTGAACATTGTGTTTTTTAAGAAAGAGAACTGATCGCAGCACTCGCCAGTTATGGCCATCAAGTCAGAGTACGCAACAGAGAATAATCTATATAGCGGTTTGCGAGCATCAAGAAAATCTCAAAAGCATTGATATTAAAAGTGTATTAGGTTTTTAACAGTTGGTTAGTTTAAAAATGAATGTTATGATACTGGACCGTATAATAAAGCTAGGTCAGTTTCCAAGTTTGTTGCTGTAAACAACTGCTGTAAAATCCACAATGGGCATTTAAAGTGGCTACTTGCTTTAACAGTTAATATATATATTTCCTTCCAAGACCTTTCTGTAAATGAACAAGGCGTTTTCAAACGAAGGTTTATATCAGCATTTATTCTAGGTATGTTTGGACAGCATTTCATCCACACAGTATTGTACATTAAATGATAACATCGCAGTAATGAATAAAGAACTCTTGAAAAGGATCACCCCTTTTTTTTTTCCTCTCGTTTTATTGATCTCTGTAAAAAAACATAAATAAAAACAGATGGATGCGCTATGTGGCCGGTATCAAAACCCCAACAATGAAACGATACAAGGGCTTTTTTTCCGTTGCTTTAGCTGAACCACTTCCAAAAAACCCCCGGAGCGAGGCCCCCGGCGTTGAGCGGCGGAGTCAGCCAGGCATCGGGCCGACGAGCAAAAAACAAAACAAACAATATTCATTACAGTGACGACGCGTGTCCGAATAAAGACAGATCAAAGCTTACGACAGTTATTCCCTTAAAAACGACACAGTGGGGGGGCTTGAAAACATGAAAGGACCTGCAGACTGAAAGATGCTGTTGACGCTTCCAGCCGGTTACTGGCTGTCTGGGCGCAGCTTCCCACGTGGAGACGACCACAAACATGGACAAACGGTACTAACAGGCGGTTCATTGCGTTGTTGGGCGGAGACGCTCACGCAAACATTTTGGCATAGATTTTCTTCTCCTTCTCCTTCTCCTCCTGGATTTTCAGCTGGACTCGCTTCAACTCGTTGCCGATGGCTGTCAAAGGAAAACACTTTGAATTATTATCAGGAGGTCGCCAGGTGGCTCTTATCGCGAGCAGCCAATCATTTATTTTTTTTTTTTTAGTCACGAGTCCCTCGGATCAAAGTGACCGTTTAAACAAACTTCAAACTAATAACCTTTTTAGGTCGATCAGATTATTTTTGGTAGCATGCCGCCTCATGCAGAACACAATTACTCATTTCTCCCCGCCAATAAAGTTCAATTAGAAGGAACAAAAACAGAAGCAACAGGACGTTTTCCTGCAGTCGTGGATCATTTCTCTTCATGAGCCTGCATATTAAGTTTGAATAATACACGTGAATATGCATGCGATGTTAAACGGGGGAGAGAAAATGTTCCCACCTTTGTCTTCTGGAGCGATTCCGTGAGCTTTCTTCAGATCGATCTGAAAAGGGCAGAAAACAGTTGGGTGAGTCAGGCGGATCTCAGACCCCCTAAGATACTGATTATGATTAGTGCGTCTGGATTTAAACCAATAAGCCGTTATCACCGTCTGCTTGACTACTTTATCGGTTTCTCCTACATCTGAACTAGCGAGTCCTGTGGTGCTAACAATGCTCTAAAGAATCAGATAATGCGTATATACAGACAATAATATTGTTATTGGTTGTGTTGTTTTTTTTTTTCTTCCTGTGCACAGATTGTAAAGCCCAAAAGTAATTGAATGTTACCATGGCTTTGCCGTTCTCCTTTAGGCCCTGCCAGGCCTGGGCCCTCCGGAAGAGCGCCTTCGTATTCGCTTGGTTCAGCTCTAGAGCCTGTAGACAGAAATACAGATATGAAATTACATTTTAATAGTGGGCAATTATTAATTTGTGACTTATATTATCCTTGTATTTCACATTTACTAGATAGGAACCAATAATTTATGATACACTGACTTTACCCTGCCAGAAATAAAAATGGCCACTTTTATAGATACTACATTTAAGTACGAGGTATAACGTATAGTACCAGTAGCTTATAACGAATAATTCCCCCCCCCCCACACACACACTAACAAACGTACCTCGTTGCAGCTGTCCAGAGCGTCCTGCCACAGCTGCATCTTCAGGTTACATGCTGCCGTGTTGAGGAAGCAGCTGAGGGCGGTGGGCTCCAGCTTCTGCTGCGCCTCCTCCTCCAGCAGCTCTCCACTCACCTCCAAGTACCTGCAGAGATACGACATCATGTTTTTATTATTAAAATTATTCACGCTCATTGTTGGTGATGGACTAGGAGCGGTTGGTTGCCTATTCACAAACAAGTGTTGCTCGGTTTTCGACAGCCGCGAGACGCACTTCATTAAGCATAACTAGGTACCATGAACATGGGAACTGTAGTTTCTTTTTACTCTTCCTTCTGCTACATATACCGACATACTGCAAGAGGGGAATTGTGTGATGTTAACGTAGAGCCGGTAACACAAGTTTATTCATTTTATTAATGATGCATGAGCAAATTCTCATGCATTATTATTAGCTTGTTTATCTTTGTTATTTTTGAGCAGAAGTTTCAATTAAGTTTTGTACCATATTTACTAAATGTATGTAGATTATCTGAGGATTTTATTTCCTTTGGAGGAGAGAGGACGACTGTGACAAAGCAACACACACATATATATATTACCTGAGGGCTTTGCTATATTTGTTGACTGCAGCTTTCCAGTCTTGATTCTTAAACAGAGTGTTTCCAACATTCTTCACATCCTCAGCAACAGACAGAACTTTGTCAACCTGAAAGTAAAAGGCAAGAAACAGAATCAGACCGGTTGCAAACAAAGCGTCGAGTCCGACCATCTCAACCACTGTCCTTTGGCGGTAAACATCTAAACAGAGTGATGCTCTAAATGCAGACAAGCCCTCATTTTGGTGACCCGCCCTTGAATTTGTTTAGCAGCGTTTAGTGTTACCGTGTTTCCAGCGTTTGCTACGCTCAATGCGTCCTGGATCTCGATATTGATCTTCTCATCAGCCAGTTGTCGGACTAAGGCCCACACACCTGCCCGTGTCGTTGAAGATCAGAGACCTCACCGATACTTACATCTTTAAAGTCGACGTCAGAGTCCTCGGGGAAGTCTGGGTGGGCGTCCCCTGTCCCATCGTCTGGTCCGTCGTCGCAGCTGTCCTCGTCCTTGTGCTCGCCGCAGTCTGCGATGGCGCACGGCTGCAACGGGTGGACATTATGACGCATGTTAAGACACAAAACCATCACCAATGACTGTTCGTATAGCGGTCATGTTGAGCGTCGTCGATCTAAAATGTTTACTTGGGTTATTTCGTTTTTTAAAAAGGTGCCGACATCTTTACAATTGAGGCTAGTTGTGAAAGACAAATATAATAATAATCCTTTTCCCCAAGTCTAAAAATCATGACACAACGTGTATAATTACGGGTAAATGTATTCTTTTTAGTGTATTATTTAACTGAAAAACATTTACCTTTACTGGGACGTCCTCGTTGGTGTCAATGGCCTCCAGCATTTTTATGACTCCCATCCCTTTCAACACTTGTCCGAAGACTACATGCTTGCCATCTAAGTGCGGAGTGGGGACCGTGGTGATGAAGAACTGTGAGCCATTGGTGTCTGGTCCGGCATTGGCCATGCTTAGCAGACCCATTTTGTCATGCTACATGGAAGAAGGGAAAAACATTACGACGACAGACACAATATGGCACCACTGACACACAGAAACAGGAAACTAACGTAGGGATAGGGACGTTAGATTACTTCACCTCCGTCTATATAGTTTCTATACAAACGATCACAACATTGAGTGAAAGAAGCAGAGATAATTTCATAAAGATTAAGGAATTACTTCACAGGAAAATAAGTCAATGGGACATCCTTGAGAAATATGTCCACTGCTGTCAAGAATGTCATGGTCTCCTTGAAATAGCTAAAAATAACAACAGTGCTGGAGAAGCTTGGCAAGAGTGTAGACCGTCTAAGACATGGGTCACTAATAGGCAGACCTCGGTGCGGATCCAAACTCCGATGCCGTTGTGTCCGGACATAATAATTGAGATTTATTCAATTTCAACCAGCCGCAGCTTTTTTTTTTAGCCTTGAAGGCAATCGCTCAGCGGTCCAGGAAACACACCGACCAATTACATATGGTGTAAATCATCTCGCGTGATGCTACTCGGCCAATCAAATGTGTGTATTCCGATAAGCTTCCCATTTATACAAGTCTTAAAATGGTGTTCTCCAAAAAAAAGAAATGTTATATATTCAATTGAACTTTATTTGATCTGACAGTCAGTTGTTGACAACATTCGGACATACCTCATTATATATATATATATATATATATAAATCAGAGCGCAAGTTATACATTATTGTGATGTTCTCCCCAAATGGACATTGTTAAATATGAAATTGAATAACCTTATTCTAAGATTTTGGGTGATTCTGATGTTTAGTACTTTACCTTGTAGTGGAAGTTCTCGTCCTCAAACTTCTCCCCATAGATGCTCTCACCCCCGGTGCCATTATGGTTGGAGAAGTCACCTCCTTGGATCATAAACTTCTTGATGACTGCCCAAAGAAAATGTACAGCAGAATTACATTACAGATAAACCAGACTGAATCTTCAAAAAATGTTTTCTTGCTGAAATGAAATTAGTTACTGAAGGTTTTATATATATATATATATATATATATATATACACATATACATACACACACACACACACACACACACACACACACACACACACACACACACCCACACACACACACACACACACACACACACACACACACACACACACACACACACACACACACACACACACACACACTATACTGTCTAAATGATTGATTAAAAACATTAATAATTAACTTTTAATGTTGCAATATTCAGCATTGACCTGTTGGTTAAAATGTACACTTTAGTTTTGTATTTGATCCCAGTCAGCCTTTATAACATCAGGCCATATATGCAGTTTTATTTGTTATGTATTTTGGTGAATCGACACAAATTGATATTTGCTTATTAAAAAGGGAGATCAGCAAGTAACTAGACTCCCCAAATAGCTCACTGCATTGGAAGTATTTTTAAGCCAATTCTACACACGTGTGTGTACTAAAACTTAAAAGTTGTCCTTTTAAAACTAAAATGGAACTTTTATAATGCAGATGGTGGCGGCCATTTACTTCTGTGGAATGGGCATCCTTTGAAGTGCAGCGGTTTCCCAGTCGATTTGCCAGTGCCTTTCTCTCCAGTGCAGAGAGCCCGGAAGTTTTCAGCAGTTTTGGGGGTGATGTCTGCAAACAGCTCCAAAACTATCCGGCCAGCTGTGGACAGCAAAACAAACAAACAACAACAAAAAAGAAGAAGAAAAGAAAGTCAGTGTAACTTTACTGTAGATGTTTAGTGAAATATTCCGATAACCTCAAGAACAGCATCATGGTTACATTACTGGTATATTTACTAGAGCAAAGATGAAGTGGAGCAGCCTTTAAAATAGGCCTCGTCGGGCTACAGTAAAACATGTCTTTGTGTCGTTTGTAATTCATTAGCTGCAGCCGGTTAAATCATTAATAAGCCACTCATTTTAAGCTTATACCTCCCCATTTGATTCCCTACAATTAACCGCAGTTATTATAAACGCTGTCTTATAACGGCGCGACGCATAGCTAAATTAACCAAGTCACTCTAGACAAACACAACCCCACGTGGTGTTAAATGCACTCTCACGCGCTCTGTGACCGTTTTTTCTCCCTAACAGCGAAGCTAGCTCGCGTTAAACGCCCGTTAGCTACTCGCGTCGGTATTTATTTTACAGACGGGCTTTTTTTATTTTATTTATAATGTTGGTAAAGTGTAACGTTAACTCCTCTGGCAGCTGCCCGCGTGAATTACTCACTTTGTACAAGTCACCATTACGAGCCAAAAATTGTGCTAAGCTAAAAAAAAAAAAAAAAGAGGCTAACGTCCTTTTATTTTTTTTTACATCCTGACATTACAATCAAATCATTTAAAAAAACATAAACGTCCCGACCTTTTTCTCCGCCAACGTCCACATCGAAGAAGACGCGAGGGTTCTCGGGGTTTGAAGGCTTGTCCGACGGTATTGGGTGAGACATCTTTAAGGACAGGGCGATTTCAGACACTTGTTTCGGGCTAACCTAGCTAATCCCGGCCGGCGTAACGTAACTACCGGAGCAGGTTGGAGCGAGAGTGGAGCTCAATCACTTCCGGTGGTAAACCTTTCAAAATAAAACTGCTCTGTTGGTTAGAGAATGCATTTTGGCGTCGTGAGAAGACGAGATGAATAACGTAATCACCGTTTTGTTCCACGAAACTTCCGGTCATGCAAAATATAATTCACTTAAAAAATAATTTAAAAATAATTTAAAAGTTTTTATTACAGTTTTCTATGCAATAGCGGGTTACATAATCAAGCAAATCAAGCGTTTAAAAAATAATAATAATCCAGCTAATACCTAACAAATACAATTACTTTTAAAATACATGAACATCTTGCTGCAATATGAGTGTAAATCCAGTTGATAGGTAAACTCAGAAGTTCTTGCTCTGAAGCCATTCTAAAGATGTATCATGCCGCAGGTCTGCGGGGTAACAGGATAGAAAAGCAGTTAAGAATATTAATGTTGCACATAATTAAATGTCTTTTTTTCAACACTTACTTGCTTGATGATTATCTCTTCGTCGTGCCTTGGATCCAATAGGAGAATAAAGTGGTTGGCCTTGTCCTGCATGTTCAACAGGTGACAATGGGCCCAAATGCACGTTGCTGTATTTTTAGGGGCCCAGAGACCATATGGCGGAAATCGATTTAACCCCCCTGAACTAACTGCCATCCCGCGTGGATCCACTGCTGGTTGATGATGTTCTCCACTCAGACACTCAGACTGTCTTAAAAAACGCACACAATGTTCTGTCTCGCACAAAATGTAATCACAACATGCCCTCAAGTGGGTGTCAGATTGAGACCAGCCTATTGTGTGATGGGATTGCCAGCCAATTACAGCTGAGAAATGGATATCTGTGTGGCCCTTTACAAGGAAATTGTGTTTTTCTCTTTCTTTCTTTTTTTACAGTTATCTCCAACACACATAAGTGGATGTGGTTGTTTTAGCTGTAGGGAAGGATTACCAGGTGCTACTCATACGGAATTAAAAGTCTCTATCTGCGAGCGGGGACAATGACCTCTGACACACACAACCAACTTGGTTATCGTTGTTATCATTGGAGAGAATCTTCAGATTAACGGATCAGCCATATCTGATATGTTACACTTCTTCTGGCTGATTGCGAAAACTTTGACAAAGACACAATTCAAACCCCCTTGTGGGCATAGTTTACATTTTCAGATGTGCTCATATTTTCATAGGGAATTTCAACGAGTCTAACAGAACTAAACAAGAACTTCCACAAGTATAAACACGAGTTGTTCCTTAATCATTCATGTTGGAAGGTGTGAAATATGACATGTTGAAAGTCGTCATGTTACAGAGATTAAAAGATGTTTAATCAAACTCGACTGATCTCCTGTTAGCTCTGACTGTCTCTGTGAAAACTTGGTGTCGGCTTGCGTGAGTCATCCGTCGTGTTCTTTCTGGGAGGAAACAAATAGAGGCGATGAAAGAAATTAATGAGCCATGAATTACCTACATGTGTACCTACTGGGTGTGTTGTTTTTCCATTTCTCTCATGTGCTCTCAGATATGACGTAGTCACCTTGCAACGTGTCGTTTTGGTTGTAACAATGTCTCACAAATCCAAAAGTTATTACCTGTTTGGTTTGAGAATGACTGGGAGCTAATGTGTTTCAATTGGTTTATTGAAGTGCTATTATTTAAAAGGAACTCGTTCTTTTTAGTCCCAAGGTCACATATATTTCATTCTTGTGATTCAATTAATGTTTTTTGTCTCTTTGATGTTTTTTTGTATCTCTTTGCGCTGATTTTGTGGCTCATTGTGGTTGTTTTGCATGTCTTCGTCCTGGTTTGATTGTCTTTCCAACAACAAATATTAACAGTCGATACAGCGGCTCTGGTCCAGGTGCTGGTCCGATCAGGCGGAGGCCATTCCAGCCCCCTCTGGCCTTCCCCCTTGGTAGGATAATATATGTTTTTTTAATTCCTGAAACCTTAATTCTCCTGCACTCTACATATAATGGTTGAGCGTCCGGGAATCCCTTGCAGTGTCCCTTGCATGTGTGACCCAGCTCATGGATCTGTGGCAACACAGAAGGACTTCCAAGAATGTCATCCTTTAAAAAAAAAATATATATATATTATAAGTCCTCTTTAAACATTGACTGAGTTGCTTGTTGTCCACAGTTTACCAGATGTGTGTGCCCCCTGCATACTTCCAGGGTCCCGTGGTAGAGCGAAACAGCCCGCTCCCCCATATGCTGCTGTAATGCCTGTGGCCCCTCCGGCAGAAGAGACGAGTAGCTGTGTTTAAATTGTGACTGACTGGGTGAAGCAATTCTTGAGTGTGATCTGTCGGGTTTTGCTCGTTGCATCTTGAGGAGCATGCTGTCGGCGTTGGCACGTCACGTGGGACGCCATCAAGTTCTCCTTTGCGGCACTTTTCACCTTTCATTGCTTGTCTGATTTATGAATTATTATTGGGTATGTTTAGACATCATCCTGTTCTTATATACAATACAAACATAAAAAAGTCGGATGCCTTAAGGAAAAAGTATTTTTCTCGTGAACAATTTTGATTTGCCTGCTGTGCTGTGTTGTTTGTTATTGTGTTGCATGCTATTGCATTGGCATAGAAGTGTCTGACTCCAGGACACACTCTGCAATCATCACAAATTCAAACTCACGTGTTACAGTTCCTTTGTTAAGGCGTCACCCTTTCATTGCATACAGTTCCTTCCATTCAATCATAACACCGTGGGTTAAACACAGCCCGGTGTCCTCCTAACTGGCCTCTGCATGCTTGTCCGTCTGTTCTATCGCAATATTTGAGTCTCTTTTCTTGTCGACCGAGCCTTCTTCTTTCTTGCATGCTTGTCTACGTGCGTTTTTGAGCTGTTATTAGAATGTGTCTCATTTGTCTCACAGGTTAGAGAACAGCTGGCTGACACTGACAGATGGTATCTGTGACATCATTTGCGAGTGAGTCGCTGCAAGTAAAATAAATAAATAAATCCAGCACCTCACAGTCTAGTGACCCCCCCGTGAGGCTGTAATAGCTACTAACCAGATATTAAAAAAATGACCAACTGCAATGAAAAAATGGGGGAAACATATGCACAGGTCACAAGTTAAAGGAAAGACTAACACAATGTCTTAGTAAGTTGTAGTTCATAGTTTCTTCAAGTTTCTGGGACTCAACTGGACACATGCAACAAGGGTTGTAGCTAAAGTACCCATTGAGGACATAAGACCACGCCCCCCTTCTGCATTGGCGGGCAATGTCCACATTGTATTTCCAAGTGAATATCTTCAAATTTGACTGTCTTGGGCAATATGTGGACATTTGGACCCCTGACCTCAGTCAATGTGGCTCCAAAATGTCCCCGTTAGTGTTAAGATGGGTTCTGGTGACTGTGAAGGCTCAAGCAGGTCATTTACATAATCCCAATACTCTCCAAACAGTTCAGTGCCCTCAATGGAGGCATCGTTTCCCCCACTTGTTCATATACGTAGGCTTATGCTGGAAGGCTTCACCCATCTGTGGTGGCTTTTCTAACCACTAGTGGGGCAACATTTGGTCATGTTTGGCCTGAGGGTGGTGCCAGAGGAGAGTCTAAGTTCATAAGGGTTCATACGGTGGCCTTTTGGGACATCTCAAACTCAGCTAAACTCTCAATAACCTTCGAGTGCATTACGAGTCTGAAAGTAATGTTTAATCAAGTTAAATTAAATTACAAAGGAGGGACATTTGGAATCTCATATTTACCATTACATCTTGTTTAGGGAGTGCACGCAATGCAGTCGAATGTAGATATTGTGGTATTTAAGAATAATGTGGACGAGGTAGAAGATGAACCTTCCAGAGTTATTGTTTTGGTCAGCGTTAGTGTCGGCGGTGTGTCTGTCTGGCACATTTCTTACCTGTGGCTCGAGGCGGTGTGAGTTCCTACAAGAGGGGAAGTGCTGCATTATGAATGAGGAAAGGGGGGGGGGGGGGGGGGGGGCGCAGATCATCTACAATGCAGTCACTCAACCCTGTGCAAACCTGAGACGTTCCCACGTTCCATTTGACACAGCACACACACACACACACACACACACACACGTAATAGGACTTTGAAGGATGCAACGTGTCCAACGTGAGGGTTACAAAATGCTGTCTTACTGGCCGCTCTGGAACCCGTGAGTCACTCTGTCCTCCAACGCTGTCCGCAACTCAGTCTTCTGTCAGAAAAGAAAAGGGACCGTTTTGATTGATCACTGAAATGCTTTTTATTTCATTTATTCTACGTTGACATGTGACATGATCGTAACTGTTATTGTCCTGAGAAGGAAAGAGTAAAACCCACATTTCTGGTTCAGAATGTGTGACATGTTACGACCCGACAGCATATGTGAAATCAATATCCATGATGTGTTGACCCAAATTGGATAGATTGTCCATTTATTACCAATATTATCGCATCGTATCCAGCCATTTCTCAAGGTCGTGCTCACCGTGACCCTGTGGCATGTTACCTGAAGAGTAATGCTCCTACATTTCTAATAAGACGCACACGGTGCATTCCAGCCGTACCTTCATTTGCATGTTGCTGAGCAGCGCCCCGCTGTTCAGCAGCTGGTTGTGCTGCCAGCCCCAGCCGACCTCCCCCACGTAGCCCTGCTTGGGCTTGGGAGGAGGGGCATCTGGTGCAGCCTGGCACAAGTAGCCAAGGTCACCTGTGGCCTCAGGTGATGAGACGCCCGCACCCACGTACCGGGGGGAATAATTTAATCTTGGCCTGTGGTCTCCAATTCCATCTGGGCCTTTTGTTAGAAGTAGTGGAAATGTGAGGGGGAAAAAAGGAGGTCAACTAACATGATTCAAATAAACTTGAGGAACCGATGTGTCGAGAAGTATGCTGAATGCATTCGGAACACGCATTCTTTTACGATGTTCCTTTTGAATTAAATGTATATTATTATCCTCGGAAATTAAGAGATTCAACAACATGTTTTCACACCACGCTCTTAGTTGTGTAACACAGAAAGCAGAAGCAGCAGAAAGTCTCTACACCTTCCGTCGCAAACTAAAAACACATCTTTTTTCGACTATACCTTGAATAGGGAAGGTAGAGCCGTAGTAGCACTTTAGTAGCACTTAAATGTCTCTTACTGATAGCACTTTGTAGTTTAACGTTATTGAAGAAATTGTACTTGCTTGATTCTTGTTGTTCTGAGTTTTGACTCATGGTTTAATGCACTTATTGTAAGTCGCTTTGGATAAAAGCGTCAGCTAAATGACATGTCATGTAATGTAATGTAACACATTTGCAGTGTTAGTGTACACTTCTACATACCCCAACAACATACTTTACAATTACACAGGCTCACACTATGTATGCATGTATGTAACTATGTATTTTGGCTGTGATTACAGTGCCACCGTGTGTCCAATTACAGCCATATCCTGTATTCTTGGACAGAGACCCTAATGCTGAGACACCATGTACATGTTGAACATGGGTCTTAAGCATGCCTATTGTGAAGGCGGTGGAGGTTCATGCTCTCAATGCTTCTCCTACCTGTAAAAAGCATCCGTTGTCCATGCTGTGGCCCCCCTGCAGCTGCTTCACTGTTTCGCATCATCTTTTTCTCTCAGTGACACATTTGTGTTAGTGGCAGGTTAGATACACCTACTGTATATATACCGGGGCCCCCCGGGTGATAACTCGAGCCCAGCGGTCGGCTCTGTCCATGGGGTCATGGTCGGTTGTCATGCCGCCACCGGTTGTCATGGCATCAGTGGTTGGTGTCCTGGTTACATTCTAAAAACATGCGCTGCTCTATCGGAGCACTTCCAACGCTTTTATTACTTTATTCCAGATAAATTCAATGAAACATATTCACATGAAGGCAGAAATACCAAAACAATGATGTTATCGTAGTGCTGGGGTGAAATCGTCTATTTTATTTGCATGACAATAGTGTTTTTATTGTTTTGTATATTGTACTTAATTTTTCATAGCTGTAAAAAGTGGATTTTAATTCAAAGTTGTTTCTTTATTATTATTATTATTATTATTATTGTTGTTGTCATTATCTTTATTATCGTCATATCTTTTAATTTTTTTATTTAAGACATCAAG
This sequence comes from Cyclopterus lumpus, assembly GCF_009769545.1. Classification (NCBI taxonomy): domain Eukaryota; kingdom Metazoa; phylum Chordata; class Actinopteri; order Perciformes; family Cyclopteridae; genus Cyclopterus; species Cyclopterus lumpus. The sequence goes on from NC_046975.1 coordinate 21,032,899, forward strand.
AAATTAAGCTATAATATATGGAATTATGTTAAGAGAAAAAGAAAAAAAACTTGAAATAAAGAAAGAAAAGTGTTTTATATTTGACATATTCTTCTAAGTAGCCACCTTTGGCCTTGACGAAGGTGCTGCTCATTCTTGGCTGAGCCCTTGTTGGCTGCTTTTCCTCCACTCTGCGGTGCAACCGATCCCAAACCGCCTCCATTTGGAGTCCAGGTGGTCTGATGCAGCCCTCCATCACTCAAATAGCCCACATAGCCTGGAGGTGTGTTTCCTTTCCGGGGGCGGTGCCCTTGAGAGACAGTTTCATCATAGCACTTGACATTTTCAAGATCATCTGACCTTCATGTCTCAAATAATGATGGACCGTTGTCTCTTTTCTACTTAGGTGAAAGGTTTCTTGTCATGATTACAAATATAGGGCTATCTTATTGAATAATACCTTCGGCACAACACAACTGTTTGTCACGAAGGCAATAAGAAGCCAATACATTCTACAAATGAACTTTAGACAAGACACACGTGCGAATTGAAAAGCACTCGAGGTGACGACCTCATGAAGCTGGTAAAGATAAATGATGCCATGAGTGTGCCAAGCTGCCATCAAGACGAACAGTTGCTCCATTGAAGACATTTAATTCATAAAACTGTAACATGGGAATTGTCGCCGAAGTTTTATTTTAGCTTGTTTCATGTTACATTTGAAACACTTTTGTGTAATAAAGATTATCGTAGCCCAAAAATAACTGAATTTGGTGTGGCTTCTGAAAAAAAAGTGTGTGTGGGTTTATTCCATCTTATCCTGATAAATAATGTTTACGTTTAAGTAGTTTTTCTTTCAACACCCTGCATGTTTTGTGTCCATCTAAATGTGTATTACCCTCTCGGGTCACTAGATGGTCCCAAAGCATCATTTTGTCACATCGTACATTGTACTTCCTATTCATACTTTTTTCCTTTTTTCTTTTTTTTCCTTTTTGATAAATGGACTCGCCCATGAGCCGCCCCTTGTGACTAAACCTTTATAAAGCCAAACAACAGCTAGAAAGGAAATGGAATTATTCCCCCTTCAAAATAAGATAGCGACATTTGCAATACTGATCCCGTGCATACTGTGAGCAACAAATGACATGTAAGTCATGCAGTTCGCAGCTTGTGTATAACTAGCATCCGTCCTTGAGTTTAATCATACTTTTTTTTTGCACAAATCGTCCACATTATTTTTAAGCCTATTAAAAAAACCATGTAGTCTATGATATGTCATGTTTAAGGGGAAATTACATTTGTTTGTTGGGGGGAGGATTCAACAACGTGTACATTTATTTCCCAAAGACCCCTCCCTAAATATAACCGTGTCCTTCTTCGCCTCTTTGTAACAACGTCAAACACGCCGGAGTTGTATTTTGAAAAACCGTTCCCGGAAGTGTAACCATCACTACGGCCGACTTTACCCTGCTGTGTCAGTCACCATGGTGGCATACAACAGAGCGCAGCGGCGGCGGACCTATCCCCACTTTTAGACCCATTAAAATGTTAATATAGTGGCTTTTTTTCTCTTTGACCGGTGAGCGTACTCGGGTCTGCCTGTCACGATGGACGCCAGGTTGCTGTTGACGGGATAACCGTTAGCGTACTCTCTTTTTGTGTGTGTGTGTGTGTGTGTAATTGTTTGTCTGCTGGATCCCGTGTGTGCAATTTCTTTTTCGTCGCTAGCAGAATGCTGAAGAGACGAGGAATGGCTTTGAAGAGCGTCGGCGTGAAGAGAGCCACCTTTTTGGTTTCACACTGAGAAAAGAACAACCAACAAAATAAAAAGAGAGAGAGAGAGAGAGAGAGAGAGAGTCTGAGCCGAGCTTTTTAAAAAAACAAGTTGTCCTCTCCCCGGCGAGGGGCTGCTGTCGGCGGGCAGAAAACACAAGACGCCCCGAGGAAGCTCCGCTGCCTGGCTCCCCCGGTTTCGTGGCCTGGCTCCGGGGCACTCCCCAGCTTATCCGCCAGCGTCGGACCACGGGCGACAAGAAATAAAGCGAGGCACCAGGAGAGGAGAGGAGGAAGGGAGGAGGAGAGGGGGGGCACTTCTTTTGTTTGTATCCGTGGCGCTGGATATTTCTAAACACTCATTCGGGACGAGGAATCCAATATCCTCCAGACGGCGTCCTCCAAAACAATGGCGTCTTACGTGGATAACAGCTTTCGGCAGGCTGTGATGATGAACCCGGCTGAAAGGAAGCAACAGGTCAGGATCATTTTTATTCCTTTACACACACACACACACACACACACACCCTCCCCAAACAATGCATTTCGCATCGCTGTATTTTGCCATACACTCGCTCACGTTATGGCAAAACACTGCAACGTGCGCTACACTGTAGCGTCCTGCAGAAACAGTGTAGCGGCGCGTCCGCGTGCAACTGTTGCCATTCGGCGTGTTACGCGCGTCTGCGTCCGGCTAAGACCCCCCCCCCCCCACCCCCCCCCGATGTATTAACGGAGATTATCGGGGCTCCTTGATATAACAGGAGCCTGTAAATTACAGACGAAAAAAGTCAACAATGCCCCTTAAGAATAAATAAAAAATGCACACGTGACACTTGTGCTTATTTTGTTGTTGCAAGGCACCCTTGCATTTATAAAACAAAATGAAATGTATGTACATGCAAATGGTAGCAAGCTGTGCACGTGAGGCACAATCTGGGGGCTAATCCCAATTTAGCCAATAGCCCACAATAGTTTACCATATAGCTCCATTTGAGTTTCTGGTTTGTGCTTCTGAGTTATAGTTTTTTTTTTTGGGGGGGGGGGGATTTGGTTTCAAAAGGACAGTGACCACGGTCTAATAATGAGATACATACTGCTTTGTTATTACTTTTATTTTTTAAAGCTCGGTGCACAATAATCTCCTCGGTGTTGTCTGATCCACTCCAATAGTTCCTCTGGGAAGTGTGGGGTTTGCATGATGCCTCATGAACATGCAAACCCTGTGAGCTGTGGTTATTACTTAAAGCCGCATACAGGCACACACACACACACACACACACACACACACACACACACACACACGCGCGCGCACAAACACACACAAACACACACACAAGTTTGCATGAGCGGTTATGGAATGCATCGTTTCAATCGGACACTGCAAACGGATCGATAGGCCACCGCCACTGAAACCAGTGGGCTGCAGTTGGTGGCACTGCCCTCTCGATCTGACTCAGCAATTATGGTGTCATCATCATCATCATCATCATCATCATCATCATCGTCGTCGGCTTGTTAACTTGCATGGGCCCCGCAGGTATTTGCAGCTCTCTTGCAGGCAGTAATTTGTCCGAGTGACAGACGCCATGACGGTTCATGGAAACAAAGACGAGGATCATTTGGTCTGATTCATTGTCTTGTCCAGGAAATGAGAGGAGGAAGAACAGCCTGGCAAAATTCCCACAGTGGCGTCTTCAAACTGCCTACATCTTAAACAAAATAAATTAGCCATCCTATATGAATATGTAGTCATGTAGCAAATTGTCATATTGACTGAAAGTCCTTTTATCAAAACATTTGCCAATACATTTTCTGTCAATTCATCAAGTCACCAATCCACACATTGCTTGTATTTCTTTTTAAGCTGCGGTGGTCTCGTTTTTGTTTTATTCCACATATAACTGGGGGATTTTCTCTGAGGGATATATATTTGCTGGTCTTGATGATGTGGCCCTTTTTTTAAAAATGTTTTTTATTTTTATTAATACCGGGAAATGGCTTTTTTAGCATTGATATATATGCAAGGAAGAATGTGGTTTGGACCTGGCCGTCTATAACACCTGCGAAACCCACCTGAAAGAATTAACGTTAGCGCCTGGATGCTGTTTTGTTTTACTTGGAATGTGTGAAGCTCGAATATAGTCGGCTTTAAAAAAAAGATAAGAAGGCCTTCACAAAATATGCCTGATTCAGTCTGGTATGTGGTCCTTCAACGCTCTGGTACGAAGCCGTGCTGTGTCGGTATAGCAAAACATTTCACTTTCCTTTTTTTTGGATGAAAACTGAACGGAGAGGCCAGAACCAGGGCGATAAAATGACCGCTCGAAAAAAAATGATTCAGCCAGAAGCCAAAGTGTGACCCCGTGTGACCTGGAAGCTCTTTTATTTAAAAAAAACCAAAACAACAACTCCATTTTCAGTCTCTGTGATCTGTTCTCCTTAAAAGTATAAAAGGCAACAAGACGTAATAACCACAAAGTCCTTTTGACATTAATCTCCGCGGTATTGAGTGGTTCAATCCCCCCCCCCCCCAGCATTTCTTTTTGCAAGTGTCGAGCGATGGCGGTGGCTGACGCGGTTCATCCCATAATGGCGCTTGACAGGGCCCCTCTGTCGGGATTAGCTCACGGTTAGAGGGCTCTGTCTTCATCGCTCGAGAGCGACCACAGTGTGATGTGTCTCCTCCCCCCCTCCGTTGTCACATGGCAGGTGCAATAGCGCTTGACAGCTATAGTGTTCACACTGGTTCTGTCGGCTTCCTTTGGACTGCAAGAGGAAGTGCGCTGAATGTTTGTCAGTGAGCAAAATGAGGCAGTCTGATCTTCTCCCTCCCCCCCCCCTTTGCAACACACTGCTGCACCGCTTTGCAGTTCTGATATGCATTATGATAACACAAAATGGATATTTGATCTCTTTTCCCAAATTCATTCATGTCCAGGGAGGATTATCACATCGCTTTGAATAAAACTGTATTTTGTTTGGCTCTCAAACGCGCCGTGTGGGGAGTTACTTTACGAACACGTTTCCAGTTATGCAACGCCTTCCTCCAACTATCGGGCCAAACATTTGAGCTGGTTTTTTTTTTTTTAAACGTTAAAAAAAAAAGATCTTAATTGTGCCGTACAAGGTGATGGATTCCATCGCGTAGACTCTGAGGGTTTCACGGGGATAATTTTATGTGAATCTTAAAAGAGCTCTTCCCTCAGGGATGTCTTTTTAAATCTCTGCACAGACGACTGACGGAGACCAAACCAGGACAAGCGCATGATCACATTTGCAGCCGTGACAGCGAGTCGTCCTCGGCTAGTAACGGGTTCATATTTTGCAGATTCTCAGCAAATAAAAAAATAGCACATTAATCAAAGATATGGCAGATGATTTTGCAGGACTCCATCAGACACATTGGCGTGTACTCGTCCAGTAGAAATAACCAGAGCAAATCGAAACGTACTTACTGTGGACCATGAAGGTATTGCATGGAGCTGAAATCATCAGAGCTGCACATTTCAATTTAGCCTTCACTTCTTCATCTCATTAATTTCACCGTTTTGTTATGAAGGGCCTAAGATTCTGAAAACAAGTGAGATCTGTCGTCCTATAGGAACACAATCCTGCACACCGTTGGTCCCCCGTGGTGCACAGATACTGTTTAGTCTGCAGCGAGTCGCCGCACTCTCCTCTCGTGTGGCCAGGTGGCGAAGCCAAAGGCCACGAAGCCAAAGGCCACGAAGCCAAAGGCCACGAAGCAGCAGTCCTCCACCGGGGTGACCCTGCTTTCACGTTCACGTCGCTGGAGGGACGAGCTGCCTACTTTACATCGTTTCCTCAGTGCAGTGGCTGTACTGGAGGAAAATAAATAGCATTTTGGGATGGGGAGGGACTTGCAGAGAGTAAAATAAATCAGAATTTTCTAGGCCATTAGGCGGTCGTTACTCAAACTCCGATACAAAGTTGAATGGTCCATCTGTGATGGCAAATATTCAAAGTAACAAGTACTCCTTTTGTCTGCAAAACAACCGTGGCAACATGGAAAAGTACCAAGTACCACAAATACAAAAAAAAAGAACAGACCTAGGAAAGGTACATTTACTTGAAAATGAAGGTGAAACTGGGCTATTTACCAGTACAGGCCTGTCCTTCACATCACAGCAAGGACATCGGTCAATGCCAAGAGGTGCACATATATGACAGTTTTAATTCTGCGGTATCTTATATATTAGAAAGTAGAACACCGGCCTATCGACAATGTTCCCAATGCACATTTTGTTCACAATGTGAGCTGAATGCAAACAAATATTTGCTCGCAAGGTTGCCGTAAAATACAATCGTAGCCACACGTCACACGGCCCGACCAAATGACCGCGTGCCGCTATGAACCTGGGGAGGACAGCAGTCGTTACAGGTCGTATAATGACCGACGGGCACAATGCGGCTCTGTCTCTCAGCATCCTGTCCCTTTCTTTTTTATATAGGAAGCAGGAAGAGGGAGAGCGTCAGGATGGTTTCTTTTTCTTTTTTTTTTAAAGTGAGCCGGAAACAATGGCCCGACAACAGAAAGCCTTTCCGCTCCAAAAGCTGTTTTTATTTTTGTTGGAATCTGGGTGTTGTTTCGCGACTGCCTTCCTATTTCCGTCACGTCGTCAGAAGCACGTAACCATGCGTTTAAAAAAAACAACAACAACTTCCTTTTAGTTTACTGGATTCGTAGTAGAGTAATTTTCCCAGGCAACTCAGGTTTTTTTTTTTTTTTTTTCTTCTCGATTCTCCCCCCCCAAAAATAACCAACGTCGATAAATTTAGGCGCCGCTCGCTTTGACGGGTTTTTTTTGCTCGGGTTTTTTTTGCTCTGGTTTTTTTTGCTCGCGTTTCTGCGGCGCTAAACCCTGTAGAAGAAAAGTGATGTCACATGTTGTTCTTGTGTTAAAAGTGGAGGCTGATGTGGTCACACACACACACACACACACACACACACACACACCGCGGTCACAGTGACGTATTCGTCCCAGTTTTTAAATACAGGGGCCGATTTTTAGGAAAAAACAAATGCACCAATGTACGACAGCCACACAGAAGACCAGCGGCGGTGTTCTGATTGGCTCGTTTTGTAAATCACGCTTTTTAATTCCACATCAGCTCTTTTTAAAAAAAAAAAAAAAAAGATATTGTGATGGTAATAAAGCAAAGCGTTGCCTTCCCACAAAAGGTATTGGATATTGTATTAAAAGTATTGATTCGTCAGCGTTATGACTCTACAGGGAGCCGCCGATTTTTAAAAGGTTGAATTAAATCATACTGCAGGATAGATGGCCTTTGTGCTTGTTCTGCTGTTTGACTCTAGAGATGCATGTCGGATATCACGGAGGAACATAAGCCTGAAAAACGTTTTCATTCCAGAAAGTGTTTGTTAATGGAATACACCGGGACGTCTGTGTAGCCCGACTTTAACTCCCCTGAAATCTAATAATGAAAAGAGCAAATCCAGTTTGTGTTTTTTTTAAATGCACCTCTAAGATTGAGGAAAGTAAAGCACAGGACTCTTGATGAACACCAGCGGAGCACGAAGCCAAGCGGAGGCATTCTGCTCCAGGGCACCGGAGATCTTGAACGCCGACATCCGTGGCTGCATTGCATGCTGGTCTTTTGAGTCTGCAGAGGATTTTAGAAGCTGATGAATCTTCCAGGTAATTTGATTGTTCCTCCGCCCCCCCCCCCCTCGAATTTCTTCAAAACCCAAGTTGACGTATGCTCTGATTGCTTGTTTCATCCAAGCAACATATACAAACTTAAAGGTGTGGAGTTTAATAAGTAATATCAAGAATTTAACAAAGAATCTGAGAAACCAGAGAAATCCCCACTAAAAAATACCCAAAGAACTGTCACTGAATCGCCTTTTTACAGTTTAAGATATTTGTGATATTGTTAAAGATTAAAGATTATGTGCCTGTGGTAGAAGAACCTCGAGACGATGTGTCACATGAAATGTATAAAAAGATACCCTGCCAAATAATACACGTTCTTTTTCGACAGTGATTAAGGTGGGCGCTTCCTCCGGAGGTGCATGTAGGGTGGATGGGGGGGGGGGGGGGAGAGTGAGTATTAATTTTGCAGAGTTTGCAAAAGTATCCGTGATATCCTCCAGCAGAATCGTATCATATATTCAGCGGGAGAGGAAGTTTTAAGTAACATTTCTTTTGTTAGAGCTGGTTTCCGAGTTGCTTAATCTGCAGTCTTCTCTCTGCTCACTCCAGATTATTATTATTATTATGAGTTATTGGGGTTGAAGCGTTCTATTCCTAACTTAAGACATGCTGACAGTTCGCTTGTATCGGTGCACAGCACACAAATTAAAACTTCCATTTCACGGGTTACTGGAGTATTCGATTTGAACAACGTCTCCCCGGTCACGTGCCGTCCCCGGGACGTTGCCTTCAGGGTCCCGCTGTGTTATTTCGTTGCAACCGAATCGCACGCAATAAAATGTCAAACGGCATGTTTTCGGGTTTCCTCACAGGTCGCATTCCTCCTTTTTGTTTAAAGATATTTTTAAAGCAAAGAAAAACAACTCCCCGGAGTCCAGGCTCCAGAAATTCCAGTGGCCTTTCCCGAGCAGAAGGCAGCAGACCTCATGCTACCGAGCGACCGCAATCTTTACATAACTTGAGCCCGGGACCCACTTGGCTGCGTGGAGAATACACCATTCCTGACGTGCAGTATTTACACGACCGCTATAGAATTACTACTCGCTGCGGCTATCATTAAGGGCTTCGTTCTTAGATTTTTGGAAAATGCCAGTGTTCGGAAAAAGTGACGCATTTTGGGTACAAGTTCGGTTGTTTTTCTTTCTTAATCTGCCGTGATGCGTTTTATTGTAAAGACCCAGTCTCCTTTTTTTTTTTTTTTGAGTGTATTTGCCTTCCGGGTCCCCCACGACGCACAGGCTCATCTCGTGAATAATCTGCCCCGTTTTAATCCGCCCCTGCTTGGTGAACCGCTCAGACGTGAAGTGGATCAGATGGAGAGCTGATTAATTTGTGTGATTTTTAGAGTTCTCTAAATCCCAGTCTGCGGGTTCGCCGTTGCAGCTAATGCTTGTTTACAGTGTTTGTAACAATGGCACTTAAAGACGGTCTCCTTTGCACGAACGGAGGTCAAAATCAGGCCAGTGTTTTGCCCATAAACAAAACTCTAAGGCTATTGTTGTTGGGGATTTTTAATTATGAGATTGATGTGCGAGCTCTTGCAGCTTTTTGCATAATTCATTTTCCAATCCTTTTTTTTTTTTTTTTTTAAATAATAATTGGGAGGCAGGAGGGAGTAGTTAAAGCCTTAATGCTTGAGTTTTGCTTCGGCTGTGTAGCCGGTAAAGAGACGTCTTAATTCAATTTAATGCGCCAACCTTTTTCTTTTTTTAAACCATCGCAATTGTTATTTTTCATCGGGAGAAGGGGGGGGGGAGAAAACAAGTCACAAGTGCTAAATCTGTCTGTCCCCGTCCCTCTTAGAGCCAGCTTCATTAGCAGCATGCCTCTGGTGGTTTGCGCACCTGCTTAGTTAAGCTTAAGTTAAAAGCTTTCAAATGTATTCATCAGCCTCAGGTACCGCTAGCCCCCCCCCCCCCCCCCCCCCCCCCCCACACACACACACCGAAAGTAACCCCAAGTGGGTTTTTAATGCCTCCACGCGCGTCTCTTGTCTCCCGATCCTTTTTTAAGGATATTAATGCACTCGCAGCTATTTGCGGATCGGCAAGATGTTGTTGCTCAGGCAGGTGTTTTTCTTGTTCCACCAACGTCGTTGTCAATGCTACGTTCGGGGTAAGTGCCACGCTTGAAGCCGTTCAGATGAGAAGTAATGGCGGCCGCCTCCTTCCCCACCATTTCAATCGCGTGCCTGTATGCAAAGGAAATGCTCCGCCTTTCAGTGTAAACAAATACCCACTGCAGAGGAGAGGCGGGCGAAAGATTACAAGAGTGACTCTTACGTGCGTCTTTTAAACTAATGGCTACTTCTTTACGTTCTCTTGAGAATCCATTGAGCTGTAATTTTTTGTGTCGCAACACTGTTTTTTTTTTCTCCCTTCTTTTTATTTACAGATGTGCCTTTTTGATCCAAACCGCCGTGCCTCGTGCAGACTGGTTTATTAACAGCTGGTGGTGGTGATCGGGTGATTACTCGCCTTGTGGGCTAAAAGAGGTGGACGTCTGTCTCCGTTAATGGATGCAGTTGTCAAAAGGGAAAGCTGCTGCAGCCACGGCCCTTGAGTTCTGCAGAGTGGGATCACGTGGCATGCTGGACAAAAAAAAATTAAATAGGGGAAAATAGCCCCCAACCCCCCAGTTTATAAATCAGTGATTGTTCCACTTCCTGCACGCAGTGGAGCGGATTGGCGTACAATATATACGTCTTCCCTGGAACCTTATCTTTGTAATTGGTCCCCGGAGGGTCGGTCTAACCTGCGGCTGGTCACGTTTCCAACTCTGCCCCTCCGTCGCCCACCGGAGGGGAAAAATAAAAAAAAATGCCCGTTCATTACCCGAAGGCCTCCACGTAATCTGATTCTCACTGGAATGTTTGACAGTTTCTCCCCTGCTTCCTGCTTTTGGGACCAAGGGGGGGGGGATAATTATCTCCGCCCGCCTGCACCGAACCACCGATTGCAGTCCAGACCGCGTTGGGTGCCAGTCTGAGAGGATCAGGGGTGCTCTATCCTGCTCTTAACCCAGAGAGCTTGTGTGTGTGTGTTTTTTTAAATTCCGTCTCTTACCTACTGGGGGGAAAAAAGTTTCGGCCCAGTTGACATTTACTTCACTCCGGTGACATTGTGGTATGCTCTCACCTCGCACCGTTTCGAGCAATAACTCTTACCCTAAATGCCGCAATGTCAGTTTATAGCCCGGCGTTATATATATTAAACGTCGCTGGTTCGTCGGCGCCTCAGACCTTGACCGGGGCTAATTGACACTTGCCTCGGTCGGCCTCAAACACAGCCGTCCACTGCCAGTTGTTTTCCCATATGGCCCGATATTTCCTTCTCACTCAAACCCCGTCCCCACCCCTTCCTCCCGCTGAGAGCAAACCCTTTTCTTTTTTGTTTCATTAATCATTCTCGCCACGATTAGCATGCAGATCTCTTTTTTTTTTCCGCCCCCCTATGCGTCGTGTAGCCTCGGCGGAGGAAAAAAAAAAAAAAAGGCCACGTATTAATAAATAGGCTTACGTAATGCCACATGAGAGGCTAATGCGTGGGCAATCTTCTCATGGCAGTGTTTGCTTACTTGTGTTTTGAGTAATGCGGTTAACTGGATTATCGAGGAGGAAAGGACCTCCCGGGTCCTCTCAAATGGGCAAGAATCAATCGCGGTAACAAAGGAGCCCACGAAAATGCCAGAATCCTGACGGTCCCGCAAGTTTATTTACTGAGAAACATCAGTTTTTGCAAAAAAAAATTCGAAAAATTGTCTTTGTTGTTTTGAAAGATAAATGAATAACGGATCAATTTTAATTTGTGGAATATCGCAAGTGAGCTTGACGTCATTGATGTGATTGTTGGAACAATTATTTCAACTATTTCCATTGTGCCATGTTCTCAGGAGTATCATTTCAACTCTGCTGGACCGGCCTCCAACCACATGGAGTTGGGCAATCCGGTGTTGCCGAATGACAATAAAAGGATCCTTGAACCTGAACCCAACGTTGTTTGACTAAGTCACGTTGCACCATGTGACTCACACTGGGAGGACGGCCTCCTCATGTGATGCTTTTGTTGCACCGTCCACCTGTGTAGGGCCTGGCTGCCCCCCGCGGCTGTGTTATCACTGGCCTGTGTGAGGACTGTATTTGATTATAATTGAGGGGGGGGGGGGGGGGCATTCATGCGCGCTTCCCCTATATGCTCTGCTGCTTTGAATCCACCAGGTAAGTGTGGTGCGGACGCAACACAATGACGCCCTGTTGCAACCAGCTTTTGCTTGTCAAAAACTGTTCAAATCACACCAATTATTTAGTCGCTGCACCGGGAATAGCCGTTTAAAGCTAAATTGTACCAACTGCGGCCGCGCTCATGCCAAGCGGACTGAAACAAAGACGTGTATTATAGCCCAATAAGCCATGAGTTACAGCTTAATTTTATAGGGCAGTATGTGAAAGAGAGGTTCACAATTGCAACAAATACCTTTTTTCCGGAGAGATACAGAATATATTAATTCCACACATTAGAACATTAGGGATTTTATTCCCGATGAAGCAAAAAGAGTCCTTTTTTTCCAGCTTTGTTATGTATTTATAAGGAAATAAACCGTATTCATGCAACACAAGACTCAAAACAATAAATAGCAAATGGAAATTACAACCATTTTTTTTTGTTGGCTTTAATCTGCAGTGTCTTTCCTCTGACTAGCTTAAGCCACGCCGAGGAAAAGGAAAACCCTAAAAGATCACAATGGTGCGCCATGTTTCTTTTGTAAAACATCCTCAGGATATAGGCTGAAATCCCCCATCCCGTCTGTAGCGGAGGCCTATTTTAGTCTGCGTGAAGTGAAAGGGCCTTGGGTGGGGATCATAAGGCAACTCTGTAAACAGGAAACCTCCATTCAAGACGAGGCGAGCGTGGCACAGATGCCCGGCACATGAAAAGAAAAAAAAAGAACGACGGGTTCCCGAGTGGTGCGTCTGCATTGGAGTCTGCGGGGGCCTTCGGGGTTCGCGAATCCTCGAATCCCTTCCAACAACACACAGTAATGGAAGGTACACAATTGCACTCTGTGTTATTATCCATCACTTTCACGTCTGGGCATAGCTTTGACTATATTGAGTGGCACTCAACGGCACCGCTGTCTCCTTGTAGCTGCCGTGACCTCACCTGGCAGCTCTCCAGATACTCCGGCTCACATTAACCAAAGTGGCTTTTTTTTTTAAGGAACAACGCCGTCCTTGTCTCCTCTCGGACGGGAAGGCCGACAGGCGTGACAATTGTGCCCTTTTTGAGATAAAAAAAAAAAAAGAAAAGGTGAGGAGGCGCTCGACCCCCCCCCCTCCCCCACACCCCACCCCCCTCTGAGAGGGCAAAGATGACAATTGTCGTCTCGATACCAACAGAAAGGCGACGCAGGGAACACGCTGTTCATGCGCGGCTCGTCCCGCATACCCTTTTTTGGAAGCGCTCCAGGCACGAGACCGCTGGCTCTGCCAAGGTTGCTTTTTAAAATTGGGGGGAATTTAGTGCGCCAGAATGCCAACCAGTTAGTCTAAGTAATGTATTCATATTCAGTATCATTCGTACACATCTCGTATAGATTTAAGAGCCGCAGTCTCTCTCTCGTCTGTTAAATTCTGTTTTTTTTGTACCACGTAGCACTGCAGGTACTTATTGCAATGTGTTTTATGTAGACCATATGGGTACTCTTACCTAACATTATTGGCAACTTTGGGTCATTTTCCATTATTTGGTTAAAGTGTATTGGGCCCTTTTATGGGATGTCAAGGTGTTGGTACAAAAAAACCAGATTAACACGTCGGGTAAAGCTCCATAAGGCGTGACAATGACAATTTTTGCAAAAGGAAGAAAAAAAAAATGAAGATGATCAAAATGTCCTAGTGATAGCCAATCAAATGGATCGCTGTGAGCCGACACAACGGCATCATCCAGACATGCTCCCAAACAACCGTACGGGACATTTCACTGGCAAACAAACTCCAAGTGTCCCTCCGGGGATCAGGGAGTGTTCTCGGGGGGGCCTAAAAAGAGAAATCTGGTGTGTGTGTCTGTCTGTGTGTGTGTGTGTGTGTGAAGGCAGTTCTCGTATTGAAAGAGTTTCTCCGGGTTGTTCCCTAGCAACCGGCTGGCCAGGCGCGCAGCATTGTAATGCAGGAATTACTTCACGCAGAAGGCCCACAGGACAAGGCTGCACAGATCGGAGAGATTATTGAATTCCATAAATATTTCAAATGAGATTAATGTGCGTCCAGTCGAGGCCGTCGCAGAGAAGTATTGAACCCGCTCGGGCATCTTTCACCCGTTTGTGGAGCGCTGGGTGATTTTATTTTAGTAACTGTCCTCCAGCCTTTGGCTTCTATTTGTGTCACGTTAAGAAAGGGGGGAAAAGCTAGAACCCAACATTTTGGGATCTTTTTAGGACACCAAGCGAGCCACTTCCCCCCCCCCCCCCCCCCCCCCCCCTCTTTTTCACTCCTTGTTTCTTCTTCTCTCGTGAATTGATCTTTTACATGATGTTGCGTAACTTTTGTGATGATTGCGCTGCACCTCCTTTGAGGCCCCCTTTTTTCTTTTTTTTGTTTGGGCGAAATGGAGCGGCTTTCATTTGGCCAGACAGTTGGCTCTGTTCCCGGGGTGTACAGACCTGCTACGACGAGGTTCAATGACAGAGCTGAGGGATCTCTTTGTGTCCCCAGTATTGGTCAGAGTCCGCCGGCGAATCCACATTCAGGCTGTGTGTTTATGGCCAAAATGAGTGTGCTGGCATTTTTCTTTTAAAAATCCAAGATGATAATAATAATTCCCTTTTCTATCAATAATCAACACTTCTTATAACTCTACGTACCACAGGAGAGCACAAGTGCCTTCCTTTACAGCACGTGTGGTCTTTTGTAGCAGCATCATTGCGTCTCTTTCTAAACTGAATTTCCAATAGTGTGTGTGTGTGTGTGTGTGTGTGTGTGTGTGTGTGTGTCTGCGGTCACAGTAGTGGTTGTCGTGGTGCAGCGCTGTGGTCACAGACCGTGTCAAGAGGCTGCAGACTGGAGGTTGTTTACTCGTACGTTCTGCATCGGGAGGGAGGGGCCAAAAATAATGTTCACGATTTATTTTTATTTTTTTGTGTGTGTGTGCGCAATCGCGGCTCGCGAAAGATAAGACGTCCAGAAAAATAAACTCTCAGGGTGAACTTTTAACCTCCCCCCGGGATTTTCTCAAGGTAACATGCACCCGTTGACTCTCCTCACGGGCAGTTGAACTTAAAAACGTTTATAATCGATACCTCTCATGATAACAACGTGTCCGGTGACAAAGGGTCACTCGCAGTGAGGAACTTTCTGGGGGGGGGGGGTCATCGCCCGAATACGCAGCTCTACAGCCAGTTTTCAGCTGAGCGGGACACAACTTTACTGTTTCTTTATACACTTCACTGTTGTTGAGAACAGCGGATTTAGCAGGCAGCTGTTTTCAGAGGTGAAAGCTCAACAAATAGTTCCACTATCTGCCGAGCACCAAACGGGAGACACACACACACACACACACCGAGACTATAACATAGAGGAGGCTTATCGGCTAAAGAGCAACATTTTCCCAGAAGGAGTTGGTGGATACCAAAAAAACAGCTACAAAGAGCGTGAATATTGGCACAGAAACCTGACTCCAAATGAATAACCATTTCCTAAATGGCCCCAAATCGTTTTTTAAAAGGCTACATTTTGAGTCACTTGACAAGACCGTCTCTGAGTAGGCTCATTTTTCATCATCTCAATGTATTCTTGTGACGCTTTTGATGGCGTCGACTTGTTGCCCTGCACTCTGGGGTGTGACAAATATCATTCAGTGCTAATTAGATCCCTGTGAGATCCTGTGTCGAGTGTGGCTTGACTAACGCTACGTGGGGGTCATGTTAAAGCGGCGCCAGATGGACGCAGGAAAGTTCATCCTCACTTTTTAAGCACAACGAGGCTTGTTTTTTGTTGTCGTTTTTTACCCTCGAGGATGACGGTGCAGCGCAGTGTGTGTTTTTTGTTTTTCTGTGCGACGTCTTCACCTCGCCGCCGATGAAGAAAAATGTCACATGAGCGTCGAGCCAGAGGAGCGTGAAACTCCCCGTGGCTTTCCCACCTGAGAGGGCAGTTTTTCCTCCTGCTGGTTCGCCGACGTGGTCGTGAGCTGCAGCCCGAGTTATTCTCAGCGCATACTTGACACTGCACGGATATATTTTGACATGCCACGATGTTACTCACGCTGACTCTTTTTTAAATATATATATATATATTGTTTATTATTATTAAAAGCCGACCTCTTGAATTTGCTGCACATTTATTGCAAAAACAAACCCTGCTTAATCCGCAACACTATACCCGCTGCCGCTTGTGCAGTCCAGCATGCATCTGATTCGCATGCCTCAAGAGTTCGAGTGCATTTTTACTTCTCAAGGTTTTTTTTCTTCTTTTTTTTCTTTCTACTGGCTGGCGGCTCAAGTAGGTGCCGTTAAGCTCATTCACATGCCTCCCCGTGTCCCCGTTCCAGCCAGCCAGCCAGCCGGCCGCCGTGTCCGCCAGCTGCCCTGACCACGGTGGGAAATAAACATCAGGCTCCCGAGTGCTCTTCAAATTTTAGTTTTGCCTTGCGACTGCTGGAAGTTGCTCGGCTCCACCGGCCACTTCAATCCTAACTCGATGAATCCCAGCGAGTGAAAGTGGAGGAGGAGATGAGAAGTACAATCTTCTTCTTCTTCTTCTTCTTAAAAAAAACAACCCCCTTCCTGAACAGGTGCCGATGAAAGTGAAATTTGATTGCGCGCCACTTAATTCGTCATCTGAGGGAGAGCGGCGGAAGGAGAGTGGGGCCATGTGCTCGGCTAGCTTAACCTGTGGCGTTAACGCGCGCGGGCTTAATGCTAATCAGACCCGCTAATTAGCTTTGTGCAGTGTGTGCCAATTTCCTTCAGGTGGCACTCGGTTTAAAATATGATAAACCGGACACCTTGAAGTGTTTATCTTCATCCTGATTACAGGTTTGATGACACTAGTTCTATTCTGTCTGGATCCTGAAGGATAAACCTCAGCTTGTCGTCGTCTCTCTCCAAGGAATGAATATAGAGTTTGCTTTTGATTTAATTTTTTGAACTTGAGCCCTTTTTGCTATCACCCCGTGCTTTGTCTCGGCGAAAGGGTCGCTCAGACCTCGACTGTCGGCCCCTTGGGGACAGTCGAGAGATAGCGGCGCTCGTCACACCGCCTTGACCTTGTAGTCGCCCACAAAGCCTCCACCTGCTCTCTCACACGGGCTAATGGATAAAAATACCCGGCAGATCCCACACTCTCTTGTCAATAGAGATTCAAGGACAGCTGCTGGCCACCCTGTTAACACGGGGAATGCACAAACAAAGGCATGGGAATGTGTGCCCACAGTGGCACCCAGTGGAACATCATACCGTTACCACACCCCCACCCTGAGGTGTATGGTTTATGAATGTTGTGCACATTTGGGATAAACTGCCGTCGCTGCTGTTTTGTCTGCTCCGGGGAAGGGGGGGTGCGGTGTGGCGGTCTTCCTCCGTCCCACTTGGCACACGGATAACAGACATGCCGTGTCGTTTGTGCTGAACCAACAATATAATGCAATGTATTGCCATTAGCGGATACTGCACCGTCGGCAACACGACCTTTCCGACCTTCAACAGCGGAGCCTGACACGACTCCCGGCGGTCCGTTTACCTCGTTACGCGGCCGCGCGCCGTTTGCCTCCTCGGAGCTGTGCCCTCTTCACGAAGCCGCCGCCCACTTCGCGGCGTTATTCAGCCGTATGCCGGACATCGATGCCACTGACATTTCATTGTGTACGAAGCATCTAGGAAATGAAGGGAAGGATTGTGTTGCCTTTTTTTTTGTAATGGCAATGACATTTAGCACTTGAAGCGCTAATGAACCCCTAGAAGACCCGAGGGACGTGGACCCCTAGAAGACCCGAGAGACGTGGCCCCGAGAAGACCCGAGCGACGTGAGCCCCGAGAAGACCCGAGCGACGTAAGCCCCGAGAAGACCCGAGCGACGTGGACCCCTAGAAGACCCGAGCGACGTGAGCCCCTAGAAGACCCGAGGGACGTGAACCCCGAGAAGACCCGAGCGACGTGAGCCCCGAGAAGACCCGAGCGACGTGAGCCCCGAGAAGACCCGAGCGACGTGGACCCCTAGAAGACCCGAGCGACGTGAGCCCCGAGAAGACCCGAGCGACGTGAGCCCCTAGAAGACCCGAGGGACGTGAACCCCGAGAAGACCCGAGCGACGTGAGCCCCGAGAAGACCCGAGCGACGTGAGCCCCGAGAAGACCCGAGCGACGTGAGCCCCGAGAAGACCCGAGGGACGTGAACCCCGAGAAGACCCGAGGGACGTGAACCCCGAGAAGACCCGAGCGACGTGAGCCCCGAGAAGACCCGAGCGACGTGAGCCCCGAGAAGACCCGAGCGACGTGAGCCCCGAGAAGACCCGAGCGACGTAAGCCCCGAGAAGACCCGAGGGACGTGGACCCCTAGAAGACCCGAGCGACGTGGACCCCTAGAAGACCTGAGAGACGTGAGCCCCGAGAAGACCCGAGGGACGTGGACCCCGAGAAGACCCGAGTGACGTAAGCCCCGAGAAGACCCGAGCGACGTGGACCCCTAGAAGACCCGAGCGACGTGGACCCCTAGAAGACCCGAGGGATGTGGACCCCTAGAAGACCCGAGGGACGTGGACCCCTAGAAGACCCGAGGGACGTGGACCCCTAGAAGACCCGAGGGACGTGGACCCCTAGAAGACCCGAGGGACGTGGACCCCTAGAAGACCCGAGGGACGTGGACCCCTAGAAGACCCGAGGGACGTGGACCCCTAGAAGACCCGAGGGACGTGGACCCCTAGAAGACCCGAGGGATGTGGACCCCTAGAAGACCTGAGAGACAGTGCACTTTGATGTACCGTCATGTGAATTGTGGCTGTAACTGACAATTATATTCCCTGCAGTTTAATCTTTTGACACATATTTTAGAAAATGGCGATTGTCCCGATTTCGTCCATCATCACCCCGAAACGAGACGTCTCCTTGTCCAAATAAATTACTAATCGAGTATTCGATTTAGTCGACATTTGTAAAACCAAGTTTCTTCGAATGACTTCAAGTACATTTATTAAACCCTGAGGGGATGATTTTATATTTAAAGACCTCTAATGAAATGTACTTTGCGGCAGGCGAAGCGCGTTGCATCTTTTTGTCATCAACTTTAGGCTTGAAATTTATAATTTCGTGTCCTATTCTTTTAGCGCTAACTGCTAAAATACAATCGGCTGCGTAGATTGACTCAATTTAAATGTTAATCTGGTTTAAAGGTGTGAAAGATTATTTTCAATAGTATTTTTTTTAAACGTTTCATTGACCAAAGAATTACTTGTTTCGTCGAGAGAACAATTAGTTGATGATGAAAATAGTCGTTGGTTGCAGCACTAGTGTATTTTAGGACCGCTCGTGTGCCAGCAGGCCCCCCAGCTGCACGGTGGTAACGGGCGACCCGGACGGCACCTCTGCACTCGACCTGCTACACTGGTACCTCACAAAGGTCAGCGAGCAGCAGGGGGTGGCAGAGATGACCTCTTTTTAGTGTGTGTGTGTGTGTGTGTGTGTGTGTCAGACATTATCTCGACAGTGTCATCTGAGGAATGCAAGCCTCGCCCCCGGGGCCTGACACACAAGCCGGGGGTGGGGGTGGGGTGTGGGGGGGCGTCACGGTAACCGGATCCAGGAATACCGGGTGCACAGCCGAGCGAAGGGTGTCGTCGGCGGTAGAAAGGCAAACTTTTCTTCTTTTTTTTTGTTGAAAAAGGTCACGACGTACAGGAGGAACGTGTTCCGGTGTGCACAAAAGCGACTGAATGAGTGAGTTAATGAATACATATTGTGAAGAAATATTTTAGCAATTGGTTTTAAAACGTGAACCTTTTAAAGGTATTAGACCTCTGCGTTGGCCAACCACCGAATGAGATATAAAATCCACTCGTCCACATATTTTACAGAAATGATTGGATTTCTTTAGTCACGGTTACGTCACCCCCCCTAATGAGCTTTTATTTTCCCCGGTACAGTTCGGAGGGTGAAGGTAGGGAGTGAAAAGCTCCCAGTGACAAGTGAGCAATTGTTGTAGAACTAGGTCGTCCTCGCTCCCGAGTCGCGGGGGATTAATTTGTGCTTTTCCCAGCTATTTTCTTTTCCCTGAAAAACAGAACGACAACAAACCCCCCCGCACAAAGTGCCTTGATTAGACCGGCCCGGGGATCACGGTCGTAAGCATCTTAGACGGCGATGGTGTCATGATTCTCCCCCCCCCCCCCTTCCACTGGTGGGAAGACGCAGCGTCCTGCAAACTGGAAACCGCAGTCGTCAATACTGCCATTATAAGTCGAGTTCTGGTCCTCTCAGATTAGTTTTGGATCCTTGGGTCTGGTATGGAACTAAAATGGTGATGGAAAGTGTGTCATGCCGATGCTCTGCAGATGTATTTGACCCATGTGTATATATTTGAGTCGGTGTGCTGCTCCGCTCCCGACCGCCGCCCCCACGGACGGAAGAGGAAAAGGATCACAATTTGCCAGCGAGATGTTTTTCCTCTGTGTGAACACTCGGCCTTGAGGAGTTTCTTTTGCGGAGCCGACTGAGGTCCTTATGCCTCACAGTGGGGCGGCCATGCTGCTTCCTCTCCCTCTCACTCCCTCCGCTTGGCCTAATGAGAGTTGCGGTAGAGTTGGGAAGACAGCCAAGTGTGTAGGGAGAGAAATAATTCATGAACAGTGTTGTTCACTCCTTTTTTCTTTTTTTTTTACAGACTACAGATTGATAGGGAGGCACCCTTTTTTAGACTACTTTTTTTTCAGCCATGATAGCGGTGCCGATTCCAATACCAGCGTTTAATAAATAAGCAGTCTGTCTCCCTGTGTGGAGGTGACTGGGATCATCGGGTTTCACTGAAACATTGCTTTCTTGACTTTATAACACAACCTTAACAAAACAACACTCAGTTATAACTGTATTGGTTTGTTTTTAATAGTTAAATATTACATATTTTCAGAACATTTTTAATGCAGCAACACATTGGACAAAACTTTAAAAAGGAATCAGACTTCTGGTCTAAATAAAGATTTAATTTAATAGATCAGCCCCGTTGATACTGATACGAGATCCAGCTGTTTGAGTCCGTATCGGCCTCACATTGGTATCTGTGCTTCCCTAAACATTGATGGATAATGAAGCTAATTGTGAACGTATACCCACTCTTGGATGACAACTAGACGTGAAACAATAAGTCGATCAATCGGCCTGCATTACAATTATCCTGCAGCAATTATTGGTTTCAGTTGTTTGATCAAAGATGTCGGATATCTGCAGGATTTTGCTGCTTCTCCCTGTTGTGTTTTATCATTTGTAACCGCGATCCAAAAATAAAAAACCTCCATTAATGCTGCGACCTTTCTTTCAGGTGAAACTAGACGCGTCGTGTTTTGCCCCTCGGTTAAAATAAAGCCACAAACGTGCAATCTGCGGGGGGGGATGATATCACCGGATGAAAGGATTTCCTCGACGGTACAGTCGGGAGAAGCGCAGGGAGCTTGCATACACGGATGCAGACTGCCCCGGTGTGTGTGTGTGTGTGTGTGTGTGTGTGTGTGTGTGGGATGGTGTTTATACTGTCAAACGAAGGAGACTCGATCATTGATTTAACTCTGCTGGTTTCGACTCTGTGAGGCCAGCGCTTCACTGAAACAGCCCCTGTGTGCGTCTGGTTTTATGGGGTTATTGCCACTTAATCGGTCGTTCCTATGACATATAAAAACATAACCTCGTGATGCATCGGTCCCCTGACGCGCCGTGACACTTCAGCCTTTCTGATATATAGACTTACTGCTCTATAAAAGGCTCCGTTTCCTCCTCCTCCCCCCCCCTAGTAGTTTACGGCATTGCGACGTGTAGTTTTTTAAACGTGGCGATTGTGTTATCGAACTAGGCTCGCGGATGCGTTGTAATATTGGTATCTGATCTCCAATCAGCGTGGGTCATCCGTGATGTCCTTCACCTCCCTACACCCTCCACCCGGTGTCTTTTGAAAGGCAGCAGCCCGGCCCTTTGATGCGTCTCTACGGCGTGTGATGGATGCGTAGCGGCAGGTCGGGCTATCTGCACTCGGCCAGAGCCGGACAAATAAAAGGATTGACCATTTTTGTGTCAACAGGGGAAAGGAAATGCTTCCTATCTGGCAAACGGACCCCGTGGTGTTGGGAGATAAGGAAAGCCGAGGCACTTCTTAACCACACTTTAAGGGCACTTTAAGCTAATACTGAATTTACAGTAGCGACTGCCTTGCTGATCACCTATTAATCGTTTGAGTCATTTATCGAGCAAGAAATTGTGAATGCCATTTATTTTTTTTATCCCATTTTTCTTCTGATTTTAATGGATTAATCAAGAAAGTAATCGCCGTATCAATTGGTGATCAAAACGGTCGTTACTTGCAGCCTCGTTCATGCCGAGCTAATCCATAAGCATCAGCATCTCTGGTCCCATGCACGGTTTCTTTCAGAAATCTGTTTCCTCGTGCCACCGTTTCTCATAACAAACGTATTTGTTTACACGCAAAAAAACTCCTGTTGTACGCGTCAATGGACAACAATGCAGAACAAAAAGGTGTGTGTGTGTGTGTCCCACAAAGGTGCATGTCGAGGAAATAACTTTGACGTTTACAGAGTTTCTGTTGACGGCTTGTGAATGCCATGCGAGGAATGCCATTTGTAGTTCTGCATGAGCAGCTTTATCCGCAAGGTTTTTTTTTAAAATATGTTTTTTTATCAAGAGCAGCCCACCCCCCCCCCCCCTCCCCTCTGCTGGGGCCACCTGTGTTCCTGGAAGGATTAGTTTAGAGAAGGACGGAGGCGGGATTAGCTGGTGTTACTGGTGTAGCCAACCGTTACATTTTATTTAATTTTTTTAAATGAAGATGCTTTGTCTTTTTAGATATATTCAGCGCACACACAATGAGAACGAATTCAGACTAAATGTAGCTTCATCAGCGTGTCCTAGTTTCAGCTCCGCTCTTGATCTGATCCACGTCTGTTCTCTGGGATGCTGTTTGGTACCGCTTTGGAGGCTGCACGGGGATGATGAAAAGCTCACATCAAACGCCCTCTGCTTTTTGATCTCCCTCCTAAGAAACAAAAGCGTCACCATCGGCTGTGAGAATGATCACAGTCCAGGTACGGTCGGCGTTTGAAACGCACGAATGGAGCCACAAAAGGAACCTCTCGTTGGAACGGTGGAGGTCTTTCGCTGTGATTTGATCCTCTCCGAGGCCTCAAACCGTCACGTACCCGTCTCCGTGTGCACTTTGTGGTGATTGTGTTCTGCCCCCGTCTGGGAGCACATTCAACACATTCAAAGGAGGCCAGAAAGAGGGGGGGGGGGGGGGGGGGGGGGGGGAAGAAATCCCACCGGAAAATGACGGGGCCCAGTGCGGAGGAAAAAGACGGGGTCCTTTTGCATTCTTTCCATACAGTCAATATGAAATATTTGAGACTGAAGCCACAATTGATGGTTTTGCATATTTCTCCCTGTGAGGCTGAGTTTGAGTGGCGCTGTTTCGTCCACTGTGATGTCACTGCAGAGGGGAGGGGAGGGGGGGGGGGAAGAAAGATGCAGCAGTGCCCCCTAGTGGTGACCTTGTGCCTGGATTATTGAGTACCCCACAGTCAAAATTGATTGTGTGTTTCTTTTCATCTTCTCCACTGGATTGAAAGACAAGTAATCACAATAAATCACATAAATATATATTTATTTATTTATTATATTTGTATATATACATATATATTATTTATTTATTATGTGTGTGTATATATATATATATTTATTATATTTATATATATTTTTGTATATATTATATTTGTATATATATATTATATTTATATATATATATATATTATATTTTTATATATAATTTTTTTTTATATATATATAAACTATTTTTTATTGCATCACAGATAGATATGACACAATCTTTGTTTATTGACCATCGTAAAGGACACATTTATGGTTGATCTATCAGACGCGTTGTGTTTTTTCTTTTCCCTGCAGCCTTATTTTTAAAAGCAGGCTCTATTTCTTCACTTCTCCTCCATATTAATGAGCTGGACGGCTGTTTCAAGTGACTTAATCGATTGATTCATCAATATCAGAGTCGTTGCCAGGTAATTTATAGCAAGCAATCGATTAATAATTTCAGTAAAATGCATGCTATCAACCCAAACGGCCCTCTTCATATTCAGGTAATTGCTTGCTGACCTATAGTTTGCATCCATTTGTTAACGTTCTCTTAAATATTGCTTGTAGAATTTTGTGCTGTGGCATTTCTTCTGCAGCTCAACGTCCCAAAAAAAAATGCCCTCGAGTGACTCGAGGCTGCGGTTCCCTGCTCCCCCAGCAGGTGGCAGTGTGCGCCTGGACATTTCCCCCCAGCTGCTCCCCTTCACTGACCACGGACACTTTGAACATCAGGCTTTGGTTAGCAAGCCGAACCCAAACAAGTAGAAGAGTTTAAGTGCTGACGTCAGGGGGGGACCAAGACCCAGCCAAGTGGTTTTCATAACCCCAGTTTGGATATCACTCTGTACCGGGTGACATGTTTGTTGACTGATAATTACATGGTGCACTTTCTCTCCCCCCCTTCAAACTGCAGAGTGTTTTTCCACACTTCTAATGGGAACCTCTGAATTCAACCTTTCGAATCCTCCGTTTCCACACTGAGCAAATAGGCGTTCTGGGTGTTTTTTTCTCCGTGTAATACCTACTTGCTTCATGGTTGTGAGGACGTTGTTGTTTGTTAATCCATCACCTGCAGCTGAGTTTCATGCATCCTTTTAGTGGAGTGTGATATTTGTGAAATGGTGATATAATAATTTCTGCCACTTTTTCTCTTCTATGCTCACCGACGCAGACTTTTGTGTAAAAAAAAAAACCCTCCAAACCAGCGTTAAAAAAAAACAAAACCTAAAAGTTTCATTCAGCGCACGTGGTCAACGTTTCATTAAAAAAACGTTCAACCAGCGTACGACTGCGGCCGCCCGGAGACAAGGTGGCCATTCTGAGAGATCTTCACACAGTCTCCGTTGTCCCTCCGCTCGCCCGTCGCCACAACTACCTCCAGTTGCCACCGACAAAGGCGTCCCAGTAGCAGCAACCAGCATCGCCACACACACACACACACACACACACACACACACACACACACACACAGCCAGTGGGTACCAGTAGACAGTGGAGTAGCTGTACTGGCTGCCAGCTCTCAGAGAGAGTCACTTTGTTTCACCTCTGACTTGGACTCACGCCAAACGCTCTTAGGACTCGCTCACTGTGGGTCGCTTGATGAAGTCATTGAATGGGGGCGGAGTTTATATAGTTGTTTCAGTTGTTAGTTACTTTTTTTTAAATTTGAGGTGCTTTTATTGCTTCATTTCTAATCCGATGCTCGGACGCACAAATCAATGTCAGCGAGAGTTTTATTTTATTTTTTTTGGTGTCTTTTGTGAGTTGCCACTGCGGCCTTGTGGTCCGATCCTCGTGGTCCGATCCTCGTGGCCCGATCCTCGTGGTCCGATCCTCTTGGTCCGATCCTCTTGGTCCGATCCTCTTGGTCCGATCCTCTTGGTCCGATCCTCTTTGTCCGATCCTCTTTGTCCGATCCTCGTGGCCCGATCCTCGTGGCCCGATCCTCTTGGTCCGATCCTCGTGGTCCGATCCTCGTGGTCCGATCCTCTTGGTCCGATCCTCTTTGCCCGATCCTCGTGGTCCGATCCTCGTGGTCCGATCCTCGTGGTCCGATCTGTGATCTGTCGACGCCGCTTGGCTCGTGTGGGAGCGTTGAAGCCGGCGGTTTGATTTTGACTGAATGGCGCATAGAGTTATGCCAAAAAAAAGATCTATAGTCTGTCACCGAAAGCCCCGTCGAGGGTCGATGACGTGCAATGACATCATAGTCGCATTTCAACTCAAATGAACAGATTTGTTTGTTTTATTTTTATTTTTTAAGTCGATATTGTGGAAAAACAGTTGCATATCTTCTCTGCAGCAGCTCAATGCTTCACGGTGTATGACGGCTCTTTAATGTTTGACTGAAACCAGCTGCGGCTATAAAGAGGTTGATCAAAAGGTTGTTTTTTTCTTTTTTTGGGTGAATCAAAACCGTTGTGCGCACACATTGTCTTTTCATACATTTTATTATGCGACAATATTGATTGTGGCAGCTTTTTACGGCTCTAAGCTCCCGTGTCTAACCCCGCTTGTCCTCTGTTCCATCAGGACCTGGAGATCGTGTACTCGTACCTCCACGGGATGGAGGCCCTGTCCAACCTGCGGGAGCACCAGCTCAGGTCAGTGTATAAGAGTGTGTTCTCGAAATGCAAATGTAAACGCTTGACAAGCTCCTCGGCGTCTGCATCCATGACGGTTGTGGTTTGGGGTCGACAACCACTCAACGGCTGGAATTATTTCATTCTCTAAAAAAAAAGACAATAAGGCAAAATGACTGCAGTCCGTCTTTTGCACGTGTAAAACAAAATTAAAGTTTTATTGGTATTAAAAGGTATTTTAAGCTTGATTCATGTTTTTTTTTTTTTTTTAAATCAGTTTATCACCGGTCCGGGTCATCACCGTTCTAACTAAGTGATACGATTCGTTGTTGTTAACCTAATTTCAGCTTTCACTCTTCTTGTTTTTACTTTCCCGTTGGAGTCAGAGTTGGTGTCCATTATTGAGCCGCTCTCTCTCTACTGAAGCGTATTAGTTTTTTAAACGAAACAACAACAACAACAACAAAAAGACGATCTTGTGTTTACAAAAACCAAAATCTCACATTCTGATTAAACCGCCCCTGACGTGAACTCCCCGTCATCGCCGCCGCTCTCGCCTCGCCGGTCGTTTCTGTCCGGCGCAGACTTTCCAAACACCGCCGTGTCAGGAAGTCTGTTCCCAGCACGCCTTGTGTGCATACATGTGGATTATACTGGCGGCGGAAGGAAAAAAAAACAATGTAGCGGTACGCGACCCCGCGAGCTGGAACATTCCACCGCGTGACCCCCTCGTAGGCCTCCCCCCCCCCCCCTGCCCGACAGTAACCCTCCCTCCTGATTGGATCCTGAGGAATGTCCCCGCGGTCCCACAGACGAGTCCTCCACTCCTGCCAACTTTGATTTTCCCATCCTTCAAAAAAAATAAAATAAATACAATTCCCAGCCATCCCTTGCTTACTATGGGATTATGTTATAGATCTTATTTTTTTTTACCCCTCCACTTTTCATCTGAGAGGAATGTGTTGTCGTCCCTGTGACTTGTTTTTTTTTTTTTGGGGGGGGGGGGGGGGGGGTTATTTCTTTCCTGCCTGTTGCGCAACAGCACGGCGAACGCCCTGCAGCTATTTTCTGAAGCCTTTTTTTGTGTTTTGATCAGCTTCTGTTTACTATCGCTGCCGCCTGTCTGTAAAGTTGAGGCACAGTCGTCTTCTCTGGAGGCGCTTTTTGGGGGAAAACGCCTGATGTTTTTCTCGTTTTATGTTAGGGGGGGGGGGGGGGGGGGGGATTTTTGTTTTAAAAAATTGTAGATCTGCGATTTAACAAATGTGAAGCGCCATTTACCCTCGCGAAAGAACTGAGTGAGTAAAAGAATGAGGGTTGAATAATCCTTGAATTGTGATAGTGCTTTTCATACAATGATTTTACATCCTTCACGTTTTAACGCTCATTAAACGAAGGGGGGGAAAAACAAACAAGAATTCACTAATGAGAGCAGTGGGAGCACAAAGTGAGTCTGGGCCCGATTTGAGGGAGAAGAAGGCGCCGCACAGAATAACTCATTTGACCCGGATGAATGACACTTGTTTGTGGGACAAATAGTCTTGTGACTCTGTGGTTAATTGTTGTTTTGTTAAAATCCTCCAAAATAAACGTAAGAAAGGGAAAAAGTCAATCGCGGTGCGGTGGATGAGTAACGGTCTCTTTCGTCAGTGCCGTCAACAACAACAACTAACAAATAAAAGTGAGGAATGAATAAATTAAAAAAAGATGATAAAAATGTTTGGCAACAATACTGTGACGCAACTACAGAGAAAAAGAAAGACAATAAAAGAAATGAGGACAATGATGTATGGCAAAAATTAAAATAAAAAAAAGCCCACAAGTCCCACAAAAAGTGTTTTTCTAAACTTTAGAGCCATGCGAGCGTAAAGCAAGCCTCGGACGATTTTTATAGGGAACATCTAAAAGAAAGTCAGTGGAAAATATGACACGACATGATCTTCGCCCATGAAAACAGCCTGAATGTCATATTAAGGTATTAACGACGCAGATCTAAAACACGTATCTGAAAAAATGTAAGTAAATGTCACAGCAATAACAATATTAAAGCCTTCTTTGTGACGATCCGGACCACCACAGATATGCGCCGTAGAAATCTCCGTAGCCCATAATGCAATGCAGCCACGCGGCATGTGAAGTTGCTGTTCTCCTCATAAACCTACACTCATGATAAAACCCTGTCATTCATATATCTATATAAGATACTCCCACTATGTTATTGCTGGCTGGAAGTCCTTCTGGGGAAATGTAGGAAATCACTTAGTTGTAGGTGTGACTACAAACTGCACGATTATTGAGGGTGGGGCTTATTATTTGAAGCGACACCCTTATTTAGAACAATGTCTGGATCGTTTTTCCTTTTTTCTTTTTGTCCTGTTTTGTAACATTGCTAACCAGAGTGACTGTTTCCTCCTATTGTTTTCTGACTGACATTCTCCCCCCCCCCCCCTCCCCATTCCCCTCTGCCCCTGCAGGATGATGTGCGAGACGGTGCGTTATGAGAGGCACGAGGCCAATGAAGTGCTGTACTAGTAAGTACCACGGGGTCTGGAACCAGCGTGGGCGCGGTCGTCTGCGTGCAAAAGGACGTCGAGGATGGTTTATTTGGTCGAATTCTTGCATATCTACCAGCGTGAGAACACGGCGGGGCAGCCGATGTAACAATTCAAATTAAAATCTGTGTGACCAAAGCACAACCTCGGTCCGTTAGTCAGCGTAAAGGATGAGTTGAGGCACAGAGGCAGTCAGTCGAGGCCTTCGTGTGTGTGTGTGTGTGTGTGTGTGTGTGTCACAATAAACCACTCTTCAAGAACCAGAATCCAGAATGTTACATCCGTGTACCTGAATCCAGACCGGAAACCTGCAGCCGTGACGGTCTCCTTGAAGCCTTTTTCTTTGACGCCAGCTCGTCTCTAGCGGGCGACGCTCACGTGCTTCCTTCCTCCTTCGACGGCTGCGACAACTCGCCGTTCGACTGCCGTCGCGTGTCGACGTCTTACGAACACCCGCGATGAGAATTAAGACCGTTAATTAACATCGTCAGCCTCTCGAGGGGCGACAGAGGGCACGATGTCCCCTTTTTCTGCCTCTCGATCCCCCGTGTGTGTGTGTGTGTGTGTGCGTATGGGTGTTAATGCAGGGTCTATGTGTGTGTGTGTGTGTGTTGGGGGGGGGATGACGGGGAAGAGTCAACACTTCATTAGAAGCCCGTCGGCAGTGTGGGGGCTGATTTAAACAATAGGAATGCAGATTAGGCAGTGGTCGCATAATAGACTCAGCAAGATTCCCTCGGGTCCTACACACACTCACACACACATACTCAAACACACACACATACACACACACACACACACACACACACTCACTCACGCACACACGGAGTCTCTTTGCGTTTTTAGTGGTATCGTTAAAGAGCATTCTTAGATGTTCTGCTCAAATTCCTCTCATAAATTTAAATATGCAAATAACACCAAAGTGGACGCACATACATTTTACACGTAAACAGTTTTATTTGTACATGTGGCTTCGTGTGGACGTGGTCTCTCATACCTCAATAGGACCGACACAGAGACAGCTGAGGCTCCTCTGGACTCGGGGTTGGACTCCGGTGGTGTTAACGTATTCATTTATATTTATATATACTATTATTTACATTCCAACATCGTTCACTAGTCCTCCACATCGCATTTGACACACTTAAGAAAACCGTTTTCTTCGTGGGTACCGATCTGCGCAAAATTCACGTCGTAACCATTTTAAAGATGGTTTTTCAATGAAATTGAGAATAATTCCCTCCGATATTGCAAATTATATCGCAATCCCGTCTAAATAATCGTAATTCAATTTGTTTTCATCTTTCATATGTGCATCTTTATATAAAAGAGGAATAACAGTAGAGAATGAAACTGCTCTTCTGAACTTCACCTCCAGGCGAAACCATCAACCGGTTATTGTCCTCTTTTTTTTCATCTTTATTGGTTGATTTAATTAGTACGAGTGTCGCGGTTTCTCGTTGCGTCTGTGCACAACCGTTTGTATGTGTGCATGTGTGCATGCAGGTGTGAACCTATAAGAAGTCCTCCGGAGCTCCTCCTGATAAGAGGTGTTAACCAGCAGCGGAGGAGATTGACTTTCCTCCCCGTGCGAGATCTTAATCAACCTTCTCTTGTGAAAACACAAGCTTTTCAACCGCCCGCCTTTCGCTTCCTCGTATATTTATAACGACGGCGATAATCTGCAGGGAAACGAGGGCTCTAAAAGTCAATGGGGGATTTTAATTGTGATTGTATCTCCTATTAAGTTGTAAAAATTGCAATCCCCCGTACATTGGGTCGTATGTCAAGGAGTTCATTTCCTTGAAAGGTGCAGGCGGACACACCACCGGTGAACGCTCTGGTTTCATAAATGGGAGACTATTCGGAAAGTTTTATCTAAACAGTTAAATGTATATTTGGATTTGTCCCTTTTTTTTTTTCTTTTTTTTTTTAGTACAACTGCCGTGTTCGACCTGTGTTGGGCTGAACTGTTGGATTCACTCGAGGGTTTAAAGTGGGCCGGAACGATTCTGGCACCCTCGACTAGCGGGTCAATAAGTCTGATTGGCGGTTTTCGTGTGCTGCACCATCGAGATGTTCGCCCCAAAAGAGGAAATAATATCAGCCTACGGTCATTTTCCCACACTTTAAACCCCGGTGAGCAAGTCGGGTACATTGCTCCACACCGACACCAGTCTTCCTTCAACGAAAAGAAAATCAACAGTGGCGTATATTGATCCATTGATTTTCATTTTCATGCCCACCGTAGCGCGTGAAGGTAAATCCGCCTGCAGTGAAACCCGACGAGCATCGGACCCGGGAACCTTGGATCAGTCATCGAGTTCAGAACGCGTGTGCGGCGGGATGTTTGTGACCTGAATGGCTGTCTGTTGAAGATCAGGCGTCGACAAAACGGGACCAGACTTGAGGAAGAGACTTTTTAGAAGCCCAATCAGGTGTAACTCCTAACGAGCCAATCGAATCAATGAAATGTTTTTGCTGTAGATTTTTTTATACGTTCAAACAAGCCCGTATTATTCTTTCTCCAATCTGTTCTGCAGCCTTGCAGATGATGAAAATACGCCTTGGCAGCCATCTTTCTTCTGGATATTCCTCCTTTTTGAGAACCATTTTACACAGGGCTAAATCCTGGCTACATACCAAATGTTTCTTCTTCTTCTTTTTTCTTCCACAATGTTGGGAGAGGAAAAAAAAAAAAGCACTCCGATTCATACAAATGATCCAGTTAATGACCCGCACACTCCCAATCTCTCTCTAACTATCCCCGACAGTTGGCAGTCCCGAAGCAACGATCAGAGCATGAGGGTAATAGTTATAAAAGTACTCATTTTTCCTGCCCGGGGCTAGAGATTGCTAGAGTGCAAACACCACACACACACACACACACACACACACAGTCACACTCAATATGTCATGAAAACATCCCGTGCTGTGAGAGCGTCCACAGATTATAGCGCTAAAGCCATCCTGAGGTCGAGGCTGACCTGGCACATTTAACAGAGGCCGGGGAAGAAGGCCATCGTATCTTCTGGTCGGCTTTTTTAACCGCTTCCATGTCAGCTCTTTCAGTGTAACCCGTGACCTTTTGACCCATCACTAATCTGTGTGGTCCAGCTGTAAACTCCATCCCCCCTTTTTTTTTTTTTTTTTTTTTTTTTAAAAGATGTGCGTTTTGCCGTTTCTCGTGTGACTCGTAGAAGCCGCTTGTTTGGAAGTCTTTATTTCTCTCCGCCAGCATCAAACTACGGGGAGTCAAATAATGTGAGTTTTGCATTTTAATTAGAATTTTTTCATAATTAATAACTAGTCCATCAACACGACATTAATTGGCATCATTGTGTTCCCCGTGTGATAGACGGCGGTTTTGAACTAGACAATTGAAGACCGTCGCAATTTTTTTTTAGCGACTGTTGGATTAATTGAGAAAATAATTGGCAGGTTAATGACGATGAAAGTATTTGTTAGTTGCAGCCGTAACATTTAATCAGGGTTTTTAATTTTTTTTCCTCCCGAGGACGTTCGAAGTGAAGCCTGACCACCTCCGTCTTTCGTAATATTTCAATGCGTTTCAAGTTAAAGTAAGCAGCTCGATCAACACATTGTGTGATGTCGTCTTCTGTCGTTATGGAAACGACAACTGGGGGTCAGGTCGGGTTGTGGCGTTGCCATGAAAACGGGAATTTATCTCCTGCACGTGTCGCGCGCGCTGAAATCACATTTTACCCTTCGCAGGCAGAGCTGCAGTTCTGTGCATGTTTTGATTTTGAAGTTATTAAAAGAGGAAGAAGAACTCGTCCAAGTCCAGCAAGCTGTTGCCAGGAGAGACGAAGCAAAAAGGGAGCATCGGTTGGGTGTCGCAACACGTCTTCTTCAAATACACCTGGTGTTCCTGGGCTCATCTTGATGGTGTTTTTAACGTATAGCTCCAAAAAAAAAAAAAGCATTGGTGATAACGACATCGTCGTAGAGGAGGAAGCTGACGAGGAAGATGGAACTGGAAAGAAGCCACCGCGTCCCCGACGACAGACGTAAGTCGTCCGACAGGAAGTTGGTTTAATAAAACGGTTCTGAATGCGAAGTCTGAGCTTTTTGTTAATAAGCTGCAGCAGAAAGATCTAACTGACTAACCGGGCGGACATGTTCCCCCGGGTGGTGTTTGTGCAGTTACCAGAGCGTGAGTAGAAACATTGGGATTCAGTAAAAATAATACATCCCATATTTGTGTTTTTAGTAGGTAAATTTGGAAAAAATCACAGACTGAACTTCTCAATAATGAATAAACTACCAGGTTGCACAGTTCCCGACCAACACCTGTACACCACCCTCTGCAGTAAGGGTCAACTAAGTGGTCTATAAATGTTAAGTATAGACGACTGAAGTAAGTGGTTTGATCCATTGATTGCACATATAAACTTGACCAAGCACCAATCTGCTGGTCCGAAACTTTTTCGTTGTATTCAAACTCTTTTTAAATAACATTATCCAGTAACCTCGGTCCTCTCCCTCCTTGAGCTTTTTTTTTTGTAGCTTTTAGATTAAAAAAAAAATATATATATATATATATATATATATATATATATATATATATATATATATTTTTAGCTGCTTGTTTGAACGCACTCGACACTCGTCTTTTATTTTGAAACTCCCGTCATCGGTCCATCCCGTCCGGTCCACTTGAGCACAAGTATCAATGAGATGATTTGTATCCTGTTAAAAGTCCAAAAGTTAAGAAGTGAATGTCTGATTCTAACTAACGAGTGTTTTTGACAGCAAGTAAGACATTTCATTCTTGAATAAAACTTTTTGATTTAAAAAAAAAAAAAAAAAAAGGTTCTCGCTGCCACGATCGCCCTCATCACGTCATTATCTCAGCCTCTCTCCACGGTATCCACGGCGCCCGTACAACCCGACACCCGGCTGCTAAACGATTCCCGAGGGCGGCTTTTGAGGATCACGCTTACCGTATTTTTTTTTTTTTTTTTTGGTGCTTTTTTTTGACGATCGCTTCCACTATTCGTGACCCAGTTCAGTCAAACTGTCGCGGCGCATGAGAGTCTCTACGATCTCCTCCTTTTTTTTTTTAAAGCATTGCATCTCCTCCTCTTCCTCCTCCTCCTCCTCATCCTCATCCTCCTCCTCCGACATTGAGGCGCTCCCCTCAACTCGGTGCATCTGCGTTAATAATTGAAGCGCCTCATTCGTGTCATCTTTCCGAAACGCAAAGGAAGGAACTAATGAAAAGGCCGCAGCGAGTCTGGAGATCGTGGGGGAGGGAGGGGGAGAAGAAGAGGAGGAGAAGATGCTGCTGGGAGGATTTTTTTGTTGTTGTTGCACCGTGTCAGAAGGGTGTGATGTCTCCAGCCTCATTAGTGTTGAGAGGAGGGGAGGGGTGAGACTTTATTCTCGGTTATTAGGGAGAAAAAACAAAACTCCGTCAGCACAGCGACGCTGGGTGTGAATGTTTTAATAAGTGCGTCCATCATTTACCTTTTTTTTTTTTTTTTTTTTCTTTCCGTAAGCAAAAACCAGTCACACATTGCTCACGTCTCACTGGTCATTGATTTCTCTCCCCCCCCCCCCTCTCCCCCCTCTGGTTTCAATTAAAAAGTTCCCACCCAGAGCAGGTGAAAAACTATTCAGAGATAATTCACACCTTATTAACGCCGGAGCACCTTCAAGTACACGTGTTTAATTTCCGCTGGATGAGCAGAGGATCTTTGTCTGTGATGAGGTGGCGGATGGTCCCAGCTGGAAAACAGACGGTTTGGAGGCTTTAACTTGATGCAGCGCTTTTCACAGCAACAGATAATGACGTGTTTTCGCACCCTCGGGTGAAAGCTTTTAAAAAGTTCCACCTGAACCGATGCAGACGGATAATGAAGCGGCACATCTGGAGATTTTTTTTATATTTTTTATTTTATTTTTTTACACTTTCTAAAATAACTTTCGATCATGTTAGAAATAATTAGACATTCTGGACACTTTCTCACCTAGACCTGGATGAGAAGTTTGATACCACTGTATAATAAATGCGAATGCTAGCTGTTTACTTCCTGTTTCCAGACTTATGCTAAGCTAAGCTAGCTGGCTGCTTGCTATGGCTTTATATTTACAGTACAGGCACAAGAGTGGAAATTATCCTCATCTCAAGCAAACAATATTTCCCAAAATGTTGGGAATAATGCTAATTATTGTAAATATCAGGTTTTTGGTCTTAATACTAGATAAGATATGCATTAATCAAAGCTTCCTTTATTTGTCATGCATAGTTCTATTTCAGTATTGGTGATTAAAAAAAGATGACATGTGAGAATAAGTCAAACTCAGACACTTTGAATATATGTTTTATATGAATAATCAGAATGTCGAAATAAGCAATAAAGGAAAGAAAACCGAGAAAGGAAAAAAAAGAAAGAAAATCTGTCAAAATCTTTCTAATTTCCTTCGGCGTAGTGCAGCGTTAGTTGTTCAGAGTCATCGGGGCGAAATGAAAGCGGTTTACTGACGAGTCTATTTTTGTCTGCCGCACTGCCGAAACTCGAGAGCTCATCATGCCAAATTCCCAGCGCTATAAAAAAAACAAAACCGGTATCGGTGTCATGAGAATACTTCCTTCTCTGGGTTTCTACTTCCTGTTTACTGTACAGGCGCTGTCAGGTGACCGGTTTGATGCAGAAGTGAGAAACTAGAATTCAGCTCGAATCAAAGTGAAAACGCACAAGGCATCCTATTTTTATTTATTTTTAATTTTTAATTTTTTAAACCAAAATAACATAAATAACAGCAGATGAACTAGAGGGGCAAAACAAACTAAACGGATGCATTAAAAACCCCAAAAACTTTCAGCGCTTTTTTTTTTTTTTTTTTAAATGACCAGCATGCTTTATGAATACTGACAGTGTATTTCATTTCTGAATTTCATATTTTCTAAGTTGTTTATCTTGAGGCAAACTCCCCCCAGTGGAATCTTTTGATGTTCCTTAATAAGGACGTCGGTTCCCCGCTAATGCCACAAAAAAAAGTGTCCGCAATTTACATTAAAGTGCCTAAAAGTGGTGGAAGCCTGTGTGTGTGTGTGTGGTGTTTGTTTACCCGTCATGTTGTAAGAAGCCGACAGCCGGCTACGTCATCCAGAGGTCACTCCGAGTTTACTTTCGTCTGCGATGCACAATTTCCTCGACTGTGTGGGAGGATGAGTGATGATTCCTCGGTTCATTCATAGTTCTCTCTCTCTCTCATGTTTTATCCCTCTTTTTAAAAAAAATATAAAACCTAGTGATCTGATGAAAAATGCAGTACAGTGGTCTCCAAAGAAAGTTGCTCCAACTCCAAAGGCGTCTAAATCCACCCTCAGGCTGCCCTTTTTTTTTTTTTTTGATTTTCTACATTTATAGATCAATATTTTATTTAATTTTTTTTTTTTTAAATATGACAAATCCCCATCACATTTTCCCAAAGCACAAGTTGATGCCCTTTTTTCATTTCTGTGTTTTTTCTGTTACTAACATAAACATATTCAGCCCACATTTATAGTGGACCAAGAATGTCAGCAGTGTCCTTTTTGAGGCTTTTTATTTTCTTATAAAAAGACGACATATATATATATATATATATATATATATATATATATACGCACACACATTATGGAAAGAGTAGATTATGCCTAAAAATTACTAAATTAAATCTAACATGGAGGCTTGTATGCCTCGCCAGTTGTACACAATTCCCGAGTCTCTACTCCCGACTCCATTATATTTTGTCCCCCCCCCCAGATAATTAATAAGTGGTTTGTGCTCAATGCGTCTTCTCCTTCTGTCTTCCAGCCCCGACGACATCGGCAGCTGCTGGTACATCCTGTTGTCCGGCTCCGTCTTCATCAAGGAGTCCATGTTCCTGCCCAGAAGCAGGTAGGCTCACCTGCTCTTGAACATAAACTGTAGCTGGCGACTCACCGCCCCCTTCGAAGCCCATTTAGGAGATTAAAAAGCTAATTCTAGACTCGCAAGAGAGAGAAGATTTTCATTTACACTATCTCCGAAAAGGTTTGTTTCCACTCTTTATCAACTTGCCCTTATCCAGAGGAGTAAATGCGGATGTCTTCTTTTACCCCAAATTGGCTTTTTAAACATTGTTTGCGGAGTTAAGATTACAGAGGACACCCCGGCTTGTTTATATCTGAAAAGGGGACATTTTATACCTGATAATTACTTTTTTTTTAAAGTAAGAATAAAGAAAGTGTCACAACAAGTTTAATTTTTTATATATATATATATTATTATTATTTTTTTTTTCAATGTGCACGACTCGGCTCAGAGAAGGATGCTGGGCTGGGCTCCAAATCTTTTACTGCAATTCTGGAGAAACGAAGCCTCGTCTCTCGCATACGTTCTCTCTGTGCCCTCCCCAAGGAATAGTACCGAAGGAGAGGAAATAAAGGAAGGAGGCATAACGTTCACGTTGATGTTCGAAAGATGCTCTATAAAACTTTCTGGAAAATGTTTACAACTGAAAAATAGCTGCACGCAGTTGTAAATAAACAAAACGCAACAGATTTATACAAATAAAATATCACTACATTCACTCGATTTTTAAAGCGTCTTGAAAACGAGCTCCTCCCCAAAAAGAAGACCGTAAAACAAAAGACAAGTGAAACTAATAAACGTCCAGTTGGTAAAATATCAGAAGCACTGAACTTCTGATAAACTACAGAACATTTTCCTCTAAGGGTACAAATTCTACATCCAGACATATATATATACGTTGAACCACCAGAAGTGTTGACCTGTACACCTTCAAAATAAAAGTCTGCAGTACAAACGTGTAACAGTATACAGTCAATTTGTGATGACGTCAAATGTGTCTTCATAGAAGTTATATAATTGCTAACAAAGTGAACAATAACAAACATTTAAAAGTATCACATTGGCTACATTGTAGTGTGTTATTACGACCCATGTAATGTTAAAACCAGGGGACTTAGTCAGTCAAGTGTTACCCAGGACTTTATATTATCCAAAGCAGTTTTTTTTTTTTTTTTTTGTAGTGTCGGCCACATTAAACAGAAGATATATTATTGTTGTTCTGGTTAAAATAGAAACAAATACTGTCGTCTTTGAGGAAAGAAAAGTGGTAGAAAGCCACTTTGTCACCGGAGCCCGCCCCCTTATTATGCATAATATTTAACCACAACACCCTCAGAGGACTTAAGAACCCCCCCCCCCCCCCAATGCCCCCCTTCCAGCTCACAGCAGCGATCGCCCCCTTTTGAAAGCCAAGATTGCGATTTCACAAGTGGCTCTGTTACATGGACCGGCTCCGTGGGCGTCCTGAAAACAATGATCTTTTCATCCATTAGGGCTTGCGTAACACACACCTACGGACGGGCCACGCTTTTAATCGCGGTGCAGAGCCGTCCCCCCGGCATTATTGCTGCTGCTGCTGCTGCGGGGGGTCGACTCCGGTCATTCTCCGGATTCGCAGGAACGTGGGAGGCATTCAAAAGGGAAGACTCGGATCGGAAACATGCCAAAAAAACCCAGCTTCTTCCCTCTTAAATGTGACCTTTTCTCAGTTTGGCCAAGGTGAAAATGTGCACGTGGGACGCCGGAGGGGGATGGGGGGGGGGGGGGGGGGGGGGTTGCAGGTTGCAGGTTGCAGGTATTGGCAGATTTAAGTTAATGCCCGACCGCAGTCACTGGCGAAAGAGGCCTGCTGAAAATGTTTACTAAGCGCGTGTTGCAAGGAGGCCGACGCAGGGGTCCACTCTGCTGCAGGAGATCCGTGGACGGTTGATAATCAGCTCACTTTTCTTTTCTTTTTCTCTTCTCAGTGATGCCAGCTGCATTGCGCAACACTTGTCTGGTTTCTTTCACCTGAATGAAACACAAGATGCGCAGTATCACTTCTTTCTTTTTTTTTAAAATCACAATATGAAGCTGAATGATTTCATCCTCGGGAGCGGAGCGTAAAGCTGGAAGCAGTTTGCATCCAGCCGAAGGGACCAGAGAAATCAATTAAAAATGCAGCAAACCCAATCTTTTAAATACGGCTTCGTGTTCTGACCCGATGGGTCCCGCTTGTATGAAGCCTGAGCACATGCAGGGGGATATTTGTTGTGACGCGAGGAACTGAACGGACTTCCTGACTCTCTTTTTAAACGTGCGGATGGAATCGGGTTTCAGACCTCGCCCAGAAATGGCCGCTCCGATCTCCTCTGGCAACGAGGTTGCAAACCCGATATGCTTCCATCACTCCCTCACTCGGTGCTTCTGTCTCTCTCTCTCTCTCTCTCTCTCTCTCTCTGCTCCCCCTCCCCTCGCTGTGGTGAGATGTGATCTGGCAGGAGGAGGAATGACTCAGTCACTGGGATGGGGGGAGGGGGGGAGAAGGTGAAGAAGCCCAGAGGCCAGCTTGAAATCAAATACAACCCAAATAAATAAACCTCAGCGTGCCGGTGACTCGTATTTAAAGCATGTAGAAACGTGTGCTGTGCAAAACATAATTAAAAGAAATCCCTAAATGGAAGGGGGGGGGGGGGGGGGGGGGGGACTGGACTTTACAGTCATTAAAGGAGCATCTCTTTGCTGCCATTGGTCCACGTCACAAAACATGTTGGAAAAGTTGTCAAACTAGGTGAGGCGAGCCATTAAAAAAAACGCACTAAAACACAACACAGGATAGAAACTGAGCAATATTCACACCTGACATTCGATTTCTGCCCCACATCTGTCAGTCAGGCTGATATTGTGTCATCTGAACTTGGCATTATGGGTTAAGTTTGATGATTTTTCGCATTTAAAATCCACTAACCTTTAACACAAAGTTGTTGGGAGGGGTGGTGGGGGGCGGTTAAGCAATGGTCAGAACCACAATTTAGACAATAAAAGCGGTTTTAATGGCTTTTTTTTTTCTCCCTCTCAAATCACTTCATTTTCAAATGTTGTGTAATGAACATGTTGACATATTTTTTTAGTTACAGTTTCAACAACGCCCCACTGTATGGAACTTGTAACTTCCACCACGCTACAGATGTTATTAACCCCCCCCCCCCCTCCTCCATGCCGCCGCCTGCCTTTGATCATCACTATCAGCTGCCTGCTGTCAGGTCTTTACCTCCGATCCGTCACGGAACAGCTTCTCGATAATCCGCCTCACCTTAACTCACCAAACTGAACCGAAACGTCAGTTTAAAGGAGCAACGGACAAACCTTGTGTGTGTGTGTGTGTGTGTGTGTGTGTGAACTGCTTGAAGAAAAGGTCAGTAAAGTATATAACATAAATAAGTTTCCCCTCGGCCGACTCATCTGTGACTGCAGATGACTAACGGACGCAGCGATAATTTATTCTGTGTTCCTGCAAAAACGCAGATGTCACCTTTTTTGCTCATAAAACTGTGTGTTCTTGTGGAGGTGAAAAGGCTTGAAAGGTGATATGTTTTGTTTTTTACTGAAAACGACACTTACTGACTCTAATAATGTTGTGAGTCACTGCCAGCAGTGACTCACGTGAGCTCTGCTCCCAGAGCAATGAGGCCGCTGACCGATATAACTGGTTACACTGTAAAAAAAAAAAGTAAATTGATTGTTTTTGACTATAAATTACGAGTGATTCGGTAGCTTTAAATGTGAAGTTGAGCTGAAGAGTTCAC
The DNA here is from genome assembly GCF_009769545.1 of Cyclopterus lumpus. Lineage (NCBI taxonomy): Eukaryota > Metazoa > Chordata > Actinopteri > Perciformes > Cyclopteridae > Cyclopterus > Cyclopterus lumpus. The sequence goes on from NC_046975.1 coordinate 21,072,988, forward strand.
TTGGTTCATGAGCTGTAAAACATTTTTAAAGGGCCACTCCACTTATATGTACACAGCCTATCATACTGGAATTTGGAATTTGAAAGATGGAGGTATTTACAGCACCAAGCAGGGACACTACCAAATTGCATTGTGGGAAATGTAAGATTCAGCATTTGTTGTTGTTGTACCAATTGGATCTTTTGTCTCTTGCAAGCCCCTAAAGACAAACGAAGGACATGAAGTTCAATCGCCTGCTGTGAAGTTCGGGTTAAACACTGACGAGAGTTGCTAGTTTCCAGTTATGGTTTATTGTTCACCAGAAGTTTAAAGTCTAATCCTTCAACCCTACTCATTAAATCCGGAGCTGCTGTGTTTTTTTTACATTCAGGCGAGGATCAAAAATAAGCACAAAATAGTTTTTTTTAAAAAGTGGCTGAAGGAGGAACGAGTTGGAACCAAATGTCATGAAAAATAATGGAATTTGTTTAAAGACCTACAGGGGTTAAGTTTTAATTTTGATCAGATAAACCCATAACATGCTTTTATGATAACTGTCATCAAAGTAGAGAAAGGTAAAGCGTATAGAGCATTGAATTTAGACTAACAAAGAAAAAAATGTATTCTACTAATGAGTTTAAGTAACAGTTATTAACTCGTTATTATGGGAACATTTCAGTCCACTCATAAGCTGGCAAAGCATTGAATTCTACAGCATTCACGATGAAAGTTGTTCATGAGTAGCTTTTACCAAAAGGGGAGAACGGTAGCCGTCCACTCATACCCACCCCCTCCGTGACACGCACACGCACACACACACACACACACACACACCGTCCTCTCACTCACTTGTATCTCTGTGACAGGAAGTGAGTCGTACGTTGGAATGCTGGCTGGAGTCAGCGCACCACATTACAGAGAGAGAGAGAGAGAGAGGGGGGCAGAGCTAGAGCCTGATCCACACGTACACACACACACACACTCACACACACACACACACACACACGAATGCACAGTTTCCAGAGCCACGCACTCCGGTTCTCAGACAGCGTTACTCGGGCGTACGCAGGACGATATGCCGCAGTCGCACCAGAGTCTCGGGACTCGGAACGTGCGCGTCGGACCGTCTGCGGACTAACGAGCGGACCCGCTGCTCTCATCTGCCGCTGCGGTCTCTCCGGGAGTCGGGGGTGAGTGTCCAGGCTCCGGCAGCACTTAGCTCCTGTTTATGGCTCACCGAAGCCCAAAAAAAAAAAATCCTGTTTTATATATATTTATATATATATATATATAATTTGTTGTTGTTTTTTTGTCGGGGTTTGTAAATTCAGCAGCAGTATAACCTTCAAGTGTGGAATGTGAATCGCGACTATTGGCGTCATGGGGCGTGTCTTCTTCGTGTCGCGTGGGGAGGGGGAGGAGCTACACGGGATTTATGGCAACTTTGAAACCAAAACAAAGATGGAGCTCCTGCTGTGGAGACTGTGTGTGTGTGTGTGAGAAATGGTTTAAAGATGCAACGATTGAGTGAGTGATGCGTCTTGTAAAAGTTTTGAGCGTCTCTCTCTTTCTTTCCTTTTCTTTCTCTCTCTCTCCACTTCAGTGCCCTTTTCTCATATGTTGTATTTTGGGGACGGGTCACGTGCCATTCTCACATTCTTGGCGTCCCTGTGTTGCCGTCTATTTCTGAAGTGGGGGCCAAAGGTTGTGTGTGTGTGTGTGACTCAGAGGAATTCAATTCCTGTTCTGCAAGGTGAGAGAGGTGGCTTGGGGGGGGGAGGTGGGGCATCAATTGCCTGGATGCACTGATGTCACTCCAGACATGTCCTCTGACCCTCACCTTCTCTGAGCTGGGACTAAAGACTTGCATAACCAGTTTGTCCTTTTTTTTTTTTTTTAAAAGAGCAAGGAGCCCCCTTCCTCCTCCTCCACCTCCGCCCACCTCTCCTCTCCTCCAGCTCAAACCAGGGGTGCAGCTTAGGGATCACAGCGGTGCAGTCAGACGGCAGAATGGATCTGAGGCTTTTGGTGGTCGGGCTGTCGGGCTCGCAGAGTGAAAGGCTGGTGATGCATGCGGGATGACATTCCAGACGCCCGGGCTTGTTGTGTAACGCGGGGGACGGGGGGGAGATGTCAGTCAGTCAGTCAACTGGGAGAGAGAGCTTCAGGGTTTAATGTGAAGGCTAGCAGCAGAGGCTCCCTAAAGAAGCTCCAGTTGTTTTGCTTGTTTATTATTCATGACGTCTCCTTCCTAACTCGCCGGTCACGTATCCGTAAAGCTTTCGGCAAACGGCGAAGCTCTAAAATGCAAAATACCGTGCGCCTAATGCAGACGGAGAAATCAGTCACGTTTCCTTGACTCTTTTCTCCAACGTTCCCGACGCCCCTCGTCTGGGTGTCATCTTTAAGCAACAGGTGCTATCGTCGGTGCAGCTTTCCCCATGTTTAGACCAAGACGAATAACGATACGTGATACCTTTTTTATCACCTTGAACAACAGGCGTCCATGTTTGTTTAAATCACAATTACCACTTGGAAGTCAGAAGCTGGTAATTAAGGAAACTCCCGACGTGCCACGAGTGTGTTGACTTTGCAGCGTCTTCTCAAAGTTGTTGTTTTGAGCATTTCTGGCGAGTGTGCGTTTCCGTTTGCATGTGCCACGTCTTTATGTATTTATGCAGCGCGTGGTATTTTTAATGGCCTCTGCCGGGTGAATCCCCCTTTTTAAAAAAAATTTTTTTTACAAGGGACAACAAAGTGAAGTGGAGTGAAGATAATGATCTTTAAACATCGGTGTATATAAAAGATTGTGCCGTGGAACGTAGCCCGTTTCTGTCCGACACCGATCATCTCTGATTTATGCAAACCTCTTCAACCATCTGGCACATTTATTATCTCTTTCTTATCTTGTTTTTTTTTTCTTTTTTTGTCAGCCAGCGCACACCGCACGTTCCCAGGAGAAGAAAAGCCCAAACCTTTTTACGTCATCTGCACCTGCATTCCTCAGCGTGCTGCATTATTAATAGCAAATAGATTGTGCGCGCACACATCACCGGCGATAACAATTAAACAAATATTTGCACGGGGTCAAATTCTTTGCGGTGTCGATTGCCTGCAAAGAAAAGCTCTCACCGAGCATCCACCGGGAGAACCGCATGTTTTGTTAGGCGCGTTGGGCTTGTTGCCCGATGCACACATCCGCCCACACGGCAGATCTCACACTTTAATATTTGCTCATGGCTCGTCATAGAGCGGCGGAGGCTTTAATCTACCGAACAAGACGCGTTTGTGTTAGGGAAGAAGAAGAAGAAGAAAAAAAAAAACCTCCCACCCCCCCACTCTGCACTTTCATAATCCCTTCTCTAATATCTCACGCTGTCAGTGGCATTTGCCTCCAGGCAAAATGGAGGATCGGATTACTAATGTCAGGAATGTAAATGAAGGAACATGACTGAACGGGTTCTGCTGTGCTGTTTTGACGTTTTCGCTTGGCGGCCACCGCGTGTGGTTGATGGGTTCAGCTGGAAAACCCATGGGTTCAGCCCCCCCCCCCCCCCCAATCATCTTTTGCTGGAAAGAAGTTGCATAAGAATTACGGCGTTTTTGTCTTCTTGTGAGAGAAAAAGAGCGAGTAAGCTCTCCATGCCGCAGCCTTTCTTTTCTTGGCCCTGTGGTGGAATTTTTTTAAAGAAACGCATTAAACTGGAGCCATCGGCGTTACCCCCCCCCCCCCCCCCCAGTGCCGTCCCATCACTCAAGTTGTCTTTGATTTTCAGTTTGTGCTTTCTCAGCAGAAGTTCACCTCGATCACGTGGACTGGTTTGGATAAACTCTTGTTCAAGAGGCATCATCAGAAAGTTTTTTTTTAAAAAAACAACAAAAATGTCGTCAAGTGAAATTGCAGCCCTGGCAGAGAAAACGGCTGACAAAAGAGAAGAAAAGAAGAAGAAAAAACATCACAAAACACGACAAAGGACTGTGAAAGGAGGGCCCGGAAGAGAAAAAGCAGAGCAAGCTAAATTGACTTTTCAAAGAAAAAAAGAAAAGAAAAGAAAACCACAAAAACAAAATCATTATTTGCTCTTTGCCAAAGAGGCAGGTAGAGAGCATCGCCGGGCTCTTTATCTCCCAGCCTGACCGAGCCGTGTACCCACAGCACGTAGCCGCCGAGGGGGGGGGGGCCTAAGAGCATTTAGACCACGCTGTGCTCGAGGTCGCCGCCCGTCCGCGTTGATTGATGGAAGCCTTCCGAACCCCCACGGCCTCCGCACAGGAAGCCGCACGGCGCCGCTCGGTGCTCACTTCACCGGGAGCACGAGACGGGGAACCCTCTCTGGATCGGTTTACACGCTGAAGGCCTCAACGGACCCCGTTCTTGAGTTGAGAAAGAACGGGGAGCTGCTGCAAGAAATGAGGATGATGGGTCTGACGGTTAAGATCATTTGCATTTGGGGATTGATCTAAAACCATCATTTTTTTTTGTCAAACATCTAGTGACGAATGACCATCTCAGGGCTCAAAACGCGGTCCAGGAAAGTGCTTGTTTTGCTCAGCCAGCGCTCCAAAAGATATTGTGGGACAAGAAAAAGCAACAAATCATCATATTTTTGCATTTTATTCTGACTAGATGAATTGTTGCAAAATGTAATAAAAAAAAAAAAAAGAAACTAAATAGAATATAGAAATGAGAAAATGTGAAATAATATAAGAAAATGCTCAATAAATGTGTTTTTTTTATTTTTATTTAACCAGGAAAAGCCTCATTGAGATTAAAAAAAATCTCCTTTTTACAAGAGTGTCCTGGCCAAGACAGCAAAAGCACATTTAACAAAGTTTCAGACACACAACATAAAACAGTGACAGACAATAAAAACTTTAGTAAAACGAAAACTGAGATTCAAGTCATCACATCCCAGTTCACACAGGTGCACATACCTCAGTCAGAAAAAACCCCATCTACAACCAGATGAACCTTCCTCCAACTCCATTGAGCCACTATCAGTTATTATTGTAGTAATCTATCGTTTGAATGCTATAATAATGAGTCACTCATTGAGTTTATCTTTTTTTTAAAAAAACTAAAAATCAGCAAAAGAAAGCAGATGTCGGTCGCGTTCTGAATCGGGAAGATTTAAAATAAAAAATAAAACAAACAAGGAAGTCCTTGTGTCTCTTGCATGGAGGCCGGCTCCTGGACAAAAGGCTGCATTCTTCATTCAAACCCACAAGTTGGATCTCTTCATGCTCAAAGTTTCCATGGCTGCTGCCCCCCCCCCACCCCCCCCTCCCCCCCACCCCACCCCACCCCGCTTCATTAGGCGCGAGGCGTATACTGTACAAACTGTGACGTCGTGAAAGTGGACTTTTCCAGAGGCGGGTGTGTGTGTGTTTCCCTTCAGGTGGGCGTGGTCCTCCAGCTGAAAGGAGGAACTGTCCATTCAATGCGTCTCTGTTCCAACATTTTAATACAGACGTTCCATACTGCGTATATAAAATGTCGGGCACAGACTCACCGATTGACTCCCGCAGACGCGACCTCGGCTGTCGGCGAGTAACGACTCCGTAACGAAAAATATGCCACGGGCAGATTTATTTTACAGGGAAAACGACATGATCTGCTTTGCTTTTATTAGGTAAATGGTGACGTCCAAATTGTTGTTCTCCCCCTCCTCCCTCCCATCATTTCATTAATTCCTTTTTTCTTGTTCTTTTTGTTTTCCTGTCTAGTTTTGGGAAGCGATCAGCCGGCAGCCTGCGACGTGGATGTGAGTGCATCGTCCTGGAACCCTCGGAGATGATTGTGGTGAGTCACATTTCTGTATTTATTTTTCAAACTCTTAGCACGCAGGTATCAAACGCACTATAGCTTTTTTCCACTTGAATGTTAATTTTTAAATCCAAACACCCCATCGTGTGTTTTTGTTGGTAAAACCCTGCTCTTCACTTTTTCTAAAGTGAAGAGCAGACGTTCTAAATGACGTTCACCTGTGAATGCAAAGCAGAGCTTTCAGTTTTCTCTTGATGTTGGCGTATAGCGGATAATGATTGATTGATTTCGGGGTGGGGGGGGCGCCTTCGTGCGTTGAGTGAGCGCTCCATCCCGTGATCCCCCCCCCCGCTAATCTTTTTACAAGTGCCTCCTATTGACGTTTCATCACGGCCTTAAAGCACAGCTGTGCGTTACTGCCTTTAACGGGCTTGAGTTGGCTCGAGTCCACAGCCAATAGACGACTTCTTTTTTTTCTTCTTCCTTTGGGCAAATCAAATGTTGGCTCGCAAAAAAAAAAAGATTTCTGAGAACAAATCATTCCCGTCTCAATCATCTGTTCACCAGAAGCTCTCTCTCTCTCTCTCTCTCTCTCTCTCTCTCTCTCTCTCTCTCTCTCTCTCTCTCTCTCTCTCTCTCTCTGAGGCCCCCAGATGCATTGTTGCTAATGGGTCTGCGGCAGCAACACGAGAGACGGAAACCAGCGTTGCTTATGTACAGTACGCTCGCGTATGTCATTTTGTTGACACTCTACCGTCAGAAAATTGTAGGTTGAAATATGGAAGATTAGAAGTTAAATCTGAACTGGCCTGTTTTAATCAGACCTCCCATGTAGAGAAGGACAGTAGGAGATGCAAAGATTGTTTTTAAAAAGATTATTTACACGGCTCTAAGTACATGTTTACTGTCATCGTAAACCTCCATCAATCCAACCCCCCACCCCAAAACGCATTCCTTTTTAAAGAGCGTCATTTATATTCTTACGTGCATGTCGAGGGGGGGGGGGGGGGGCAGTGCTCAAAGCAAACCAGTGCGACACGTGAAGCCGACGCTCAACGCCAGTTCGATCGCCTGTCCGTCGTGAGGTTTTTCTAGCGCGTTACCTTAAAACCCCAATCGCCAACGCCGATCGAGCAGACATCCGATCGAGCAGACATCCGGCCCGACCGCCTGCAACTTCTTTCTTTCTTTTTTTCCCCTCCATGACGTGGAACGCAACCCACATCTTGACGGTGTATAATAACGACTGGTTGGCAGCGCTCTGCAGCCACAGCACATGATGTAATTGCTGTGTCTCCACGAGTGTGTCATTGTAGATGGGGGTTGGGGGTTCTGTTAACTGATCCTGTATCAGCAGCTTCTCACAACCCCCCTCCCCCCCCCACCTCTGTAATAACACCCTGCCGCTCTGCTAGCTACAGACGCTTTTTTTTCTGTCCTTTCCCCCTTTTTTTTTTTTTTTTTTGCGCTATAATGGGTGCCAACCCGCCCTGCAATTACCCAGGAGGGATTTGAACCGCTCGCTCACGTGTCAGTTACCGTACGTAACCACGCGCATGCACACATTGCAGCCGAAAGGTTTGCAATTAGACACACAATCACACTCTCGCAGCACGCGGCTCCCCCCCCTCTGCCGTTGTCATGGCAGCAGTTGGTACGGCGAGAGAATCAGAGAGAGAGCGAGAGAGAGAGCGAGCGAGGCTGAGCGCTGTGAAATATGAAGCCTGTAGTGAAAGTGGCGAGCGAGCGCGGGGAAATGGGTCCAAAGAAGAAACTTAATAATGTCATTCCTGCTTGAAACCAAAGCCGCCCGGCAACAGAGAGGTCCCGTTCAACCAAAAATACTCCAGAAAACTTTAGAATATGACTTCACTGCACAAATGTCAAAGTGGCATCCTGTGCCAGTTTCCACTTGGAAAAGGTTCCTTTTTTTTTTTTTTTTATCCCCTCCTTCCGAATTTCCTAAATAATGGAAACCTGATTGATCTCGTTTCATTATGGTTAATACGTCGAACAGACACGGGGGGAGGGGAAGAGTTCCATCTGCTTGTCTTTTACTCCATCACACTCCATCTCTGTTTATCCGTCTTGTCAATCAATCTGCACCCCCGCCGCTCTCCTCCCTCCTCCTTTCTCCCTCCGTCTCTCTCTTTCTTTTTTTGCGCTGTGTGCTCCCCTTTTTTCTTTTTTTTTTTTTTGACGTAGGTGTGCATCGCGCAGCCTACACACACTTCTATTTTTACGCATTGGGAGGCAGGCGAGGAGGAGGAGATGGAGTAGGAGTATAGGAGGGTGATTTTTAAATTTCTTTGGGGCGGGTGGAGGGATTGTGTGTTTGTGTGCTTTTCGTGCGTGAATGAAGATGAAGACAGTCACTCCTCCCTCTCTGCGTCTCCCTCCCTCGCTGTCGTTTCCAGGTGGACTATATGGATGAAAATGAGGAGTACTTCCAGCGGCAAGCCTCGCACAGACAGTCCCGTCGGCGCTTTCGCAAGATCAACCAGAAAGGGGAGAGGCAGACGATCATCGACACCGTGGATCCGTACCCCACCGGGAAGCCGCCCATAGACCGGGGATACCACACGGTGAGTTGCCGCCTCTCTCGCCCTGCGGTTCTGCGTCCGCCTCTCGACTGCGGGTGTGTGTGTGTGTGTGTGTGTGTGTGTGTGTGTGTGTGTGTGTGTGTGTGTGTGTGTGTGTGTGTGTGTGTGTGTGTGTGTGTGTGTGTGTGTGTGTGTGTGTGTGTGTGTGTGTGTGTGTGTGTGTGTGTGTGTGTGTGTGTGTGTGTGTGTGTGTGTGTGTGTGTGTGTGTGTGTGTGTGTGTGTGTGTGTGTGTGTGTGTGTCAGATTTGGGTTTGTCTCTCTCGGGTTTGCTGGCCTCAGCTTGTGTTTCGACGTGTCCCGATGATAAGGCACCCATTGTCCCCTGAGGGGGGGGTGGTGCAATGAGCCCCCCCCCCCCCCTCTGTGCAGTGTTTGATTGTTGTTGTTTTCCCCGACCTTGCTGGATTCAAGTTGCCACACGCTTGTGCATAATGTGTGTAGCTTTCTGCCGGCTTCGGTGTGTCGTTCGACCCGCTCTGTGTGATGAGTGTCGTGGAGTTCGTTGAGCTCACCTGTGCTGCTTCTTCTTCTTCTTCTTCTTGTCAGAAAAAAAGACTTCTGATCATTTTTCAGGTTTTTAGCACTTTCTTTGCACCACAGCACACTCCTCGTGTGCATTACTTTAGCACATTTCCTAAGCTGTCTCTACAGTTATGTGAATCATAAAATGTTGAATTCAAGGTGCATACGGTTCCTTGGGTTTACAGAAAGCGTGTGCTGGAGAATGATGCATGTTTTCATCATGGAACCAAGAGCTGCGGTTCTCGGCCTGGAAACTTAACACCCCAAAAAATAGTCTCCGAGATTAATGTAAAGTGACACACTGTGGAAGAAGTTGGGTCCCTCTAGTACTATTCTTTCTTTTTTATGATGTAATTTACCAAAAGGATATCTGTGAAACAAAATCTCAAGTTTCATTTCGGAAGATTCTGAGTTTTGGGACGATGTCCAATGAGATTTTCCTGATATATATTTTGAGAGAGAGGCCGGAGAAGGAGAACGTTCTGGGTCAGATGGTGCCGACTTTCATGAGTCTCGCAGCTGTTCTATTCTTATAATCCCTCATTTGCATACTCAACAGTTGGGCTGGTGTCGAAAAGACATTATTATTATTTTAATCGTACACCAATGCTAAAGGTTCTGTATATGAAACGGTTCTCAACGCAAAACATCTCCTGACTAAGGGGAACATCAGAGGAGCCTCTGAGCTGAAGGGGTCATCATGTTAGAGGCTGGACACGCCGGGGGAGGGAGGAGGGGGGGATGGATTCGATGAAGAATGAAAGCAGAAATGTGCTTTTGTTGTTCCGCCAATGCAAAGCCTCATCCAATCAGAGCGCGCGCCACCTTTTTTGAGTGTTCCCTTTAACCCCACGTGAGGAAGAGTTAGCCGCCCGCCGCGTTGCACCAGGTCCTCTCCCTCCTGTGCCTTCTTTCCCTGGGAATGGGAAGCGAAGCGTCTTCACACTAATGAAGCAAATACCCAGCATGCAGCTCTTGCACACAGCGTTTCCTGTTCTGCACAATTTCACTGCATTCCCGACGTTCCCGCGGGGGTTTCTTTTCTGTCAGCGTGCACCCGGTTCCTCCTGGAACGCCGAAACAATCACGCTTAAAAACGCTGCAAGCATCATTCCCCCCCCCCCCCCCCCCCCCCCATCTCTCCCCTCGCCTCCCTCCAGCCCCACCCTGCATCCTAAATATAGACTGTTTTCGTTTCAAAGGACCGCACTGAACTTTCACATGGCCCGGCATCTCCCGTCGCATACTCGACTCCACCCCTACCGCTCGAGCGCCGTTCCTGTGGGAAGAGGATGGAGCAGGTGCCATGGCAACCAGCAGTCCTGAAAAGGGCTCTCGTCGAGTGCACTTAGAAGTACAGTGGGGAAGGGAGCTAAGTTAACAAGAGTGCAGTACGCCCGGTGCCGCCGCTGCTGCTGCTGCTGCTGCCGACAGAGGGGTGGAGGTGGGGGTGGAGGGGAGCAGCGCGACGGAGAAGCCGGATCTGGGCGGATGCTAAGCTGACATAGCGGGCTAATCTCCAGCGTTTTTTTAGAATGCCAGCCAGCGCTCCGATTTTCCTCCCTCCTACCCCGAGGCGAATTTAGGAGGTGAGAAATGCACCGAGGAGAAACTCTGGATTTGAAGGAAAAAGGAAATCTCTCTGGCAGGCAAGGTTTTTTTTTTTTTTTTTATTCAGCTTAGTCACTCCTGTGAAGGCAAATGTGAGGCGAGGGTGCACGGGGGGAACATCAGAGGAGCCACTGAGCCGAATTCAAAGCTCCTCAAGCGGGAGGAATTCTGTTTCATTGTTGATCACGCTGTTGAAGATTATTGTTTATTTATAAGATTAGTGAGAGGGGGGGGGGGGGGGGGGGGGGGGGGGGAGAAGGAGAAGGAGAAGCGGCAACATCCTCACATTTGTGACCGATGAGCAGCTTTAATTTCGTGCTTCGTTGTCAACGTTGGTGTTTAATTTCGGGGGCAGATTGATGAACCAATCGATTTGTTTCTGGCTCTTGTTTTATTCAAGCATCTTCATTTATGTTTCAGACGGGAAGATGACCGTTTGAGTAAAAATTGTACAAAGTAAAAGTACTCTTGATGGATACCCTGTCAGAATTTTACAATTTATATATTTGATTGCGATTACTGGTGCATTTAAGTATCATTTTCACGCTCTTGGGACTACATTTTTAACTTTACTTTAGGGTAGTTTATTCCATAACAATAACATATGTTACAAGGCACACTACTTACGCTGCAATGAAGCTAAAAGACATCAAGGAAACACTGTTTGATTGTTTTGAAGATTACTTTATGTCGTTATTGAATACTTGTTGTACTAGAAGTACTCGGTAGTGCGCTGAATCCTGAAAAAGCCAACGGCGCGCCGGTGGCAGGCAGCGTGGCCTTTTGTGCCGTAACTCCAAGGCCGCGCGTTCGATTCCCCCGCAGTGGGCAGAGCGGCGACGAGCAACACATGCTGAACCGAACATGCTCAGTCATTGTTAGACGCCCGGGAGAGTGACGGCTTAATACCCTTAAATATAAATGTAAGTGTAACCCAGTAGTGGAACTCCCTATGAGAGCGCACACACACACACACACACACACACACACACACACACACACACACAGAGTTACCCCCCCCCCCCCTCCGGCCCTTACTCGCTATTATCTGTCTGAAGGGAGGATTATTTGGCTCTCAGGGTTCAAACGTAATGCGAGTCTGGCTTTAAGTATAATATTCATGCAAATGACTGGTTTCGTTTGGATCCGTTTTTACAATAATTATTCCTGGAGAGAGAGAATAAGTGTAGGTTGGTATTTTGTATAGAGATGAGTCTGTAATGATCCGAAAGAATGGCCGTTCGCTGGCCGTTTACAGTTGACACGGAGGCGCCCGGTAAACATGTGGGATGCCAACGTTGGCGTTGCTGTTTTTGTAACTCTGGCGATGGACGTGTCTCTGTTTTTGTTTTTATTCCCCCCCCCCCCCCCCCCCCCCCCCAACGCCGGAAAACAGGCCGCCGCCAAACCTGCCAATCGAATGCAGGCACGGCCTCGTTTCAGCTTCTTCCAAAGACGGGAATCGACCGACCTTCGCCATAATTCTAAGGTAGAAGACGGCAGTTTGGGCTCCACTTCTAATGCGCACCGTCAGATTTATTGTCAAAGACCACACCTACCTCTAAACATTTTTGATTTAAGGTATGACGTAAGACGGTGCTCTTTTTTTATTTATTGCAACCACGCGGTCTAGCTTCATCCCCGTATCTACCTCCTCGTGCTGCTCTTCTTGTTGCCGTGCCACAGTTTTACTTTTAGATTGCGACCGTCGGTGAGATCTCTGAAAAAAGGAACCGCAGTCGCCACTTTTTTGAGCTTCCAGTCGTAGTTTTTCCACCATCGGAAGCGAAGATCCGGGGGCGTCTAAAAGGGTTTTTGATTCCGGGTTTCGTGGTTGTATGAAAAAATACATTTCTGTTCTCCGCAGATGTGTCGCGGTCGGGAGCGGTTGAAAGAGGACAGTGTTTACGATTCAACACATGTCTCCTGTGTGCTCAGAGCAGGGTTAACACTTGGGTGCCTTCCTCCGAATGGACACCAGTTATTTCGAGCATCTCTTTCTCTCTCTCACACACACACACACACACACACACACACACACACACACACACACACACCATGTTTCCATAATCTCCATTACTCAGTCGCTCTCCATTTTGCACTTTATCTCAAACACGCCATCTCTTCCTCTATATCAACAGCCATTTGTGCTGTTGATCTCTCACACACACACACACACACACACACACACACACACCCACACAGACAGATCTTCTCCCTGATCTCTCACTCAGCCACTCACTTAATGTCTTTGTGCTGTCACTCAGTCTGGAATGAAATGTAGATGCGGCGGCCGTTAGCCGGTCTCATGTTTACTGAACGCTACACTTCAGATTTGTATCCATATGACAAATTATGATGATTTCTAATATCTCCTTTACCCTTTTTTCCTCCTCCTCTCCTCAGATGCCCTAAACCCTCTCTCTCTCTCTCTCTCTCTCTCTCTCTCTCTCTCTCTCTCTCTCTCTCTCTCTCTCTCTCTCTCTCTCTCTCTCTCTCTCTCTCTCTCTCTCTCTCTCTCTCTCTCTCTCTCTCTCTCTCTCTCTCAGATGAGAAGTATTCCACCTCCGGGTGTACTCGGTGGCCAGTAGGGCGTTTGAGGCTCCCAACAGCTGTTCTATAATTATACAAGCAGCAGGAGTCAGACGATCAATACTCCTTTTTACTCCTTTCCTCCACCCGGGGCGGCCCGGCGGTTAGCGAGGCCGCCCCGTAATCGGAAGGTCACAGGTTTAATCCCTGCAATAGCCGACGTGTCCATCAGCAACCGCTCTTTGCTCTGCTGGAGTGTCCTTGACATTGCTCACTCGTCTCCGGACCACTTTTTAATTGCCTCCTAAAGTCGGTATGAAAGTGGAGTTTTTCCAGATAAGGACGAGTCTTTTCGTCGACGACTATTTATGTTGGAGAGCTGTGAAATATTTTTTAAAGAAAGTTTAGCACTTGCAGACCATAATTTAATTACGATGATGGCGATGTATGTGGTTTTCTTCATAGCACAGCTTCACTTCACTCCCGCTGTGTCCTAACTCCCCTGTCATTAGGGCCGATGGCTTTTATTGTAGCTTTTTTTTTTTTTTTTGACATTTAAAATGGTGCACTTCAAAGGAAAAGTTTTAGATGGGATGATGCATACCGCTCTCTCAATGTTTAGGCTAAAACAGCAGGCAGCTGGTTAGCTTCGTTTAGCTGGAAACACTTGAAACCAGCCGTAACGTTGGAACTGTTCCTGGGCGAGATGGAGGCATCGGAGGTTCTTAGCTAAACCGTTAATTTACAAAAAGTTGGAAGTGATTTAGAAAAACCATCACACGCGGCACCTTTTTTTTTAAATAATTGGGAGTCTCATTGTCCGCTCTGGGGGTCAAACACAAGTCCTGCATGTGGTAATGAGGAGTTTAGGGAGTGATCTGCTCTGTAATCTGCAGGCACGCTCAATGAAAGGCTGTGCGTGCGTGTGCATAAGAGCTCCGAGAAAGTTTCATCTTCACCTTGAAGAGGATGCATTAATGTGCCGAGGACAAAGGGCGTTTCCAGTAGGTTGATATAACCATCAGTTTGAACAAGTGAAATGAGTCGAATATCTGCCGTAGGGACGATTTTAAACAAAGTGTTTGTATTCTTATCGGGCATAAAGGATGTTTTAACACGGGCACTTGTCTCTCCGTGTGTGTGTGTGTGTGTGTGGTGTGCACAGACAGAAACAAGATGGCGAAGCCGTCACCTTCTATTTCTCACATCCTCGACTGGCAAGTGGCATGTTTGATAACTTTCGTCTCCTCTGCTTCTTCCCACGGCTTTCTCCTTTTAACCCCGGCTCCCAGGAATGCAACAAGGTACCGTAATCTATTGACGATGTTGTTTAGCGTTTTCTATGTGTGTGTGTGTGTGTGTGTGTGTGTGTGTGCTCTAGCTGTGCTGTGTTTGTGTTCTTGCTGGTGGTTTTTATCTGCGTCTGTTTCCCATTTGTCGTCGTATCTGTAGCTCCCTGGTATAGAATCCCTTAATAAACACCTTCCATTCACTGGCGGTGAGGTCGGAAAAGTCGATTTCGCTTTCCTTCCGTACACATTTATCCTTATATATATTTTTTTTTGTATCTGAAGAGTGAACACGCTCGGCGGAGAATGGACTCCATCACGTGGCCGGGTGGTGATGATGACAGAGAAATGATCTCTCCGGCGCAGCTCGGGTGGGGGGGGGGGGGGGCCTGTAAACCGAGATAATGGCGACAATTACGCTGATTGAGGGGCATCGTTTTCTCCAACCTAGCCTCTCTCTGCTGCTGTGCTCGATATCGATAATGGTATTGACTGTGTGTCGGCGCTGTGGATTATGACCCCCCACCCCCCCACCACCACCCCGCTGCGTGGGTGTGGTTCCGCTGGGTCCCGCTTCCACGTGGAGACGATCTACTGATGGAGCTGCTGATGTGCTAAGTGTTTGATTATGATGGCTTCCAAAGACATTAGCCCACGGTCGTAACACAGCTGTTTGAAGAGGAGCCTGCCATTTGTGCTGCGTGCAATCACAGAGCGCCCCACCCCATCCCCACCCTCCGCCCCCGGGAGGGTGACATATCGCAGTGTTTCGTCACGGAGTGTGAGGCGGCTTTGTGCGGGAGAAGAGGGGCCGCGAAGATCAGAGCTCGAGGTGCCGAGAGGTTTTTCTTTTTTTTTAAGAGACGGCTGAGAAATGGCGGTCGCAGAGAGAGAGAACAGAACCGCCACTCTGGAGCTCCTATTTTTAGAGCTGTCCCTTTGTGACGACCTGCTCCGCTTCAGCTGCGCCGAGATGCAAAAGCCTCAGTTGTGAAAACACATTGTGGAGGAAGAAGAAACGGTTCATTGTACTTTTTTTTTTTTATTACTCCTGAGTTTTCTCGCTTCTTGCATTCCTTAATCTTTGTGTGTTTGTTTTTAAATTATTCAGGGCGTCATGTGTTATTTCTTTATTCATTAATCCATCATAATAACCTATCCATCATTTGTTGGAATCATAATTTCTTGAATCCAAGCTGGTATTATCCACATTGTTTGTTTTTAATCTGGCAAAAAAACAGATTTCGAGTTCGCTCTGATTTGAGCAAGTTTGAGTCATTAAGAAATGACTCAAACCCAAAATCCTCTATTGAAATACTTTAATTTTCTGTCAGTCGACAAGTGGATTTATTGTTTCAGCCGGAGATCTTATTATTGTTGAATCAGAAAATACCGTAAAAGATGACTTGTATTGTCAGACGTGGTCAGGACTGACTGGTGGACAGGAAGGGGTCGTAGTTCACGTCCTTTCTTTAATATATATAATGAATATGCATGTTTATTTTCAGTTGGATTGTCTCTCTTTGTTGAATTGAGCGTCCCCGTCCCAGCGCTAAATCTGTGTTTTATAGTTATTAATAGCCAAATATCAGCTAGCCAAATATAGTATAGTTTATAGTTATTAATAGCCAAATAGCAGACCTCGGAAATAGACAAGATATTTTTGGTGGTGCTGAATTTGTGCCTCGTGCAAAAATGAAGAAAACGGGGCTCGTTTTTCTCTCTATCCAACACGCTCGCTGACATTTGATTTGCTTTTTCACGTCACTTTTGACATTCAAAAAGCGCCTTGTTCTCTTTTTTCATGAAGCCGAGTATTTATTCATTTTTTTTTTCTTCTGAAAGGCTCGACGGATGACATTTATTTCCGCGGTAATGAGCCCGCACGGCGAGGATAACAAAGCGCGCAGTTTGTTTTCTTTTTCTTTTGTGTAAATATGATTACAAAATCTCTGCATGGGGGGAACGCGTTGAGCACGTTGGACGACGCAGGCTGCAAGAGACACCAAAGGGTGCTCATTCTGCTGGTTTGGGTTCAAATACGTATCGTAATCTTGACTCGGTGGAAGGAAATACTCTTCCCGTTTTTATTTAAGTTATTTATTGTAAATACATCGTCGTGAAATTCTTGGCGTCGCCCTATTTTCTTTCGTGGTTGTGTATGCACGTGTGTGTGTTCTTCTCAGGCCTGTTGGGTTATTTTGGTCGTGAAATCTGTTCCCACATATTCGTGCCTCCCTTCGTGATAAATGACGATCTCTCGACCAGATAAAAACGCGTTGCTTTTCCTAATACTTACTTTTATGACCAAATGACATTTAAAAAAATAAAAACTAATTCCCCTTCCCATCGTGCACCATGCACCGGGTGAAGAACACGGTGAAACAAGAGTACACAGCTTGGGAGTGTTGCTTGTCACACATTGTCTTTTGAGATATGGAAAGGAGAGAAACGGGGAATATTGGGCAAGAAACACAAAAGGTGCCTCCCCCTCTCCTCTCCTCCCCTCCCCTGTTCCCCCTGTCGCCATGGCACCGTTAAAAGACTCCCAGTTCATTACCTTCCACAGTGAGTCTATAACCTGATCTGGAAACCTCTAGTTTCTGATCAACTTCCAACTCACTTTGCCACTTATTCTCTCTCTCTCTCTCTCTCTCTCTCTTCATTCTCTCTTCATTCTCTTCCTTTTGATTTATGCACTCGTGCGACGGGGCGAGACAGATGTTTCGCCCCCTGTGAAACCTGCATGTGTAATCTTTTTAAAAACATGTCTGGCTGCCTGTTTTTTTTCTTTTTGTTTTCTTCCTTCCGCCAAATTATTGTCAGAGCGGCGTGCAGGTGACAGCGACTTGATAAATGAAATAATCCCCCCCTCCGGGTCTCTTTTTA
Organism: Cyclopterus lumpus; assembly: GCF_009769545.1. NCBI lineage: Eukaryota > Metazoa > Chordata > Actinopteri > Perciformes > Cyclopteridae > Cyclopterus > Cyclopterus lumpus. Next base: position 21,090,181 of record NC_046975.1, read on the forward strand.
TTAGATCGTCTCTCTCTCTCTCTCGTTCTAACAATGCTATTTAGGGCCGTCGTAATGGGAGCGACTTGGAAGGATTAATGCACAGAGCCGGCACTCGGAGAGGGGGGAGGGGGGCCTCCGGAGGGGGTGGGGGGGGGGGCTGTGTTTCCTCCACCGTTGGCTTGCAAGCAAATTCAGTCAATGAGGATGGACGCGGATCAATGAATCAGAGTTTGATCCCATAATAGCCGGCGTGTGTCTTTTTGTTCTGTAAAAAAAAAAAAAAAAGTGTGCACATCTGTCAAGTGAGATGTTTCTTTGTCTGGTGGTGAGAGATGATTTAGTTCTTCTTATTCCTTTTTTATTTATTTTTTTTAAAGAAAGCTGACGAGTTGTTCCTGACGGCTGTCGGATGTTCAAAGTGCTGTTTTGTTTCTTCTTCTTTTTCTGGCTTACTTGATATCCTGTTCTTCTCGGTTCAACATTAAACTGATTTTTATCCGATGCATCGGAGAAACTGTCAGCGGCAAACGCTGTTTATTGTTCTTATTGTCAAAAGATATCCCCGTGAGTGTATTGATCCGGCCAACATGTATCCGATCTTCTATATTTTATTCATTAAAACACATAATTTAGCCACACCATCGTCCTGCTGTTGTAAATACTATGTATTAATCCGCAGCTGAAAATAGTCCCCAACAAATGCTATTTTAACTTTTTTTTTTTTTTAATAAAACAGAATTTCTTTATTTTTAACCAGTTATCAAAGACTCTTATCTTCAGGGGCTGGAGAGCCACAGACGAGGGAAACAAGTCTGCAGGAATAGCACGTTGCTATAGGGTTGACCTTTTTTCATCAAATTTTGTAGACTTAAAAATAGAAACCCCAAAAACTAGCACACCAGTTCTAAAAGTGTAAAAAGTCCCCCTAGTTCTCCGCAGCTAGATGTCACACTCAATCGGTCCGATCATGTGAACGACTGAACGAGCAACCAAGCTTTTTTTTTTGGGGGGGGGGGGGGGGGGATCTGTCTGACTGTGTACGTGAATGATGACATCATCTTTCCTCATTGATTTACCGTGTTGTTGTTTTTTTTTTACGCCGGTCGTCCGTCATATTGACTCCGATCATGTGAGCCGGTGCCTGAGAGACGCATTTATTAACTTACACTCCAAAGGGTTGAATAAAGGAGGCAGATGGCAGACTTTGCCACGTGACAGCGAGTGTGTCATCCAGCAGTGTAATGATTATATTTTATTTTCTTTACAGCTCTTAACGCTACACATCGGTAAGTGACCCCCCCCCCATCATCATCATCATCATCACGGAGCTGAACACAATAGACAGAGCAGCAGCAGCCGGGCCCACAGACTGTTTACAAATGGCAGACGAGGCCCCGCCCACCCATGCATGAAGCACACACTGCTATTGGGCATTAATGTTACTCTCAAGTAGCATTCATCACGTCACTGTCACCGTCCTCATAAGATCGATGCCCCCCCCCCCCCCCCCCCCACCTGCCCCCGCCCTCCTTCTCCATTTACATGTAGCTTGTGATTAGTCAGTAAGAAAAAAAGATTAATTGGCTTGTTTGTTCCGAGAACACTTTTAAAACGAGGAGGGGGGGGGGGGTCTGATATTCCCCAGACACAAGCCCGTTGCCGCGGTGATGTAATGATACCCCCCTCCCCCTCCGGTGATTGTTGGAGACGTTAATGACCGGGCTGCACAGCGAAGCACCTGAGCTTTTTTTTTTGGGGGGGGGCTTGTTGTGATGCATTACATCATGGCTCGGGGGCAGAAGAGGTGATGTCATACCGGGTCTTCTGCTCCCCCCCCACCACCCCCACCCCCACCCTCAACTCCTCCCACTCGGCTCCCCACAACTCTGGACTGGAGCGGCTCCAAAAACCAGCAAGTGGTGCGCTGCTCTCGAGGCATTGTCTGTCCCAGCGTGACGCAAAGCTCCAGCCTCTGTGGTCAAATGCTTTCATTGGTTATTGGATTTGCTGCTGCTGTTGTTGTTTTTTTTAATATGTTTGTTATTCGTGGGAGTTGGTGTGTACAATTCGTGTACACCATCTTTGACCTGATTTCAGCATCGTGGTTCTTGTTTTTACGATCAATGCCCAGATGCAACTACTAATTATATTCACACTCTTTTGATTTTTAAAGCCTTCTTTTAATCTGTGAAATTGCGACACAAGTAGTCCGAAGCTTTAAACATCATAATAAAACAAAAAAGGCATAGATGAGTGAACTGTTGGCTTTTCTGCTCGATGAATGACTTCAACAGTTAATCGATCATCTAGTTTTTGTGATTTTTAGTGCTGAAATTATGGTTTAGTGTTCCATTTTTTAACATGCAAAGTAGTGCAGCTTCACACGGTTATGTTGTACAAAAAGGACTTTTTTTTAACCCCCCAAAAAATGACAGTAAGTACAAGAGGAAGGAAGTCATTGACAGCATGCCGTAATGTGTAAATCACGGCAGCTCTGCTTTGGTGACGTTCTTCTCGGTTGTGAACTGAATTTATTCATATTTGTTTGCAATGCGGATGTGTGAACTGCAGCACCTCTTTGTTTTTTAGTTTTTTATTGTCTCTCTTTGCCTTTTTGAAGCCCCGCCATTGTTCCCGGTGACGTCGTCCGGTCATTTTTAAAGTGCCCCGTCCTCATGTCTCAGTCTGTCGGGAAACCTTCATGTATGGGGACCGTCTATGGATCCAATATCCAGGGTCTCTATGGGCCTCGCCTGCCACCCGAGAACACACACACACACACACACACACACACACTACACAGACAAACACTATACAGACACGCATTATATTATTTCCCCCCCCTCTCGATTACAAAGCCGTGATGTGTGTATGTGTGTGTGCTGTTTGTTTGTCGGTGACGCCGCTGCTCATTGTACTACAGCTGGGTGAAGGGGAAGTGGGAGTCTATTGCCACTTCTACTGTCTCTTCTATCACACACACACACACACACACACACACACACACGCCCATGTCGACCTTCCCTCCCTCCATTTCGCCTTGTCTCGATGCTGCCGTCGCCACGGCAACTAAAAGCCCTCGAGGTTGTGTGAGGGTGGGGTGGGGGGGGGGCGGTGCTCGTGCTCACCCAGTTGCCATGGCTATTCAATCTGAGTGACAGTGACAGAGTGACATCATCGCTGCCAGCCTCATGTGTTCGTTCACTTTGAATACTTTCATCCTTCAGCTCTTTTTACTGTCTTTTGTCCATAAGAAGCGATGCTACTCTCTTCCCCCCTTTCTCTCTCTCTCTCTCTCTATCTCTCTCTCTCTCTCTCAAGAGGAAGTGCTGCCGTCTCCGTTTCTGTCTCCCCCGCCCAGGAAATGGCTTTCCCTTTACTCCGTTACCATGCCAACCGGCTCCTGTGCCGAAGTGAGCGTGATAATGGCATTACGCACACTGTGCTCCTCTCCTCTCTTCATCCCTCCATCGCCCGTCCTTCTACCTTTTTTCTTTTCTTCCTTTTTTTAAAGCTGGCATTTCTTCCTCCCACCCTCTCGACATGTGCACCAGCTCTCTCTCTCTCTCTCTCTCTCTCTCTCTCTCTCTCTCTCTCTCGCTCTCTCCTGACGATTTGCTCTTTGTGTCACCTCACATCATAGCTCCCTCTCATCTCTCTGCCTCACTTTCATTTTTTTTCCCCTCATCCTCTCTCTCTCTCTCTCTCTCTCTCTCCCTCCATCTTTCTATCTGGGGGTGTTGTAAGCCCTCCAGAGGAGCACGGCCATAGCAGCTCTTACAGCATCACTGTCTGGCATGGAGGAGGTCCTTACTCCTCCCCATCTCCCCCCTCCAGCACCACCCCTCCCCTCCTTTACCCGTGACACACATATTCCCTCCCCCCCCCCCCCCCTCTCACGTTACAAACAAACCGCTGGCTTTAACGTACAGTACCTCGGTGGAGGCTGCAAGCGTCTCGGGTCTTCAAATAACGTAATGGTGCATAAAGGCGTTTGTGCGCGCGCGTGCGTTCCCGTGTGTGTGTGTAGCTTTTACTTTCGGGAGAGGGTAGGCGGAGGGAGTTAACGTGAGTCAAAGTGTTGTCAGCCATTTTTCCCCTCCATCATTTTTTTAATTTTTTTATTTCCCCTGTTTTCTGCTTTTATTCTCGCGCGCGCACGTTATTGTCAAGTGCGCGCGCAGAGAGAGAGAGAGAGAGAGAGAGAATCTGGCTCGTCTTCGCTCGGATAAAAGGATATTTTTTATTTTGTTCTCTCTCCCCTCCTTCGTCCTCTTGTGGTTTTCTGTGGCGAGCAGCGGGGAGGCTGGAATACACGCAGAAGCCGGTGTCGAGACTCTAATCGGGCCGAGAGACAGCGGATACTCCCCCAAAAAAAGCTTGTCAAGCCGCCGCCTCCTTTCCAGAGGAGAGAGAGAGAGAGAGAGAGAGAGAGAGGGAGGGAGGGCAGGCGCCTTGCACAAGGATGGGGGGTCCGTGCCGTAGCATGTAGGCCAGGTCCGGGATGTTTTAGCCCGGAGAAGCTTTCATTATGAAACCATTAGCGGCATCAGACAGCAATGGAGTCCCGAGCCAACAAGAGAAGACCCCGGTGAGTAGCCCACGGAGGTGCGACGTTGCAACGTCTTCTCTCCATCTTTCTTCTCTCTCTTTCTTCTCTCTCTCATATATTTATGACCCACTAGACATGATTACCGGTGTAATGTAATGTGCGTCGGTATTTCCATGGAGCCTCCGCGAGATGGAGGGACGTCGGGGTGGCCAGTGCCACGTCGAGCCTCCCGATGTGTGTCAGTGTGTTGTACTAGAAACGGCCGCCATGTGCTCGCTGTCACTCACGCGCGCGGATACGCGCACACTGATTTTTATTTTTTTTAAGGATCGTTATTGATCTCATATAGGGCCCAGACCGTGCCCGTAAAAATATACAAATGGGTTATAAAAACATGGAAACAAATACAACTCCCAGGTCAACGTGTCGCTGATGATCATTTAAATATTACACATGAGAGGCTACTTATTGATGCGGATGTAATGGTGTGTTTTCCCTTTGGTTTAAGGCACACATCAGCTGTGCACGTTTGTGTGTGTGTGTGTGTGTGTTTAACGACTGAAGTCTCTGCCCTCGTTATGTTTAACGACGCACTGACATGACACTATTTGATTGTTAGGTCCCTAATATGTGCCCATAAAATGAATCACGCCAGGTGTATTTTGCATTGGAGGGAAGAAGAAGAAGAAATGCATCCCAGTGGTTTGATGGGAGGTGATGTCATGTGTGTTACCCTGCACCCCTTAACCTCTATAGGCGCTGCTAAAACCCAGGCCGTGATTAAGAGAATGCACTTGGTATTTAGTGTGTGTGTGTGTGCGTGTGCGTGTGTGTGTGTGTGTGTGTGTTCTTGGTGCCTCACCAGCTAAAGTACTTGTTTGACCCTCCCGCTGCTGGTGGCGCTGTCCATGGTGCTGGAGTCTGCAGCTCCAGCAGACACTCGGGAGGCCTCAGCTGATCTGCTCTTGAACGGTAAACGGATTGATCGGCTGTCAGCGCCGCTGGCATCACTCACACGTCGGGGGCCACACACACACACACACACACACACACACACACACACACACACACGCGCAGAGGCAGGGCTGTAAATCACAATGATGGACGGTTCGTGGATCGCAGAGCACAGATGCCGAGGGGAGGAGAGAGGAAAAAAATCACCTTAATCTTCCTTTAATAGTCACGGACGTGTCATTGTTGATGACATAGCTCATCCTGCTTCCTCCTAGTTTGTGCAGCAGGGAGGCCTTATCTCTGTGTGTGTGCGTGTGCGTGTGTGTGTGTGTGTGTGTGTCTGTATCGGATGCATTTCTAAAACAAACTATATAATTGCACGTTTGAACGTCTTTTAAAAAAGAAAAGCAATGTGTTTTATGCAACAACAACAACAACTCTGTGATTTGTTGCCCAATTGCATTTTGTTGCCGATTTATACCGTGATATGAGCACTACTAGTATTTATATATACATATAGTATGACTGTAATAATCTACTGGCATCAAGACGTGCTGCGCCATTTGAGCGGGACCCTCGTCGAAATCGAGCTTTCGACGTCGGTTCGACTGGTTTTCCAGGAATCTTAACCGAAGCACTCGGCCGAGTGAGCGGCAGCTACTTCACACACTTAAAATATCCTTACGGCGTTGATTGTAGGGTTTTCTACTTTTAACGAGGGATGGCGAGTTCTGTCCAGTATAGCGCGTCGTTCTAATTCAGCAGCGTGTTATTGGCAGGATGGGATGGTTTCTACAGCCAACGCATACACACCTCGAAGTTGGAAAAACAACAACAAGCGGACACGTTAACACAAATGGCAATTATATAAAACGTTGAGCAACAAGAGTGCAATAATATAGGTTTGGCGTGTAAGTTGGCTACATGGTCTGAAGTCGGGGAAGAAAGGAGTTAAACAGGGTTTTGTCCTTTTCATTGGGAAGCTCGGTTCACCCTTTCTCTCTTTTCTCTCCTCCTTTCTTTTCTTATACTCTCAGCATATAAATGGAGACTAGTGTAAATATTCATTTATCCCAGGAGGAAACACCGGCACGGGCCGAGTCAATAACAGCCACCCGATCTTATTACAGTAATGGCCGTTAGCAGGTCCACAACCATTGGCTACGTGTAATTCCCCGTTTGCTTATCTTTTCTTCCGGAGACTCGTGGTTTCCACTCTCGTGGCTGCGTCTTTTATCTTTACTGCAAACCGGGCACACATCGACTCGCTCGCGTTGATTCATTACGAGGGTTTGTTTTGTTTTTTTGGGTGTTTTTTTTTTTTTTAATGGACGTTCGCGGCTTTTATCTTATGTCGTGATTACTTGACCATAAATGCTGTCTCCTTTTTTTTAAAATCTTTTGAACATTTTATTGAAATAACGCCCGTGTGCCGAAGACACGGGGGCTCGTATGTTTTCAGGCTCGCTGGGACAATAACACCGATAAAAGCGGACGAGACGCCGATTTATCGATGTTCTTCTTTATATTCGCGTGACATTTTGTCGCCCGTAATCCCGATAACCTTGTTAACAACTGGCACTCTTGTGAAAACTGGGTCAGCAAACATACTTTTTTGGAGATTTGTTGCACATCTGCCAACATTCGTTTCAGGAGAAGCCTACTTCTTTTTCTTTTTTTTTTTTACAGTAATTGACATCTGGTGGACTGGACTTTATTCCTCATGTGAGCTCGTCATCAAGTCCTGGTCCTAATGCCGTCTAGTGTCGGACTGGTTGAGCTGTGACTCGGGAGGGGAAAGCCCAGAGAGAATATCGGGCCCATTTAATCGGACGCCCCGCCGTAAGGGGTTTTAATCTCTTCATCCGCGAGGCTCAGGAAAGCGAGACGCGGCCGACCGTGGTCAGTGAGTGGGGGGGGGGGAGGAACTCTGGGATGTGCACGCTGTCTTTTGGCCCTCGAATGTTGGCAACCATTTCCTTCACAAGTAGACAAAGTTAAAACCACACGTGAAATGTGGAAAGGAGCGCAGCGCCGCTTCAGGCGCTTGGAGTCGGAAGGAGAAAACCCGTTGTTGTGTTTTGCTCAATAATTTAAGCTCATTAAACCAACAACTCCTTTCAGAAGAAATTACGAGGGTGTGTTTGAAGATGGGTTGTATCTCCAATATTGGACACCTGGTGTCGTGGCACAGATTCACCCTCCTAGCATACGAAGGCGCTAAAGAGATTGAGAGCTGGCCAGCGCTTCCACCCAGGGTTTCCACCCGGCAATCTAGGTCATTAGGTCTACGGTGTAATTTAAGAAGCGCCACATCTGCTCACATGTCGGCAGAGCTGAGTGTTTGTGGCCCGAGCATTAGAGCGCCGCTTAATCCTCCCCGCGACAGCTGATTTGTACGTATTTTCAGGGCTCGCAGGGCTCTCGCTTCACTTGCCAGCGCGAGAAGAGAAAGAGAGCAGGGAAGGCTGATTCTTAAGGTAGGAGAATAATCACAATTTCCTGCTGTGGTTGATCGCGGTGAGCAGCTCACTTAATGGCTTCAAACGGTAGCGCGTCCGTTGCAGATCGATCGGGGGGGGGGGTTAACGATGCCTCCCCCCCCTTGCACATGCATCGCTGTCCGCCGTGCCACTGATTGGGGAAAAGCGTAATGAGGACGCGTGTCAGTATTGTTGTGCTGGCATCCATCTTGGCCCAGGCGCTCGCATACCATATCGGGCCGAGGAGGTCAATGGAGCACATGCTTATAGACCGAATGGACGCGGGCTTATTGGTCGACAGACAGATGACCCAAATGAGTGGAGAGAAAGGATTAAGTGTTTATTATCCGCTCCCTTTATCCCGCTGTCCTGCCTTCCCTTTATCTCTCCCTCTTTCCTGGGGGTGTGGAGGGGGGGGGGGAGGCTTACTGTTTTTATAGGGGGTTTGTTGGGAGGGGGGTAGGACCTTTTTGTAGCTGGTTGTGGTAACCAGGGGGGCGGGGGTATTATTATTATTGATGTATAAACCAATCCGACGGCTGGTTGGAAGGCCAAATATTGACAAACTCCACATGACCGGTCCTTGCCATGGGGTGCCCTTCCATGCAACAAAACTGTTAATAATAATGTTAATAATTTAGGAATTTAATTGACATTGAGGTTTTTATTTGATTCCCAAATGGGCAGCAGTGTTTTTTAAAGGATATTATTCAAAATTCTTAATAATATGCAGATGATGGCCTATTTTTGTAATAAAAAAAAAAAAAGAAACCAAAAGGAAGAAGTCAGGTAATAGATATAAATGGTCACATTCGTAGCTCCAACACAACTTGTATTACATCAGAACATTTGATACTTCCAGAATCCGTTTTTTGCTCCCGAAATGCGAAATGCGATCGGCCAAGACGGACAAAGAGATTCATCGCGCGGCGCAATAACGCCCAGCCAGCAATAATAACAACGTGGAAGTCAGCTGGAGGCGTCGAGAGTGAAGTCGACCAGATGAGGCGATGGGAAATATTAGCCCGAGGGAGGAGGGAGGAGGGGGGGCGGGGTTGTGCCTGCATCGGGCCCGCCGGTCGACCACTTTGGTTAGTGCAGCCAGCCGGATAATTAAACGTGATGGCAATCTTTGACACGGTGTAGTCGAATTACACCTCCGTGCCACGGGAGCTGCGCTGTCTGGTTCTCGGGTCTCTTTGTCACGTGACGCATTAAAAGGGGCGCCTCGTGGAGTCTTATTTTCCTAATTTCCACCCCCTTCACGAAGGCCTCGAAAACCAATTCGGTGCCACACGACGAAGAAATTCACAGTCTGGCCTTTTTTTTTTTTTACGGTCAAGAAAGAAACATTTAAAATGCATCGATGCAAATGTAAAATCTTGTTTACTCTCCACATCTGAAATGCAGCCTGTAACTTTTTTTTAAATTTTTTTTTTTTAAACACGGTTAAACTCCGTCTCTGTGGATGTTTTAGACTCGGCTCCGATGTCACATGATGAAGGAGGCAACCTAGTTTATATCGGGCCGTATTTGAATTTTTAGGTGTAACAAAATTAATATTGATGATCCGCCGCAGCCAGAAGTGGGTTTTTTTTTTTAAAGCGGCTCAGAGCGGGCCTCCCTGCTGAGTATCGGATATATGTTGGTAAATAAAACATTTTGGTTATAAAATATTTACGTCTATAGACTCCGTGAACCAGTTCACGCAGTTTGATTACATTCATATTTCACCCCGGTGGCTTTCTAGTCAGATTTTGATGGGGTTTCATTCAGATACACTTTATATTATGTGCACATTTAGAATAATATATTTACAGATTATAAATCAACGTTAATATGTAAAGCACTTTAAATAAAGATTGCCTGTTACCCAGCGAGGCATTAAAAGAATGCTGCTGAATTCATTACAATATCAAATTTCTCTAACTGTAGATACCTGTGTGATGCAAAGTACAGTAGTATACGTATTGATCAGTGCGCCCATCATTTTCTAAGTTTATTGTTGACCGTTTTGTCCCTAAAATGTCAGAAAATAGTGAAAAATGCCCAAGATGTTGGCCTCCTAGGCCAAATCGCCAAAACATAAAACGTATAACGATAGAAAACAGTTTGATTCTCATATTTAAGAAGCTTCCGCCAGGAAAATGTGTGGCGTCTTCGCTCCTGGAAAGTGTCGTTTCAGCTCTTAACGCCTTCATGTACAGTAGCTACAGTACAGCAGCAGAGACGCCACACACACACACACACACACACACTGCACTGGTTTTAGTTTGAATCTTCTCCGTCCTTTGGCTCATTTACAATATAATGAATGCGTCTTTCTGTTATTTTATGCACTATGAATAACTCAGAGGGTCCCCCCTCATTACTGCGTGGTGCTCATTGAGGTTATGCGTGTCGCGTGCTTCAAGTAGGGTATTTCCTTGATGTATACAGCGCTTTTTTATTGGTTGACGCAGCGGCTGCATGCGCGCTGCAGCACTTTTCAGATGCAGGACAATGAGCGCGAGCTTCCTGAGACCTGTGGAGAGCTGACCCCACCCATGGGTGGAGGGCGAGGACGGTTGTGTGTTGAACTCGATAAACGCTTTTGACAGATTCTATGGAAGCGGATGATTTAATTAACGTCTCTCCTTTTTTCCTTCTGCCTTTCTACTCTTTGCTTTGATAATAAATTGTGTAAAGTTGAGCTCTCGCAGTGGGACTAATTAATGTTTTGTTCCCGTTAACGTTGCGTAACACACAGTTGTGGAGTAAAGACAAAGATAGCCCGGGTAGTATTCATGAACGGAGGGTTTTTAGGCTACTTACAATTTAAAAAAAAAAAAAATGCTCTTTTGTTGTTAGTTTGTAAATCACATCCAACAG